>NW_027555736.1:86195768-86838720 GCF_003287225.1 Phascolarctos cinereus | reverse complement strand
TCATAACTTAATATTTCTATCTGGACTACCCTGTCTTCTCATTTGTCCCTCTACCTTCAGTTCTTCCCATTCCCATTTTCTTTTCTTTTCTTTTTTTTTGGGGGGGGCGGCTAGGCAATGGGATTAAGTGACTTGCCCAGAGTCACACAGCTAGTAAGTGTTATGTGTCTGAGGCCGGATCTGAACTCAGGTTCTCCTGAATCCAGAGCCAGCACTCTATCCATTGTGCCACCTAGCTGCCCCCATTTTATTTTCTTAAAGCTTTTAGATGTTCTCAACCTTTTTTGTGTCACAGACCCCTTTGGCAATCTGGTGAAGCCTCTGGTGCTCTTCTCAGAATAATCTTTTTCCCTACAAGTATAATGGAAGGAAATTCTACAACTAAGGCTTAGTGAAAATAAAGATGTAATTTTATTTTCCCATCTAACTTTACAGACTCCTGAAATCTGTCCACAGATAAACCCTAGGTTAGAACCTCTATTTTAGAGGCAATACAGTATGTTGGGAAAATCCACTAGCCTTGGAATCAGGAAACCTGGAGACTGATCCCAACCCTGATACTTAATAACTATGTGATTTGGGGCATCTCTAAAATAGCAATGATATCCTACTTAACTCACAGACATCATTAAAATTCATTTTTTTAACTTATAAGAGACACATGGGGCAGGAGGGAGGAAGGGGGAAAAAGAACAGTGAAAAGCGCACAGCAGAGAACAAAAGAAACTTACAAGGAAGCAAAGAAATATGGACAGCTCTCAACACAATGTGTAGTATTTATTATACAGGCTTTCTGGAAATGAAAATTTTACTGCTATATATTTTTCCTCTCTTACATTCTGCTGTGCACATCATGCTTTTTTTCCTCTTGTTTTGTATTTGGTTCAATATTTAAGTTTATAATGTTTCTTTTTCTTTTCTTATTGTGTATTTAAGTTTCAGTAAAAAGAAAAAAAGAGAAAAGAAAGGAAAAAAAGAGACACATCTTATGCTTAGAGAATTTACCTAGTTATAATTACTAATACTGAAACAAAGGTGACACAGGCATTTGGTCCTAGCTCCTAGGAAACCTTTGCCATATGTGTCCAACCAGGAGCTGGCCAACTCAGTCAGGACGGCAGAACTAACAGCAGAGTGCCCACTACCTAGTCCTGGGGGAGGTATTCTTTTATACTTGAGAGTAAAGAAGTTATTTATCTGGGTACTGAATATACCAGTCCAGACTAAGATATTTTCATACTCCCATGAATATATCAGGCAGAATTAGATTAAAGCAGATTAGAATGTAACTTCTTGGTGGGGAGGTAGGGGAAGGGGTAGGAAAGGGGCTGGTAGTTACATATTTTGGATTCACCAGTCATTCTGTTAACTAAAGTTTCCATCCTCCTCCTACCCCCAATCCCCTCCAAGGATCCAAGTCTAACCAGACTACTCAGGACTGTTATTGGGGTGGGCTTTGTATATCTTAAAGCACTATATAAATGCGAGCTGTTACTATTGTTAATTATTATTCTTAATCTTATTACTCCTTGTTTAAAAAATTCAGTCTCCTTTCCCTTCCCCTCAAATAAAGTACAAAAACCTTGTCCTCACTCTCCAGCCCAATTTATCTTCCCACCTTATTCCTGCAGGATTTCTCTTTACATTAAAAAACATTTGTCAGAGTGGATAGCACACAGACCTTGGAGTCAGAAAGAACATGATCAAATTTCTGCTCCAAACATTTACTAGCTGTTTGAGAACCTTTGTGAACCACAGGTTCATCTGTAAAATGAAAGTGATAATAGTACCTATCTCACCGACTTATTGTAAGATCAACTGGGCTAATGTATTCCAAGTGCTTTGCAAACCTTATGGAATGATATCAATGTGAGCCATTGTTATTACACATGACCTATCCTCCAGCCAAGCAGGGCTACTTGGCTTATCCTTGCCCTTCTTGGGACTCTTGCTCATATGATTTCTATCACCTGGAGAGCTTCTATCCCTCTCTCCTCCCCCACCTCCATGCGTGCATGCTCACACACACACACACACACACACACACACACACACACACACACACACCCCTGCCAAACAAAGACCTGGCTATCCTTCAAATGTCTGCTTCTTCTAGGCCTTCTCTGAACAGCCCAACCAGAAAGCGTTTTTAGAATTCCTTATTCCTGAGGCAGCTAAGTGGCACAGTGGATAGAGCACCCGCCCTGGAGTCAGGAGACCTGAGTTCAAATCTGGCCTCAGACACATGGCCCTTACTAGCCATGTGATCCTGTGCAAATCACTTAATCCATTTGCCTAGCCAAAAAAGTAAGATAAATTCCTTATTCCTTCAAGGCTTAGCTCACCTACCACCTTTCCCATGAAGACTTCCCAGATCCTCCCAAATGACAACTAGTAACTCCCTTCTAAGCAACCTGGCACTGAATTTGTGTTTGTATGTGTGTACGTATGCATGTATATGTGTGTATGTATGCATGTATATGTGTATATGTATATACACACATACATATACTTATATTTATTATATAATGCTACATCATATAATATTTTATTTATATATTTATGTATGATTTATTGTATGTTATATAGAATTATTTATTATAATTTACATAATGGTTATATAGCATACCTATAACACAAATATATGTGCTATATACGGCACAAATATATAGAACATATATATTTATAATATATATTTGTTATATATATCATATATACATACGTATGTGTGTACATACACATATGTAGATATGTATGGTATATGTCCGTGTATACACACGTGTGTAGGTATGCAGATGTGTGGAGATATATATATATTTCTATTTGCATATTGTAGAAATTCATCTATATATACACTACATATATATATTTGTTATTTGTCATTTGTCGAACTGTTTCCGTCATGTTTGGCTCTTCATGACCTCATTTGGGGTTTTCTTGACAAAGATATTGGAGTGGTTTGCCATTTCTTTCTCCAGCTCATTTTACAGATGAGGAAACTGAGGCAAACAAGGTTGAGTGGCTTGCCCAGGGTCACACAGCTAGGAAGTGTCTGAGGCCAGATTTGAACTCAGGAAAACCAGTCATCCTGATTCTAAGCCCATTGCTCTTCCCACCATGCCACCTAGCTGCCCCACATATATATTTATGTTATACATACGAACACATACAACAACACAACACACACACACACACACACACACACACACATTGTTGCCTGGAGATAAGATATAATGGAAAGAACGATGGCTCTGGAGTCATATGATCTGGGTTCAAGACCCACTTCAGATACTTACCACCCACATGACCTTAGGCAAATCACTTAGCCTCCCTGGGCCTCAGTTTTTCTATCTGCAAAAATGAGGGTACTGAACTAGATATCCCTTCCTGCTCTGGATCTATAATTCTAAAATATGTCTTCTGGTCTTGTCTATACCTCTATACTAGTCTCAGGATTTTAGGTGAGTCCCTTCTCTTCTTTGGACCTCAGTTTACCCATTTACAAATTGAAGTGTTTGGGCTAAATGGCCTCTTAAGTCCTTTCTAGCTCTAACTGCCTCCGTCCTGAGGATCTCTTCTAGCTTTGACATTCTGGGAATCTAGGAAATATTTGCTGAATGAATCAACCACTCCCCTCCCCACGTTTACTACAGGAGATGGTCAGCCTATTTCCAAACTTCCTTTCATTTCATAATGCCTACAATCAAACATGACCTACCCAGACACCCTTTACACACCTGCCAAAGTTAAGACCTTTGATTATCTTTTAGAATTAGGACCCAGTCAGAAGTGGAATTTGTACTTATGTCCAAAGAAGTTTGTCAAGGGTTAATCTCAGAGAACACAAAGGCAGCCTGTGTAAAGTACACTGGAGTGGAGGTAAAGAAAGAAAGAGTTCTGGTTCTCAAGTCAGGGGTTCAAATCCCACTTTCAACATTTGCTTCTGGTGTAGCTGACAAGTAACTTTGCTTTCCTGGTTCTCAGTTTCCTAATCTGTAAAATGGAGTAGGAGGCCTCCGAGGTCCCTTCCAGGTCCAGATCTGCGATTTTATGATCTCTCTTCTCCTTTAGACTAGGCATCAACAACACTAATATCAACAAGCATTTATTAAGCACTTACTGTAGACCAGGCACTGTTCTGATTGCTAGACAATCTTTAAAATCTCTCCCAGCTCTAATATCCTATGCTTTCATGATGTCATGGAATCACAGAATTTCAGCACTGGGTGTGAGACATTATAAAGTCCACTAAACACAGTTTCTCTCATAAAATCAAGGCAGAAAGACAACTTGCCTTAGTGGATAAAGAAACAGTATTGTCATCAGGAAGGTGGAGGTTCAAATCTCAACTCTGACACATACTAGTTTTATGTCTCTGGGCAAACTGCTTAAACTCTTAGTGTCCCAGGAAATTCTCTCTTTTTGGGGGTGGGAGCTAATTTTACTGACAGCCATAAAAGGGCACACTAATCCTTGAGATACTGTAAAACTCTTACCCAAATGCAGTCATATTCAAACAGCATAATCCTCATGCCCTGATATATTCTCCACAATAAGGCTCTTCCTGGTTCAATAATAGTAGTCTTCTCTAGGCGAGAGTCTCACTGGGTCAAAACAGCAGATATCTCTCTGCCTACAATTCATTTTATTACCAAAAGATAGAAGCCAGTTCCCAGGCAATTCTCAAAAATCAATGTCCACGCCAGCTTAGATGGAGGGACTTTCTTTATCATGAGTTCCCTATATACAGGTTGAGTTTGAAAAAAAAAATCAGAGCATTCAATGAAGTGACTGCTAAAATTCCTTCTACCTCTAAAATTCTATTATTTTCTAAGTTTTTAACTCCAATGAATAGTCTCCTATCACCAACATTGCCCAAAAGCCCTTTTGGTCATTCTGATGGGCAAGAACGTCTTCCTTAGGGGTAACTGAAATCTTTCCTATGCATTAGTTTGTGTGTGTGTGTGTGTGTGTGTGTGTGTGTGTGTATGTGTGCATACACAAACCTTTTATTTTAATGGTATAGGAAACTCCAATCCATTGAGTTAGAAACTCAATCCACAAACTAGTGATTTGTCCATAATGCATAGCATACAGCCATGATAGAGAATAGCATAGGACACCCCGAGAGAGGTAGGTTAAGTGACTTTCCCATGGTCACGTAGGCATGCATCAGAACCAGGATTTGAACCCAATTGTTTCCGCCCTTGCCAGATCTCTATCTGCTATGCTCCACTCCCTCTCTTTTAGTTGACTTTTATTCAGCTTTTGTGGACAAATGAAACAAGTATTAAATATTCTTATTAAATCACCTCTTAGCTGTATCCACTGTATGTTGAAGACTTCATATAACTTGGCTTATCCAAATGTTTCCCTCCCTACTCTCATATATCCTCCTTCTAGTCCGACCAGGTTTTTGTCCCCATTGTGTCATACGTGCCATGCTCAAGTTATTCCACCTTTCTAGAAAGTCCTCCTCAATCCTCTCTCTTTAGTAGACTTGTATAAGCAGATTTGACTTAAGCAAGTCTTTTCCACTCTCTGAGCCTCAGTTTCCTTAGCTATCAAATGAAGGCATCAGCCTAGATGATGGCCAAAGCCCTTTCCAACCCTAAAGCCTTCACCCAAATCCTACCAACCCTCAAAGCTCAACTTTTTTGATAACTTGAGTTGGTTCTGCTTCTACTCTTAGGATGCAAGGCCAGGCTCTGCCAATTAAAATTTGGTGAGCAGAGTGGCCACAGTATCTAAAACACACAAGACAAATAGTGCTTGACACTCTGGAGCATGAACTTTCCTGTTAGGAAATTCACTTAGAGAACTGAACCATGCCAGAAGGAAATGAAGATAAAACAAGGTGCTACAGCAGCATTTAGAAGGTTCAAAGGTGACATAATTCATGGGCAGAAAAACTGAATGCATTCTGCCTGTCCTAGTCTAAAACTAATTCATCTTCATAAACATGGTCTACCCCCAGAAACAAAAACTAATTGCTAAAGAAGTGCCAAGTTTACTTTCAGTTGCTGTACTGTATTTCTCACCCATTTTGTCTAATGCTCTGAGTATTGGCTGATTAACATCATCTTGCATTTATCAGCATTCTTTTGGCCAGCCTTAAAACACAAAGGATAAGGGGGTTGATAAATCCACTAAGCGTCCAGTGCGCTTCATTAGGGTTTTAAGTACCTCTACAAACAAGAAATCACAGCACGTGTGAAACAAGGGGCAATCTCCCAGCCCTGGTAAGTTATCAGTGGAAAGAGTGAAAGCCTCAGAGATAATTCCTCTAAGATAATTTCTGAACAACTTAGCATGCTGACCTCTTCTTAGCATCAGTGGACTGGGGGGAAACCATCTCCGGAAATGTAATAAAGTAGACTGCCCCAGCAGATGGGAGCAGAAGAGCAAGGAAAGGAGCCAGCTGCTCCCTCTAAATGAAGAAGAATGGATGGTCCCATTACAGACAGAAAGGTTGCTGGTCAAGCTTTGTACATATCCAGGTCCTAAGAGAGTCCATCTCAAGGCAAGCTCTCCCTTCTCTAATGATCCCATTATTACCTTCAATGATGAAGGATACACACACAAAACCTATGACATAGTTGTTGCTAAATGACCATTCACCCAGCATCTCTCACAAGCAGGGCCTTCTCAAAACCAGCGTGGGAAAGAATTTGCCAGAAAACTAAATTACCTTCAGTTTCAGGGAGGGTGGTCCTTCTAGGTCAGAGTTGAATGAACCAGCTCCACTCTGAGGGGGAGCAGTTTGCAGCTGTTTGTCCGATACATATCTTATGGATAAATAAACTAAATTTTCCAGTGTTGCCAATCTCTAAACATTTAGAAATATACATTCACTCAGAAACTTAAAAAAAAATAAACACAGGGGGTGTTTGACTGAATTTTCCTATAACATAAAAGTGGGTCATAAGATTCTAACCTTTCAGATAATTAATAAATCTACTTTTTTGTTCTCTCAAGCAGGTCTAGATACAAAAATCCTGGGATGAGGAATTGCTCCATTTGGGAACCTAATAGGACAGGTAGATAAATTTTTTCAATAGATAGATAGATACAAAATTCCAACTTTGATGCATGACCAGTCTACATTAGAAACCAGGAAAATGCAATGAAGCCTAAAATAATTCAAGAAAATCATAACTATAGTGTTGGTTGCAGGTCAGGATTGAAAGCTTGGGCTCAGGTTTCTGCTTTTATTTCATACTAATTCTAAAATCCTATTTTCAGGTATGATGTTTATACTGTTTATGACTGTTTAAAATCTTCATCATTCAATTCGACGCTTACTATGTACAAGGGACTCTACTAGGTACTAGGGCATAATAAAATGCCTAATAAATATTCTCTGCCCTTTTAGACCTTATAATCTGGTAAGAGAATGAAGTAAATAAATAACTATAATACAACACAGACAAAGTGAGATGTGTCCAAAGAAAAGTACAAAGTGCTACTAAGATTGAGATGAAGGTGAATTCTCACCTCCAGTTTTCAAGGGTACATCAGGAAAATGTTTCATTAATTAAATTGTACTTGTACTTTGAAGGGGGGAGTAAGATTGTAATAGGTAAAGATATTTTTTTTCAAGGCAAGACCTAAGAGATTTGGAATTCCAGGAGAATAGTAGTTTTGGGAAACAGCTAATAATCCATTTTGGTGGAAAGAAGGATATGTATTGGGCACTAATGGGAGATGGAAAGGGAAAAGTAGCCTGGACCAGAGGCCTTTGAATGCCAGCATGTAGAGTTTGCTTTCATTCAGTAGGCAATGAAGAGCCATTAATGACTTTTTGAGGGGGGAGTGACATGAACAAGGATGTGTTTTAAATGGTGGATAGGGTAGATGAAATGTTAGGGAGACCAGTTAATTATTGCACTATGTAGGTTATGTATGTCCATGTTAGTCTATCTTGATATGGTTTGTGGGGAAGCATGATCTACTCTCCTCCATTTACCCTTCTCCATGGGAGACTTTGGTTCTTGCCAGGAGTGAAAGTAGGAGGTTAAGGTCAAAGGTTGGCCACTTTGCTTTCCATAGAGAGAAGGGGTATTGAGCTAGAAATATATCTATCTGCTCCCCTACATGCTGTTAGTTTAAAAGAGGCAATTTTTAGATTCAAGCTGAGCTCCTGAACACTATCCCATGATGGAGAAGAGGTTCCCCAAGCTGTATATCTGAGACTTGATTCCCTTCCCACCAACTATCATTTCTTCAAAGAATACACATAGTGAATAGCAAATAAACCCATTTATTCAAACCAATAATAAACAAATCAGAAAAGATATACCAATGTGAATATAACTCATAATAGAGTAAATGACCTCTCCTACTGAGAGCAAAATATCTCAGCTCAGTTGAGAGACAGAGAGAGAGAGAGAGAGAGAGAGAGAGAGAGAGAAGAGGAGAGAAGGGGGGAGAGAAGCGGGGGAGAGAGAACACCAGATCTCACTCATGGGGAAATTCCCCAAAGTCTCTATTGTATCAAGCTGGGGATAGGGGCACGATCAAGGTGCAGACTCTTCTCTCCCTGAAGAGAATCTTGAACCACATGTTTTGTCTCTTGATGTTGGATGTTAGAAGAACAGGAACTCTCTTCTGCCAAGCTCTTGCCAACCTAGCCCCTCACTAAGGCAGAGACTATTCAATAATGAATCTCACTAATGAGAAGAGTCTCACATAAATGGGCTTTGAGCCCATGTTACAGTTATCATTTTGAGGTGATAGGGAAGATGATAATGCCACTGACAAAAAAAAAAAAAGGAAGTCAATAAGAGGATCTGGTTTGAGGAAGAAAAAAATAACCTCCCTGATTACTCTCTCTTGATCTCCTTCACTGATTCATCTTTGTTTTTCCAACTTATATGCAAAGATTACCTTCTCCTCTCTTCTCTCCTCTTCTTTGATCTCATCTCCTCTGCTTTTCTCTCTTCCCTTACTCTCTTGTCCCCTCCTCTCTCCTCAGTGCTCCTCCCCATATTGTCTCCCTTGGCAATATTAAAGAATTTCATGAATTGCATTATACATCCTCCTGTGAATTTCTCCTAAATATGTATAGTATGCGCTCTCTCTCTCTCTCTCTCTCTCTCTCTCTCTCTCTCTCTCTCTCTCTCTCTCTTTCTCTCTCCCCCTCTCCCTCTCCTCGTGGCCCCAGGAATCAGGAAGAAGGGAAAAACAAGCTATCTTCATAACATCATAAATCCAGAGCTGGAAGGAATTTCAGAGATCTAGTGCCAATGGTGGGGAACCTATAGCCTCAAGGCCACACGTGGCCTTCTAGGTCCCCAAGTGTGGCCCTTTGACTGAATCCAAACTTCACAGAACAAATCTAAAAAGTTTGGATTCAGTCAAAGGGCTGCATTTGAGGACCTAGAGGGCCACATGCGTCCTCAAGGCCGCAGGTTCCCCACCCCTGAAGCCCAACCCTCTCATTTTACAGATAAGGAAACTTGGCCTTGAGAAGGTCAAGGTCACATAGATAGTGTCTTGGATCCAGGTCCTCTGACTCCAAAGTCAGCCCTCTTTTTGATGGGTTGAATGGAACATTTATGATAGAATAACATTTATGATAAAACCATAGAATCTCAAGAGTTAAAAGGACCTTAGAGATCACGTGACACAACATCCTACCCCAATCCAGAATCCCCTCTATATGATCCTTGATCAGCCTCCTTGGATACTTCCTGTGGGGTGGGAGGAAGAAGGGAGGAGAGAATCATTACTTCATAAAGCAGCTCATTTCATTTTTGCTCATCTCTAACTTGTAAACAGTTCTTTCTCAAATTTAACCAAAATCTGCCTCCCTGTAAGTTTTACAAATTGATTCCAGCTCTGCCCTCTAGAGAAAAAGTAAATCTCTCTCCCTGTTCCACAGAAACAGCTAGGTGGTACAGTGGATAGAGTAATAGACTTGGAGCCAGGAAGACCTGAATCACACAATTAGTACACATCTGAGCCATGAACAGAGCCCAGGTCTCCTGAATACAAAGCTCAAGGATCCGCTCACTATACTATATTGATTCCCAACCTGGATTAGTTGAGAAATATGCCAATGGATAGAGAGGGTCCACCCTGAGGAGATTTTTAAATTAAATTATAATTTTTTTAAAAATTTAATTACTTTTAAAAAGACAATTATAGAAGATGGCAGCAAGAACAGATAATGAAGGATGAATAAAAAAACCCAGCACAATATTCTAAGAATAGTGTTTTGGAGCACAAAAGCTCCAAGAGAGCTGAGTTTAATGAGGAAAGTCATGGATAATAAAATAATATCAATTATTGATTATCATTATCAGGTAATGTTAAAGTATTGTTATAGGTAAAAGTATTTTCCCTCAATGGAAATATGATGCTGGGTTTAGAAAACTGCCTTTGCTCCTTACTTGTGTGACCTTAGGCATATCACATACTGTCTCTTGACCTCAATTTCTTCATCTTTCTTTTTTTTTTTTTTTGGCTAGGCAATGAGGTTAAGTGACTTGCCCAGGGTCACACAGCTAGTGAGTGTTATGTGTCTGAGGCTGGATTTAAACTCAGGTCCTCCTGACTCCAGGGCCGGTGCTTTATCCACTGTGCTGTCTAGCTGCCCCACAAATACATCCTCATCTTTCAAATGAAAGAGGTTAAACCAGATGACATCCAAAAGGCCTTTCAACTTTAATTCTGTGATCCCAATATCTCTAAAATCTTTACCTAAACCTTATGCACACTTTTTTTTTAATTGAAGACTATTTTAGGCAGAAAATGTAAAAGGCCAGACACTATTTTTTGGTAATGAGGGCCAAATATTTCTGCCATTTGCATTTTTGACCACCAAAAGATCCCATCTCCAGGAGCATTTACTATTAAAAACATTTTTCCTTTCAGAGGAGTGTGTTGTAGTGGAAAGAGCATTGAACTTAATGTCTGTACCCTAGGATGTATTCTAACTCTTCCCATAACTATCTGTGTGATCTTAAGGCCTCATAAAACAAGAATGTGAAAGCAGGGAGCTGCCTCAGGCATCATCTGGTCCAAAAACCTCATTTACATAGAAGGAAACTGAGGTCTACAGAAGATAGGTAACTTGACCAAGATGATACATCTGGTCAATGGGAGACCTAGGACTTGGACTATTTGTCTGCCAGTCTACTGCTTTTCCTATGACACAAAGCAGTTTCCTCTTATTTAAATTAGAAGGGCAGGGGGTTGTATACAACAATATCTTGAAAGTCCTTTCTGGTCTGACAGACTTGGGCTTTATGAATTAGTAAAAAACATCATAACCATCTTCTTCATAAAACAATAAAGATGAATGAGGCTTTGCCCTTTTGCAGAGATTCTCTGTACCCCAGAGGGATGGGAGGCTCCGAAAAAGGAAATTCTGAGCACACAAAGAGAAATAATTCTGATGAGGAAGAAAAGTAGTGTCTAAAGAGACCAACATAAGATGCACAGGAAACTGTGAGGATTTTTAAAAGACAAGTATAGAGGATGGTAGACAGAAATGAAGGATGAAGTCAAAAGCTCAGCACTGTACTATGAGAATAAGGCAAGAGCAGAAATGCTATGGAGGAAACCCACAGACAATAAGGATGGATGTCCTAAAGCTATAGTACTGAGAGGAAAGGAAGCAAAGAGTTAGACCTGATGTTCCAGGAACATGGGATGATGATAACTGGTAAAAAAGAGAGAGTAGAACTGCTCAATTCTTATTCAACCTCCATTTTTTCCCTGACAAGTGTGATGATCTTCACACTAAAAAGGACAGGGAAATGGATAATAGATACCCCAAAATAATGGATAGATTGTAAGAAAGCCCCTCACTGCCTTGATGAGTTCAAATCACCTGGTCCAGAGGAACACATCCTAGGGTACCAAAAGAACTGACAGTTGTGATTACTGAGCAACTGTCATAGATGCTTGAATAATCATGATGAACATACAGCAAAAGGAAGATGGGAGAATTTGCCCAAAAAAAGGGAGAAGAGAAAAGGGTTTGTCAGCTACAAGCCCAAGAGTTTGACTTCAATTCCTGGCAAAATTCTAAAATGGAGCATTAAAGATACTACTAGTGAGCAGCTGGAAAAGGAAACTGACTAGAAAGAGACAGACTGACTTTATCAACCACAGGTCATGACAAGATCATATCAGTTCTTTTAAAGAATTAACACTACCAGGGTTTCTAAAATGGTAGATTAGGGGAATGATATAGACTTTACCTAGACTTTAGCAAAACATTTGACAAAATCTTTCATTCTGTTATTGTGGAAAAACTAGAGAGGTGCCCTAGAAAATAGGATAATGAGATGATTCCGAATTGGTTAAATAACTTGACCCAAAGAATAGTAACTAATGGCTTGATATCAACTTGAAGAAGGTCTCCAGTGGAATGCTCCAAGAATCCATGCTTGCCTTGATATCAATGACTTGTAAAAGCATAGATAGTATATTTCTATAATTTGTAGATGTCACAGGGTGAGGATGAGTAGTTAGCACACTGGATTAGAGATCTGGGATTCAAAAAGACCATTATAAGCTAGAATACTTTGTTGTGAGTCATTTTTTTTTCAGTCATGTTTGATTCTTCATGATCCCATTTGGAGTTTTCTTGGCAAAGATACTGGAGTGGTTTGCCATTTCCCTCTCCAGCTCATTTTACAGATGAGAAACTGAGGCAAACAAGGTTAAGTGACTTGCTCAGGGTCACACAGTGTGTGTCTGAAGTGAGATTGTAACTCAGGAAGATGAGTCTCCCTGACTCCAGCTCTGGTACTCCATCCACTGTGCCAACTAGCTGCCCTAAGCTAGAATACTGGGGTAGATCTAATAAAATGGGTTATAATAGGGAAAAAATAAAAGGTCTTATATTTGGGTTAAAAAAAATGAGCTTCACAAATACAAGATGGAAGGGTAGTGACTAGACAGGAGTTCAACTAAAACAAAAGCTGGGTGTTTTAGTAGACTCTAAGTTCATGAATATGAATGACATGGCACTGAAGAAAACAAATGCATTCTTAGGCTGCTTTAAGAAAGGCATAATTTCCAGGAGCAAGAAGGTGATAGTTTCATTGTATTCTAGCCTGCAAAATCTGGAATGTTCTCCTCTGTTTGGGGAGCCACAATAATACACTTTTGAGATGCTCCAGAGGAAGGGAACCAGGCTGGTACAATACCTTGATTTCATGTCCACGAGCATGGGATGAAATTGATGAGGATATTTTGCTTAGAAAAGACAGGACAGAGTGGAAAGGATACTTGTCTAAGAAAGGCTGGAAGAGAATTTGGCTATGTTCTGCTTGTCCCTGAGGGCAGAACTAGAAGCAGTGAGTAGAAGCTGTAAAGAGGCAGGCTTAGGCTTGACTTAAGGAAAAACTTCCTAACAATGAGAGCTGTTCCAAAGAATAGTGGCTTTCACCACCCTGGAAAGGCCCAATGACCACTTGGCTGGCCTCAACAATCCTTGGCAAACTTGAGTTTCTGTGATCTGATGACTTCTTTGGGAGGGCAACATATAACCAAATAGGCTCATGTTATAAGCAGTGTATGATCAGAGAATTGTGTGTATGTTCTACACTGAGGCAGAAGAGAACTTCTAGCCATTTACAAGTTGGGTGCACACAAGCTTGAGTAGCTAGGGGAAACAAAAACAGAAGCCACGTTTGTAAAAACTACCATCCTGCAGATAGCTTTCCCCAAGAGGTGATAAGTTTCTCCTTACCTCCACCACCCCCCACCTAACTTGGCATTGTACTTACATCCTTTTTATGTACTTAAAGCTGTATGAACATGTGTCCATGAGGCAGTTTGTCATAATCATGGAGTTCTGGATATAGAGTCTGGAAAGCTTGGGTTCATATCCTGCCTCTGACACTAATTAAGTGTCCGAGGGGTGCTTGGGGGCACGGAGGGTTTCATGGAGAGCAAACTGAGCAGAGTGGCTGATGGGACATTTTATATCTCCTCCAGTACTAGTACCATGCTCCACATTCTGTGTCATTGTTTAGTCATTTCCAGTCGTGTCCATCTGGAGTTTTCTTGGCAAAGGTGCTGGAGATACAAAGACAATGTACAAAGGCATTGTAGGGTGTTTAGAGCTTGGTCAGACGTCTGAGATGCCAAGGTCATCCACTGCATCCCAGGCCATGGCCAGTCTTCTTGACTTTTGCCTTGCACTAGACTTGGATGACTCTGGAAGAGAGAGTGAGGCTGATGACTTTGCCCAAGTTCATCTCACAAGACATTACCCTCATAATGTCATTGGTCCTCTTCAAAAACGAAGGACAAACTATAACAACTTACTCTCCTATTCTCCTATTTCTTGATCTTTATTATTAACTAGATGAAGTTAATTAGACCCTCTGGTTGGGTGTCCCCTCCCCACCCAAAGAATATTTACTACACATATGTTATCTGGCACCTGGGCCCTATGGATATGCCTGTTCATCTTGTTTCCCTGGGTTGGCACAATATATGAGACTCAGTGTCTAAGGCCAGAAAATGATTCCTAAGAATATTGGGAACTAAGCACACATAAAAGATAAATTTAAGCTTACCTGGCACCAAAGAAGGGTGGGAGAGGAAGGCAGTAAGAAAGTAGAAGTTTTAGTCTCCATAAAGCAGAGCCCGCAGAAAAGAGCAGGAGGAAGTTTCCTTCCTGAACAGGTAGAAGTCATGGTTCTCTGCTTGGGCAAGGCTGCATTTCCCCATACTGCTGCATCTGGACTGTGTCTCCCCATCAGCCAGGGACCTTCACAATAGCATACCCTCCACTCCATCCACCTACAAATAAATACCAAGGCTGTGTCTACAATGATAGCAAAATTGCTAATTAGTAGCTACATGCCCCTGGGCAGTCACCTGACCTCTCAAAGCTTAGATTGATCACCTACAAAATGAAAGCATTAGACAACATGATTGTTGAGATGCTTTCCAGTGCCAAATCTAATATCCTGTGATCCCAAGCAAGAGTCAACTTGGTCAATCAAGTATGCTTTCCTAAAGAAAAACTCAATCCCACCCAGTTATTAACTGTATGGTCAACAAATCACGCGTATGATAAATGATTGAATCTTTGACTGACTTGGTGATGCTTTGTGGTTTAGAAGCCACAGTGAGATCTCATTCCCCTTCTCCAATCACCTCAAACCTATTTTGTGCTCCCCCTTTATCTTGTACTATACTTTATCTTGTAATTCATCAGCTCTTGCTTCCTGTGAACCATGAATGAATGAATGGAACATTTATTAAGTACTTACTGTTTTCAAAGCACAAGTGCCGTGGACATAAGTCTTTGCTCTCAAGGAGCTTCTGTTTTAATGGAGGAGACATGTGCTAGTGTCTAAACTTGAATAAAGTAAAAATAGTTTGCTAAGCCTTAAAGATATGATTAAACAGCCACATCCTGAGGAGGAGTTTGAAGGCTTTGGGGTTGAGCAGGGGAAAGTAGTGGGAGGTGTTACAGGATGGAAGAAGCAATGCAACCCTTGAGTGGGGAAGGGACATGAAGAAATTCATGACAGCCAAAAGCAAAAAAAGTATGTATTAACAGTAGAGTAAGTCAGAAGTTTTGCACTTGGAACAAGCACCATGAGTTGGAAGCCAGTCCAGTTGGCACAAAGTGTGCTTCAGTTGGGTGGAAGGAGACAGAAGTCCCAAGTCACTGATGTGAGGATGCTGAAGCGGAGGCTGCTATAAAGGGAGGGATGATAGAATGGGGAGGGATCAGAGAAAGGGGGGCTTGCCTTAGCCGCCATCCCAGAATTTCCTATTTTAACTAATTATTATTGTTAAATAGGTGCTAAGCTCTCTAATACACTGCCTAGTATTTTGAAATGCATCCAGTGCCCTGTAAATTTGGCATCAATGAGGAAAGTTCCAGGCACGTTTGAATTGTGTTCACTGAACTTTCTTTTAAAAAATGTATTAATATAGTTTGGTTTTACATCATTTTATTTTCCAAAATTATACTTTTCCAATTCTCTAGTCATAGAATTGTCACTTATAACAAAAGCTAAGAAAGAGAGAAAAAAGACAGTTCTGCGAAATGAATTAATGCATCAGCTGAGTCTGATGGTGTATGCAATGTTCCATAGCTACAGTCCTCCACCTCTGCAAAGAAGGAAAGTGTGTATTTTCTACTTTCTTCAGGGATAAGCTTACTCATTATAATTATACAGCATACAGTCTCATTTTTTTTTTTCCATTTACATCATTGAGGTCAATGAGCATGTTTTTTTCCTGGTTCTGCTACTTCATTTTGCTTTTGTTTATATGTCTTTCCTTCTTCGTATTCATTTTTTATTACTACTCAGTAATACTCTAGTACATTCATGCACCATAATTTGTTTAGCCATTCTCCTCACTGATGGACATTTACTTTATTTCCTCATTGACCTTTCAGTGCTTTTCATCATTTTTTACAAATCAATCAATAACCAACTATTAAGTGTCTACTCTGAACCATATACAATGTTAAGTACTGGGGATGAAAAAATGAAAGCAATCCTGCTTTCAAGGACCTCACATTCCAGAGAGAGAAAAACAACACGTATGTGTTTAACTACACAGGGAACATATGGAATGAATGCAAGTTTGTTTGAGAAGGGCACTAGTAGAAGAAGGGAAAAGAACAGGTTTCCTGTAGTTACTTCAGCTGAATCAGGAAGGAAGGAAGGAAGGAAGGAAGGAAGGAAGGAAGGAAGGAAGGAAGGAAGGAAGGAAGGAAGGAAGGAAGGAAGGGAGGAGGAAGGAATGGAAGTGAATGAAAATTTATTTGTTAAGGAGATGGGCTGCCATATATATGTTAGGAAGAAGGTCAGTTTGATAGGATTGTACAGTGTGGAAGGAGGAATAATGTATGAGTTTATTTCATAGGGGAGCGACACAATCAGATCTGTACTTTAGGAAAATCTCTTAGGAAAATGTGTGAAGGGTGGTTTGGAGAAGGAAGAGGAATGCCAAGAAAGTCATTTGGGAATCTCTTGCTATTGTCCAGGTGAAAGATGATGACAGTTTGAATTAGAATGGTGACTGTATAGTAGGGGTCAGATGAACAAGGATATTGTAAACGTAGAAGCAAAAAGATTTGGTAACTGAATAGATAAATGCGGAGAAGGAGAGAGAAGAGTTAAGACTGACTCCTTGATTGTGAATTCATTCCAAGGTGACAGAAAAGATGGTGGTAAACTATACAGGAATAAGGAAATCTGGAAGAAATGAGATAACTGATGCAGAGAGAAGCTAAGTGGCTTCAATTCAACCAAACGAGCACCTACTATGTGCCAGCAATCATACAAGCTCACACAGTCTGTTAGCAGCAGAGCTTCTAATGCCCATTGAACAACCTGCCTTGGAATCAAGTTTATGGCCTCAAAATCCAAGCCCAAAGCTGAGGCAGGTGAAATCCCTGACTCTGGGCTTTAAGCTGCTAAGAGGGTTCATTTAGCTTTATTTCTCATCCAGTGTTGAGCATCTCAGAGAAATTACAAGCTTTAAGATGAAAAAGACTCATCAGGCTGAAACATGTCCTTTGCTTATAACACACCTATTTAATGGGTGATTATCCTAAGTTAAAATTCCAGAAATTAAATTGTTTATTTCATCCTTCCCAAAGCAGAGATAAAGGGATGTGGTTTCCAGGCTGAGGATATTCTGAGGATTTCTTGATAGCTCATCTCACATGGCACCTACAGCTCATAGGTATTGGAATATTCTAATGTGTGTTGTGGGCATATGCCTAATTAATTACGCTTTTGGCATAATTTATTTTGCTTAGAAATTCCCCAAAGCCATACATATATTATAGAGTCATAGGGGTCATAGATCTTGAGCTGGAAGGGTCCCCAGAGGCCAACTAGTCAGACTCCATCATCTTACAGATGAGGAAACTGAGGGCCCAGGACGTTAAGTCACTTGCCCAAAGAAGCATAGGTAGTAAGCAATAGAATTTGAATTCATGTCCTCTGACAGGACACTGATGTTTACCTTGCACTAGGAGAATCAATGATTGTGTTTCTGATGTCTATGATAACAGATGATTGTGCTTTGTTTCTCAAAACAGTTTCTCTCTATTATTTTTGGTACTGACCACTTTGCTTTCAATAAGGATTAATAATGTCACCAAAAAATGATTCTCATTTAATTACCTTTCTCAGAAAGTTTTCCTATTTGGAATCAAAGTGTCCCTGTTGAGATGGCCTAAATCCAGTTTCTTTTTCTTCCTTTCTTTTTAAACATTTTTTTTTGATGTGCTTTGTTTTACATTACATTTAGAGATTATACCCACTTCTTGGGAGGTCTCTTAACAAATTAAAATAGTTAAATAAAACTAATAATACAATAATACAGCGACCTCATCTGAATGTGTAGGTAATGTTCCAGATCTGTAGCACGCACACCCTTCCCTATTTCTGAAAATTAACAGAAAGCCATTTTCTCTCCTTCTCTCCCCCCAATCCATTTCGGGGAGGAAAAAACAAATTTCTTGCTAACAAATATACAAAGTTAAGCAAAATAAATTCCCTCAGTGACTGGCTGCGCACAAAAATAGTGTGTGTCATTCTGCACCTTAAATCTGTCACCTCTCTGTAATGGGTAGCATGTTTTATCATGGTCCTTTGGATTCAGGATCAGAGTTCTTACAGTTCTTTCAAAGTTGTTTATTTTTACGGTGTTGTCATCGTATAAACTATTCTCCTGGTTCCACTTGTTTTGTTCTTCATCAGTTTAAATAAAGAGAAGGCAGTGAGGCTTGCTGTAAGGTAACCTGGATCAGACACCTGGAAGATCTAGGTTCAAATCCTGCCTTTGACAATTACCAACTATGTGACTAGAGGCAATCACTTAACCTCTCTAAGACTCAATTTTCTCACCTGTAAACTAGCCATAATCATACCTACAGTGTCTACCTCAAAGGGTCATTATGAGGAATAAATGAGATATTGTATGTAAAGCCCTTTGTGAGTCTTAAGATGCTTTATAAAAATCAACTGCAGTGTTACTGCCCTAGTGAACAGGAGTGGAGATGGGGTTTCCATCTCCAGAAGCCCATGTTCCCTGTGTTTTCCCTTCTCCACACCTTTTCTCATGCTGTACTTATGGAATCACTCCACTCTTTATTTACTGAATTCCAACTTGTCTGGCCTGTAAAGGTCAAATCCAATGTCATCTCCACTATGGTACCTTCTCTCTGATTGTCTCAGTTGGTAACATCTTTCCTATCCATCCAATCCTATATCTCACAAAGCATTTTGTATCAATTTAATGTAATTATTCCAAATTACTTTGCTTCATATTTATCTTCCTGTCCTAACTCTCTACTACAGTGCAAACTCCAAGAGGGTAGGATTCAAGTCTTGACTAAACTTTATATCTCCCTCACCATCTAGTACAATGATGTGTACACATTGGGCACTTAATAGTTGTTGTTGGGGGGGTTTTTTATGTGATCATCATGCAAGCTACTTGTGCACTTATTGGGTATCCTAGCTATTCCGTGAGCTGTTATAGGAGCAATAGCAGCCCACTTTGGTTTGTGGTCTGCCTTCCCGAAGGCCACACTTAACAAATTATAAAACGTCACCTGTCAGTTAACCAACAGAGGAATGTAGTTTATAATCTGCCCACCAGACAGCTCTCTCCCTGAGCCACCAGTCTTTTGGAATGATTAAGTTCTCTCTGTCACATCTGCAGGAGATCCCTGCTCAAGTCCCCAGCCCTGATCAAGTCACGTGGTTTCAAATGACCAGGCAAAGAAGAAATTTTTACCTAGCTTCTGAAATCTATCCTAGGGGTTATTCAGTATTCAAAAACAAAGGCAGCCAGTTGGTAAAGTGCATAGAAATCTTGGTCTTAGCATCATGAAGACCTAAGTTTAATTCTACCCTCAGACGATCATGGGCAAGTCACTTAACCTCTGTTTGCCTCAGTTTCCTAATTTGTAAGATGGGGAAATGATAGCACTTACCTCAAAGAGCTGTTAAGAGGATCAAATGAAATAATAAATTATAAAGTGTTTAGCATAGTGCCTGGCATATAATAGGTACTATATAAATGCTAGCTATTATTATTTTTTTAAAAATAGTTGGACTATTCTAGATTATTTCTGAAGACTTTTCTAGTTCTACCATTCTATGCTTTTATATTTCACTAGATCTTAATCAACCTTACCAAGAAACTGATAAGCCTTTTCCAACCATGTTCCCCAGGTAAAGTAAATGCCCTGAGGCTAGCTTCCATTTCTCCATCTATCCAAGGGGTTTCTAACTTCTTTGGTAAATCAATCCAAGCCTATTCTTATTCACTTGGATTGTTTCCTTGTGCTATCTTAATTATTCACAATTCAGACCTTTGCTCCTCTAGAAAGATTACTTCATCTCCTTCCTCCATAGTTCTGTTGTTTTTCTCTTTTTCTGTGGAAATTTCTCGAATGCTAACAGTTCTAGGACATGAAAATACAGCAGAAGTATAGGCATTTTTTTTCTAAGAGAGAAATTGGAGGTGTTTTCCGTAAGAGGATTTTGTTTATTGTTAAATGACCAGGCCAGCTTCTCCTCTGGGGTTAAGTTTGAGTACTTTGACCAAAGTTATACAGCCAGTTAATGACATAGCTGAGATTTGAATCCAGGTCTTCTGAGGTTAGACTCTTTGCTATATTATTATTTGTTTGTTTTTTGTTTTGGATTTTTTTTCTTTGTTTGTTTTGTTTGTTTTTGTTTTAGGCAATTGGGGTTAAGTGACTTGCCCAGGATCACAGAGCTAGTGAGTGTCAAGTGTTTGGTCTGAATCCAGATTTTGAACTCATTTCCTCCTGACTTCAGGGCAGGTGATCTATCAACTGTGCCACCTAGCTGCCCCTCTTTGCTATATTCTTTCCATGGCCCCATGCACTCTCCTTTCTACAAAATGAAGGCATTGGGTGAGATAGATGAACCTTCAGGAGTTCAGAGGTTTGGTGTCATGGACCTATTTGGTAGTCTGGAAAGGCTATGGATTCCTCAGAATGACGTTTCTAAGTGCCTAAAATAAAATACAAAGGATTTAAAAGGAAACCAATTAGACTAAAAATAAAAGTCATTTTAAAGTACTTGTTTTATTTCCCACCTAAGTTCAGAGACCCATGAAATCTATCTTTGGACCCTACTTAATAAGAACCCTTACTTTAAGATATTTCCATTATACATTTTTATGTGTGAAAAATTATCCTAAATTACAGCTTTGAGTCTGTCCATTTTATAGCTCATGATTTGGAATCGGCTCAGGGTGACATGGGGACCAACCTAAAGTTTCAGCTGCTCTCCATCCTGTCTTTGCTGATACCTCTGATAGTGAAAGGCCTCCCACCACTTCCAAGAAAGGCTGCCAAGAAAAAAGCAGCACCAAATCCTACCTCGTCGCAGAACAGAGTTCTTTCTCCTTTTGAGAGACTGACTTAACAGAGAGTGAAGTTACAGCCGGTCTGGCTGCCTGCCTGCCTGCCTGCCTGTGTGGAGTGGCGGTCACAGGGCATGTCAAACCTCAGAGGCTGAAATATGAGCTCTATTTTTGCAGCCCGCATCATAACTTTCAGGGAGCTTGCTCTGATTTGGAAGCTCATTTTCTTCACAGCATATTTTATTTACGTCTGTTTCCATGTAGCTGGCTCTTTTCTTTGCAGGGCTGTTTGGGACGTCTGGGGCTTGTCAGTGCTTTTACTATCCCCATTTCCTTACCTAAGACTTCAAAATCAGAACCACCCATCACATTTTACCTCTTAAGAAGCCTTGTATGACTCCGGTGCTTTTAGAAATGACTTGTTTTGGTCCTGCATGAATTTCCGTGAGAAGATGGAAGTCCCATAAAGCAATAAAAATGACCACTACAAGTTGATGTATCCATAACTCATTTCTTTGGTAAC
The DNA here is from genome assembly GCF_003287225.1 of Phascolarctos cinereus. Taxonomy (NCBI): domain Eukaryota; kingdom Metazoa; phylum Chordata; class Mammalia; order Diprotodontia; family Phascolarctidae; genus Phascolarctos; species Phascolarctos cinereus. The sequence continues at coordinate 86,816,831 of NW_027555736.1, read as the reverse complement.
AAAACACAGAGCCTGTGGAAAATCTTGCTAAAAATAGTCAATTACCACAGTGGAATACTTGGTTTCAAGACTTAATTAATGATCTAGCAACAGTGTTTTTAATCATCTATAAAAGGCAACTGTTTACTCACAGCACTTTAAGAGATTAAGCATTGCCTTATTGAATAATTATGGTTTAGAACTAGTGCTGAGGTCTGTTCTGAGTTTACGATTTTTTTTTTAGGTTTTTAGAATTACTTTCAAAGGTACCCTGGGTTTTAAGAACAAGATCACTGATTGTGGCCTCAGAACTGGGGTTCAAGTCTCAACTCTGATATTTATCCATTGTGGGAATATGGACATGCTATTTAACCTTCCCTCCAATAAAATTTAAGTGTCTTGAAGGTAAGGCCAGTTTTTGTTTTTGTCCTTGTATCCCTGGCACCTAACACAGTGGCTGGCACATAATAGCCATCTAATAAACATTTGCTGAATTGAATTGAATTCCTGAACCTGTTCGCTCATATGCAAAACACTGTGAGGAAAATATCTCAGCAATAAAGCGTGACATAAATGTGAACTATAATTTAAAGAATAAAGCAACCACTGCTCCAAACAGCAACTCCAGACTTTAGGTTTGTTTAGAAGAAGGCAATAGATCAGTGCGTAAGAACCTCATTATGAGTGTTTCTCAGCTTTCTTCTGTCTGTGGATCACTTCAGCAAGGTAGAAAGCCCCAAGGACCTTGGAGAAGTCATTTAACTCCATATGAACTCAGAAAGTCAACTCTTCATCATAGACGTGGAGTCGAAGGAGCCTTAGAGGTCATGTCATCAATCATTCATATTACAAATGAGGAAATTGAAGCCCAGAGAGGGGAAGTAAATGAGATCACACAGCTAGTTAGTGGCAGAGCCAGGATCATAGATTTAAGAGACCTTAGGGAATCCAACCGCCTTAGAGAATCCAAGGACACTAGAACTCTAGAGCAAGAGTATAAATACTGTTATAAGAAACCAGCCTATTGACAAGATGGAAGACATATAAGATCCTAGAATTACATGATAATTGAGCTAGAAAGGGATCATCCAGCTTAATGGCCTCATTTTACAAGTAAGGTAACTAATCCAGAAAGACTGAGATGTAGTCACACAGCTAGTTAGTAGCAGTTGTGTTTAAATGGGTCCTGACTCTTTCTATTATACCTCATTGCCTTTATGCACCATGCCTTTGACCTAACTGATGGCCTGGAAACGTATGAGGGCTCTACAATACTTGACAGTCACTTTGAGATAAAGTTGGCCCAATAAGTATAGTACTTTCAGAGAATTTATAAATGAAAACTGGGAGATTTTGTAGAAAATCCAGATTTTGCTGGACTCTTATATAAACAGCATGAAGGGTAACATTTCATACAAGTTCCTCTTCATCAGATATGGGGAAGGGAAGAGTAAGGAACAGAACCTAGACTTTTAGTTACCTAAGGGGGTGAATTTGTTCAAAGTGACCAGTGACTGCTGATGGTGAACAGACAGAAGAGATTTTTATTTTAACTAACTCCCCTAATGGGGCCTGGATTGGCAGAACTTTAGACACTTCTTCAGAAGAAATGTCAAGTACGCACTCGTCCCTCTGACTGCTGTTCAAGTCAAACAAACTGGGCTAGACACTGAATAATAAGCTTTATTCACCCAAACCCTTCTTTTCATTGAAACACAAATTACTTTCCGTGATGGTAACTTGCCAAAATGCTGAAAAGACAAATTTTTTAAAACAACAACCACCATGCTGTTCCAGTCCAATGGCCAATCAGTTTTCCCACTTTACCACATTGGGCTTTCAGCAAATAAGTATCCAAATCCTGGTTTTCCTCTCCCCAATAAATCAAAAGTTACACAACCAGCCTATTCTTCAAGGAAGCCCTGTTGGAGAACCTTGGTACTGGGGAATTGGAGGAGGCTCATTTGAAACATAGATTCCAGTGTCATCTAGGTCCATGAATCAATTTGAGCTATGCCCATTGTTTTGGATTAGTTTATGAATGTATTGCGGCATCCTGTGTTTGTAGGTCAAAGCTTGTAAATGTAAACAGGAAGATAAATATTTCAGGTTTAATTTTTAACAGCTACTTTTGAAGGCTATGAAAGACACCTAAAACCCCTAGGGTGGGAGTAGGGGAATAAGTATCTTCTTGTTGGTCACCATTGCTTCTTTTTTCTAAACTTGGTCTAATTTAGGGATTTGGAATTTCTTCTGAACAAATGCTATGCTTTTTGATCTCCACATTTTCGGGTAGGCTTCCTCATCACATACAATATATATTCCATAGAAATTTATCCTTATGGTTAAGGAACAAACATAGGAATGGCAGCATTGTATTCCCACAATCATATATAGGCAGGTCACCATCAAGTAACTAAATACATATAATAATGATATCACACATTAAAAAGTCTACCATTTAACAATGTAGAAGGAAATCAATGTACAGACAACAAGCAGATGTAGCCCATTCCCTCCCCCACCACTGTACCCACCCACTCATCTAACTGGCATTGGCAGATTAGAATCCTAGAAAGGAGAATGCTCCCTTCAGGGTTCTAGAGGTAAAACTTGAGGGTTGCAGCTTCTACCACTCACTCACAAGCCCCACCACATCCAGTGTGCTCCCCAGTACCAATCAATCAGTCAATATCAATTAACTTTAACAAAGGGACATTTACCAAGAAAATAGAAACCATGTATGGCTAAGAGGTACCTCTAAGTTGTTGGCACCTTTCTAGAATCCATAGTCAACCCTTCTCTCCATCATATTCCTTAAGTTGCCACCATTCCATGGTCTGTCATTGGCCATTATTGTCACTTTTGGTGGATTCTGCTACAGTGTCTTAAAGGGAAACCCCTGATGGCTTTTCCAACCTTTTGAAGATCCAAAGGTCACATCCTAATCAACTTAACTTTTGAATGTTTACTTGTTCACCTAAGATCTAGAAAAGAATTAATACAAAAGAAACAGGTGCCATGTGCTCATAGGCGCATGGCAACCAGGTAGGAAAATAGGAAGCCTCTGCCCCTGCCCCACTCAGCAGTTCTTGACTCAGCGAGTGGCATACCAATCTTCTTGTATCCAAACTCAACTCCTCCTGAATCGTCAATAATTCCAGGTCCTCAGATAACCACAAGTTTCTCTATCACCTTACAGTTCCAGCTCCTCTGTCATTTGTGGCCGGAAGTAGGCTCCCCATGCCTCTAGCATTTGGATTAGAACCTGGTATTGAATACTGAGGATGCTCTGTATAATCCCCCAGAAAGGAAAAATCTGAGCACACTCTTAGCACTAAGCCCTAACCAGCCAATCCTCCCCATTGTGTAGACCAAAAAAGAAAATCCTTTCTTCCCGTGTCATTATCCAAGTCCATCTGAGGTTCTTACCCTCAAAATGTAAAAATTCAGACAAGTCTTATACCCTGGGAAAGGTAACCAAGCCTCTCTCCTGATATCATGACCTGAATTTACCAACTGGAAATTGATTAGAAAAACCAGTGATGCAAGCAATCTTCATCATTAAAATGAAAGAGTAGAAGCATGCAACTTTCAAGGTCATTTGTAGGCCTGAATAGATGAGTATGTAACTGCAAGCCTTGTTTTATGTAATAGATGTACTACTGAACAATGGCATGTAAATTAAATCTTAATAACTCAAATCTAATTTTTAAATGAGCTTATGGGTCCTTACTATTCTTTTAAAAAAGTTTTATGGGTGCATTTTGTTTTTACATCTCAGGCATTTCCAGATATAGCTTTCTAGTCACATCACCGAACCCCCCACCAGAACCAAATTTTAACTAGGAAAACAGAGAAATGGTTAAGCAAAAATAACCCAACAGAGAGATTGTTTAGCAGCAAGTGCAACATTTTCTCCTAATAGTTCTCCACCTGTCTGCTGGTGCTCACTATAGCTTTCTACCCATTTCTTGTATATTTGATATTCATTATTCTTCCTGGCATTAATATATTCCATTACATTATTATTTATGGGGCTTGGGAGGAGGGCAGCCTGGACCTATGATTTCACTGTTACAGGAATTGTCCCATGAGGAAACTCCGCTTACCAATCCAATTTAGTAACTACTCTTCAATTTACAGTCTTGCCTAGGCCATAGAGAGGCTGAAAAACTTGCCCAGGATCACTCAACTACTATGTGTTGGAGGAAGAATTTGAACCCAGATCTACATGACTCCACAACTGGATCTTAATGCCATTCTATGTCTTACATTACCATATCTTAATTTTTTGAACCATCCTTCAGTCATTGAACATACAGGTTGTTTCAGGCTTTTATTATTACTAATCAGTAAGTTAACGACTCTTTTTGTTTGTTTGTTTTACAAATAGGTCCTTTATTCTTTTTTAAGACATATTTAAGCTATAGTTCTAACAGTGGATTCTCCTTGCCTCTCTGTCACAGAATTCCTCACATTCTTCAAGTACCACCTAATATATTCCATGCCTTTCCTGATCCTCTGTGGGAACTGAATGAACCATGCTGACTCTCATCTTGTGACTCAATTCTGGAACTAGCTCAGTTTCCTTTCTATTCAATTATGGGTCTAGTCCAATTTCTGTCTTGTGAGAAAACTTTATTCAATTATGAAAAGTGTGAGAAAACTTTATTGCATTGTTTGAACCTAGCCCTGTGTGGCTGAGAAGCTGGACCATGTCTACCTGTTGCTTAGAAACCCTTAACTGAAGACCTAGGTTATACTGACCAGAAACCCAGTCAAATCAGAAGATTGATGCAAAGAGTTTTCTCACTATTATACACCTCAAGCCATCCATATGTCTTGTCTGAAAACAGGCTTTGTACCGGTCCATCAGTTATTGTTTCCAAGTTCCTTTGACTGAATACTTGGAGGGAGTGGGATACCTCTTTTTCTGATTTCAGGGAATTGCATCTGTTCATTCTTCCCTTCCCAACTTGGAAAGTCCCTAATTTTTCCTTCAATTAGAAATCATATCACCTAATTTTGTATCCTGGTTAATTGTTTTCTTTTGATTAATTGATCTTATTTGATTGTTTTTAATACATAAAAATCTATCTCATTCTGTATTCAAGGTCTTTGGACTGACTGGGGAATCCATTGACCCATTTATTACGCCTGTTTTGCTAATAAATTGTATAGCTCAGATTTGTTTCCTCAGTTATTATTAATTATCCACCACATCTTCTGACTGTTAGAATTCTCCCACTTCACATTTATATCTTATTTATTCTGTGTATATATAATATACATATATATATATGTATATATATATATATATATATATATATATATATTCCCTCTACATAAAACATATATGTATAGCTATATACATTTGTCTCTCTTGATAGATATCAGCACCTCAAGAGCAGGTATTATTTCATTTTTGATCTTATTATTCCCTAGCAGCATGCTTACAAACATTTCTAATTTGGGGGACAGTGGGGTTTAAAGTTCAGATTTTTGTATATCATATGTTAATCAATATTGTCACAGAATATTTGAGAGTTAGAGAAGGTGTTAGAGATTTTATAGCTAAACTCAATAAACACAAAATAATTCCTTGTTTCCCCCTGACACATGCTTGTTTCTTCTGATTTTTCTATTTCTGTTAATTACATTTTAACATCTCTTTGGCCCAGTCAATTCGACATCCAGTCGATTGTCATGTTTTAGTCATTCTAACAACACTATCACTCCCAATCTGCCCCTTCCTTTTCCTTTCCCACCACCATGATCACACTGAGGCCCTCAACTTCTCTTCTCAACTAACAAAACAGTTTCGTACCTGGTCTCTCTACCTGGGATCTCATCCCTGGTATTAGCCTGACAGACCAGCTGATTAGTGCTTTGGTGTAAATTACAAGGTGCTAAAAGTAGCCTGTACATACTTGAAGCTTACAAGGTTGCAAATATTTATTGAAAGATTCCCAAGATCAGGTGGAAGTCAGTTATTATTGATAGCCCTGGAATAGCAGCCCCATTTAGCACAGCCAGCCCCCTTCCCCAGCTTCCTGCTCTTTGTAGTGTGCTTATATGCACCACTAATCACAGGTGTGAGGCAACAGGTAAGGCATTGTCTCAAAACCAAACTGCCCTGTCCTCCCCACTCTTCAGCTGAGAGCTTTTTATGCCTCTAAAAAGGGCTGGATGAAAAAGTACTAGCAGTACCCTTATGACTGCTCCCATCTCTTATGCAAGATTCATTACAGCAGACACAGGGCTCAGCAATATCCATGGTCATGAACCTTAGCAGATTTTCAAAGAATCATAGAACTGAAGAATTGGAATGGACTTCAGAGATCATGTAGGCCAACTTCTACCCAAATCATTAATGCTGGCTAGACCATGGATGACAAGTGATCATCAAGTCTTTGTTTGAAGACCCACAAAGACAAGGACTTTCTCATTTCTCCTCCCTCAAAAGCAACCTATTCAATTTTTAGGCAGATCAAATTGTTACAACAATTTTTCTTGTGATAAGCCCCATTATGCCTTCCTATAGCTTCTATGCATGGATTCTGGTTTTGTCAAATATGCTAGTGCCTTCCTAAATCTCCTTTTTATTCTGTTGCTATCTTGTTTGTACATAGATGTTGGCATGTTGTCCCTCCCATTAGACTGTGAGCTCCTTGAGAGCAGAATTTTTTTTTCTTTTCTCTATATCCCCAGGATTAGCTCATATAGATGATTAATGAATATTTAAGAATTACCCGTGAGACCTTGCACTGGTAATTTCATCTCTCTGGATTTCATTTTCCTCATTTGTAAATTATGTTATATTTCATATAAATTATCAATTATCTCTAAAATTCTTCCTAACTCTTTGATCCATGATGAATAATCCCTCTCTGACATGACAAAACCTAACCATTTGATGATGACTACCATCATGTCAACCCTAAGTCTTCTCTGGGCAAAGGATTCCTAGTTCCTTCAAAAATATCAGTAGCAACCTTAATGCAATCACAAGCGTTTTGAGTAACCTAGAATGTAGTTCATCCAGGTCAGTTGAGCTGAACTCACTGAGAACACCTATGTTTCTTTCTTACTATCCCCTAATTTACTGTGGGCTTCAATCCTATTGAAAAAGCTCCTATTCTCTTTTTCTTGGTCTGAGATCATTCTTGTTAAAAGAGAAACACAAATAAAATAGGAATTGAGTAATTGTATCTTCTCTGGTTAATCCACTGTCATCTTGTTCTTATTTTGTCTTTTTGTTTTTGTTTTTCCAATTGGCTTTGACACCTTAATGTATGTATGTATGTCTTATGTATGTGGGTATATTTATGTATATAAATGTATATGTATGTGTATATATGTACATACATATTATATATATCGTATATAATATTTTGTTTTTATATTACCTTTATGGGGCAGCTAAGTGGTGCAGTACATAGAGCACCAGGCCTAGAGTCAGGAAGACTCATCTTCATGAGTTCAAATCCAATCTCAGACACCTGTGACTCTGTGACCCTGGGCAAGTCACTTAACTCTGTTTGCCTCAGTTTCCTCATCTGCAAAATGAGCTGGAGAAGAAAATGGCAAACCACTCCAGCATCTTTGTCAAGAAAACCCCAAATGAGATCACAAAGAGTCAGAAATGACTGAACAACAGAATCACCTTTATTTCCAAATATATCCCTTCCCTTTCCTCTAACAGTGAACCACCTTTTACGACAATTAATAAAAAAGAAGGGGGAGGGGAAGTTCAGCAAAATTAAGGAACAAATCAACTGAATCTGAGCATATGAGCTCATCTGTAGTTCCCAGCCTCTGCAAAGAAGGAATGAAGGTTCCTTCCCTCATCTTTTCTCCCCATGCCAAACTTGATCATTCTAACTCCAAAGCATTCAATTTCTTCATGTTTGTTCTTTCCACTTGCACTGCTATAGTCATTATATGCATTGTTTTCTTGGTCCTGCATTCTTTATTCTGCTATGAATCCATCATCTTTTTATTCATTCTAACCCAACAATAACAATAACTCCCAGTTCTATGGGGCTTTAAGGCACATAAAGTACTCCAAGAAGCTGCCCTACAACTTAATTTTCCTCTTTTTTCCCAACCATAAGGTAAACATGCTCTTTTCGCTATCTTTAGCTTATCTCACAAGCCTCAGCCTGTACTGGGCGTTAGCCTTCCAGAAACACAATCCTTTTTTTTTTTTAACAGAGAATATTTTATTATAAGGGGTTCTTTTTGTATTTATCCTAAGTTGTCTGCCTCAGATTCAATCTCTTGTACATGTCCATTTTAAAATCTGTATTTTTGTGAGCTCAGTCAAATAGCTGCATCAGTCAGTCAGTAAACAAGCATTTGTCAAATGCTTACTATGTTCCAGGCACTGTGCTAAACCCCAGGATCAGCACCCTCCCTCTACCCCCCCAAAAAAAGCAAAGGCAAAAAAGGAGCATAATTCAAATGGAAGAGACATGTAAAATAACTAAGTACATACAAGATATACACAGAGTAGATGGAGGCAATCTAAAAAGGGAAGGCCTTAGTAGCTGGGGAGACTGGGAAAGGTTTGTGTCTAATGGTAGCCATCTCTAGAGTATGGGGGCAGGGGAAAGGAAAACAAATTTACACGATAATTTTATTATATATTCAAAAGGAATAGCAAGTTGCACATAACACATTTGCTGTTTTGTGAGCAATCATCTTTCATTGTTACATTATGTTATGGAAATGCTTGTTTTCTACCATAAATTTAAAAAATTTAAATTAAATTTAAAAAAGAAAGTAGACTTTGGGCTTATTCTTAAAGAAAGCCATAGAAGCTGAGGCAGAGGTGAGAAGGTAGAGGATGCTAAGCATGGAGGACAGACAGTATAAAGGTACAGAGTCAAGAGATGGAGTATCAGTGTGTAAGGAAAGCAGGTAGTTAAGATTTGCTGAAGCAAAGAATGCTAGGAGAGGACAATATAAATAGGAAGGTTTGAAAGGTAGGAAAAGGCCAGACTATGAAGAGTTTTAAATACCAAATGCACAAAGGAGTTTATATTTGGTCCTGGAGATGATAGAGGGGCTGTTGGAGCTCACTGAGCAAAGGAGTGACACGGGCAGATCTATGCTTTAGAAAAATTGCCTTGGTAGCTGAGGCAAGGATGGATTGGAGTGGGGAGAAACTTGAGATAGTAGATGATCATGTGATAAGGTGATAAAGGCCTGAACTAGGGAAGTATCTATGTGAGTACAGAGAAGGGGCTACATGTGAGAGATGTCACAAATGCAGAAAGGACACCATTTGGCAAAAGACTGGATGCAAGGGGAGAGTGAAAGTGAGGTGTCCAGTTTGACACCAAGGCTAGGATCCTAGGTGACAATATCCTTGAAAATAACAGGTAAGTTCAGAAGAGGGTAAAATTTTGGGGAAAAGAAAAGTTTCACTTTGGACACATTACGTTTGACATGCCATTCAGTTCAAAATGTCTAAGAGACATTTAGAGATGAAAGATAGTGGCCTAGTAGAGAGAATTTGACTAGAGATACGTTCATCTGGGAATCATCTGTATGGAGATGACAAATGAACCCGTGTGAGCTGATGAGACCATCAAGTAAGATAGCTCAGGGTGAAAAAAGAAGGAGACCTAGGGCAAAATCTTAATGGATACCCATAATCCATGCGTATGACATAGATGAAGAACCAGCAAAGGAGACTAAGGAGTTAGTCAGGAAGAGATGGAGGGTAAAGCAATATCACAAAAGCCTAGGGAAATCCAGAAGGAGAAGGTGATCAACAGTATTAAACACTGCAGAGAGGTCAAAGAGAATCAGAACTGAAAAAAGATGATGAGATTTGGCAATTAAGAGATCACTAGTAACTTTGGAGAGCACAGCTTCAATTGAATGGTGAAGCCAGAAGTCAGACTGCAGAGAGTGAGAGGAGAGGACGTGGAGGTACCTAATGCAGATGGCTTCCTCAAGGAGTATAAGCATAAAAGGAAAGAGAGCTCCAGGATCATAGACAGTGGGGATGGTTGTATCAAGTGAGGGTTTTTTAAGAATCTGGGAGAAAAGGATACATTTTTAAGTAGCAGGGAAGGAGCCAGTAGATAGGTCGAAGACAAGAGGGAGGTGGTGATGATAGTGGAGGCAATTTGTTGGAGAAGTAGGGAGGGAAAGGGATAAAGAGCACATATAGAAGGGTTTATCTTGGCAAGGAGGAGGGTTACCTCTTCATCTGAGATTGAAATGAAGGAAGAAAGAAGGTAAAGAGATGTCTAAGTGATGTGAAATGAGGAGACAAGGGGGAATTCTTATCAAATAGTTTCCATTTTTTTAGTAAAGTTCATGAAGCAAGGTTGTCAGATAGGCAGATGGGGGAGAGGGTACCATGGGAGACTTGAGAAGACCACAAGGTTTGTAATAGCTGAGGAGAGTGGGGTGGCAAATCAATTAGAGAGGAATAGAATGTTTTCTTTGCTGCAGTGAGAACACAATTGAGATTAGATAGCATACATTTGTAATGAGCCCAGTCACCACAAATTAGTGATTTCTTCGAGTTCTTTAAATACTTCCTTTTTTGTTCCTAAGTAAAATTAATTATAATACCAAATTTCTGGAAATTGTTCTTGAGAGTTATCAAGATGTCTTGAACTAAATTCCCCCTTGGAGACTCAAGCATGGGATCTTACCCATGATATCTCTAGATTCTGAGGTCTGGCTTCCTAAAACTCGGGGTACTTGTCAGACTATACCCTATATATTCCTCATTATTTATCACAAACTCTGAGATGACATGGTCATCCTAAGGTTGTTATCTACAATATTTCCTATTTCAGCTACCCGTTTATCCTTATTGGTCAGAATCAAAATAGCAGCATCTTCATCATTCCCTCCAACTTCTGAAAGATGTCAATCAGGTTCCAGGCTCCCCACCCTCCCCCAGAAAAATTGTAAATTGAGATAAGATGAGCCTTAATCACATTATCTAGTAATATTAACAAGGCATCTTCCAGGTGATTCTACCAGGTCTTATTGAACCTGGTAAGGAAATGGGTTCTATTTTTCTTTTCAAAATATGTCTTCTTACACTTTTCACACAGCCTGCTATTAAGTGAAGTTGTTGCCATTGTAAAATGTGGAGATTCTAGGGGGAAAATTTTTTTTAAAATTCAGTGGCTATCTTTTGGCATGGAAAAAAGGTGAGTTGAACTCTCCCTATGCTTTGTGGGGCAATATGATAGGACAGTCACTGGGGTAACCACTATTCTTCAATGAACCAATGGGGAAACAGCTTCTCTCTCTCATTCTCTGCATTCTGCTAGGATTATTGCATGCATACTCTTCTGTTTTTAGAATATTCTCAATGCCTTAGCACATTCCACAATCTGTTGCGATGTGATCCAGCCCATCAGTAGACAGCACAGAAAAAACCAGTTTTCCCCCACCCCAGCTCTGTTCCCAAATGGGTTTTGACAGGCCATTAGGAACCACCTTCCCAGACCCACACCTCTCCCCAATCGCAAAGACTTTGTACTGTGGTAATACAATACAGGAGGTCTCAATGACAGTTTACATATTTCTAAGACACTGAGAATACAGTGCATGCAAAGCCATTATAAGCCTCCAAAACAAACTCCTACGGTCTATTAAGAATAGGGCACTGGTGTGCCCCTCCATCTCCACTGAAAGGTGCTCAGTTCCATTTTTTGATACGCAGCTGTACTATCTCAGTAACAAGGGCACACCTCTTAATTTTGTGCACTTAAGATTCACGCAGATCGGTATTGCTTTTAGAGGGCATCTTCCTCATCCCTGTGCCTCCTCCCAGAGGATTAGATATTAACATGGAAATATCAAAGTAAATGCTCCTCACCTGTCACCACATCATAGTCTCAGCCAGACAGATTTCATTCTACTTGCTGCTTTTACATTGAAATAGGTATCTGAGAAGCTTTGGGTTTGTTTTGTTCTTAAATAGCTCTCCACGGAAAAAGCAGTCCACTCCAGCCCATTAGTACAGCATTTACTAATGAGGGAATCTATAAGACATATTCAACCTCTGTAGAGTTGTGCAACATTTTGTTGGCTGCTATCAAGCTAAGTGGGTACCTTAGAGTTTGTCCTGTCCAGAATTATTGACTAGAGGTAGATTTCTTGTTGTTGTTGTTGTTGTTATTGTTTTTTAGTTGTGTTTGACTCTTCATGACTACATTTGAGGTTTTCTTGGCAAAGATACTGGAGTGGTTTGCCATTTCCTTCTCCAGCTCATTTTACACACAGAGGAACTGAGGCAAACAGGATTGAGTGACAAGTTATCTTGAACTTAAAGCCTTAGAGAGTTGACTGGGGTGGTGAAAAGTAGTAAGACTTGCCCAGGGTCACACAGCTAGTGTGTGTCAGAGGCCAGATTTAAATTCAACTCTTCCTGACTCCAGCCCCAGCCCTCTATTCACTGCATCATTTCGATGCCCTAGAGGTAACATGGTACAGTCAATAGAGGGCTGGCATTGGAGTCAAGAAGACCTGAGTTTAAATCTGGCCTCTGACACGCACTAGCTGTGTGACCCTGGGCAAGTCTTACTACTTTTCACCACCCCAGTCAACTCTTTAAGGCTTTAAGTTCAAGATAACTTGTGGTACCAAAGAAGCTTCCACACTGGGAAGTCTCTAACCTGATGAAATTGTAGGTCTGGACCAAAAATAAATAAACAAACAGATCTTGATATTTATATGTATTTATTATTACAAAGATATGCCTTATATCCTCACAAGAACCTTATCCCCATTTTACAGATGAGGAAAGTAAAGCCCTGAAAGGCTAAATGACTTGCCTAAGGTCACACAGAAAGTAATTGACAGAGCTTGGACCCAAACCCAGTTCTTCAGACTCTGATTCCAGGCTTCTTTCCACTACATCAAAAAGCCATTTTCATTCATCATTTAGCTCTTTTTCAAAAAGTCAGTTATTAACAGCATCATCAGGGAATACATGTAATTTAGTAGTTGAAACTATATTCCTAAAATGAGCTCTATTAAATGCTGATTGCAAACTGGTGTAGGGCAAGATTGCTTCTTGCTGCTTTGGTAGTTTTTGAAGATTCATAGGAGGCAATCATGATAGCTTCCAGGAAATTAAAGAGAGGAACAAAAGATTGGGCTCATGGAAATTAGTAGTATAATCCATGTGCAGCATGAGTATAACTCTTTTTGGGGGGGGGAGAATCAAATTGGTCAATGCATTTTATTTTTGGATCAGAGCCATTTTCATATTATGTCTACCTCCTTTGTAAAACAGGTAAGCAAAATCAACTGCCCTAGTGACCTTGCCTGGCAATGTAGGCAACATCCTGCCCACGTAATCTCCCACTTCTTAAAGAAAGGAGGCATATCTCATTATCTATTCTCTGGGACCAAATTGATTTTTCAATTATGTGAGTGTAATTCTTATCTCAAATTCTATCAAGGAAAAAAAAAAGAAACAAGTAAAAGTTTAACTTTAAGCAATAACATTTGAGTCCAAACCTTGGCTGGGTTTTCTAATATACCAAAGAAACTTAAATGGAATTTCACTGGCAACTAAATCAAAGAATGTTAAAACCGGAAGGAATTTTCCAAATAATTAGCCCAGCCTCTTCATTTAGTAAATAGGTAAAATGAGAGCCCAAGAGATGGAGACTTGGCCAAAGCCACACAAAGCCTGGAGGACCAGGGTCAGAACCAGAGTTTCCTTATTCCAAGTTCAGTGCTTTATGCCAGCAGTGGTCATTTATAGGGATGACAAAGTGAAATTGACAGTCAAAATATAAAGATTCTAAAGCAAAAATGCTATATCACATAGACTAGCTACCATCAAACCTGAAGGGAAATTCAACCTGGCACAGACCACTCTTCTCAGCAAAAACTTCTATAAGAGAAGCCATAGTTAGGGACATTGTTTGTTTGTTTTACACAGCCAGATGTGTAATGAGGAACAGCAACAGTAATAACAGCAACAACAACTACTAGTATCTATATAGCACCTACTATGTGCCAGGCACTGTACTAAGTGCTTTACAATTATCGTCTCATTTGATCCTCATAACCGCCCTGGGAGGTAAGTGTCATTATTATCCCCATTTTATATATGAAGATCACTGAAATCTATAATAAATCTTCAACTCTCATTTTAACCTTCCACTCCAACTGAACCCTATTAATAAGGGTCCAATATAGCTACTAACAAGTGCCAGCATTGAGACTCATTGGAATATGATCAAGTTTCCCTTCCTAGCCCATCTTCTATCAAAGTACTAAAGTACCGTGATAATGCTCTTTTTCTTTCCTTTTTTCTTTTTTTCTTTTTCTTTCTTTCTTTCTTTCCCTTCCTTCCTTCTTTCCCTCCTTCCCTCTTTCCTTCCTGCCTTTTTTCCTTCCTTCCTTTCTTCTTTTCCTCCTTTCTTCCTTCCTTTCTTCCTTTCTTTCTTCCTTCCTTTCTTTCTTCCTTTCTTTCTTTCTTCCTTTCTTTCTCTTTCTTTCTTTCGTTCTTTCTTTCTTTCTTTCTTTCTTTCTTTCTTTCTTTCTTTCTTTCTTTCTTCTTCCAGCCTAATTCACTCAGGCCAAAACTGTAGTGGCCACTTCTAGACCTCTCCCACTGCTGATCCATAGGGTGCTTTGACCTGCTGTGTTTTTAACCTGGACCAGTTTGCCTCTCTTTGGGCAGTCTGATGCTAAAGAACTCATCATGTTGGTTCCACACCTAATGTGGACACCTGATCAACTTTAACCCTTCTGTAGCTCAGAATTCTTGAGCTCAAGCAAGCCCCCAATCTCAGATTCACCCAGTTTCAGTAGCCGAGGCTTAAGGGGCACACCACTGCACTACACCATGAAAATATTCCTAAGGCAAACAATTTCCATATAGGAGGAAGTCACTAAACACTCCATTCTTTTTGATCCAGTCATCCCACTAATGTGCATATACCACAAGGAGGTCGGAGGCAGAAAGAAAAACCCAATATATATCAAAGTATCCACAGTTGCACTCTTAGTGGTAGCAAAGGACTAGGAACATAGTGGGTGTCCATCAATCAGAAAGGAAGTGAACAATGAAAAAGATATGAATATAATGGAATATTATTGTATCATAAAAAGTGAACATGAAGAATTCAGAAAAACATGGAAGGACTCAAAGTAATATAGAGAGAAGAAAGTAGAACCAAGAGAACATTGTACACAATGACTACAATAATGTAAAATGAAAACAATACTAAAAAGCCACTGAAGTCTGATTGCAAAATTCAATCTTAGTTTTGAAGAGCAAAGGTTGAAACGTTGTTGTAGTTGTTATCTATCCTTCATTCTTGAAGAGGACATCAGGAGTGTGATGTCTTGACCTGTGAGTGAATTGGATTTAAGTAGGGAGGGCTATGCAAAGGCATCAGCCTCACTCTCTTCTCCAGGATCATCTGAGTCCAGTAGGAAAACACAGATCAGGATGACTAGACCCCAGCTGCAGCCGGAGACCTTGGCCTTTTTGAGCTAAGGTCTCTCCCAGGTCTCAGTTTGTCTGAGACAACACCTATTCAGTGATTTAAGGCTAGGTGAGAAATGAGGCAAAAGATGGCCTGGTTCACCTACTCAAAAAAAAAAAATCAAACTGAGAAGGGAAGACCCTCAGGGTTTCTGGCCAGAACAGAGACAATTGCAATTTGCTCACTCTGAGCTATCAAAACTCAAACAATCACCAAGTGAGACTTGGCCTGGACCTATCATTGGCCAATCAGTGAGAGTCAGAGTGATTTGTGTTTAAGCCCTGGTCAGGTAGCTCCATTTGAATCCCAATGGGCTTTATCAAAGCCTGGTTTTCCAGTGCTCCATTTCAAGAAATCATAAATGAAACTACATGGGACAAAAGAGTTAATGTCCTAGGTTTTGTTTTTTCTTTTTTTTAACGATAGAAAAAATAAGCAGGGAAGAGGGAAAAAGCATACATTACCTTCTTTTGGTAAGGAGATGAGGAATTACTGGGGCAGAATGTTGCATATGCCATCAGACTTTTATTACTTTGTTGGATTGTTCTGCTTAACACATCTTTGTTAAAAGGGAGGATTTGATTTGGAGGCAGGGGAATATAATATATGTGTGCTTATATGCATGTGTGTGTGTGTGTGTGTGTGTGTGTGTGTGTGTGTGTGTGTGTGTAGATATAAATATATTTTAAATGACTGTGCTTTCTAGAATGTATACTAAGTAAAGCAGATAAATAAAAGAAAAATAGTAAAGGGAGGTATCTGAAAGATACCCAAAAGGGATAATAAGCCACTGAATAACCAAGATGATTTTATATTTGGTTTTCATTTGTAGTTCATTTTGAATGCATTTACCCATCTGATTCCTTTGTTTCCTCTTCCAGGACCTTTCAA
The DNA here is from genome assembly GCF_003287225.1 of Phascolarctos cinereus. Taxonomy (NCBI): domain Eukaryota; kingdom Metazoa; phylum Chordata; class Mammalia; order Diprotodontia; family Phascolarctidae; genus Phascolarctos; species Phascolarctos cinereus. The sequence continues at coordinate 86,800,455 of NW_027555736.1, read as the reverse complement.
TATTTACTAAGGTGGCTACTGATTTTCAGAATCAGTCTAAAAGGGGCAGAAGTTCAAGCCCATATTCTAGACATTCTTCGATCTTTCTCCCTTGCTTTCCAGTGCAGCTCTTTCAAAGGAATAGTCCCCAAATAGAATCTGCCAAGTCCATTAAAGGGTAAAAAATATGTCCACATAACTTTTTCTAAAGTCTTTTCCCTAATATGGTACCCATTGTTTTGTTCGGTATGTTCAGTGATACACGAAATAGTCATTAAAATGCTGCCAGCTTAAATCAAAAAAGGATATTTCCTCTCTCAGAATAGAAAACGCCTACTTCGTTTCTTGGGGTAACGGTCTGTTCAGAACTGAAGTTCAAACCAGAAGGCCAGGGTTCAAGATCTGGCTTGACCCATTCGCTGTGAGGCCTTGGGAAAATCCCTTGTTCTCCCTAGGTCTCATTTCTCTCATCTATAAAATGAACGCGATGAACTCTGAAGTCCCTTCCAGCATTAACATTCTACGAGTTCCTTTCTCTATGAGGTTTTAAAGGAATGTCTTACGGTTTTCTTTAGTGTCCAGCTCCCTTTGTGGACCACAGTATAAAACCACACATTCCTTAACTGCCTCGGGTCCAACCCCAACTTGTCTCTAGTATACATGAGAGTTGATCACCTAGGTTGCAATGATAAATGTGGCTTTCTTTCCCAGAATAAAACCAAAACTGGTTCCCAAGGGTGGTGTTAGACAGAAGTACAAGCCTTCCTCTGTCCTTTTCACGTGACTGAGTGTTTGACCAGTTAGCTTACAGATAACAGTAGGGGGACATCTGGTCCTTAAAATGCCAGATGGAATCAGCAGGTTGAAACGAAAGTCACACTTTCGGTTTTTGCCTGTGTTTTCAACCCCCAGGTAAGGCTATGAAGATAATGTGAAGGTGTCTACAATGTCATTAAATACAACAATCTTCTTAACTTTTAGTAAAACATCCTGATAGGATCAGAGAATATTAGAGATGGAAGCAACTTAGAGATTAGCCCAGCCAAACCTTCATGTTACAGATAGGAAAATTATAAACAGAAAATGAAGTTATTTTTATTTCCTATCAGGCTAACATGAAACCAATCAATTAATGAATATTACTGGGCATTTACTTTGTGCCCACCACTGAGAACATGATAACACAAAAGGTATATTGGACTCTTAACCTATCACCGAAGTATCCTAGGTATCTGTTTGCAGAAAGGACACATTTTCAAACATATAATTAATTTCAGGTAAAAAACAAGAAGGGCTTAAAAATTTGGATCTCAAGCTATGAAAAGAAAGGGTAATTGAAAGAGGAGACGTAGGGACATGGTAGCTGTCCTGACAAAGTCATACCAAAAAGCACACAGTAGGAGAAATAATAATAATAATAGCTAACAATAATATAGCTAATGATACATAATAATAATTACTAATAAAAACAATAGCTAACATTTATATAGTGTCTATTATATGCCAGGCAGCACAGGGCAGCAAGATAGCACAGTGGACAGAGGGCTGGAATTAGAGTCAGGAAAACCTGAATTCAAATTTGGCCTCAAACACTTACTAGCTGTGTGACCCTGGGCAAGTCATTTAACCTTATTTGCCTCAGTTTCCTCATCTGTAAAGTGAACTGGAGAAAGAAATAGCAAACCAATCTAGGATCTTTGCCAAGAAAACCCCAAATGGAGTCACAAAGAGTCTGAAAAAACTCAACAACAATATGTCCAGGCACTGTGGTAAGTACTTTATAATTATTATCTCTGATCTTCACAATAACCCTGGGAGGTAGGCGCAATTATTATCCCCATTTTATAGATGAGGAAACTGAGACAGACAGAGGGTAAATAACTTGCTCAGGGTGAGATAGTAAATATCAGGCTGGATTTGAATCCAGTTCTTCCTGATTCCAAGTCCAACCCTCTGTCCACTGTGCCACCTTGCAAATAACACTCTAATGCACTGAAGAATCACAGAGCTGGAAAAGCCCTCAAGTAGTCATCAAGTCTCATCTTCCACCTTTCAGAGAGACTGCATCAAACCCAAGACAAGCAGTAGGTTGTGAGGAAAGTTCAGTATTGGGCATCTTGAGGTCCTGTGTCTTCAGCTGAATCCTTAGCCCTGGCCATACTATGAGTGTGTGACCTGGAGCAACCACTTAAACCTTTCGGAGCTTCAGCTGCAAAATGGACAATAATATTCCACTATAATGCATGAGAAAGTACTTTATAACTATAAAGAGTTATGTGCAATTAGTGGTAGTTATTGTATTGGGGACAAATTGTAGCATCATAGCATGGGAATGGAGAAAAGAGGAGAGGAGAGGAGAAAGAAGGGGAAAAGAGGGAGGAGGAAGTGAGGGGAAGAAAAGTGGGAGGGAAGGAAGGAAAGAAGGAAGGAAGGATGGAAAGAAAGAAGAAAGGAAGGATGGGAAGAAGAAAGGGACAGAAAGAAGGAAGGAAAGAAGGAAGGGAGGGAGGAAGGAAGGAATGGAGGAAGGAAGGGAGCTAGGGAGAGAGGGAAAAGAATGAAAGAAACAAAAATGATGGCCAAATGGACTTGTTTTATAGTTACCAACTTGCTTAGTTCTTCCCCCCTCACTGAGTACCGGCTGGCACTAGCCAAGTCCAGCTTATCTTTGCCAACCATCATTCTTAGACTATTCCACAATATGCCATCAATCATCCTTTTGTTATTTCAGGTACAGCCAGCCCTGGTACAAATGTACTGCCCTGGCCTTAAGTTCCTATTGTCAGGGTTTGCTCCGAGCAATACATCACCTCATCATCTGGAGCATCAGTCGAGGAGGCTACCATTCACAGAGAAGGCAAGAAACAAACAGCTTATCACTGCCTCTTTGTATAGGAACAATCAGTGTCCCAAAGCACAGGAATGACCAGGGAGAGGAAGTCTTAGAAGCAATGTCTTGTCTCCCCATCACCGCTGCATTTCCTAGTTCTCATGGAAATTTTGGGAGTGAAAGAATACAGTTTCAATTGCAAAGAATTCTTACTGCTTAAAGAGCTCCATCCAAATGGCTATGGATTCCAGGCAAGATTAAAGGCACCCAAAACAAATGACATGTCATTGAGAGTAAAGCCTAGAGAATTAGAGCTAGGAGTCTTTCAAAAAATGTTCACTTGGCTTGATCAAACAACCTGAATGGCTCCCTATGGCCTCCTTGATAAACTCCTTAACTTATTTAAGTATTAAGGAGTTTGATCATTTGGCCTGGATCTACCTTTCTAGCTCTACCTCTTATTAATCCCCTGTGATATACTACTAATCCCGGACAGCTTCCTCTGGGATATCTCCACTTGACTGCCCCACCTGCACCTCAGACTCAACCTGTAAACTAAGAAATGACTTCATCTTCCATTCTAAACCTACTTCTCTTCCCACCCTCTCTGTTTTTTCTGTAGGAGGCATCACCATTCTTCCAGTCAGCCAAGGTCAAGACATCAGATTCATTTTTTCCTTTTCTCTCTCCCTTATCTCCCATATCTAATCAATTCTACCTCCACAGTACCAGGTCAGGAGTAATTTCTTCCACGAAGCCTTCACTGACTTTACCACAGTCCCCACCCTTTGCCCTGACCTTAGATGAAAGGATTTCCTTTCTGCTCACATTTTCCTAGAGCAAGTTATTTTATATCTTTACATTGCACTTTCCACACCTTCCCTTGTATTATACTTATCTGTGGACATGACGTAACCCCTAAAACGATGATGATAACTGATCTTTGTTATAACACTAAAACATTATCTCAGTTGAATGACTGAAAACTTAGATTGCTTCTCTGACTTTGGGTTAAATTAAGTGTAGACTACAAGCTCTTTGAGGGACACAATTATATCATCTTTCATCTTTGTATTCCCAGAAGCTACCACAATGATTTGGGCACTGTGGGCACTGAATAAAAGTTGAAGTGAATTCCATTGCTCTAACCAACCATGTTTATTGTTTCATAACCTCTTTGGGGCTTTCATGTCTCTATATCATTTCTTCCTCTTTTGCTGTGATCCTCTACTCTCTACTTTGCCAAACTCTATCTATCCTTCAAGGCTTAACTCAAATGCCACCCACTCCATTAGGTCTTCCCTAACCATTCCAGATAGAAATGATGTCTCCTTCCTCTGAACTCCTGGAGGCCATTGGTTTGACATTTATCAATAACTGTCTAATAACCATCCTTCCATTTTCCAGTTTCAACTGTGGAACTGCATTATATGTCTTTTTGAAGGCAGACATAGCTTATGATTTGGTATATATCCCACTTGCCTTGAACATAAGTAGCTACTGTTCTGGTGATTGACTGATTTTAGATGATGTACTTAATTAAATTATGATTGTATTTAACTTCATCTAAAGTCAGATTAATTGGACTTGAAAATCCATGCTTAATTGTTTCTGATCATGAAAAGCAGCTAAAATACACTAGTCATGTTTATTTTATGATATCAAAAATATTGGTAAGATTTTGATATTCCTAATAGTATTTTTAGAAACTGATATAAATAAAAAGATTTTTTTTTAATTCTGAAGGCTTTGCATTTTGTTACACCAATGGCACAAATACATGAACAGATAACTCAGAATTTCCTGAATAATCAATGGATCGCACTGGAAAAATTAACTGTGGCAAGAGAAGGGACATGGTGTTAGACCAAATCACTGGACTTGGCACCTGATGATTCAGTCCCATCTTTACCAACCTGGCCCCCAACTTACTTTCCACCTCCTCCTCCAAATTCTGTGTCCAATTTCATGGAGGAAAACACCAAAAAAAAAAAAAAAAGGAAAACACCACATTAAAGTGCTCTGGAGACCCAGCCAGGAAGTGGCATGGAGGCATGGCTCCAGGGAAGATCTAGGTGCAGAGTCCAAGGCTGCAGGGGAAAGGAGTGGGGGTGAGGAAGATGACTGGAGTGAACACATCATAGTGAGGAGATTCTCAGGTTGGCCTTTGCCACAGTTGCTGACATCAGGTAAGAGAAGATTCAGGGGATGCTTCCTCTCCCTTGGCAGGCAGCCCAATGGCTCAATCCTGGGTCCATCCCTGAGCTACTACTCCTACAGTCCTGTGGCTATCAAATTTCTTCTACAGGGTTGTCTTCCCACAAGGTCAGAATGCCCCCTTCTCACTGCCTGGCCCAGGGAAATTATGCCACACAGGATGTCCTGGAACAAAGTGCAAGCAACAGGGAAATCAGTAGCAAAGTTGGAGTACATGGCCCAAGTACTCCTGCCTGACTGCACCCTACTGTAAAGTCTTAGAAGGCAGGGCTTGTGTCTTGTACCTCTTTCTTGGGTTCCTGAGCACAGAGCATGGTGTCCTGCAAAAGTTTTTCCTCAGAGAATGTTTGCAGATAGTGATAAGAGCTGATACGTTCCCTGCCAAAGAAAATTCACCTCCCCTCTCCAAGTCCTGTAATTAATTGAGGAGGCTCTATTCTACTCTCACTCCCCATGCATGATGGTTATCCTTATGATTCAGAATGCTTAGATGAAAACCCCCTTCCCCAGCTACCTCTGACCCAACTTTTGTCCCCTCCTAAATGGCCCCTCCTAATTCCCATTCTCTCTTAGCCTCCTCATAGTGAAACCCTTCTCTATTTGTCAGCTACCCTCCTTACCTTAATCCTGGAGCTCTTCTTTGCACATTCCTTCTATCTCCTGGTGCTCCATAGGTCCTAGTTCCCTCCTGATGACGCTGCATCTCTTGGCACCTTCTCCAAGGCTGACTGCTCTTCCTCTCACATCCTCTGACATACAGGGCCAGGAGCAGGAGTTGGCACACTCCTTGGTCCTCAAAGTCACTTTTAGCTCCTTCCCAGGCCATCATCACTCAACAACTACTGTGCCTTTAAAGTCCTCCCATCTAGATCATTCTTGCTGCGATCTAGTAGGCCTGGAGATCTCTCTCTCTCCCTGTCTCCCCACTTCTCTACCCATTCACTAAATAAGCAATTGAACCTATGTAAGACAAAAGGCATGGTACTAGCACTAGAGGGAATCCTGAAAAAATATGTGACAATCCTTGCTCTCCTCAGGACTTTATAACCTAGTTGTGGAAGGAGAGGAGAAGTAGTGGTATGCTGGTAAATGTTTAACAATCAGCTCTTGGGGGGGACAAATGTACACAGAACATATTTTCAAGTTTAATCTGCATTATTAATGCTTTCTCCATCATTTTCTTAAGTCTAGACAATCAACAAAACAATAAATCAGGCTCTGATTTGTAGAGCTTGATGATTTCTGAGGTGTAAATGCTCACACTGAAAATTTAACAATTGAGAGTGGCTAGCCCATATGGGGGGAGGGGCAGCTAAGTAGTACAGTGGATAGAGCAATGGGCTTGGAATCAAGAAGGCCAGAGTTCAAATCCAGCCTCATCCACTTACTAGCTGTGCGACCTTGGGCAAGTCACTTAACCCTGTCTCTCTCAGTTTCCTCATCTGTAAAATGAACTGGAGAAGGAAACGGCAAATCATTCCAGTATCTTTGCCAATAAGACCCAAATGGGATCATGAAGAGTCAGACACAGTTGAAATGACTCAGCAACAAAAAAAGCCCATAAGAACTGGTTCTAACACACCCTTAATACATGTCAACATGGGGCGATGGGAGGAAGGAAAACACTACAGGGAGATGTGGAAGACTTATTTAATAGGGACATACCTAACATCATGCAAGTAGTAAAGAAGTCAAATGTAGATCCTCTGACTCTAAATCCAGAGCTCTTTCCATTATACCACAACATGGTGGGATGGGAGGGGGAGCTCAGGAATGGGGCTGGTAGAGATGTTGAACTCCTGACAATAGCCTCTCTGAGACACTTTTCCCCTCTAAGTAACTGCCTGAGTTAGTAGCAGTGGGAGAAAGATAGTCAGAGATTGTCAGACCCTTCTAGTACAGTCATGATTCCAAACACAAGGCAGTAGTGTCACATAGATAAATAACAAATATTAATTATTTCTATTTTGCATATAAATAATGTTTATTCATAATATTAAAATAAAAATTAAATATGAATAAATAAATAAAATATAAATATTATTTCTATTATTACATAATAAAAGTGATACAGATAATAAATTCTGTAGGAAGTCAGAGGATAGAGAAGTCATTTCCAGCTGGCAGGAAGCAGAGGATGAGTCTTCAAGGAGAAGGTAACATTTAATCTGGGTCTTGGTGAATGAGGCCAGGGTGACATAGAGGGTTAGCAGTAGTCAAATAGAGAAGCTAAGGACTTGTAGGTTTCACTGATGCCAGTAGAGGATGGAAGAGGCCTGACTCAGGGCCCACTAATGAGCTCTCCTTTGGTTAGAGGCAGAGAAAAAAACACCAGAGCCAAGTGTGGGGAATGCACAAAAAATGGGTAGGGAGCAGGATACCAAACTGGTAGATTAAATTAAAATAAAGCAAATTTGGGGCACAAGCAATGGGTAGAATCTGAGGTCAGAGAAGGCCATGAGGAAGTCAGCAAGAGGACTGAACAAAGTCAAGAAACCATAGACAGAGCAGAAAGTACAGCGCCAAGATAGCATAAGACTGACCAGCAACTATAGGATGAGGGATTTGGGGTTTGTTTGCTTTGCTTAACTATTTACATCTTTAATTTTTTAAACTTCCCATGTTGCATCAAGGCACATGATGGATATCAGCAGGCTGCAACAACCATATAATCAACGAGGAACTCTGGAGAAAAACTGGAGAAAAGGATGTCAAGAAATTGAAGGATAAGAAGAAAAGATGGGCTGGCCAGGGTGTGTGAGATGAAGAGATGACAAGTAGATAGCCAGCATCCTTCACTGGTACCCTAACAATGGGGGAAAAGCAAGAAAAGCCTCCAGCACATTAACTTTGGGGGGACACAAACAAGAGGTGCCCAGGATGAGCAGGCATAGATGAGTTGCAATCTGTGCCATGGAGGGAATTCCTAAGTCTATGAGATCACAGATCCATTTGGATATTGATTAATTGTTTCAAAGCTTCCAAAAATGCATCCATATCTTTTCTTTTTACATCACCTTCATTTCCAAATAAATGTCTCCCTTCTTCCCTCCCCTTGTAACAAAGAATAAAAATTAAAGAGAGAAGAAGGGGGAAAGAGCAAGCCAGTAAATTTAATCAAGTCCTCAACTGAGGCTGAACATACATGCCATGTACTTCAATTATAGTTCAGTAAGAGTGAGGGCTTGTTGATGGTTGGGTAGGGAGCCAATGATTCCAGCTCCTTGGATTCTTAAAGGGCTACTGTCCTTCTGGTTCTATGAAGTTGTTCAGACCTGACAGATCCTGAGGAAATACCAGATGCCATCTTGCTATCTTAGTAAGGCTGTGAGTATGGTCCCTGTGACCTACTTGTCTACTGATTTTCTTATCTGAACTGGGTGAGTAAGAGGCTCCTCTGAATGTCAAGGAAACCTGAGTTTGAAGCTGGCCTCTGACACATACTGGCTATGTGACCCCAGGCACATTACTTAACCTCTAAGGTACTCCCAAAGAAGCTCCCTAAGATTTTTAAGTCACAGGACAGTTGACAATCCACACTGGTAGAGAAAATTTTCTCACCAAGAATCCCTCACACGAATGAAATCACTAGTCCAGGGGTGGGGAACCTGCAGCCTTAAGGCCACATGTGGCCTTCCAGATCCTTCCAGATTCCAGATCCTACAGAATTTGTTCTGTAAAATTTGGATTCAGTCAGAAGGCCACACTTAAGGATCTAGGAGGCCACATGTGGCCTCAAGGCTACAGGTTCCCCATCCCTTCACCAGTATGACCAGAGAGAGAGCTAAGGAGACATCCTAAACCACAAGGCTATTGAGTGAGTATACAACAGGCCATACCCAGAGAGTGCCAGCGAGGGTCTTAGTCGTTTAACAAAACCAAGAAAATAAGCATGGCCTACATGCCATGGCCTTGAGAAAACAAGACCAGATGCAAAAGAAAACAGCCTACTCAGCCTTTCCTTGTGATTCACTTCTGTTAGGGCTCTGAGGGGCCCATATATTTGCAGGGGGTATCTGATTCAGCCTGCCAGAATCAAACGCCCACAGACTCTTTGCCAAGTGCTATGGAAGCCAAAAAAAAAAGAGGGAGAGTGCCTAGGAAGGGATGGCATTGATGAATGTGAGGAGGCCTGCAGCAAATTTTGTAGGCCGCGTAGAATTTTCGCAACCTATTGATTTTGGAAACCGATTTACCAAGCTAGTATGAGGTCTCCTCTTGAAGCCCTGTCTTCAGTGCCATGCCTAGAAAAACAAAACAGAAGACTTTTTAATTCCTTCTGTGGCTCAGGGACCACCTACAGCTGCCAACTCCTTTCCATATCCATAGCCTATTTCTCCACCCTTAACCCAGTGGTAGTTGGAGAGATTAAACAGGTGTGGATAATTCCCCAATTGTATTAGGAAAACATGGAACAGTAACACAAGAACAATGAAAAACAGCTGAGTCTATTGTAACTTTAATTGATTTAATTATTCTGACCTGTATTTCTTCCCTCTGCATAAAAATGCACTTTCTCAACAAGGCAGGCCACATTTTTAGGAAACGGCTAGATTAGTCTTGCTTAGATATTAAGACCCTCTTTTAGGTCGCTAGGACGAGCTGTTCATACCACTGTCCCCCCATTTCCTAATAGTACCAGCAGCAGCATAATGAAAAAAGAATGGACCCACATCTATTCACATTGTACTCAAGTGCATATTGAAATTTGAATTCACGTTGTTACTTCCTCTGAGTCCTGGCCTCGTAATAGGCTCCAACCCTGCGCTCCTGAATTAATCTGTACAGAGGAGACAACTGAAACAGAAAACAGAATCCCCAGTTCTAGACTTCATTCTCTGCTTTGTAACATTGCTCTGCCTTTAGACGGGACACTTGACCTTATATCACCCCCCTCAAACCTATTCTTCATCTATAAAATCAGCACCGATATTTCTAAGTTAGCTGAATCGCCCCAATGAGAGACACCACTAGTATGAGATGACCCGGACCTCGTCCTGAGGTGCTGACATTTAGAGGACATCTGTAGTCCTTCAACAGCATAGAAACAACTGAGCTTAGTGCCTGGTTATCAGGAATAATTAACTAAACAAGGGAGCTCCTAGAGTCTGCTTCTTCCCCCATCCTGTCTTTACTATCACCTAATGATTATAGGATCTTCCCCGCTAAGGAAAGGAACCCCCGGGGCAGTTATAAAACCAACTTCCTCATACTCAAGGTAGAAACAACACAACTATACTCCGTATTGTCAAGATGGAGGAAGAATGATTAGGATCACAAGATAGAGAGCTAGAATGAATGAAAAAGCAGTTATTAAGTGTTTTCTGTGTCCCAGGCCCTAGTAAGTCCAAATACAAAAAGTGAGACAGTTTCTGCCCTCAAGAAGTTCACATTCTAATAAAAGGAAACAGCATGGATAGAAAAAACAGGGTATATTTTGGTGAGGGGAATGACAGGTGAGTTGATACATAATCAATTGACCAGTCTTTCCAGAAGCAATGGTACTAGGGCTGGTCTATTCCAGGGTTTCTTAACTTCTTGTGACTTGGAACTCTTCAGCAGTGTGGCAAAGTACATATACCTTTTCACAAAAATAATATTTTAAAATAAAATACATAGAAGTACAGTACAAACCAATTAGATTGAAATGTGGTTATTCAGTTATCTGACTCTCTGTGACCCCTTTTTGGGTGTTTTCTTGGCAAAGGTCCTGGAGTATACTGGATTTGTCATTTCCTTCTCCAGCTCATTTTCCAGATGAGGAACTGAGGCAAACAAGGTTGAGTGACTTGCCCAGGGTCACACAGTTGGGAAGTATCTGAGGCCAGATTTGAACTCAGGAAGATGAGTCTTCCTGATTCTAATTCCAGTGCTCTATCCATTGCACCACCTAGTTGCCCTTGGTATATTGAAATACCATTATGTGTGTATATATATATGTATGTGTGTATGTATGTATACATACATATGCATATAAATACATGTGTAAATGCACACACACACATATATATATATATACATACTTACATGTTCATTCAGTCATTTCAGTTGTAGCTGACTCTTCACAACCCCATTGGGGTTTTCTTGGTAAAGACAGTGATTTGCCATTTTCTTCTCCAACTCATTTTATAGATGAAGAACTGAGGCACACAGGGTTAAGTGATTTGCCCAGGGTCATACAGCTAGTAAGTATCTGAGGCTGGATTTGAACTCATTCTTCCTAGTTCCAGGCCCAATGCTCTGGCATTCTGTCCACTGCACCACCTAGTTATATGTGTATATACACATATATATGGACACATACATAATATATATGCATATATATATATACATATACATGCTATATATGCATATATCTCTATATACATATATACTCATGTGTCTGTATATTCATACTGTGTGTGTACGTTTGTTATGTATTTTAAAAGCTAAGTTCATGGACCCCAAGTTAAGCACCCCAGATCTCATCCTCATTTTCCAGGTTTAAGAAACTAAGGCCCCAAAATGGGGGAAAAGCGACTTGGCCATGATCCCTCAGCTGGTAAATATCAGAATCAGCAGGTTCTCTGACTCCTAATCCTGCTCCTTTATCTTCAGCTGTGAGCAGTTGCAATAGAACAAGTAAATAATTCGGCTTTCCTTCATTTTCCTCCACGAGGGGACCAATAGTCCTGAGAACACTTTGACTGTGTAGCAGGAACTTGAATCTTTGCTGTCACTTTTAGTACCTGCAGGAGATGCCCTCCCCTCCCCAGCTCCACCCCTTCCCCTAGGTTGTCTTGAGGCTTTGCTGAACCTCAACCTAATTTGCACATGGCGAGGATACTCTAGAGAAGGGGTGAGATGATAAGAGTTTGAAAGGCAAATGGAAAGGCAGTGTTGGGGCTTTTCGTCAGCCTCTGAGTGATTCACTGGAAGATGTTGACCATGTTGGGGACATAGGGCACAGGGCCTATGGATGAGAGGGGAAAGCGATAAATAGAACCAGTTAGCTAAGAGTGAGAGTAATGGGCCTCTTGCTGAGAAGGCTGAGGAAGGAAGCATGGAAAGTTGCCTGAAGGACCCTTTTGTGTGACAGCCAGAATGGAAACCAAGGGGAGCTGTAGACTTAACAATCAAGTTGGAAACGTGTTGATTAGCTCCCAGGCCTATCAGTCTGGTGGGCTCATTCAAGTTGGAATGCTTTGCTATGGTAACTCAGGCAACAACCTTAGGTCGCTGGCAATTGAGAGACAACTGGATGATAGAAGCATGGCCTCTGAGTAATTAGGAGGGACTTCTCAGATAGGAACAAGAAGGCACTCAAGCTGAAGGCAGGGCAACATATGCCAAGCAAAGAAATTTCTGGAGTAATAGAAGAGGTTCTAGACCAACCCAAAAAGAAATGAACCATGATGTGAAGAAACAAATCCAGACCCTGCCTTCATGGGTACTGTGCATGAGCCAGTCATGGGAGCTGTACAGGGCCAGGGTAGAGAGCTTGACTCTCTGGGTAAGAAGAGTTCCTCCCCTACTTGGAGGGGCCTCATTGCCAGAATGCTGCCCTAAGCTTGGAGTGATTGACTACATAGGTTCCTTAGGAAAACACAGCCCCCAGAAGTTTAATTGACTCTAGTGACTCCAAATTCTTTTCCAGCATTAATGATGGGGAGAGAGGGGAGGGATGAGGGTGTCAATCCCAGGATAGCAACAGAAACTGGAATGAATATTTAGGTCCCAGGGGAAGATAGATTTCACCAAAGAGGATTATTGTCTGTTCTTGACTTTATGTGGGCTTAGAAGTGAGTCTTTTCTGTATTCTTTGTTATATCCAATAAATTTATTCTTTGTGTCTGGCACATAAAAGGTATTTAATAAATATTTGTTCATTGATTCTACATCTTGGTAACTCGGTATTTCCATGGGAGCTAAATGCCCTTTCAGGCAAGCCAAATTCTGATATTCCCAAGAAGAATCCTGAGTCAGGACAAAAGAAGCCAAAGGCAGATGTTCCCAGGGGAAACCCTGGGTAGGGCCCTGAGGAAAAGAGATGTCAGAAGTCCCCAAGATTAAACCCTATGTGTGTGATCTCAGAGCTGTGGTTGTGAGCCGAGGGGTTCAGCGGCAAAAGTAATTAAATGGTCCATCAACAAATATGACTATTGAATAACCAATAAACTGTATGGGGGACATAAAGAAGTGTAAAATATAGTCCCTGGTCTTAAAGGTTAAGACACATTAAAATTCATCAAAAAAGCACATTCTAAGAGTCAAAAGAGTGAGAAGGACAATCAGTGGTACAGGCATCCAGTGACTGTGGACTTGAACACTCAAGGAAGGCTTTGTAGAGAAGGTGGGACTTGGGCTAGACCTCTAACTATATGCAGGATTTAGCTAGGCCAAGGAGAAGACAGAGGAACCTAAGTTTCCAGAGGAGAGCCTGCTGGAAACCTGGAGCGGTGGAGAGGAAATGGATCATACCAGGCTTTCTGGAGTCTGGCTAGAGCAGAAGGCTTTTGCAAGGGGCTAGTGGGAAGCCTGGAATTGGGGCCAGATTTGGACAGAAAAGGTTAAAAACAAACAACCAAAGCTACTTTTCAGTTCTCTTAGATAAAACTTCTGCAGGGCTAGATGATACAGGTGTTTTCAGAATCTTTGGGGTTTGGAATTTTAACTTTTCAGGGGTTTTTGGACTTCGTGTAATTCCTGTTGAAGACAAAGATTCCTCTTTTCAAGAATGACTTCTGAGAATCAGCTGAGAAAAGGCTGAACACACATTCCATCAGATTCCAACCACAGTACCACACTCTCCTCCCTTTGGGCAGACTCAACCAGCTTAAATCCACATGAAATGGTGAGAAAGTAATGCAAAAATAGTAGTTGGCATAAGGTAAGGAGGCTGTGGGGAGAAAGATGTTGGGAGGCTGGCCTGGCTGCCTGGTGGTATCAAGCGACTCAGAATTTCCATGGAGAGAGCCAAGTGTAGGATCAACACTCAGAGCCTCTCTCCTCATCTTGTGGGGAACCACAGAATTGCCGTCCTTGAGGGGTCACGGTGCCAGGTGTAATACTCACAAAGTGACCCGAGGATGATTGCAGCCAGGGCTCTGCCATCAGCCCAGCCAATACTCCTGACTAAAGATCAGCACTGACAATGATGGGAAAGGAACTCGGGGATTCTGGAGGGAAAAATGGATTCAAGAGTAGTGAAAAATTTGCATCTCAACAGAAACAAACTAATAACATTTTTAAAGGGGACAAAATAATGTGTTCTTCAATTCTAGATTCTAAAATAATACCATATTTATCCTGGGTGTAGAATCATAGCTGTTTATCAGTGAAAACAAATAAAAATCTTATTTATTTGTGCTACTAGGGGGAAGAAAAAGTGGGGAACTTCTCTGGAGTGGAAAAAGTCCTATCACTGTTTATCACATTCAACTAGTAATTTCACAATCATCATCATCATCATCATCATCATCTCAATTGGCTAATCCGAAGGGTATGTGAGCAAAGCTATAACTAGGGTGAAATAGCTAGAGTTTTGTCACAGGGTGCCAAAATGTAGAGAGGCTGGTTGCACTCTGATACACTTGCAGATAGAAAACACTCTGTTTAGCATTTAGTAAGAACAATTAGTTAAAATAGGAAACTCAGCTGCTTTTTCTCCTTCTTTCCATCCCCCTACCAGTAGTCAGACACCAGAAAAGTTCACCCCCACCCTTTTCCTTCCCTGGGTGGTAGCTTCCCCAGCAGTGGCCTCATGGTATATACTGTGGTCACTGCCCAGGATAATCGGGGTTCCAGGTTTTCAATCTTTTTCCCCTTTCTGTCCCCACTTCCACCAAAGACTTTGTGTCCCATGGTTTAAGGTATCCTCTCTGTTTCCCATCCCCCTCCTTGGGACTGAGGTCTATCCTAAAGGTCTCCTACCATCAACAACTGGGTTTCCCCAGAGTTATAGATGTGCACATGTGAGTTCAACTCTCTAAGGATTTAGAGATCAAAGGCACCATGCATTTGAAGGAAGTGGTGATTTGCAGATGTTTATAACATCTTCATCCCACGAAATCTTGAAAAACTAAACTGTATAATGCCCTTATACACCAAGAATTCGGCAATAAAATTTGGGATTTATGAAGCTTTCTGTGGACCTCACATCCTTCAAACTTTCTTGTGTGGTAGGAGAAGACTGGTGATTGTTATCAAAACCCAGAACAAGTATGCTCTAAGCCCATATTATAGTGAAAGAAAATAGAAATAGGTCATACAGCAAATTGGTGAGGGAGGTACATGTGAGTGGAAGCAGAGTCTAGTTTTCCTGAGTCATAAAAGAAACGAACTTTCTTCAGAAGATTTTAGCTACCTCAAACCCACAGAAATCATGTAGCCTGACACACATTGCATACAAATTCCTACCTGAGTCCTTGGTATAGCCTCTCCCTTACAAGGCAGAATGGTATAGTAGAAAGAATGCTGTTGGGCCGAGAGTTGGAAAAACTTTGGTTCAAATCTCACTTCTTATATTTACTAACTATGTGACTCTGATCATGTCACAACCTCTCTGAGACTCTACTTCCTCATCTGTAAAATGGAGTAATAATGTCTTTAATATTTAAATCCCAGGGATGTGCAGATCATAAGAGAATATAGAGAGAGCATGTCACAAACCTAAGAGAGTCCTATAAATGGCAGCTATTATCATTCTCTACCTACCTTCCACTCTTTAAGTCCCCTCTCCTCCATGGAGGCTTCCCTGACTACCCCACCTTACAGTAGCATATTGCTTCTCTACACTTCTGTAGGGTCCACTTATCTCTGCCACTCATGGACATCCAGAATCAGTCCGGAAGTGAACAAGGGATGAAAGGCAAAAACACTAACCCTGCTTTCAAAGAGCTCACATTCTAATGGGAGAGACAACATACAACTAGCTATATACAAAGATACACAAGGTGCAGAAGTAGTCTTGGGGTAAGGAAATGGAGTGGGGGGGAGGGAAGAGGATGGGGAAGAAACCTGGAAAAGCCCCTTGCAGTGCAATGTGGGATTTGAGGGAAATTTGGAAAAGTCAGGGAATCCAGGAGGTGGAGCTGAGGAGGGAGAGAATCCCAGGCATGGTAGACAGCCAGTGAAAATGCACAAAGAGGGTGTGAGGCAAAGTCTCTCTCTGGGTCATTGTCGCTGTATTGTAGAGGGTGTGGAAGGAGAGTGAAGTATGAGAAGGTTGAAAGGGGCCACCCTGGGAAGGCCTTGAAATGCCAAACAGGGCACTATATAAATGATCCCAGAGGTAACGGGGAGCTACCGGGGTTACTGAGTAGGAGACTGACATGGTCAGAGCTATGTTTTAGGAAAATCATTTTGGTAGCTGAGTAGAGGACAGATGGAAAGGGAGGAGAACAAGAAGAGGGCTGCTGTAATAGTCTGGACTTGAGGTGATGAGGTCCTGAATCAGGGCAGCAGTTGTGTTCATGTTAAGAAGAGGAAAAATATAAGAAATGAAGGCAGAAATGACAGGGCTTGGCAACTGACTGGATATACAGAGAAGTATTGAGGAGAAAACTGAAGTTGCAGGCCTGAATAATTAATTAGAATGATGGTGTTATAATAGTTAAGTTGGGAAGAGAAGAATCATGGAATATTTAGAACTAAAAGGGGTCTTGAAGAAACCTATTTCAACCTCCCCATTTTATAGATCAGGTTAGACTTGTGCTGGTAAGTGTTTAACAACCAGCTTTCAGCCAGGAGTGGGGGGTGGGGAAGGGTATACACAAGACACACTTTTAAGTTTAAAATGTATCATTAACATTTCCCCCCTCACTTTCTTAAGTCTAGACAATCAACAAAAACAATATGTTAAGCCCTAATTTGTAGCACTGAAAATTTAACAATCAGCTCTTATGAGCTTGTTTGAGCAGGTTCCAGCACAGCCTTGGAAGATGTATACTTTATCTTAATAAATTCAATTTAGTAAACATCTATTAAACACCTACTAAATACAAGGTTGTGTATGGGGATACTGGGCAAGATACAAAGGGAAATAAATAGTCATGGTTCCTCCCCTCATGAGGCTGACAGTCTAGTTAGGGAGACTGTATTGTTCACACTCTCTTTATGTATCTTATCTGCCCAATTAACCTGCCAGCTTCTTGAGGGCAGGAACTCTGTCCTATTCTGCTTGGCATATCTCATAATGCCCAGCACATACAATGCTTTTCCCACAGCAGCTTCTCAACAAATCCTTGTTGATCGATTGAGCTAAGGAAGCATAAAGTGTAGTGGAAATGGTATTGGCATCAAAGAGAAGTGATTTGGTGTTGGAGGAAAAAGCAGTAGGTTTTCAGGCAGGTGATCTGGGTTTAAATTCTAGCTCCAGTACTTACCACCTCTATGACCTGGAGAAGTCCTGTGACTCCCCCAGGCCTCGATTTCTTCCTCCATAAAATGAGGGGGTTGGCCCCTAGGATCTCTTCCTGCTCTTGATCTGTAATCCCATGTGACTTTGGACAAGTCTCCACCTCTCTGGGTCTCAGTTTCTCCTTCATCTGTACAAATGGAAGGAAGGGTCAGGCTTGAGTTCTAAGATCCTTCCTTTCCACCACTAGATCTATGATGGCAGACTTTCCCTGTTTCAGTTCCACCATATTCTAGCCCAAGAACCTCTCTGAGCCTCAGTCTCCTGTTCAGTGGAGAGGGTTGCACCAGGACAATCTCTGAAGTATCTTCCAGCTTTGTTGAGGGAGTCTAGAAATGTCACAAAATCAGGAATCTGGGAAGGAGGAGCTAAAGAGGACAGTTAAGGGAGGATGGGCAAGCCATCCAAATTCAATCCTAGTCTTAGGTCCCTGCCCTTCCCACTTTCAGCAAAAGAGCAAGAAAAAAACAGCCAGTTTGCTACATCTTCAAACACATTTCATAGATCTACAGTACCAGCAAACACTGGGAGCTGGTCATATGCATCATTTTTAAAAATATACATTATGTTTAGAAATAAAAGTGACCACTCCAAGAGCAGAGAGAGTATGTGCTTGCATCAAAGCACTTTTAGAAATGTCATATTAGCCCAAGGAGGAAAAAAATGTAGAGGATCCTGCTGGGGCATCAAAAAGCTGGATCATGTGGTTGGTAACAGACAGACCAGTGGGAGATAGCCTAACAACAGCCACATCTACGGCGGCTTCACACATATTAACATCAAAATATCCCAACCAGAGGCTGCCCCTGGGGAAGCTGGCTAATGGCCAGGCGCCTGTCACCTGGAGACCGTTTCCTAGGATTCCCTAAAGGCCAAGGAGGGGACACTAGGGCAAGAGGTCAGGGAGCTAGCTAAGTGTGATGAGCAAAAGGGAGAGAGCAGAGGGAACTGGAGAGACAGAGACAGACAGAGACAGAGAGGGACAGACAGATGGAGAGACAGAGACAGAGAGAGAGAGAGGAGCAGGCAGACAGACAGAGGCAGAGAGAGAAAGGGACAGGCAGACAGATAGAGGCACAGAGATAAAGGGAGGGAGGGAGAGACAGAGACAGAGAGAGAGAGAGAGAGAGAGAGAGAGAGAGAGAGAGAGAGCGAGAGCGAGCTCTCCATCCTACAATGATCCCCTGTCCCCACCCTGGTCTCAGGCCAGGCTTCAGTTCCCTAAGCAGTGAAAGGGACTGGAAGCAGCAGCAGGTCCACAGCTGCAAACAGGAAATCTAGGTGGCAGGAGGCTGAGAATGGGCAGGAAATTCGTCTTGGATGTGGGATCCAGATGGGGTGTTTGTCAGAAGACTGGAAATAGGGAGAGGATTTGATTTCAGAGAAAGAGTTCAGTTTGGCCTTGATGGCACAAGAGGCAATCTTTGTATTATGCCTTGCAGAAATCACCTTTGCTTCTCTTTTGTGAACCATTTCTAAACCATTCTACCTAATGCAGCATGTGACTATAAACTGCTTCTATTTTAGAAGCTGTACAGTGTAAAAGAGGGGCAACTAGGTGTATCAATCGGATACAGTAGGGAGCCTGGAGTCACCAGGACCTGAGTTCAAATCCAGCCGCAGACACTTGCTAGCTATGTGACCTTGGACAAGTCACTTACCTCTGTCTCAGTTGTCTCAGTTTCCTCATCTGTAAAAGGAACTGAAGAAGGAAATGGAAAACCAGTATCTTTGCCAAGAAAACCCCAAATAGGGTCATGAAGAGTCAGACACAACTACTGGACAAAATAAATAAATAAATAAAATGGAAACAAAAAACAAAAACAAAAAAAGAACCAGTGCAATAAAGGTAGCACCCATTGACTTTGAGTCAGACTACATTCAAATCCTCTCTCTATCGCTTCCTACCTGTGTGACCTTGGACAAGTCACTTAATGCATCTGAGCCTCAGTTTCTCATTCAAATCAGCCCTGAATACAGTATTTAGTAAGTGTTTAATAAAAAATGCTTCTTAATTGATTGAGCTTTATAAACGAGGCAGTTGGATCAGATGAATTCTAAGTACCTTCCAATTCTGAATTTATGATCCTATGAACCTAACAAGGACAGAGATTTCTTATAACTCTTATAAGTCCCATGGGGATTTACACAGTGCTGGATATGCTGGACACTCCAGAAATACTTCTTGTCTTAGCATTGTTCTAAGAAAAATAGCTGAATCTAGACTCCTCACTGGAAGAGTGTTCATTCTTACTATCTCTTCTAGTATTAATGATGGGGGTGAACCGTTTGACCTCTAAGGTCTCTTTCAACTTTATTGGTATCATCCCATACCTTAATCCACCCCCCCAAAAAAAAAGATTATGCAGATGATATAGATGGTGCAGCCAGATTTCTCAGCTGACCTGAGGAATGGAGGAGATGATGGCCGGCTCTAATGACCACCTTCCTCCATTAGGTAAAAAGAATAAACTCAGAACTTCGTGGTTTCAGAAGAACTTTGTTCTTCTGAATTCTTTACATCTGTTGAATTTATTTTTTCATGAAGACAGTATGATCTCATTTCGAAGCCTCAAATTATATTATAAAAAAGTTATTGTAAAAAGCAACTTGAGAGGGAACGTAATGTAGTGGGTAAGGAGCTGGCCTTGAAACCTGGAAGATCTGAATTCAAATCCTGCCTCTGAAGCATACTGGCTGGATAGCCCTGAGCAATTCCTTCAGCCTCTCAATACTCTATGCCAGAGGTGTCATACATGTGACCACAACACACTTGAGTGCTACTAGAGCTAGATTAAAATGTAATTGAGCAATATTTAATAAAATACATTAAAAATACAATAAAACATAAAAAATATTACATTTAAAAACTAAGTCTGTCAGGGATCCTTATTATGGATTATTTCACCCTTCCCCCAACTCCATTCCTATTTGAGTTTGACACCATTGATTCAGCCAACTCTCTAAAACTTTAGGTTTCAGAGAAGATGGAGGCCTGCCCTGGCTGAAGAAGTTTCCTCATTCTGTAAGTCCCTCTGCCAGTGAAATCATAGCTCTAGTCTCTATCTCTATCCTCTTCATCATCAGAACCATTTGGAGGTGACTTAAAATTTTTTAAGTAATTAGTAGAACAGACTAGATAAGGAAGGATCCAGAACAATCAGACTCAAGAACTTTGTGCTCAATAAACCTGAGAACATAAATTACTTAGAGAAGAACTCCTGATGTGACAAGAACCACTGGGAAAATTGGAGAGCAGATTGGTAGAAATTAGGTCAACACCATATTTAAAGTCACATTTCACAATGACCTCAAAATGGATATATGGCATTGTTACAAAAGTGACATCATAAAAAAATGAGAGGAGAATGAAATTAGTTACTTTGCACAGGTTTGGGTAGGGGAAAGTTATTAACCAAACAAGGAAGGGAAGGAAATCACAAAAGGTAAAACAGATCATTTTAATTATATAAAATTGAAAACTTTTGCACAAATAAATGTACCTAGGATATGATGGAAGCTGTTTAATTGAATAATATTGAACCCCATATCATTGATATTGGGTTAATTATTGAGATTTTATTGGTATCAAGATGAAGAAACTCTCTTTGTAATGAATTCTTCTGAACATATAGTCTTCAGGTTGCCTACGGCACCAACAAGTTGAGTAACTTGGGTCACACAGACAGTGTATGTCAGACGTGGTCCTTGAATTTGGGTCTTCCTACCTCCAAAAGCCAGGCCTCTATCCACTCCACTATGGCACCTCCTAGGGTTCTGATCCAAGATAATTAAGCAACTAACATTAAGAGCCATTTACTCAATGGCTAAGTGATCAAAAAAAAAATAGGAACAGATAGTCCTCAAATCATATCTCAAATGAGATTACTCCAATTCACTAATAATAAGAGAAAAGCAAATCAAAGGTCCTATGATACCAGAAAGTTTAACCTCATACCCAACAAATTAGCAAATTTGTTTTTTAGAATGGAAATAATGAATGTTAGAGGGGCTTTGGAAGTACTAATAATACATTATTGATGGAACTATGAATTAGACCAACTATTCTGGAAATCAATTTGGAGTTAGACTGAAAAGGTAAGTAAGGTGTCCATATCCTTTGTCCCAGAAATAGCATCATTAGCCATATACCTCAAGAATGTAAGACAGAAAGAAGAGTTACGTCTATACTGAAACATTCACAGCAACATGTTTTTGTGGAAGCCAAAAACTAGTAACAAAATAGATGCGCACTGATTGGAGAGGATCACTAGACAAATTATGGTGTATGAACATAATGTAATATGACTACACTGTAAGAAATTATGACTATGAAGAATTAAGAGAAGCATAGGAAGATGTATTAACAAACTTGAAAGTGTCATGTAAATGTCAACAATTAGCACTCTTATTATGAGCTATTTCCCCCTCCCCCCAAAACAAAACGATCTTGATCTGATGTTCTGTAAGATTCCTCATTGGGTTTCAAACCCAGGAACTTACACATTAATGCAGACAACTTTGAACTAATTTTACAAAAGATCTCAGTTAAGAATTTCTCTTGCCATAGAACTTTTAACAAAGTCTGTCTGGCTCAGAAAGGGTTGGGCTGTATTCCATTCTCCAATATTGGGAGGAAGAAGGTAGGTTCTCTCTGTCTCTGAGAGTCTATCCATCTATGTCTCTCTGCCTTTGTTTCTCTGTCTCTGCCTCTCTGTCTCTGTGTCTCTGTGTGTCTCTGTGTCTTCCTCTGTGTCTCTATCTCTGTCTCTCTGTCTTTCTGTCTCTGTCTCTTTTTCTCTGTCTTGCTGTCTCTATCTCTGTCTTTCTGTCTCTCTCTCTTTCCCCTCCAGCCTGGACACTTAACAGAGGGGTAGATACTACCCAGAAGGCAGCTATGTATGTCTTCTGTGTCACTGATTGAGGGACCATCTTGAGTGAGATATCCTAAGGGCTCCAGAAAGCACAAATTTCCTCTGCCTTTTGGTGAAAGCAACTCAGGGAGATCAGTGGATGAACAGGGACTTCTCAGCTGAAATACCGATTCCTCATAGCTTCTTTATGTTTACAGTTTCTGACAAATGTACAGGATAAAACACATCCTGTTAGTTTAGGTATTACTAATATTTCCAAGTCTTGGGTCATAAAAGTGAAAAATGTTGTAAGTATGCAGAAGAAGGGAGAAAGTTGAAAAGCTTTCATTGGAGGACCTCAGGAGATGGAGACCTTCATTTCCAAATCTGTAACTGACCGGACTTATCTCCATCTTGATGTCCTGTCATTACCTAAAATTCAACATAACTAAAACACAATTCATTATTTCCCTCCTTCCCCTCCAGCTTCTCTTCTTGGCTCATATTTCTGTCAATGATAACATCTTTCTCCCAGACTAGAAACCTTGTAGTCCTCTCCTCCCCACCTTCATTCTGCTCTCCTTCCTCCCCACCCTTCCCCTATAGCTTAAAAGGTACTTACCTCATACTACCTTGTATCCTTACTCTCTTTTTATATGTATATCTCGTTTCCCCAAATAAACTATAAGCCCTTAGAGGGCAGGAATCAGTACTTCTATATCAGTGCATTGGGGACTCAGTTCCCATCATGGTATTTCATATAGCAAATGTAGATTTCTACTTATACCAATTATAAAACTTTTTAGTCCTCAGATTATTGATAAAATTGGGTTAAGGTGATAAGAATATTGAGATCATTCAATAAAAACAGCTTACATTTAGGCAAGATTTCACTTGAACTCACTTATGGTTCTGGAATCTGAGGAATCAGGGTTCAAATCTTGCCATTAATCTTATTAACTGTGTTACCTTGGGCAGATGATTTAATCTCTCCCTGCTTAATTCCTCAACTACAAAAGAAAGCTGGACAAGGTGGCCTCTGAGGGCCTCTTCAACTCTTGCTCTGTTATTCGATGATCCCAAATGCCTCCTTCCTTCAGGATACTTTCATGAGAAGAGATTAGGAAAAAAAAATTTTAAGCCTTGTCCTCAGCTTTCTTGGAGCCCCCCCCCACCTTTTCCCTGCAGAGTGATAGATCAGTGTTTGCAGGTGGGTCTTGGTACTTTCAGAGGAAGCTTCTTCTGGGTCCCAGAAGACAGTTTGAGAAAAGCCTTCTTCATGCGCTCCCACTAGCTCCATATCTTCAACTTCCCAGCACTTTTCAAGCTACAAATTTCACTTGTGAGCAATTTGTCCTCCCCAGACCTGCACTTAGGGCATCCTTAATTACTAACATGTAGCAACATCCCATCACAAGCATGAAAGAACAGCCTGAAACCTTTGATGCATCTGTGACTTTTACAGCACCCAAGACATGAAATGGCAAGAACATCTGTGTTTCGGCTTGTTGGGAACACTTTGGTAACGTGTCTTCTGAGAAAAGGTATAAATAGGTCTGTAAACAATGGCTGCACCCTTCTGCCCACAAGGAGAAGCATACAGGAAGCAGGGGCGAATCGGTACACCTGAATTTCAATGAAGCCAGCCACCACCAGCCCGAGCCTGGTTAGAATAAGTCACTCCTGAACAGCAGGCGCTATGGTGATCGCTGCTTAAAAAAGCCTAGAACAAAACCAAAACCCTTCTGCTATTATTCATTGAATAGACTTGAAGAACTCTATTAGTTTTGAATCGTGGCTCGTAATAGCCACTCCCTTCTGTAGCTTCAGGTCTGCTGGCTTTCTGCCAAAGAGGAATTCATCATAAGGAGAATGGGAGAATTCTTTGTGGAACACCTGGTTTTTTTCTCAGATGGAAGCCAAAAGCTTCCTTCAGATATTAACTCACTCTACCATTGAGACCATAATCGGCTTGCAGTCAGCTTCACTGTGGAGCAGAAACCAACTGGGGAATTAAGCTCTGAGGAATGCTAATCATGTCAAATAGGAGAGGCATCTCTTGATTAATCCAAAGGCTGATTGTCCCACATAGAGCTTACCCCCCCCCCCCCCCCCCCCCGCCTTTTGCTTTTCCCCTCTCTCTTCTCCAGCCTTTCATATGCTTTAGCACCTCTGTAGGAGAATAGTTAGGGGAGGACTGAAGGAATTAGGTTCTAATACACTCATTAAGCTCCTTCTTAGGGGCAAAAGATTGAAACTATTAGCTCAAAGAAGGTTTGGGGATTATCCGTGGATTTCAATTATATGTGATTTACTCTCATTATAGATAGCCTACAGTTGAATAAAGGGTTCCAAATTCTCCCCAAGCTTGAAGGATTCCCCGATCAACTCTTGATTAGAGAGCCTGATTTGTCTCACATGAGCCTCTAGGAAAAGACTTGAATTCTGAGAGGATAGAGCAAATTCAATATTTTTTCCCTCTGCAAAACATTTTCTAACCATTAGATTCCTATACCCCTTTTGCAAAGTGAACATCAGCCCTGGGAAGAGGAGTGATTTGGATAAAATTAGGATCAAAGAGACCGAGCACTTATTAGGCACTGACTATGTGCTAGGCACTGGGGATAACAAGACAGTCCCTGCCCTCAAGGGGCTTTCATTCCAATGGGGTGGGGGGAGCAACTTATAAAGAAGCATTGGAAGGAGAGAGTGGGAGGGAGACAATTTGGAACTCAAAATTTAAAAAGAAAAGCATGTTTAAAATAAAATAAAAGAGAAATTGGAATGGGGGAGAAGATTTAAGGTAGACACTAGATAGCTTTGTGAGGAGTCTAGGAATGCTGTGGAGGCCTGAGCCTCCACAAAATAAAGTGAAAGCTTACTTATCAGAATTGAGTACTCAAGTGCGGAATCCAAGGCCCGAGTGACAGGAAGAGAGGATGATGGCTAGAGAGCAAGGAGTATAGTGAAGAGATGGCAGGGAATCCAGGTAAGGAAAAACTTCCTAATAATTATAGCTGTGCAAAACACTTCTATTCATTCAACAAATATTTATCAAGCAAGTACTACTATTACCATTACTACTACTACAACTACAATTACCAGCATTTATGTGGCACTTTAAGGTTTGCAAAGTATTTTATATTTTTTTCTAATTTGATAATCACAAGATTAAATGTCTTCTCTACGGTTATACTGCTAGTGTGAGTGGCAGGATTTGAACTCAGCTCTTCCAGCTGTCTAGCCACCAGAACGCCCCTCTTCTGATGCAACCCTCAGTGCATTTCACAAGCAATTGTTTAAATGGCACCAAACACCATGTTGCCAAATTTAGAAAATGCCAACATTTGTTAACATTCATGGCATATAAAATGAGTCTTAACTGGAAATCTCATGTAACCCAGCACCCAAATAGGAACTTCGATCATTCAGAGGCTGGATCACCATTTCTTCCACAAGAAACTGTGAGACATAATGGAGGGACAACTGCCCCAGAGTCAGAAAAATCTGGGTTCAAATCCTGTCTCTGAAGATATACATTTGTTGCCTGAAGCAATACATTTGACAAAACTCTCATTGGCAAACCACTGCAGCAATCTTTGCCAAGAAAACCCCAAGTGGGGTCATGAACAGTCGATACTACTGAACAACGATGTTTCCTCCAGGCATCTCCAAGATGCTACCTTTCAGAGCAGCAGCTGATCTGCCTCGGTTGAGGGGGGTTGCTCACCCACGGCTCCCAACACCAGTGAAATCACAGGTCCAAACCAAGAACCCTCACAAAAACCGACTTTCTCCAAAGTCAGGCTGGCAGAGCCTGTGGATGAGAGACAAGGCTGGTCAGCTAGCGGATAAAGGCTCCTCTGCTGACTGGCCAAGGTCTTAAGCCTTTCATTAACATTGCTGAGAGCTGACCCCGGAGCTCTGCAAACAAAGAAAGCAAAACGAATTTGGATTGTAGCTTCGTAGATTCCAAAATAATTCTTTTGCAACAAGACAGCAATAGCCGACATGTATGTAAAAACTGAAAGCTTGCAAAACTCTGCCTTCTCTGATTTGGGCCTCACAATAAGCCTTAATAGGCAGATACAAGGGATAGGGGCCAGACTGCTGAATGAAATTCATGGTATATGGAACTAACTCCGGCATGAGGATTCCTTCCACTGATGCAAGTTGGCACCTTCCCTACAACTTAGAGTTGTAGGGAGTTGTCTGGGACAACTGAAAGATTAAATAACTTGCCTAGGGTCTTGCAGCCGATATATGTCAGGGATAAGATTTGAGCGCAGGTCTTCTTGACCCCAAGGCTGCACCACACTGCCTCTCAGGTGTAGTAAGAACTATCCCTGAGGTATAATAGGTTTAAGTTACATAGATAGGCTTAAGTTAATGGTATCGCCACTATTTTAAAGATAAAGGAAACTGAGGCTTGGAGAGATCACTTGCCCATGTGTTTTGATCCCGGGTCTTCCTGATCCCAAGTCCAGCACTCTGTCCCCTCTGCCACACTGTGTTGTAATCTGTGCTTTCTACTCAATCTCAGCAAGCAGGTCACTATCTTAATTATGCCTCATCTAGCCACTGAATGGAAATTCCACTCATTTCATCAGCTATAAAATCTACCCAAAAGTGAATATTTCAGAGTAATAGGAATATTGTACAGGCTCTGATTCTCTTTCCATGAAAAGAAATGTGTGAGTGTGTGTGTGTGTGTGTGTGTGTGTGTGCGTGTGTACACTTGGTGGGGGGAAGGGTATTCAGAAAGCTTTGAGATCAGAGGTTCATTTCGCCAGCTTTGAATTTTATGGTCTGCAGACTGATTTGCTTGCCTGTGACAGATATATTGGAACATAGGTAATGCATCAAGGAGAGCTAGTGCTCTCTGCAGTAAACGCCTCTGAAATTATGTTAAAGTAGGGCATATCTACATAGACAATCGTCAGGGTCACAAAGAGCAAACTGGGAAAGGGTCCTCTATTTTTATTTAAAGGTTCCTTTTACAAAGCAGCTCCAAAAGAGAATTTCTAGGCTAGTGATTCAAATTGACATTCTTTCCCTTGCTAATTCAATGTAATTCTATTCAACAATAATTTACTAAAAACCTACTAAGTGCAACCACTGTGGTAGGTGCTGGAGATAAAACAAACAATGCCCACCCCACCCCCATCCTGCCCTCACAGAGCTTACATTCCATTGAGGGGATACAACATTTACATATGATACAAAAGAATCTAGACGGGCATCCCTCAGAAGGTGGCGAAAGAAGGAAGCTAAGATTTCTGGGAGACAAAGTTGAGGAAGGAGTGAATTCCAGGGATGGAGGATGGCCCTAGGCAAAGGAATGAAGGAAGGCAGAAGAGGGGATGCTGTGTTAGGGAACTAGCAAGTCAGCCAAATTATCTGGAACAGAGGACACATGAAAGAAGTCTGAAAAGGTGGGCTGGAGCCAGATTGTGACGAGCTTTAAATGTCAAGCTGAGTGAGTCATTTGTAGCTCTTCAGCAATAGAGAACCATGGAAGCAGTTTGAGTAACAGAACGGCGGGGCAGACCTGGGCTTTAGGAAGATTTTTTTGTTTTGTTTTGGTCAGCTTTAAAGGATAGGAAAAGGACATACTAGAAGCAGGAAATCCCACTAGGAGGCAATAGTCTAGGTGAGATGTAATGAGGGCATGAATTAAAATAAATGATAGACAGACATAGGTAGGTAGATGGATAGATAGAAAGACAGACAGATAGATAGAGCATTTATTAAGTGCTTACTATGTGCCTGGAAGGGCAGCTAGGTGGCAAAGTGGATAGAGCTCTGAGTCTGGAGTCAAGAAAACATCTCCATGATGTTCAAATCTTGAACTAGCTATGTGATTCTGGATACCTCAGTTTCCTCATCTGTAAAATGAGTGGGAGAAGGAAATGGCAAACCACTCCAGTATCTTTCCAAGAAAACCCTAAATGGGGTTGAACAACAACTGAAACGAGAATGGTAAAGAGCCCAGAGTTCATGCATGTAAGACTTGGTTGAAGGAACTGGAGATGCAGCCTGAATAAGAGACCTAAAGGAGAATGTGCCAATTATCCTGTGAAGTAGAAGAGGCATTACCCTGTTGTGTTCAGCACCCACCCACCACCCCTGCCTAGAATGGAGAACAATGAATGGAAATCACAAAGAAGCAAATTTGGGTTTGATGTGGGAGAAAATGACTTTCTCACAGTTAGAGTTGTCCAAAACTAGACTATGATGCCTCAGAAATGTAGTGGATTCGCTCTCATTGCAGATTCACAAATAGAGACCCATGTTTTTGTTTTGTTCTTGGGTTGGTTTTTTTTTTGTTTTTTGTTTTTTGTTTGCTTTTGGTTTTTTAGGAGTGATTCTTTCTTGTGCTTGGGTTGGGTTGGATGGCCATTGAGGTCCCCTCCAATGCTATCATTGGTGATTCTATGAAATGATATCATGGATGAGCAAATACATTTAGAAGATGAAGAAATGGGACAAAGTGTTGAAGGTCTGGTTTCAAGGAAGCAAGTTTCAAAGCCCTGTTACTACAGTCTGGCTTTCTAAATGCTCCCAGTTTTCCAGGACTCTGTAGCTGAAACAAGCATTTATTCAAAGGAGTTTCTCAAAATGAGTCTGATTGTGAGTATGCTGAACAATAGTGCAATTTGGGTGGAGCTGAAAAGTCTTCCAAGCCGTGGCTAATTACTTTAGCAAGGATGCAGAAGCAGGTGGCAAAATGAGATTTTTTTTTCTTCTCCTTCTCTTTTAGAGCTGTCTGCAAGTTGGATTCTTCCCAAGAGGAGTAAAGGTAAGGTTTTATTCAGAAGAATGCCCGCATTGAAAAGTTATGAATTCATACACTGCTCTGGAATGAACACCAATGCACCTGAAAGGCTTAAACAAAACCCACCTCCTTTATGGGTATTTAAGGTATAATTACATTTAACTTTTATGAGCAGCTCGACTCCCACCTGCCCAAGATTTCTGCCCGTATATTGAGCCCAGGATACTGAGGCAACTCTAAGCTTATGAGCAAAGGTATTTCTTGGGTTCCTCAATGTTTGTGGCTAGCACAGTCTAAACAGAAATAAATAAACAAAAATTGCTCCCTTCCAAGAGCATCCATTGTGGGTAAGGGGGGAGATTTGATGAAGACTATGGAGGAGGAAGGCAGGATGGGATGCTTGTAGTGGAGGAAATAATGCCCAGGTTCAAATTCTGTCTCTGATTCTTACTTGCTGAGTGATCAGAGAGCATTCACTTATGTCCTCCAAGCCTCAGGCAATAGTCTGAGATTTTAAATTCCAAATGAGTCACAATCTGCTTGGGGGGAGGGAGTTCCGACTCCAACAAAAATCATGTGTCTCATGTATAGATGAGAAAGTGGCATTCATATTCTCAGTCAAGAAGGTTGCTGTTTACTTTTTCTTAAAAATTCCACTTAATAGTATTTTATTTTTTCCAATTACGTGTAAAGATAGTTTTCAACATTCACTTTTATAAGATTTTGAGTTTCCAATGTTTTTCTCCCTTCTTCCTCCCCTCCCCCTTCTCCAAGATGGCAAGCAATCTGATATAGGCTATACATGTACATTCATATTAAACATATTTCCGAATTAGTCGTGTTGTGAAAGAAGAATCACAACAAAAGGGAAAAACCACTAGAAAGAAAAAAAAGAGAGAAAATAGCATGCTTCGATTTGCATTCAGACTCCATAGTTCTTTCTCTGAATGTGGACAGCGTTTTTCATCATGAGTCCTTTGGAACTGTCCTAGACCATTGCACTGCTGAAAAGAGCCAAGTCTATCAAAGCTGGTCATCACACAATATTGCTGTCACTGTGTACAAGGTTCTCCTGGTTCTGCTCCAGGTAGCTGTTTACAAAAAACCTTTTGTAAGGGGCATAATCAGCCCCCTTAATGCACCTATAACCCCACCCTCCCCAACGTCTTCCCACTCTCCTTCCTCCCCACCCCCAAAGTGCCTGGAATTCTTCTTATTATTGAAGTTACTTCTCAATGGACTTATACATGTGTGAAGGGATTGTTTTCTGGGAAAAGTTTAGGATTTCTAAATTTTGTTCTGTGAATCTAGCATTCCTTGTAAGAACAACTAAATAGGATTCCATGAAAAATTCCAATGCTTGGTGATACTTGCCTTCAAAAATATTAAATATAAAATTACACATCAAATTACTTAATTTGTACAGGAGATTTTCTGTATGAAAAGTACACACAGTTTCTAACATTTTGCTCTGAAATTTCCTCAATGACCCTTTATCCAAGGGCCTTATCTCTCCTCCTAGATTCAGTCTCCTCTCCCTTACGTGCATTTATGGGACCTATCTGGTTTTTGGGTCCCAAAAATGTTCCATAATGTATAGGAAATAGTTTGAACCTAGTTTAGAGAGCAGAGATCTGAGGGAATGCAGGGACAGAAAGAGCCAAGGCAATGTCTGGGGTACAGGCTGTGTGGTAGGGAGCCCCATGGTAGGCATTAGGCTCCATACGGATCCTTTGTTAACAAGGCCCTTTAAATCCCAGCCACCTTTGACCAATAGCAGGAGGTTTCAGCTGCTCCAAAGGGAGGAAGAGTCAGACTTGCCTTTGCTGAAGCAGGATGCCAATTGTCCCCTGGGCTCTGACCTTGAGACCTTCCTCTGGCACAGCCTAACTCAGACTTTGGTTAATCCTTTGACCCTGGCTCTTTCTCTTCCTGCCTCCTCCTTGACCCTCCTTCTGCCATCCCCATGATTGGGTTCCATCTTCGTTTCTGGCTGATCTCAGACTTCTTCCCAAGGGATACTTGGGAGCACCTTGAATGACTCGACCATTTCCACTTTCCTCCTGCCTGGCAGGTCTCTTCAGGTTCTCTCACAGTTGGGGACTTGACAGTGTCCTTTTGGACCCACTTCCCTTAACCTGGCATCTTCTGTCCCACCAGAAGGATGAGCAAGAAGTGGCAGAAACTTTTCAGAGTCCTGACTTTGGGGTTGGGGAAGAGCTGGGAGATGGAAAGGTGGGAGGAGGGGTTGGGATGTTTCCCAAGGAAGGAAGGAAACAAGTATTTAGTGCCTACTGTGTTCTATAAATATTAGCTCATTTGATCCTCACAACAACCCTGGTATGTAGGTGCTATTATTATCATCCCCATTTAACAGTTAAGGAAACTGAGGCAGGTAAAAGTTAAATGACTTGCCCAAGGTCACACAACTAGTAAATGTTGGGTGCTGGATCTGAACTTGGGTCTCCCTGACTTCAGGCACAGTGCTCTGTCCACTATGTCACCTAGGAGCAGGTGAGTGATAGCCCTAAGCCCACATAACCTAAATAACTACTAACCACTCACACACACACACACACACACACACACACACACACACACACACACCCATGCATATACACACTATCATCCAACTAGACTGGATACGGTCTCCAGGCACCCTCCTAGAACGCCCTCTTCCCCTCTCTTCTCCTCCTGCCCCTTCTTGTAAATCCTAGCTCAAATGACACCTCTCCCACCAGCCCTTGCTTGGCCCCATTAGTCAGAAATGATTCTCTCTCAGACCTGGCAGGGCACTTTGATCTCATCATATCTGATTTGATTGAGCTTTATAGTGATTTGTGTATAACTCGTATCTGCTGCCAATTGCTGCTCCCCACCAGGAAGTGAGCCAAGAAAGAGAGGCAGGAGAAGCATTGCAGCTCACTAAGAAAGGGAGGGGAGAAAGAAAAAGAGGGGATGAAAGAGAGAAAGAGGGAAGGAGTAGGGGGGAGAGAAGAGAAGGGAAGGGAAGAAAAAAGGAAGAAAGAGAGGAAGGGAAGGGAAGGAAAGAAGGAGGGAAGGAAGGAAAGGGTAGCGAAGAGAAGGAAGGGAAAGAAAGGAAGGGAAGGGGAGAGAAGAGAGGAGAAGAGAAGAGAAGAAGGAGAGGAGAGGAGAGAGAGGAGAGGAGAGGAGAGGAGAGGAGAGGAGAGGAGAGGAGAGGAGAGGAGAGGAGAGGAGAGGAGAGGAGAGGAGAGGAGAGGAGAGGAGAGGGAGGGAGGGAGGAGAGGAGAGGAAGGAGAGGAGAGAGAGAGAGGAGAGAAGAAGAGAGAGAGAGAGAGAGAGGGGAGAGAGAGGAGAGGAGAGGAGAGGAAGAGAGAGAGAAGGAGAGGAGAGAGAGGAGAAGAGAAGAGGGGATAGAAGGGAGGGGAGGAAGAGAAAGAGTGAATGAAAGGGAAAGAGAGGGAAGGAGGGGGGAAGAGAAAAGAAGGGAAGGGAAGAAGGAAAGAAGAGAGAGAAAGGGAGGGAGGGAGAGAAGGAAGGAAGGAAGGAAGGAAGGAAGGAAGGAAGGAAGGAAGGAAGGAAGAAGGAAGGATAGGGAAGAAAAGGAAGGGGAGGCCAGAGGAGAGAAGGGAAAGATAAAAGAGAAGGAGCATGAAAAGGAGGGGAGGAAGAGGAAGGGAAAGAGGGAAAGGAGAGAGAGGGAGATAAAAAGATGGAGAAAGGAAAAGAGAGGAAAGGAAAGAGGAAGAGAGCACTAGGCTCAGGATAGGCAGCTAAGTGGAAGAGTGCTTTAAGCCCTGGACTTGTCAGAAAGACCTAAATTCGAATTCTACTTTAGACACTTAGCAGCGACTTCATGTGTAAAATGTGGAGAGTTGAATTCCGTGGTATTAGGGGGCCCTTTCAATTCTACATCTATGCGCCTGTGAGACTGGGTCTGGAAGCCCCATGTTCCACATTTAGTTAGGTCACATGGCTGGTTCCTAGCTAGATTCTGCATTGTTTGAATCCATGCCTGCTCCTCACCTTCTGAGGATAAAGGGCAACTTCATGTTACCTTCATTCCAAGATCTGTGCCAGTTCAGAGGTCAGCAGAGGTGCTTTCCCCCTTCCTTTACAATGTATAAGTTAAGTTTTCAATTGAGGGGAGCCTGCCCCATCAGCAAGAAAATGCTGCTCTGCCGCCTTTCTTTAGATTTCTTGTTCTGGCTAAAGCTGAGTGGGAAAGGAGTAAATCATTATGCTCCTCCATTCCAAATAGCTGGAAGCTAACTCACTGTCTGTTGATAATTATGATCTTGCCAAGGATAGCTAAGCAGGCAGACTCCAAGCAGAGGGTTCAGAGAGTATATTTATAGAATCATAGACTTAGGGCTAGAAGGGATCTCACAGGCCATCTATCCTAACCCCTTCATTTTACAGGTGTGGAAATTGAGGGGTGGGGGAGGTATGTAATTTGCCCAAGCTTACACAGGTGGTAAGAATCAGCACCAGGGGGCAGCTGGGTGGTGAAATGGATAGAACACCGGCCCTGGAGTCAGGAGACCTGAGTTCAAATCCAGCCTCAGATGCATAACATGTACTAGCTGTGTGACCCTGGGCAAGTCACTTAACCCCAATTGCCTCACCAAAAAAAAAAAAAAGAATCAGCATCAGAATTTTAATTCAGATCCAGTTCTCTTTCCACTGTATCACAGCTCCTATGACCCAAGTGTTACTATAGAGTCTCTATTTCAGTGTAACATTCAGGAAATCAGAAGACCCAATCTACTGTACTATCCTTCCTGGATTCTGAAAAGCAAGCAAAATTCTGCAAGTTGCATCATGAACTTGCTGATCTCCATGGTCTCTTCTATTTCCAAACCTATGATCCTCTGATTTTTTTTTCCCTTTGCTTCTCTTAGAAAGAGGAGAACTCATTTAACATAGTTGAACACAGACCTAAAAAATATGTCCAATTAACCTGAGGGTCCAAATCTATTTTCCTCATAATTTATTAAAAGCAGATTCATGATTAAGGAATTATAAGTTGGAGCATGTGAAAGACTAGGAAAGGGGGAGTCTCAAAGAAGTTCTTAGAAATGGCAGCTAGAACCCCCCACTCCCATCCTCTCAAAAAGCCATGTGATGATTATAACAGCCGCCAAAATGCTGACTTTATCCTAAGATGACCAAAGATCTTTTGCATCTTGGACCATTCCTGATTTGTTCTCTCTTTCAAGTTCTGCTATATCACCCAGAAGGAAGACGGAACTCCAGAACTCCAAATAAATATTTAATGTTAGCAGTCTGCACAAGGAACTGTAGACTTTTGTTATTGCTTTGTGGTTAAGTGATGAGAGCCCTGGATTGGAGGTAGGAAGCAGCAACACTTCTTGAAACAGTTTATTTGTCCTTTAATCAAATTTCTGGTTCTTCTTCGGACTTTTGAAAAGAAACAGAATGCCTTGAATCCAACAGAATCTACAGAAAGTCAGCAATTACAAATAGAGGAATACTT
Source organism: Phascolarctos cinereus (assembly GCF_003287225.1). Lineage (NCBI taxonomy): Eukaryota > Metazoa > Chordata > Mammalia > Diprotodontia > Phascolarctidae > Phascolarctos > Phascolarctos cinereus. The sequence continues at coordinate 86,765,919 of NW_027555736.1, read as the reverse complement.
ACCTTAGTGGTCTCTCTAATGGCCTAAGCCACCCAGTTCATGAATTCCCTGCCCTGACTTCCATATGAACTCTACCTCAGCCTCCCACAAGGATGTTCACACCAGAGCCTTCACCACAGCTCTAATTCTGACATGGCTAACTCTGATCATAATCCTCTACCCTTCTACCTGCCCCATTGCCACTCTCTGGAGCCTGCTATTACTTCTCCATTACTGCCAAACCCACAATCACTTGTCCCTTCATTCCCTCCCCTCACTGTTCTTGTGGTTCATCGTGCTTGCTCTGGTCTTCCTTCTTTTCCTTCTCAGTATCAATCCTAGACTTAGCCAGACCAAGGAAGCATTTCCCCCTCCTTTAAATCCTTCACCTCATTGTCTTTCCACTGTTTATGACCTAATCTTCAACCCTGACCACCACCACCTTTGGCCTACTCCATTCCAACTCTTGAGTTGCTGGACATCATAAGAAGAAATCACAAGAGTATGTTGATCAAGTTTAATACAAATTGATATTATTTAACTTTAAGTGGCTTCTGCTGCATGGAAATCCTTTTATTTATTTCTGCTTGACTCTCTGTCACCCTCCCCACAGTTAGAAAACTCTTTACTTTGGTCCCCACTTTCCTCCCCAGTCCCTCTTCCTTCTCAGCAGATGCCTTCACTTCTTGCTTTTCAGAGATTGAGTTGCTTTTTCCTCTTACTCCCATCCCAGGAGGGTGTTTTTTGCCCAAGGTCCTTTCCTATTACCTTGTTTCTTACTCCTTTGTCACTATCTTTCTGACTCTATATTTGTCTCTCTCTGTGTCTGTCTCTCTCCCTCAGAGATTATCCCATTAGTTCAATTGTTACCTTCATGCAGATGACTCCCACAGCGATATATTTAACCCCAATCTCCCCGGAAGTATATTCTCCTATCTCCAAGTGCTTGTTGGATACGTCCACATGGATGTCCCTGTAACTCTCAAATTCATACGTCCAAATCGAAATGTATCACCTTCCCCCATAAATCGGTGTCTCTCCCAAATTTCCCTATTTCTGTTGAAGCCGCCACCATCCTCAGTTATCTTTAATACTTCCCTTTACTTTACTTGTTGTTCTCCCATCCTTAAAGTGTAAACTTCTTGAAAGTAGGGGTTGTTTCATTTTTAAAATTTGTATCCCGAGTCCCTAGCACAATCTCTAGTTAATACACAGGAGCATCTTAATAAACACTTATTGATCGATTGATAGTTAATCAATTTTGTAGATTCTACCTCTACCCATTTCTCACATCTGGCTCCTCTCCACTCAAACTGCCACCACTACAATTCAGACCAACATCACCTTTCACCTAGACGATTATCAGAGCCTCCTAACTGGGCTCCCTGTGTACCTCCTCTCTCCCCTCCAGTTTGTCCCTCACTTAGCTGCCAACATCATCTTCCTAAAACTCAGGTGTGACCATGTCATGCCTCTGTCCACAAACCTTTAGTGGCTCCATATTATCTGTCAGATTAAAAAACAAACTCCTTGGCCTGGTGTGTAAGGTCCTCCAGTTGATCCCAAACTACGTTTTTTCGTTTTATTTCACATTACCCTCCTTCATGTACTCTGCTTATGCACCAAGCAACACTGACCCTTCCTGAGGTTTTTCATCTCTGAGTTGCCAACTCCCAGGCCTGCATTGGACTCCCTCCTATCTCTGCCCACTTAAAGCTTTCTTTTCTTTCACATCTAAGCAAATGGCAGGGACAGGATTCCAGTTAAGGTTTTCTACCTCAAAAGCTAACATTCTTCTTGCCTTTTACACCTCACTGCCTCTTACAGGAAGCCAGAAAGATAGTTGTTGAGTTCTCAGGCATAAGTCAGTGTGAGGTGCCAGAATGAGAAAGAACAGATTACATATTGTAGTCTAAAAGACAGCAACACTGGTCACCAGAGTTAGGGGAATGAAGATGTAGCAGCCCCTCATCTCTACCTCCAGAGCATGCTTGGAATTGCCCTTCCTGGTCCTATTCGACCATGTATGTGTTCTGGGACCAACTTTCAGCCATGTGATGATGCCCTAGGTCTGGTTGGAACTACCTGGTGGCAGAAGAAGCTTCTTCATCAGAGAGGACTGCCACCAACAAGATCTTCAGCCCAAACCTAGCAATTTTAACAGCAGACATTTATCAGGTCTCGCTTGGATAGCACAAAGTTCAGACGAAATATTTTGTTGTTGTTGTTCAGTCATTTTCAGTCATGACTGACTCTTAGTGACCTCATCTGGGATTTTCTTAACAAAGAGATTGGAGTGGTTTTCTATTTCCTTCTCCAGCTCATTTTACAGATGAGGAAACCAAGGTAAACAGGGTTAAGTGACTTGCCCAGGGTTACATAGCTAGTAGATTTGAAATTATGAAGATGAGTCTTCTTGACCCCAGTTCTAGCACTCTATCGATAAGCTATGCCATCTAGCTGCCCATAGATGAAATACAAAGTATCTAATTATTATTCCTACATATTGCTTTATACTCCAATGAGATTTATGTTAACCTCCCAGTAAATTGTAACATTTATAAATTAAATTACTGAATTCTATTTTAAGTTTGTTTTTTGTCAAATGCACACTTGTGAGTGGCCTTTGTTCAGCATTTGTGTATAGTAATAAATTACCTGTCCCATACTTGAGTCATATTATACAATAAGTACCTTTCCACTCCCCCTTTTGAAGAAACACTAGGTCTAGATCTTAGCAATTTTTCCCCAGGGTACCGGTTGGATACTTAATGAGCCAAAGAATGTGAGAACAGGGAGCTTATCTTCCCCCACCCCATCCTCACATCTTCATACACACACACACACACACACACACACACACACACACACACAAAGGCCAAGCTCCTCAGAATGAATCTTGGATAATACATGATAATTTGATATAGTGGACACAATACCCCAGCTCCTGTGAACCCACCAGCACTTCTTCAAGGTTATATAGCAGGTATGGTGCCCACTTCCTATTCTAGACCCAGTAATGAAGTTTGGATTGGTATCATTCTAAAAGACACAAACACTGGTTACCCCCTGGGAAGAGTTAAGGGAATGGAAGACCTGAAGCAGTAGGGAACCAGGATAATGAAAATAAAGCAGAGGGGAAAGAAAAGTGAAGCAAAAAAAAAACAGCACAAAGAAGGAAAAGGCAAGGCAGAGGGAGATCAAAAAAGACCCTCAGAAGACAAGAAGTTGAGCCAGCAGTTAAAATCGAAAAAGAGTGATTTACACCAACAGCAGAAACAAAATGACTACAACACATTTTGAGATAAAGATTTTTACCCAATTAAATTGAGTAATTGAATTAAGGTTATTTAAGGGGAAATTCAGAACACAAGTGGTGGAATAATGGAATGATAGGAGAGCTTGACTGCCAAATGTAAGATACTGGTTTCTGAACTGTAAGTTCATCATAAGCCTATTAATGTATATCAGAATTAAGCATGAGTAGTAACACTAACTGCTTAAGAAAGTCAAGCCCACTCTGAAGCCAGTCAGTCCATTCTTTATTAAATGTTTTATTAGAAACAACATTAAACATCAGTACAAACAATTAAACTTCCTTAGTAACTATTTGCATTAAAATGCATTCATTTCAATGCATAGAACAGCATCTCCCTTTTTCTGCACATAAAGATTTCTTGTTTTGATCCCAACATTAACAGTGTAACTCTGACTTTCAGCCACAATTTGACAAACAAAACAAAAGGGGGAAAAAACCACAAGTGTTTCTAAAATCCAAAGGACCCTTGAAATAGGCAGGATTTGGAGATGAAAGAGCTATAACTCTGTCAAAGTGGAGGCAGACCAAAGCGTAACATCAACAGCGTGAGGCTTTCTCCTATTTAGGATCAGCTCTGATCTGTCACTCACACTTTGGACCCCTGTTTGGAGTTACTTTGTCTTGTGAAAAACAGTTGTCATAACAACGAAGTGTCACTAGGCAAATCTGCATATGTCCAGCTGCTGTCCCAAGTTGAGAATGAAAGCCACATTTTGTTGTCGGACCCACCCAACTGCTCCTCACTCTCCTTCTTCCTCCCCTTCCCACACATATCTTTTTTAAATCCCTCCCCCCCACACACACACCTCTTCAAGCCCCTTCTCCCAGGCCAACTTACCTTAAGCAGAAACCATTCCCAAAAAGAAGCCCACCATATCCGCACGTGGAGAGCATACCAGAAAGCCAACACAGCACAACAAATGTTGCCAAAGTGACATTTTTTTTTTGAGGTGGGCAGGATTGCCAGTACCTTCTTCCCCCTCTCCCTTCTGAAGGCCTGACAGCTCAAAACTGTTAGTCCGCTCCAGTTCGTCCAAGAAATGTTGGATTACACTAAATGCTTAAGAATTGAGGATAGAATGCTTAGAGCCACAACACCATGTAAGGATAATTCAAGTATGTGTTGATGGTGATTTTAGCTCATTGGGGGTCCATAGACTCTCAAGGGTTCTGTGTATAGATATCAGGCAGTCCATGAATTTGGGTGGGAAAAAAAATTACATCTTTATTTTTCCTAACCTCTAACTGAAATTTAGCATTTCCTTCAGTTATGATTTAAAACAACAACATTTGTTTGCTAAAGCAGTCAAGTCTTTCTCAGACAGCCAAATAGATCCTTGACATAAAAAGGCTAAAAGCCCTGGATTAGAAGAAACTACAGGCTTCAAGATCCCAGAATACAGCTTTTCCTTTTGGAACGTCTGTTGTGGTAGGGAACTGGCTTGGTCTACAGCGGAAGGTTTAACTATAAGGATACTCTCTCTCTACTGCCTGCCTGGGTCACCTGATCACAATGCAATTATCACCATATCCACCTTTCTGGGATTAGTTCTGGGAATCATTTCTGCCCAGTGAAATCTAACCTCATTAAATCCAATAGGATTGGGGGTGCTACAAAAGATAGGCCATATTCAAGACATAATTAGTTTTTAAGTCTTGATTTTGCTCTTTGGAAGGTGAGTGCATAAGATGCCATCTTGGTTCAGTGATAATTTACTAAATTTACAAACAATCTACAGGCATTTATTGAATCATTTGTTTAGTCATGTCTGACTTTTCACAACCCCATTTGGGGTATTCTTGGCAAAGATACTGGAATGGTTTACCATTTCCTTCTCCAGAAGAAGAAACTAAGGCAAACAGAGTTAACTGACTTGCCCAGGGTCACACAGCTAGGAAGTGTCTGAAGCAAGATTTGAACTCAGGTACTCCACTCTCTATCCAGTTCACCGCCTAGCTGCCCTATTGATTCATTGTCAATTGATAAACATTTATTAAACTTCTACTATGTGGCAGGCACTGTGCCAAGCACTGGAGATGCAAAGAAAGACAAAAGGAAGTCCCTGGTATCAAGAAGCTCACAGGATAATGGGGAAATAATGTAAATAACTGCAAACAAACAAGCTATATACAGGACAAACTGGAGCTAATTAGCTAAGGGAAAGGACTATTATTAGGAAATGCTTCCTTTAGAAGGTAAGATTTTAGCTGGCACTTGAAGGAAGCAGGGAGGTGGAGACAAGGAAGGAGGATATCCAGGCATGGGAGACAGCCAGTGAGAATGCCTGGAGTCTGGAGATGGAGGGTCTTGTGGGACGAACAGCAAGGAGATGTGTGTCACAGAGTAAGGTGCAAGAAGACTGGAAAGGTAGGGATGGGCAGGGACTTTGAACACCAAATAGGAGATTTTATATTTGGGTCTGGAGGTGATAGAGAACCATTGGAGTTTATTGAGTGGGAGACGTGTGACTTGGTCAGGCTGGTGCTTTAGAAAGATCACTTTGACAACTGAGTGAAGATAAACTGTAGTGGGAAGAGACTTGTGGCAGGAAGGCCAACTGGATAACCATTGCAACAGTCCAAGCATGAGGTCATTAAGGCTTATAGCAGGGTGGTGACAGTATTAGAGAAAGGGGGAATACTCAAGAGACATTGTAAAGGTGAAATTCACAGGCCTTGGCAACAGATCAGATGTGGAGGGTGGGGAGGGGAGCCAAGAACAGGTGAGAATGAGGGAGGAGTTTAGGATGATACCTAGGTTGCAAGGATGATGGCCGTATCCTTGATAATACTGAAAAAGGAAAAAGGGAGGGTTGAATAACTACTTACATGGGTATTATTATGATGGGGATATGGGAGAAGGAAAGATTAGATGGCAAATTTCCTGCTCTCAGGAAACTTACAGTCCAATTAAGTAGCAAAAACTAACCCACGTAATAGAAGTTGAAGACTCAGCTGAGTGTAAGGGACTCTAAGTTTAATAATAATTTAGAAACAGAATAAATCATCAGAACTGTAGTAGTTGGAGAATACTTGACTTCATGGTATCCAAGTAACCTGAAAATCTCCTCACACTCCGTAATTCTTTCAACCCCCAAGCAATGACTAATGTGTGCACAGACAGTTTGGTTCAGGAGAGCATGTTGCAGGAAAGGCTTTCCAGGGCATTTTCTTTTCTTTTAAGAAACAAGAATTTCTCATTTTAAATTATTTAAGGTCATGATGATCATAACCATCTACTAACAATTACTAAACATTTTGGCGTGCGCCCGCTTCTATATGTTTATTCATTTATTGGACAATTCTTTATAAATTGCAAAGACCTATGTTAGCTGTTGGGGGATATACAAAAATAAATAATATACCCCTCCCTAGTCCTCAAAGAACTAGTAGGAGAGATGAGACACATGCAAAATTAAAAAAAAATAGGACTTAAGTGCATACGTTGTATGAGAATTCTGCCTACATTTTGTCAATGATCCTGACTTAGACAGATGGTCTGTGTCAATAACTTAGGATTGATATTTTAAAGTGGAATCATCTGTAATTTTTAAGAATAATAGTGGAAAATCAGAGACTAAGCTTTGCTGGGTTGATTACCCAAGGAACTCTCTTTTAAATGTTAATTAACCCTGGGGAGAGAATGGGAAGCCTATGGTGAGCGCAGCTGTGGTGGTGGAGGTTAGAGTTGGGGGGAGAGGTAATAATACTTGGCATGCATAGATCACTTTATCTTCTTCAGTGTGCTTTCAAAAACATTAAGTTATTTGATCTTCCCAGCAACCCTTTGACAGAGACGGGGATTATTGTCACTGCCACTTTGCAAATGAAGAAACTGAGACTTTGAGTAATTAAATGATTTGCCCAAAGTCACACACACAGTCAGACTGGGAGTCAGACTCATTCATCCTGCAGCATCAACACCACCCTACATCTCTTATCGAGTTGTTCAGTGCTGCTGTCTTGATATGGCCTGCAAATTGGCAAACGTCTGGCATATTTGAAAGAATGCTAATTGAAACTGCTTTTTGGTCATGTCGTAGTTTGCCCTGACCCAGATCTTCATAACTTTTTGCTCACAGCTCTCATCGGGCCACTTTCAAATGAATTCCCCCTCGTCCCTCCAAATGTTCAGTACTCCGTGCCACCACTACAACAATCTTTGAGGGGAAACAGGTGAAGTCATACAGTTAGAGATCCTCAGCAGGCATTCTTACCCATTAAGTTTCCACCCTCTAGCTTCCTTTTCTTGACATCTTTTCCTGTACTATCTTATAATAGAAATAAATTTCATTCAACACCTCAGGCAGTTTCTCTTCCTCTGTCTCTGGACAACACACCTAAAAGTTGATGAGATGACTAAAGTGCTTTGTTGGTCGAAAGTCCTGCTTTCTCATACCTTTGCAAGAGCCAAAATTAGGCAGCATTTCAGCTCATTCAAACGGTTATTTTTCCTCAGCAGCCTGTGTGCTTCTGACATTTGAAAACCTTTCAGAACCCAGAAGGGCTCTGGTTTCGTCCACCAGTCCAAGGACAGCATGTCACATAGAGCACACGTTAAACATTTAGGATGACATTTTATCTCTAACCAGTCAAAGTTAAGCCCAAAGTTTTATGTAGCACCTAATGGAACGTGTAGCAATCAAGCATTTGTCCTCTGAGAGTTTATAATATGAGACCTTAAGCAGAGGATAATAAAAGACTGAAACAATTATCCCAACTCCCTCAACATGAAAATCAAAAACGTATTCTAATATCTGTTATGAGCCCCAAATTCAGAGAACCAGCCTGATGTGGCGTTGTCTTGACTCTGACCATCTGTGGGAAGGAATCACAAAGGATATGATGAAAAGCGGAAGGGGAAAAAAATTCTCATTACCAACTGATCAAAGGAATGTAACCAAAGACAAAGACTAAGAAGATGTGGCTTGCAGAAAAATAGAGGAAAGTAGGGAAGAATCCTACTGAAATTTAAAAAAAAAAAAGATGTGGACTTAGAAGTGCCACCTCTTAGAAGTGGTTCAAATAAAGATGTTTTAGTTCATACTGGAGAAAAACTAGCTGTCACATTTGTGGCCCAGAATGGCAAGAAAGTCAGGGTGTGGATGAAGCATCACAGTCCCGTAGAAACAAAGAATGTCCCAGTGGGTGGGAAGGCCTCTCCCTAATCCCAGGCCACTGGAAACTTTGGAATTCCTAGGAAATCACCTTCTTTGCATCTCTGGGGCTTAACCCAGAAACCACTGTGACAAATCGGTTCAAAAATCTGAAAGCCGCTGGCATTCTAGACCAATCTAATCTATGCAGGGCTTCTCCTATCAAGCTGCCTCACAGTAGAGAAGCTTAAGGATTTAATCATTTTTTTTTAAATCATGCTTAACTTGCTCTGAAGAGGAGGATCTCCAACTGCTTGTGTTTGAGAAGAGAAATAGATTAAGATCCAGATTCTTGTGGGACAGAGGAATATTGGTCTAAGATAGTAAACACAGTTCCGAAAGGCTGCCTGGATAGAGAGAGAGAAAATATTTACAAGCTTAACACATTCCCCAGATCCCAGCAGAAGACAGGCTCCTTTCTCTAGCAGTCTTGAGAGACAAAAGCAAGATGACAGACTGTTTTCCCCCCAAAGGAACTCCAGCCAGAGCATTTTGCCCAGCTATAGGGGCCTTTCCTCTCTGGGTCTCAAAGCTTTCCCACTTCATACCTCACAATAATATAGCCAGACTGATTAGCAGAGTGGCATAGGGATGAATCAGGTGGCACTGTAACAGAAATAAGCAGGAACAGCCACCAATTGTCCCAGAATCTGGGAGCATGCTATTGCTGGGAGAGGGTTTAATGGTGAGGATCAAAGGCACTGCAGAAATTGAAGTGTTTATCTATGTGTGGCAGGGTGGGGATGGGGGTGGGGGCCAGAGGGCACGTTAGAGGAGAAAGGGAAGACAATCAGGAAAAAGAAGGTCTCTATCTTCAAGGAGAAGCTCAGACAAAGACTTCTTTTTTACTGGTCCAGCTTCACTTAGGAATGCCATCTCAGTTGGAGGGAAAGGGGCATGCCACCTTAGTACTACCAACACCCAAAGTATTGCTATTAGACTAAAATAAGGGAATCAGAGGGCCTTAGGTTTGGCAGGTAACACTCTGACGTCAGTAGGTGAGCAGTCAAGCTAAGTATCGAAAGACTGGAGTGGTTAGTCCCTGGGTTGGGAATATTGAGAATGCATACGAAAATGTCAGCAGAGCTCTCCTCTGCTCCCTGAGAAGAAGCTAACCCATACATAGTTCCAGGGTTGGGAAGCGAAGTAACAGGAATTTGGGGTGGTAGAGAGGAGAGATGTGCCAAAAAGACAAGGGAAAAAGGATCTGGTGCCAAGGGATGAATGAGTTTTACATGGGACTGATTCAGGTACAGTTGGGAAACTAACATTTCTTTTAGGGACAAGACAACCCTTTTTATTTAAACCAATATGACCAAAACCCTATTTTTAAATATTATTGCTGGGGCAGCTAGGTGGCGCAGTGGATAGAGCACCGGCCCTGAAGTCAGGAGGACCTGAGTTCAAATCCAGCCTCAGACCAAACACTTGACACTTACCAGCTGTGTGACCCTGAGCAAGTCACTTAACCCCAATTGCCTAAAAACAAACAAAAAATGATTGTTATCTTGTTTTTCATCACCTTAATTTCTAAATATGACACTTCCTCTCCCCTACCCAGAGAGCTGGCCTCCATACAAAGAATAAAAAGGAAAGGGACTGGGGCGGGTGGAGCAGTTCAGGCAAAATAAATAAATAAATAAAACCATCAATCAAAACTGACAATAGATGTGATGTTCTGAACCCATAATCCCCCACCCGTAGCAAAAAAAAATCACAGCAATCTCGGGGTCATGGGAGTTGGAAGAGACATCACTGACCACCCAGTACAACCCATACATGAAAGGGAGCTTCAGTATAACATACTCAACAAAAAGGGAGGAGGTACTTTTTCTCATCTTTTCAAGCCAAGCTTGGTCATCATAATTACTCAGCCAACTAGTGAGAGACATAAAGTGTTGGTGTCCTCCTTAAGCCACAGCAGCGGTGATTAATACTGCATTGCTGGTCAGATGTGGTTTCTCATTTGCTGAAATTTTATAAAGTATTAAAAGTTTCAGTACTTGGCTAATGAGAATTCAATGTGGACAATTATAGAATGAATGAGGTTCTGTTCCTGGAGCATACAAAGGCTTTCAAAATAGTCTCTATTTGTTTTTATAGCATCAATCTTTTGACATTGTAGTTACTTAGAAAGCTTTTATTTCCCTCCTCCTCCCCAATTATTCTGCCAAGGACTGCCAATAACATCAGCTCCTTATTTTATAAACAGAAGTGAGGTATACCAGGGCTAAATGGAAGACCTGAGTTCAAATATGGTCTCAGATGTGTGTGACCCTAGCTGTGTGACCCTCGGCAAGTCATTTGACCCCTAATTGCCTTTTTCTCAGTCTCTCCTTTCCTTTCTTCTCTTCCTTTCCCCTCCCCAGTCTTTGTTTCTCTCTGTATCAGTGTCTCTGTCTCTCTCTGTCTCTCTCAAAAGTCATTGCAAGTAAATGTTTAAATGCTCACTCAGGGCTTCAGTTATGAGGATTTAGACAACAGAAGCCACTTAAACTTGATCCTCATGTTTTTCTTTTTTTTTTCTTTGCTTCCTAACCCTTCATATCCCTACCACACCCCTCCCCAACCCTGTTAAAGTTCTTGTCTACTGGCTAAAGAAGAAAAGGAGTTAATAATATAAGATAAAAAGCACATCAGTTCAAAAAGATATAGAGATATGTTCTATCCAGGTGCTTGAATATAGGGTAACTTATAAGAGGAACTCAATAAGTGCCCGTTTTGAATACATTTTTAAAAAATTTATATGGGAGACGGGTGCTAGGCAGTTCCAAATCTTGAGTTTTATTATGCTCTTCACTATGGAGCTATATAAACACATATGGATATCTTCATCAGAACAAAAACTTTCTCAACATGTCTAACTGATCTTTCAAATATCCTGGGGCTGTTAGGCAGGACAGTGACCTCTTTCCAGATGGTAAAACTGAGGCATAGAAGATTATAGGGAACTGCCTGATTTCACAGTCCATCCCCTCTTCAAAGATGAGAAAGTTAGGTTTCTTCTTCAGTCCCTTAGAGTGAAGGTTGGTAATCACATGGCTTGAGTTCTGCAGTTTTGCTTTACATCAGTATGATCATTGTGTTTAATGCATCCGTTCATGCAAGTCTTCCTGGATTTTTCTGAATTCTTCATGTTCACAACAATTACATTCCATTATGTTCCTAAAGGTCAATTTGTTCAATTAATTTTCAGCTGATAAGTACCTTCTTTGTTTGGTTTCATTTTTTCCAGTTTGGGTTTTTTTTCCCCTAATCTGTTTTTGCTAACAGAAAGACTATAGCTATGAATATTATGTTATGTATGGCACCTTTTTTTTTTCTGTTACTGACCTCCTCCAGCCCAGTAGTGGGATCCACACAGAACTTATTCTGAAAATTCTTAAAGTTTAATGATTTGATTTATAGAGTAATAAAGGTTAGGATGGCATGGTCTGGGCCAGATATAAGGAATATTTTCTTCAACAGAAGGCCTTACAGTGACTTTTAGAATGCTCATCAGGCTAAAGTTTAAGTACAGTGGAAGTAAGGGCTTTTATGCATAATATAAACAGTTTATGAATGAAAAATTTTATTCTTTCTATAAGCCATATTTATAAAAGGAACACATATACACATGCAAACATACAAATTTCATTTTGCATATTTACTCAAATTTTATGTGGAAACAAAAAAAAATGTAATGAGTTTCTTTCATCTGCTTATTGTACGCAAAAAAAACCTTGATGTTTGATTCCAGCACTGTTCCCTCTAACTTCAGTTCATCTTCCAAGTGAGTAAGTGTCAACTATGACTTAGGCACTTTTTTGATTCAAGTCATGTGTGAAAATGTTGATTCATAGCATTCTCTTGCACAGCATGAGATCCACTTGAGAGAATGGGACAGTTTGTTGAGTTTTGTTACTGTGATACAACCATTACTGTTGTATTTAAATAAAAAGGAACTAAAATATTATATAACTCCCCAAAATAACCAGAATAATTTCACAACTTAATCATAAGCCTATATTGATAGAAAAAACAAACCCACATCCCAGTTTGCATTTGTTGAAATGAGAATGTTAGAAAGGGCATACTGAGGCTCTCTGAAGAGCCTGGAACCCACAGGTTACTCACATCTGATCTAGGCTATTAATCTGAACCTTTTTTAACACTTGGAAAAGAGCTGAACTGGAAGTCATACCATAAGTCAAAGAGTACAACCCCCTCATTTTACAAATAAAGAAGGTAAGACCTAGATAGTTGAAGTACCTTGTCCAAGCTTATGCAGGTAGTTAGTGACAGCAAGGGACTGGAATTCTGTCCTCTGATTAGAAATCCTGTGCTCCTTCCATTGTACTTTGCCAAAAGGGGCCTCAGGGGTGGGGAGGGGGAGAAATGGCAGCATAAATAGTACTCTGCTATTCAGAGTCTTCTCTGAGAGTCTTTAACTAGATTAATAACACTTTGCATTTATATGTCATTTTGAAATCATTAACATCACATCCCAGAGGGAAGGTCAAGAGTCCCAAATTGACCTCAAAAGTCAGCACCTCCTCCACCTCCTCAATCACTGGGTCTCCTGGTGAGAGATCACTCCATTTAGTAGTGAGATGAAGCCAAGGTTGCTTTTCTTTTTCTAACATTTCTGGTTTTTTCTGTCCTATTTTAGGGGATAAACATTGGGGAAGGAGTGATGCTGTGGATGAGGGCATGGGATAGGAATGGTGGCACTAAAAATACAACTTGCATTTTTCCCAATTACCCAAGTAACATTTAGCTGCACAATATCAATGCAATATTGTAGAAATATTGAAATCCTAAGACTAGGTAAAAGGCCAGAGAGAAGCCAGCACCTTAGATCTGATAACAACAAAGCTTCCACTCTCTGTGAACATAATGGTACTGGCCTCTCTGTGAACATAAGGGTACTGGCCAAACAAATCAAAACACAGTAGCAAAGAGGAAGTGAAGACTTTTCTCTTTTAAAAAAATATTTTATTCTTTTCAATTACATGTAAAAATAATTTTAACATTCATTTTTCAAAATTTTTAGTTCCAAATTTTCTTCCTCCTTCCTTTCTCTCCCCTCTCTGAGACAAGAAGCAATTTGATATAGATCGCACATTTGCAGTCATGCAAAGTTTATTTCCATATTAGCCATGCTGTAAAAGAAAACACAGACCAAAAAACCCAAGAAAAATTAACAAAGTCAAAATAATTATGCTTTGATCTGTATTCAAACTCTATCAGTTCTTTCTCTGCAAGTTGATAGCATTTTTTTATCATAAATCCTTTGAAATTGTCTTGGATCATTGTATTGCTGAGAATAACTAAGTCTTTCACAGTTGATCATCATACAATATTACTGTTACTTGTACACTGTTCTCCTGGTTCTGCTCACTTCACTTTGTATCAGTTCATGTCAATCATATTCTATCACAATCATATACCACAAGTTGTTTAGCCATTCCCCTAATGATGGGCATCCCCTCAATTTCCAATTCTTTGCCACCACAAAAAGGGCTGCTATTAATATTTTTGTACATATAGGTCCTTTTCCTTTTTTTAAAAAATCTCTTTGGGATACAGACCTATTAGTGGCATTGCTTGGTCAAAGGATATGCACAGTTTTATCTCTTTGGCCATAGTGTCAAGTTACTCTCTAGAATGGTTAGATCAGTTCACAACTCCACCAACAGTGCATTAGTGTCCCAATTTTTCCGCATTCCCACCAACATTTGTCATTTTCCTTTTCTGTCATATTAGCCAATCTGATAGATGTGAGGTGGTACCTCAGAGTTGTTTTAATTTGCATTTCTCTAATCAATAATGGTGGAGAGCATTTTTTCACATGACTATGGATACCTTTGATTTCTTCTTCTGAAAATTACCTGCTCATAACCTTTGACCATTTATCAATTGAGGAATGACTAATATTCTTATAAATTTTGGCTCAGTTTTCTATATAGTTGAGAAATGAGGCCTTTATCAGAGAAACTTGCTGCAAAAAGATTTTCTCCAGTTTTCTGCTTTCCTTCAAATCTTGGCCTCATTTCTTTTGTTTGTGTAAAACCTTTTTGATTTAATGTAATCAAAATTATCCATTTTACATACTATCACGCTCTCTAGCTCTTGCTTGGTTATAAAATCCTTCCCTCATCCATAGATCTGACAGGTAAGATATTCCATGCTCCATTAATTTGATTATGATATTACCCCTTATGTCTAAGTCATGTGCCCATTTTAACCTTGTCTTGGTATATTATATGAGATATTGGTCTATACCTAGTTTCTGCCACACTGCTTTCCGGTTTTCCCAGCAATTTTTATCAAGGTGAGTTCTTATTCCAAAAATTAAGGTCTTTGTGTTTATCAAACACTAGATTACCATGGTCTGTGTATTACTATGGTCTCTGTGTTACTATTGTGTATTGTGTGCCTCACCTATTCCACTGATCTACCAATCTATTTCTTAGCCAGTACTAGAATGTTTTGATGATTATGGCTATGTAATACAGTTTGAGATCTGGTATTGCTAGGTCATCTTCTTTCACATTTTTTTTCCCATTGATTCCCTTGATATTCTTGACCTTTTGTTTTTAGCTCTAGAAAATATTTTTTTGTTGTTGTTAATTTGATTGGTATGGCACTGAATAAGTAAATTAATTTAGGTAGAATTTTCATTTTTATTATATTGGCTTGGCCTACTCATAAGAAATCCAGTTGTTTAGATCTGACTTTATGTGAAAAGTGTTTACTAGTTGCATTCATATAATTCCTGAGTTTATCTTGGCAGGTAGACTCCTAAGTATTTTATGTTGCTTATAATTATTTTAAATGGAATTTCCCTTTCTATCTCTTCCTGCTGGACTTTGTTGGTAATATATAAAGATACTGATGATTTATGTGATTTTTATATCCCACAACTTTGCTAAAGTTGTTAATTATTTCAACACTTTTAGCTGATTCTCTAAGTATACCATCATATCATTTGTGAAGAGTGATAGTTGTGTTTCCTCATTGCCTATTCTAATTCCTTCCATTTCTTTTTCTTCTCTTTTTGCCATTGCTAGCATCTCTAGTCAATATTGAATAATAGTGATGATAATGTTTCTCCTTGCTTCACTTCTGATCTTATTGGGAAAGTTATCTTCATTATAGATAATATTTGGCAATGGTTTTTGATAAATATCAGTTATCATTTCAAGGAAAGCTCAAGACTTTTCTCTTTGAACCAATTCCCCCTCTAATGTCTGCACTTCACCAGCCTAAACTGGCTGTATTTGTTACATGGGTAGTCTAGGTTCCAGAAAGATTTTTACAGCCTAAAGGGTTTTTAGGACATGAAATATCTAATCTAAGCATATCACTTTGGGTGAAAGGTTCTTATCCTGCAACTGTATACCCCAATGGGGTTGGTATCTGTGGATAGATTTCAAGGGATCAATGAATTTGAATGGGGGGGGTAGTGGAGCAATTACATCTTTATGATCTTTATGTTTACTGATCTCCAGCTAACATTGAGCATTTACTTACATTATGAATATAGGCAACAAACATTATTCTGAGGAGTCCATAGGCTTCACCAGACTGCCAAAGAGGTCCATGACAAAAAAAGGGTAAAAATTTCCTGCTTTAGGGGATCTCTCAGAGTGCCAGGGGGTGGCGAACCTGCAGCCTCGAGGCCACATATGGCCCTCTAGGTCCTCAAGTGGGGTCTTTTGACTGAATCTGAACTTCACAGAACAAATCCCCTTAATGAAAGGATTTGTTCTATGAAGCTTGGATTCAGTCAAAGGGCCACACTTGAGGACCTCGAGGGCCACATGTGGCCTTGAGGCCGCAGGTTCCCACCCCTGTCTCAGACCAATGGATACTCTAATAGCTGCTGTGGATTCAGTCTAGGCAGAAGGAAAAGTACAGAGAACTTGAAAGGGCAAACCCACTATAAACCAGAAAGATTTTTTAAGTCACTCAATCAAACTGTCTTGGTGTCTCTGCGTCCATGCAAAGATTGAGAAAGGAGTAATATATGTCGAAAGATTCCTCATCACTCTTTTTCCTCCACCTTTAACAAGGAGTCTTCCATATTTCACTAATGATGGGCTATTCAGATAGTCTTGTGTACTCTGCTTTGATAAAATCATTAGGAATACAAGTGATGTTTGTATTCCTGTGCCAAATGAAGGCAAAGATTTCAAAAGACGAAGGCATATTTTGCAGGTGAAGCGCTGGGTAAGAAGCTGATCTCTGAAAGTAAGATTTTGATTTCTCAACCATAACATATAGGAATGTAGGGGTCTTGGCTAAAGACAGAGTGCATCTAACAAAGATTATGAAGATATATTTACCCAGACACTTAAAAATCTAAGTAAAAGGCTGTAAACCGAAAAGGAAGAGGAAAGGAGAAAGTCGTCTAAGAGCATGGGCCAGAAAATATTTTTGCCATAATAATATATACCAGGCTAGATTCCACAGAGAGGGGTTATAAATATAGGAAGAAGAACCCATCAGTCAATCAAAAAAACCCAACATTTATTAAGCATTTGCTGTGTGCTAGGCACTGAGCTAAGCACTAGGAATAAAAAGAAAAAAGTGAACTAGACCTTCCCTTTAAGGAGAATACAGTCTAATAACACTGGGAATGCCCAGAAATTCTCAGGAGACTAAAACCAAGAAAGGGGTCAGCAATAAAACATTCTATCCACAAATGCACAAAGCATGGAAAGCATGCAAGATGAAGTAAGGATCCTAAAACATGGATGCAGATTTAACCTCATTAATATCACAGAGACTTGATGAGATGCCTGATGTATGGTTGGAATATGATTCTCTAAAGATAGACCTTATTCCAAAGGAGCAGAATGGCAAAGGAAGAGGTTGAGTAGCCATGTAGTCATATTTTTGTTTATTCGTCTGTTTTTCTAGAGTGGGCCTGTGAGTTAATCAGTAGAGTCAGTGCTTGATGAGGACCTTCTTTTACCAATGCAGAACTATAATTTCTCTACAACTTAAAGTCTTAGATAAGGGGAGGTTTAATTAACTTGCTCAACGTCACACAGGATGTATGAGAAGCAGAATTTGAACTCAGGTCTTCCTGACTCTGAGCCCACTATGACATACTGCTTCTATTAAGATGTTTACTGGGGCTTACTAGGTATGGCATGATGAAGAGCATTAAATGAAGAATAGAGGAAGAAGAAGAAGAGAAGAAGAAGAAGAAGAAGAAGAAGAAGAAGAAGAAGAAGAAGAAGAAGAAGAAGGAGAAGAAGAAGAAGAAGAAGACGGCGACATATTGTCATTAAAGACCAGGTGGACAAAATAAAGAAAAAAATGAATTCAGGAAACAGATTACAGGCTTATGACTTAGGCATTATAAAAATGTGTTGGTAACTGTGTGACGGATAGATTAAAGGAAACTTAGAGGCCATTGAGACTAACGCATTTATTTTATAGGAAACTAAGGTTAAAAAAAGTAATGGACTTACCCAAGGTCACACACACTGAAGCAGAATTTAAACCCATATCTTCCTGATTCTAAGTCCCATTCTATAGAGGTTCTCTCTCACTAGAAGAGATTGGAGTAGGGAGTGGTTTGAGGCAAGGAGATTAAATAGGTAATTACTGTAATAGCCCAGACAAGAAGTGACAGAAGACTGAAATAGGGTGGTGGCTGTGTGAATGGAGAGGAGAGAACATATTCCAGAGATGTAGTGATAAACGTGACAAAATTTGGCAACTGATTTGGGGTGTTAGTGAAGAATCAACAATCACCCCCAGGGTTATAAGCCTGGTATGTGGGAGGATGGCAGTGTCCTCAATAATATTAAAAAAAGTTCAAGAGAGAGATACATTTAGGAAGAAAAGTTATGAGCTCTGTTTTCAGCATGTTGAGTTTGGAATGGCCATGGAAAATCTAGATGGAAATATCCAGTAGGCAGTCTATTGATGCATGAGTTGGCCTGGTAATATCTTCAGATTATGTAATAATTCCCCTAGGTAGGGGTTAAATGAGAGAAGCTGAGCTATCACTTATTCATCCATTCATCTCCAATTATCTGAGTTTTTACAATATGCTTGGTACTATGGAGTGTACAGACACACTGTACAATAGCCCTGTTCTCAAAGAGCTTACAATCTAATAGAAGAGGTAAGGGAAGTGTCATTCAAGGTATAATGTTATCAGCACCCTAGAAAAGTGAGAAACTAAATTTCATCATAGAAGCACAAATTTAGAGCTGAAAGATTCCTTGGAGGCGACCTATCCCAAACTCTGGAGGCCCACGGAGCTTAAGAAATGTCCCCAAGTCACACAGGTAGTAAGTGGCAGAGCTGGGGTTTGTACCTAGATCTTTTGACCCCAAATCTCTTGCCACTGCACCTCACTGATAGAGAGATTTCTTACTGCTGGTAGCATTTCAATGAAGACTTGAGAAATTGGTAGGATTTTGATAAGAGGAAGCAGAGCAGAGAACATGGTATAAACAAAAATATGGATTCAAGAAAATATAAAGCTATTGTGGGGAGCGAAGAGTAGTCCAGTCTGGGAGCCATGTAGGATGCAAGGAGGGAGTAGTAGGAAATAAAGCTGAAAACATTTATTTGGGGCTAGAGTGGAAGTGTTGAATGCCAGCTTAAGAAACATTGGGTTTATTTGTTCCAATTGTGTTAGAAGAGTAGCATAATCAGAGATGTGCACTGAAATTGGAAAATTACAGAGAGGACCGGACAGGGTGGAAAAATAGGAGGCATAGAGAATAATTCAGTCTGTTGCAGTAACCCAGGTGATTGATACTTGTAGAGTACTGACAGTGAAAATGGAAAGTAAAATTTCTTGAGACAGAGAGACAGACAGACAGAGACAGAGACACAGAAAGAGACAGAGAGGAAGAAGAGAGTGTGTATAAAGCAACATAAACCCCAGAATACATAATAGCTAAGAAAACGCTCATGGAACTCCATCATCTAATGAAAAAAAGGTGATTTTTTTTTTCCACTAGAGAAAGGAGCCAGTGGCTCCAATGAAAACAAGTGTCTTTGCCTTGTACCTCAGTGAACAATCCTATGTGGGGGAGACTTTATAATTCTAAAAATACCACTTGTAAAAGTTACAAGGAGGTGTGGGTGCAGGGGAAATGGAAGAATTGAAAACGATACTAAAATGAATGAAGACTCTTTGTCCTCAATGCATGACCACAAACATATTTTGAGGGAGGTCTCCTCCTAAAGCCATTTCACTCTCTTATTTTTACTGGCATTAAAGAGACAGGAGGTTGTGGAAAGAAAGCAGGGGAAAACGATCTTCAGAGGCCTTCCGAAACAGTGCCAGCATTCCAAAGGTTTGCAGCTACAGAGGTGGACAGGATCCTGGATAATGTAAAGTCAGCACTTCTCCACCTAACGCTGGGACACTTCAGATCTGAAGCTTGCTATCTGCCACAGGAGACATGCAAAAGACTTGCTCTATTTTCTGTCATGCCCATGAAGGTCCCAAAAGCTAGCTTCAACCACAAAATCAGTTGAAGTAAACCAAATGTCTGACCTTCCCATGCCTACTCTCTCAAGGTTTATAAGAACACAAACCTTATGGCAGATGCCCAATTGCTCCATGAAGGCAGCCAAGGCAAACAAGCTCGGGGGTACTTTTCAAAGTGGTCACTAAAAGGTATGTGCATCATAGCACATACAGCACCAAGTTCCGGCCACCTTAAAAGATGTGAGGAATCTTCCTGGAGGATAATTGCTGTTCTTGATCTTTTCCAGAGTCATCTCCCTTCCAAGAAGAGTTGCTGTCATAAATATTGGTTTAGTTTCTGTGGTCTGGGAAAGGAGAAGGGAATGGAAAGGGAGAAATCTCTGGTGAATATAAAGAATCCTGTGTGTTATTTTTCTTTTCCTGCTGTAGGTTTCATGTGCTAATGAAAAGGTAGACTTTGATCTACCCGCTCTCTGTGGTCCAAGGGATAGGAAATAGTGAAGTGGACACTCCATAGCTATCTATCAAAACCCTTAATCTCGTATGGACAACTGCAAAGTTGGTAGAAAACTACTCTTTTTAAGTCAGAGCCACCTTTGAATCAAACCTCTTTATGTATAAGAAAAAACATATGTATGTATGTGTATGTATGTACACACACACACACACACACACACACACACACACATATGAATCATACACCCACAACCAAAGGCATTACATTTTATGACCCCAAGCAAAATTGAGTTAGGGTTGATGTTAAAGGATGGATTAGGAGTTGGAAAAATGGAGAGGGACATAGAGGAATAGACTGAATAAAGGTATGGAAGAAGGAATGAACAAATTCAGAGCATGCTATTCTAACTAGAATAAACCTATCCTGTATGGAAGAGGTTAGTGGTAGAGTTACAAAGGATAGCATAAAGTCAAAATGTAGTGGGTATTTCCAGGCTAAGTAGTTTAAACTTTATTCTGAGGACAATTAGGGAGCCATTGAAATTTTTTGAGCTAGAGACTGATATGACAAAAACAGAAGATCAATCTGGTAGTAATGGTGTTTTGTTTGTTTGTCCTTCATTTTCAGAGAGGATCAATGACATCACTGGATGATGTCTTGACTCATGCATTAATTGGATTTAACTGAGGCAGATTGCACTAAGTCATCAGCCTCACTCTCTCTTCTAGAGTCATCAAAGTCCAGTGGCAAGACAAACGTCAAGACAACTGGCAATGGACCAATGCAGTGGATGACCTTCACGTCTTTATTGCCTAATCAAGCTCTAAGCACTCCACAGCACCTGCTTCAGTTGTTTTTGTGGCCGTTAGAACAAATTGTTCTCATCTGCCCATTCCACCAGGTGAAGTCTTCACATGCTTGGGTAGACACCACCCTAACTTACCAATGGATTTGTAGCCCAGTGGTTACCCTCAACCTGGTTTAGCCTGTCTGTTCAGGCAGTTACTGGGGTGTGGCCACTGTGCGTGCTATATCTTCTTGGAGTCGTAGGTGAGAGTTAAGCATCAGGTGGGCAACAAAGGTGGATAAGCAGCCCTGAAAAGGGTTTGGCAAGCCCTAACACCAAATGTACAGGGTGACAGACCATTATGGCACAGAGATGGGAGATAAGGAAAGCAATTTAGGAGACTCTTGCAAAAATATACTTAAGAGACAATGGCAGCCTAGATTAGGTTGGTAGCAGGTGGAATAGAAAGAGAAATATATATATCATATATAAAAAGGAAAAATTCTTACAAAAGGAGAGTCACAGGACTTGATTTTTTTTAAATAGGAAAGATGAAAAAGAAGAACCAAAGATGATTACATTAGTTTTGAGTTTATGTATACAATATAGTTAAGCAATTACTTTCTATTAACTAGGCAATTTGAAAGATTTTTTTTATATGAAAACACTGTGCTAGGCACTTGAGAATGTACCAAAAATAATAACACAATTACAAGATAGTCTTTACCCTTAAGGAGCATTTAATCTAATTGGTAAAAATTGAGCTCAATAAATCCTACTCTGAGGCCTTATTGTAGGTGGCCCTGTATTCTTTCAGGCTATGCTGATGAAATTCAAGTTCAGGCATGTTCTACCATGCTAGAAAGACTGCTTTCCAAGGGCCAAGTGAACTAAATATGGAAAGGCTCATCTCAATAGGCTGGCTACTATGAGGTGAATTCTTTGGCCAGAGCAACTCATGGAAAAAAGAAAAATACAAAATGGCCCAGTTGTTGGCAACACCCCTTTGATTCTGCTATAACAACGACAAATTAGCAGAGAAGAGGACAGAAGTTGCAAAGAATTATTCTATTTTTAGTCCATTTAAAAACATTATTAATTCAACTGTTGGCACTCTAAATGTGAGATTTTTGTCCAGTGACCAATGAGTGGACATACTACTAAAGGAACTAAATTGTCTCAATCTTGATATTATCTCTGTAAATGAAACAAGAAGACAAAAAAATGGAGCTACTTGGAAGTATGATTTACAAATTCGTCTTGGAGAAGCGAAAAAGTAGAGGAGGGATGAGGGAAGGTAGGGAGATAGAGGAATTAATGGAGTTGACTCTATTGTACATCTAATTGTGGCAACAAGATTCATCATGTCAAGGGATATTTGGCTATCTCATACTTTGGTTTTCACAATGAGCACTTGTATAAGAAAAAATATATGAAGATAATTGTAGCTTATGTACCAATGGCTGTTGCAGGGGAGGAATATGTAGAAAAATTAAATGAAGAACTAGATAAGATCTTTGAAAGTAAATTGACATAAACTTTAACAAGTTTCATACCTATATGAATTCTTTCTTCAGTAAGACTCAGGAGGAACTGGATATAATGAGCATTAACTAATATAAGAACGAAATTTGTTTTACTTTAATAGATATAAAATTGAATTGACTACAGCTATTTGTGTATAGTCTGCTCATCATCTTGTAATAGCAAATATCAAAATTAATGCCAAATTAGAAGAAAGAATAAAAATGTGGTGAACATTTAGAAAAACAGCAAAGCAACCTATTTGAACAATCCATTGATGAAAATGGGAAATGGACACATGAACAGATATCAATACAAACTATTTCTGAAGGAAATGTAACTGTGTGAATCAATAGCCTCAATAAGGAATTCAAAGTATACTATCACTGTGCCCAGAAAATAATTGTTCTCTTTGTTAAGTGAAGATAAATGGTATCCAAGGGTATAACATTGGTTGATAATATTAAGTTGTTTATGAAATCTTGTGGAAGAGAGTAGTAGATAGTTGTGAGCAATATAATCTCATAAAATAAGTGCAAGTGGCAGAGGGAAGAACAAATTTACAAAAAGTTCATTGATGCACACAATCCAAATCATCCTAAAAGCATTTTATTTTTGTCAACTATCCTGAAAGAAATTAGATGACAACAGGAGATGAGTAATAGAAAAGTTCTGTCACGATTACTATAACAAATTTCTTTCATTAATATTAGTGGGTTCATTATGTTTGGATTCTAACATTACAGTCACAGCATGAAAAAATGGAAATGACACTCAATGAAACAAAGGTGAGAATATAGTAGCTAGATTATACCAAGCAGTCATAAAGGAGATATGTGGTAGACTAGGTGATGTCATTCTGAATGTATTGAAATATCATTTTTCAGGATAACTGAAGGAGGAAAGGATATCAAACACTCTAGAAAAAAAATCACAGATGTCATTACAACTGAAAGAGGACAAGCAAAAAATATTAATAACTATTAACCCATATGGCTATATTTCCATCTTTACAAAATCTTATAAGAATAATCCACACATATATCAAGAGCATCTCTGATTGAGACAGGCTTTCACAAACTATTTTTTACAGCTGACCACATCCTTACAGTTACATGATTACTGAAAAGTACAAAGAATACAACCATTGCATTTATTATTTATTGAAGATTTTTTAAAAAGCATTTAATTCAGTAGAGGAAAAAAAGTTGCTTTAAAGACCATACTCCAGATAGATGACTCCCATACATATGCTAAAATCATACACTTGCTTGTTCAGTCATTTCAATCATGTCTAACTCTTTGTGACTGTATTTGGGAATTTCTCCCTATTTGGGAATTACTGGAATGGTTTTCCATTTCCTTCTCTAGCTCATTTTACAGATGAGGAAAGTGAGGAAAATAGAGTTAAGTGATTTTCCCAGAGTCACACAGCTAGTAAGTATCTGAGACTGGATTTGAACTAAGGTTTTCCTGACTCCAGATCTGGCACTCTATCCACTGCACCACCTAGCTCCCCAAAACATACAAGATTCCTTGAAAGATTATTACATAGATTATCTATTACATAAATTATCAATATTATCAATATTGATTATAAATGTTATTATAAACATCATGTGAGGCATAAAACAGGATTATAAATGCCAAGTGATGCATAAAATAGAAAGAGGTATGCTTGACAAAGGTGTCTGTTTCCCCCTTCCATGAAGTATGTCCAGTCTAGAGTCCAAATAAAAGATAGATTCCCAATAGATGGTAGATCTCAAGTCTCTGACTCCAAATCTAGTTTGTGCTCGCTCTCTCTCTCTCTCTCTCTCTCTCTCTCTCTCTCTCCTCCCTCCCTCTCTCCTATGCCACGGTGCCTCCCACCCGAAAATGTCAAAGTATAAATTAACTATAATTCCATATAGACTATGCTAAGTGAACAAGAGAGGGCTAAACAAAAATATGATTCTATAGGAGCTGTGAAAAAGGAGAAATTGTTACTAAAAGGAGAATCAGGAAAGTTACATAGCATGACATTTGAACTGGGTCTTAGAAGCTAGATAGGATTTCAATAAGCAGAGATAATTATTGAATGGAGAGGGAATTTCAGGCAAATAAGAACGGAGGCATGGAGGTAGGAATGAGTGCAGTGGATTCAGGGAAAAAGGCACTTTGCAAGCCCTTACATTCCAAGGCATTACATTCCAACATGAATATCTTTAATCATTTCAGTTCCAAAAAAAGTTCCATACAAAGGGAATTCTATAGCACCAGTTCCTACCTTCTGAGTGCTTACAATTTAAGATGTAAAAATATGCATATGAGACAAACTATATATAGGTCGACAAACATTTCTGTGTGATGCCTTTTTAAAATGAACTGTAGGGGCAGCTAGGTGGCGCAGTGGATAGAGCACTGGCCCTGGAGTCAGGAGGACCTGAGTTCATTGTAGCCTCAGATGCTTGGCACTTACTAGCTTGTGACCCTGGGCAAGCCACTTAACCCCATTTAGTAGCCAAATAAACAAACAAATAAACAAACAAACAAACGAATGAATGAATAAATGCATAAATACATAAATAAAATGAACTGTATACTCTCCTTCTGATTAGATTTTTTCCTCCCTCCACCTCCAGATTTTCATGGAGTTGAAGCAGCTCATTCCCTGAAAGCCATTTCCTAGAGTAGACCTGCACAACTTGGCGGTAGGTAGGGGCTAAAATACGCTAAACAGATAGGTTTTTAGCATCTCACTTTCCAAGTAAAGTTATGATTAATGATTAAACTATTTTGCAAATAAACCATATTTTGAAAAAGGGAAATTTCAATTAATATCAATTAATTACACTTGTTACTTAAGATTTTTAGTTATCACAAAATCACATTAATGTTAAAAAATTACTTTGCTAAGTGGCACAAGTTTTAACACATTTTTCAGGTTTTCTTACTGTTTACATTTAGCCAATGGGATGTATTACACTTCTGGTCAGCAATCAGTTTGTTGTACTCTGGAATCATGTTTGAAATCAATTTCTTTAGAAACCTGAAAACTAACCTTAGTAGCCACCTAATTTTCTCAGTTCACTTTCTTGAAAAATCATTGTTCTCTACTGAGGTTTTTCAACAATTTGGACACTTTAATTTGTTTTTCATTTGTGTCTAATATGCTTAAGTCAGGATGTGGATGTTTTGATTCCAAATGGCGATGAAGATTGTATTTCTTCGGAATAGCTATTACCTCTCGACAAACAAGGAACAGTATTTTGCCTCTCATGTAAGTAAACAAGTGTCTATTTCTCCACTCCATAATAAACACTCTATTTTCTGACAGGGGATGATAATAGCACCTACCTCCCAGGTTTTTATGAGGATACAATGAAATAATATTTGTAAAATGTTTTGAAAAACCTTAAAACACTATATAAATGCTAGCTGTTATTATTATTATTATTATTATTAAATGCACAGAGACAGGTGGATGGACACCTCTTCCTACAAGCCTGGTGGGAAGGAAGAAAGGAAAGGAAAACAAAACTTGGACTACCACTTCTCAAGGATGCTGCTAGAGGGAAGATTTCATGCTTTGGGCAGTGGGTTGGAATAAATGACCTCTGAGGTTCCTTCCTGCTCTGGCATTCTATGAATCTCATCTCCCTCAAAAGAATTTCCTGTAATAGATGGATTTTAAGCCCAGGTACTTATGAGTACAGCTATGAGTCATTGACATGAAGGGTACAATTTTGTTCTGATATTTAAATATGGAGGAAGATAAGTCATAAGCTTTTCATTGTCATAAACCAATTTCACCACACAGCTGGGAGTGGATATTATAAATAATTAAGGGGTAATATTTCAGGAATAATTAATAATAAAATGCCTCATAATGGTACAAAGGCTACCCTGGGCCCTCCTATGCCATGCCAGCAGGGCACAAGCTCTTCAAGATGCTACTAAGCTGGAGAGGCATTGAGGAAAGCCTCACAGATAATCTGTCAATTTGTCATCTGATCCACTAACACTGACCTCCTGGCTATTCCACCTTTAAGACACTCCATCTCTCTGCTCTGGGCATTTTCTGTGGCCATCCCCTATGTCTAGAACTCTCCCTCCTCAACTCAGACTACTGACCTCCCTGGCTTCCTTTAAGTCCCAACTAAAATCCCATCTTCTACAGGGAGCCTTCTTAAAGTTAAGGGACTTGTCCACATCTAATGAGTATGAACACACTTAGAGATAGTGTAAAAATTAAATTTCAGTCTTAAGCATCTATCATGGAGCCTCCTCACAATGTGTAACAGCCTGTTCTTTGAAGAAGAGAATAATTTAGAAAAAGCTGTTCAGCCATGAAAGCCCTATATGGGGAATGAATACATGTGGAAAGGACTATGCGAAGCTTTTTTTTTTTGGAGGGAGGTTGTTTTTTGCTTCATTTCAGTTTTTCTTCTTTTGGTCACTTGGATTTTCCTAAGTAACTGATTTTCACATCTCTATCTCTAATTCCTAACTTGGATTCCACCATGTGAATAACTTGGGTCCCACCTAGTTGCACATTAACTTGGTGGAATATGTATGTGGCTTTTAGGTGCTTTCAGAAACTTTGCTATTGTACCTTAGTTGATTTATGGTCTTACTTTAAGGGCTCCACCTTTGTTAGAGTTTGCCCAAAGAAGACTGAGACTTTCACATGGATAATGGTCATTGACCAATCTTGTATTCTGGGTAAGTGACAAAGAAATGGCATGTCCAGTGGGGGCTTTTGCCCCGGGAGCTTAATTCTGGAATATAGCCCTGGTTCTTCAAAGAGAGTCTTCTAGGTAATAAGAGTTGAGTTTTGTATATCTTGGGTTTTTTTTAAAAAAATGTCTGGAGTTGGTTTGGACTCTCTACAATCAGGCTTCAAAACTGTGGTCTTTTTCTCAGCTGCTGCATAGCTCAAGTTTTTCAGCGAGAATAAGTGTTAATCATTATTGAAATTCATTCTCCGGAAATTTTATAATAAAGTCAATAGGGAAATAATGACTTCTACTGGGAAGAGAATTAACCATTATTTATTACTAGTAAATAAAAAGCAACCAGGAGGGAGAGCTTAGGTTCACTGTTTAATCTTGAGAAAAAATAAACCTCGTGAGTTACCAAAAGGAAGAAATCAATTTAATACCAGTTTCTATAATCATTGTCCCAACTGTTCAAGCAGCTGTGGTAGAGGTTTTTATGCTACCAGCTAACTTACCAATACATATTCAGTTTAATCCCTCAACTAATACTTGCTAAAGGGGGTACAGAGATTTCTTGCATCTGAGGAGACAATTGCTCCCTAATGGTTCCATAAAGACCTTCTACTTAAAAGTAAGAAATGAAAAGGCCAACAGCAGAAATCAGGAGCTCAAGAGTCATTAGGTGAACTCTGAAAGGCATCCTGCTGCTTACTGTTTGTGGGGGATTGACTCAGGTCACACACAGCAAGGGCCTGCATTTGAGCCTGATGGGCTGCGATAACTTCCCCGTTCAGGTTAATTTGTTGATTTTACAATTTTCAAATCCTGCTGACTCTCCTTTAAAGAGGTTTTCAGGAATCATGCCCAATCCCTTAGGAAGGTAAGATGGTGGATCATCATTGGATCAGAAATTTAGAGCCCAAAGGGATCTCAGAGACCATTTGGTCCAACCCCTTCATTTTAGGGATGAGAAGACTGAGACTTAGAAAGGGCAAATTACTTGCCCAAGGGCACACAGTGACTAGACCTGGAATGTGTCTCCAAATTCCACAAACCTTCACTCCACCAGATTGCTGCCTATGTTAAAATACCTTGCATTTGCCATGTTGATAAGGTCATTTTCTTAGCTTTTTTGATTGGTTCCATGACAAAAAGTTTATTTAGTTTTTAATCAGAATAGCAGCAAGGCCAGTATCTAAATTTTATCCAAGCTGAGGGAGAAAGAAGCTCATGCTGAATTAAACCTGCCTCTGATAATGCTGCGTTTTCACGTGTGCCCCCTGCTCTTCTATTACCCAGTGGACTTTCAAGTACAATATTGTTTTATGGCCTTTTCCTCCAAGTATAAAAATCTCGAACAACTGCCCTCCTAAGCAAGTTAGGAAAAAAAAAATGCTCCAGGCTCCCAGCTTTAAAGGGGAAGGCCAACAAGCTGCCACCCTCTTCCTGTAGGGTGCTAAGTAGTAGAGAAAAACACAAAGAAAGCTTTAGTCCAAGTGGAGACCCCCATCCTCTGACATTTCTAGCATATGCCATGGACCCATTCCTATTTTTGATTTTATAAATAAATAGCCCTGTGGGAAAAGTTGGCTTTAAGTCAACACCACAGAAATTTAATTTTAACTTCCATGAATACAGCTATTAACAAGGGTTCCTTTCTGGTACTAAAGACGCCTACCATTAACGGACCTTTGATGTGATTTGAACACATACGTTTCCAAAAACCATCTGCTGTGTTATGGATGTTTAAAAAAACTACACACAGGCTCAAGGGCACACACACACACACACAACACACACACACACACACACACACACACCCATAATGCCTTTTACTTATATCTCTCTCATTCCAAATGTTGCTTCTAAGCTACCAGTAGGAAATCCTGTCATCTTAAATAAAAGAGCCACTCTACTTGAAACAATCAATGCACAGAGTCAGAAAGACACATATTTATTAACTTAAGGAACTGCATGCAGTGGTTTTCCAGACTAATTTAAATTTTATATTGTACTCTCTATAAGGTCCATCATTATGATGAGGACACTTCGGAGGACAACCTGAACAAATGAGACATAAAAATGTCTTTCAGCTGCTTTCTCCATCTAACCCAGTGAGGAACATTTTCAGAATTGCCCCCCTCCCAATACTAGAGGTAATATGGTTTAGTGAAAACAGCATTGATCTCAGAGCCAGGAATACCTGGGTTCATCCTCTGCCTCTTACACACAATGGCTGTTTGAACCCATCTGAGTCACTTAACCTCAGCGCTCTAGATAACTCTCCAAGTCTGCAAGGTATGGAACAGGTATCAACCTGCCTCAGCAGAGGGAGTTTCCTTACCTGGGAGTTCCCTAAATCAATGAAATCACAAGTCTAATCCCCATCCTACCTAAATATAAGTATTGCTCTAAAGAAAGTTGAATTTAACAGGAATGCATTCAAGCAGAGACCACTAAATTGGGGGCTTCAATTTCCAAAAATCATCCCAAACATTTTTAAATGGACAGACTGAGCACAAAAAGGCCCCCAACCCTTGCCAGGCATGTCCCTTTCTCCCTCACCATTTTCATACCCCTTTGTATGATTAAAGAGAAATTTAATCCACATGTTTTTGATCAATTTAGCCTTTGTCAAAATATTGTTGGGTTCCCCCCTCCCCCAAATTCTTTTTAGTAAGCCTCTTCATCTAATGGCTCCTTTCCACACACATACACATACCCACACACACACCCTTTTTTTTTTTTTGGAAACCAGAAAGATGTGATTTGGCTGCCAAAAGGCTTGGGTTTATTTTAAAAACTTCAAACCCATGTGCTTTGGATCAGTTTGGAACACGGCTTTCCCAAACCTAGAATCAAATTTTTTCTCCATAGCATTTGAGTACTTCAGAATATACCGTGCCAAGGTGGCAGGAAGCAATCATTAACTAGTTCATCCAGCTTAGACCACCTCATTGCTGTCTGTCCAAATCTTAGCAAGGATAAATGGTATAGCTCAGGAGAAGGAAGGAAGAACTAGTAAATTCAAAATCCGGAATTTAATCTCTGTGAACTTGGACAAGTCATATGCCAAAGAATCAAATATTATAATATTGGTGAAGTCCTTAGCACAGTGCCTGGCACATAGCAAGCTCTATATATACACTTGTTTCCTTTCTCTCCCTCACCATCAATTCTTCACAGAATCCTGGGATTTTAGAGCAGAAAGGGAGTTTAGAGATCATTTAGTCCTGGGGTCATAGAGCTAGAAGGGACCTCAGGAATCATTTATTCAACACCCTCACTTTACAAATGAGGAATTTGACACCCCAAAAGCTGAACTGACTTGCCCAAGATCACATTTGTTGTTATTGTTCTTCAGTCATTTCAGTCATGTCTGATTCTTCCCTTTGGGGTTTTCTTGGCAAAGATACTAGAATGGGTTGCCCTTTCCTTCTCCAGCTTATTTTACAGATGAGGAAACTGAGGCAAACAGAGTAAAGTGACTTGCCCAGGGTCACACAGCTGGTAAGTGTCTGAAGCCACATTTGAACTCAGAAAGATGAGTCTTCCTGACTCCAGGTCCAGAGCTCTACCCACTATTCCACCTCGCTGCCAATATCACACAGTTACTGTCTGAGTTAGGATTTGAACCCAGATCTTTTCCCACTATAACCTCATCTCAAAGTTCCTCTTGACTTATTTATTTGTAAAATGAAAGTTATAGGATTTTAAATTCCAAGGTGAAGAGTGAATTGCTATAGTGCACACCACAAATTTTAAAAAAGTCTCATATAAATCAGTCATTTCATTCATTGCTAAACTCTTATCTTCCACTTAGATAGAAAGTCCCTTCCTCATTTAAAAATTCAAAATTTGTCACTTGCTCGCAATCTTTCTTGCCATATATCTTTGCAGTCGGGGTCACGTTCAAGTGTTTTCAAGCTATATGACACAGTGGACCTGGAGCCAGAAATCCTGCCTCAGACATTTACCAGCTGTGTGACCCTGAAAAGTCACGTAACTCTCTCAGTTTTTTCATCTGTAAAATGTGGGTAATAACAGCACTTGTCTTCCAGGATTGTTTTGAGGATCAAATGAGGTAATACTGTAAAATGTTTGCAAATGTAAAATACTATGGAAATCTTCTTCTTCTTCTTCTTCTTCTTCTTCTTCTTCTTCTTCTTCTTCTTCTTCTTCTTCATCTCATATTCTTAAACACTTATTTAAAGTCCCCAGTGCTGGCTTAGCTTCTCCTCTTACTTGACTAGAATTACACTGTCCATTGGCATCATATTAATATAAGAAATGATTAGTCAGATTTGTCTACTGAATTAGTTTGTATAGCACTGGAATAGTGCAGAAAAGGTTCTTCCTTAGGTATTTCACTCTATACCTCAGTCTCATCTTCCATAGACAAGATAATATTCCCTCTCCTCTTAATGTGTGGTAAGTTGTTCATTCCTATCGTATGCTTTGAACTCCATGGGAACATGTTAAATAAGGATTTATTTTTAAATTTCACTGAATCACAAAATGTCAGAAATGGACTAAACTTGAGTCCCCTTTTATCCTAGGAATCCCCACTCTGGGACCTTACTATCCTAATGGTGGCTTTGTGAGTTACTCACTAGATCTAAGCCCAGGTCCAGTCAAGCTTCACTTTACTCCCCAGCCTTTCCAGTTGCCATGCAGTGACCAGAAACCAACTTCCATATTTTATTTCCCTCCTCCCTACCCATCACTTCCCCCTTTCCAGTTTAGGAACCATAATCAGATCAACTCTGTCACTGTTCCTGGAAAGGATATGTCAATCTATTCCCTATGGCTCTAAATACAGTTACCATAACTTCCAAACCAAAATATCCTAATTTGGCTACCGTTGTCCCCCTTTCAGGGGGTAAACTCCTTTAGGGCTAGATTCACTTTTGTATTTGTGTTCCTGGAGCTGACAATGTAGTAAGTACTTAATTTTTTTTCATTCATTAGTTTTCTGTAATTCCCCAAAAGATGAAGTGACTTGACAAAAGTCATGTGTAGTTGAGTGGCAGAGACAGGATTCAAACCTAGATCATTTGACTCTAAGTACAGTGGACAGTCCACAACACATTACAGAAAGGATGACAAAGGAAGTAGACAAATTTGGGAGTTGAACTCCAGATGAAAAATATCAATTACCACTTAGGCAAATATTAACACTGAAAAAAGCTGATGATAGACACTAAGATGATAAGTGCAACTTATCTGCTGAGTGCAACTCTTTGAAATCCTCTAGCTTTCAAAAATCTCACAATAATCTTCTAACCATAACTTCAAACAGTCTTGACAAAACCCCACAATTTTACCATGAAGAAAAACAAACACAATTTCTTGGCAACAAGAAAGGGAGAGGCATTTTGAAAATGAGTAGAAAGCAAACTAGCCCTTGCAAGTATCAATCCTGTTGATACATCTATTAAACCAAAACACAGTCAAGGGCATTTATAAAATTAAGTGCTGCCTCAGCAAGAGAAATGGAGCACTATCTAGCTGAAGGATCAGTGGCAGTTGTACCAAGAGCATCCAGGGAGAGGATTAAAACTCACCCTCTTTTTAATAAAATGTAATTTAAAATGTAAAACTCCATGGAGGTGATCTTTTATAATGGAACTTGATTATCAGATGTGCACCGATGTTACTTGGATCTACTTGCCTGTTCCTGCAGATCCTAATGAGGTGATGTCTCGATTTCTCCACCTGCATGTCTGATATCCAAGTCTGCATGACGGCTAACAGCCAGCAGCTGAAAACAAGGAGCTGCCTAGCTGGTTTTAACTGGTTTGAAAAATGACACATGTAGCTTCCTTATCACACATTTTGATAGGTTCATGGTTCCTGTGACAGACGTGGGGTAAAAAAAAAAAGTTGGCATCATTCTAAATGTATAGCTTCCTCCTTGAGAAATACAGCAACAATCTAAACCTAATTAATGTCAGAAAGAAAACTTGTCTTTGGATGCCCCCAAGACTACCATTCTAAGTGACTTGTTCCCCTGTTGGAATTTGGTTTATGTGACAGTCTTGTCTGAACTTGAACAACTACTACACATCTGTAATTCCTTGATGACTGATATGCTTTTCTTTCTGCTTAAAATAGATGTTGCTGCATTTCTCCTTTCTCTTTCTCCTCTCCCTCCCTCCTTTCCACTCTTCCCCCTGCCCACACACACCTTTCCCATCTGTCTGAATCCAAGATGTACTAGAAAATGAGATCTAGAGATAGGTTACTAGAATGTTCTGCCAATAGGACAGAACAAATCCCCCTGCATCTATTTCCACAGAACTTCTAAAAGGTCTTCTTGTTACTAAAACACATAAGAAAATTCAAGTAAAAATTACAAAATGTTACCCATTAGAGATCTTCATTCAAAATCACTGGGTTTCTGGGTTCATTATGGAATATTAGCGTGAGAAGGAATCATAAAGAACGCCTGGCCCAACCGCCTCATTTTACAGATGAGGAAAATGAGTTTCAAAAAAGAGAAGTGACTGGACCAAGGTCACATAACATACTGGTGGCACAATGAGGATCTGAACCAAGGTTTCTCACAGCTCCTAATATGGTGCTTCTTCCACAGCCCTACTCTGCCTCCTGATAAACAATCACTTGTACTACTTTTTTTTTTCTGAATCAATACCCCATGCCTTCAACTTTGAAATTTCAAATGCACAGAGTATACATAATAGAGAAGGTGAATGAGAAATCCTAATGAAAGGAGGCAAACTTGACCTCATGAGGATTACTCAGACTTAATTAGAACATGGCTATACAAGGGTATGTCTCATAAGAAAGGAATAGAATAGAATAAAAGAAGGCACCAGAGTAATACTGAATGTTAAAAAAAAAATACACTCATATGAGGAAATTCAGGAACAGGGGAAGGGAAGCTGGGTAGTGAGTATTTATTTGTGTGAGGGACAATGGAGGGAAAAGTAAAAGGCATAGTGTCATGGTAATAAATGTCAGGCCACCTAGACAGAAGGAAAAAGAGTATGAGACATGCAGAAACTTGACATGGAAGTCACATATAGTGCTTTAAATTTTTTTATTTTTATCAATTAACAAAAATCTTAATATTTTTTCACTCCTGTCCCCTCCATGGAAGGAGGAGGAGGAGGAGGAGGAGGAGGAGGAGAAGGAAAAAAAGAGGCGGGGAGGAGGAAGAGAGAGAGGAGGAGAAAGAAGAAGAAAAAGGAGGAGGAGGGAGAGGAAGAGGAGGGGCCAGGGGAAGGGAGGGAACAAGGAAGTAAGGAAGAAAAGAAAGGGAGGGAGGAAAGAAGGGAGGAAGGAAAGAAGAAAACCCTTATAATAATGTAATATAATTCACATATTGGCCATATTTTCCAAATAAATGACTCATTCTGCATCCAGGAGGTGGGGGTAGTAGGCTTCATCTTTAGTCCTCTGGATTGCAGTTGGTCATTACATTGATCAGACTTCTTAAGTCTTTCAAAGTTGCTTGTTTTTACAATGTTGCCTTTGATTGTTCAGACCTCAGCTAGAACTCTCTGGGCTTAGAGCAGAACAGCTGACACACATTTTTTTTTTAACCTGCTTTAATGACGGTTTCATTTTCCAAAAGACAGTAGAGCCCCAAGGCAGCAGCTCTTTGAACCTGATTTTGACCAACAAGGAGCAACAAAGTGATTGCTGAAGTAGAAATGGTGAGGACCACAGGGGAGGCAAAGCCAGAATAGAATCTGTTCTAGAGAAAGAAGGGGAATGACAAGGCCCATCTGTCCCATATCCACGATGTCAGAAGAGCAGATTTCAAAGGTTCAGAAAAAGATGGGGTGGAATTCTATAGGAAAAGTCAGCATATGAATAATGGAATGTTCTCTAGAATTAAATTCTGCGTATACAAACAGAAATCATTCTTAAGAGGAAGGAGAGACGTTTGTAAAGAGAAGGACGTGGATTCCGACTTGATGGATGACCACCTTAGAAGCTTTAAAAACATGTAAAAGATGAAAGTGGGGACAAATAATAGAAAGTAGATATAAAAGATGATGGTGTGGAGCAGTGTTGTCAAAATCGAATAAAAATGGGGTGGGACACTAAACAGTACATGAGGATCCCTGCAGGCTGCATATTGACTTAGTTTTAAAATGTAATGTTATCTATGTTTTACTGTATTTTTATTTGTTTTGCTAAATATTTCCCAATTATGTTTTAATCTGGTTTGGGCCCACTCAGGACTGTTGGGGGCCACATCTGGCCCGTGGGCTGCATGTTTGAAATCTCTCCACAATAGAGTGCTACATCTTAGAAGGAGATGAGGTTGGTACAAAGGGCAACAAAAAGAGATGATGATGATGATGATGATGATGATGATGATGATGATGATGATGATGATAGCTAGCATATCTATAGCACTTTCAGGTTTGCAAAGGGCTTACACATAGCATTTCATTTGATCCTCATTTTATTCTGGTAAGCAAACCAGATCTTGAACTATCATTAGCATTCAGTACCTGGTCTGGAGAATGGTAAAGACTAAACTGAGGACACTGAACAACTTGGAATCCAGTTTTTGTCTTGCTAAAATCCACATTGCTATTTTAAACTACCTTTGATCTGGACTATTTTTGTCATGACTGCTGGATCAATATTAGGAGAGACCACCATTGGTCATATTAAATTAATCATTACCAGTAGTATGTAAGCTTCTTGAAAACAGGAAACAATTTTTATTTGGGGGGACAGGGGTCATTGTATCCCTAGCTCCTAACACAGTGCCTGACCCATAGTAGACACTTCATAAATACTTGTTGGCTTTAGTTGAACTCAGGAAAGTTGAGATCTGAGCACAAGAAGTCTCACATCATATAGTATTAAGAGTTAAAAGACCTGGGTGTCTCAATTTCTTCACCTGTAAAACGAGGAATTGATGATTCCTGAGATCCCTTCTGGCTCTACAAAGGCTTTTCTTCGCAAAGGTGGACAAAAGCTAAAATAGCACCAATCCTCTGCTTGAAATACTGTTTAAAAAAATCTCTCAGACCTCAGACCAACAGGGCTTATGATCACAGATTTAATACTGATTTGAACCTCAGAGGTCATCTTCCCCAACCCATTCCTTTTATAAATGAGGAAACTGGAGCCCAGAGAGATTAAATGGCTTGCCTAACTTCATACAGGCAAGTGGTAGAACCAGAATTTGAACTCAGATCTTCTCAACACAGATATAGTGCTTTCTATTCCTCAGTCCCCAGATTGAAGAAATGCTTTCTTTGTACACCCCACCCCCACTTTCACCCCCACCTCCACCTTTGGGAAGAATATCTGAAGGGCACAAGACTAATACAACCCTTCTTCTGAGAGGACAGAAAGCAGAGTGGCCTTCAGTACACAGCATCTTCTTGTTAATTGATTCCACAGAAAGCAGCCATCTGGCTTGGCAAAGGCAAAGAAAGGCTACACTGCATAGATTTGTTTGTCCCAGTTTCCATGTCTTTTATCCTTCCCTCTCACTGCCCCCTTTGGGCACACACTTCTCTCTCCCCCATATTCTTTGGCAAACTTCCTTAGCTTGGCAAGAATTTAATGTTAAGATGGGGAACAATGATGTGGAGAAATGCACCCTTCTGGATGTTGAGGACACACGCAGACCCCAGTAATTGCAAAGGAAAACAGATGCCTCGATGTGATATGAACCAGAGAAATAGATAGCGCCACATTTAAGGTGAAACTGTACCCAACTGTTGGCCCCAAAGGCCAAGGTACAGAAGAGAGGGTTCATAGAGCAAGCCAGAGTCACTCACAGATGTACTGACACAATAATCCATTCAGGGCCATGACTGAAGGTCATGAGAAAAACCTGTTACTCTTTATTAAAGTTAGTAAATATCTGGTAGAATTTGATGAAATGGTGGCATTTGCCTTACATTCTCTTCAAAAGCCCTTCATATCACTTACTGGTATTCTAAAGTACAAACCAAAAACAAGTCAGTAATTATTCTGGCGCAATTTTCCACCATTGAAGCTATAAAAAAAACTGTTAATGACTTTGGAGCAATTAAAGGTAAAACTATATTTGTATTTGAATTCAATAAGTATCTATTTTATACGACCTTTAGACTGAAGAGAAGAGTAGAACATGGAAGCTTATACCATTTCTTTCCGGCTGTGGAAGCAAGAGGATTTTCATTCATGCGACATTATCATTTTGTCCAGCTGTTTACCCCTCAACATGAATCAAGCAGATGATGGACGCCGTTGTAGTTAAAAGGACCCTCACTTGCATCCTAATCAGTCTCTGGACTATTCTAGAAATCCTCCTTTCCCATCCAAACCCAAAGGCCGTGTGTAGCTGCCCCATCCACCAGGTCTTTTAGTGTGCCTGATGCATGGGTATTTACCCAAGTCTCCTCCTTCCTTCAAAAGACTCACACGACCAAATGTGAAAGCCTTCTCCTTTGCTGCAGGAAGAACGTGAGGGTGAGCAAACACAAGTCATTGTTATTGACGAAGCTACATTCGAGTTCTGTGTGACCTTTTCAAGGTGTCATAGTAGGCTTTCTTCTACCATAAATCTGGGTTTTTAATATATCAATATATAACTACAAATCAATACACAATGTCAGCCTGAATGGTGGCTGGGGCTTTCAAAGCTCAAAGAATCCAATTGAAATAATAACACCACATACAACAGGGTGAAAAGTCAGCATCTGATGAACCAGCTAGAATAGCGCCCATGCTCTGAAATAATTATCCAATCAACAAGCATTTATTAAGTGCCTACTGTGAACTCAATGTTGGGATTACAAAGAGGAAACAGGCTCTGACCTCAGTTTATGGGAGGAGAGGGGGCACACATGACATGGGTATATATAAGCATATTCACAATATATGCAAAATATATACAAAGTAAATGCAAGGTAATGAGAAGGAGATATTACCAACTGGAAACAAGGAAAGGCTTCATGTAGAAGGTGGCATGGGAGCTGAGTTTTGAAGACAACTTGGGGTTCTAAGAAGGAAAACTCACATTCCAAAGGAACCATCCCCTTTATAAATGCTGATTCTCTGTCCTCTTTTTGCTTTTTGGGGGGTTAATTCTTACCATCCTATCTTGTGTAACCTTCCCACCCCTATCTCCCCCTCAACTCTCCCCCATTCCCCACCCCCTGCCAAAGTGTACTTTCTTCCCCAGCTAAGATCTGAGCCCAAGGAATCTGGGGTCTTAAATCCTGGCACACCAGTATGAACATAGACCTTTTGTATTCTAGAAATATTTTCCACTTCTCTACTTATATACAAGTGCCACAGAGATGCTATTCTTTATAGCGCAGTTTCATATTCCTGTTTGATTCAATCAGCATTCTACCCTGACGTTCATAAACAGAGGATCATTCAGAAGTAGTCCCTGAGGAGGAAATGTGAATGATAGAAGTTGTGGTTTTAAAAAAAAATTTTTTTCATGTATATGCCCACAAATCACAGATAACTAGAATGGTCTTGCTCAGTATAGTAAAGTTTGTTCAACCTAGCAAGGCAGCTATCTTAAAAGAATATTTAGTATCCTCTCCTTTCTTTCAAGACATGGGTATCTCTAGGTATCAAATGTACAAACTGGCAGACGTGGTTACTGTGTTTCTTGAGCTTTTTTGGTTATTTTTCTTAGTTGAAAGGACAGGGGTTGATGGGGAGAAGGATAGGAATATCTGAAAATGACTGTGAGTTAAAAATAAAATGCATCAATGTTATTTTTTAAGTAAATAAACAAGGAGAAGGGAACAAATATTTAGTAAACACCTCCTATGTGCCAGACACTGTGCTAAGTGCTTTACAAATATTTTCTCATTTGATAGATAAAACATTTTTAATGTGTATTTAAAGTCTTAGCAAATGTTTTCAATGTATAATATTTCCTGGGTGGGGAGGACAGAGACATATTTTGTGAGATTCTGAACATTGCATTAGCTTCAAATTTCAGTCCCATGAATTTCAACATAATTGTAGCCAAACTCCTTATTTCAGGAAGAAATATGGTAAATATTCTTTCTAGGATCTTGTTGCGAAAAAAAAGAGGGGAAATCACATTTGAAATACAAAGTTGTGCAGGCAAGTGGAGACTACTTTCTACATTTCTCAGGTGTGATATCATAAATTCCACCTATGCAAGCTGTATGTTATTTTTCAGTGTTAAATGAATGGAAGCACTGAGCACATAAGGAATAGTCAATAGTCCTGTGGCCTAGTCAGAATCAGCTTGTGGCAAGATTCTTTGAAATGTTTAATAGATTCAGTGTTTGAGCTCTCAAAGGCTCTCAAGTTGGTTAATGAAACATCTCGAGCTATATCAAATTTCTTTCAAAATCTTTCAATTTCACAGAATATTTAACATATGAATAATGGATTTGTAGTCAAAAGGACCCCAGTCCAAATACCATCTCTGTCACTTATTATCTGTGTAAAGTTGGGTGAGTCCCTCAACCACTCAAGGCCTCAGTTTCTCATCTGTAAAAAGAGAGGGTTGGACTACAAGGACCCTAAGTTCTCTTCCAGCTCATCTATAATCTTATGAATCTGTGGGAAGCATCCACTACGCTTTTATTTTTTTTTAGTTAAATTTTCTTTTTTATTCTGACCTTAAGAATTCTCAGTTAAATACTTTTTGTGTCCCACAGTTCCAGGGGTGGCAATTTCTTACCTTTTTTTTCTGCTTTCCCTGGAACTAGGAGACTTCAAGAGTATTTAGTTGAGAATCAGATTTATTTATTGTTGGGCTCAAATTCCCCTAGTTTTACCTGGCTGCACCTTCCACTGAAGACATTTAAAAGAAAAAAAAGTAGGTCTGAAAAAATCTACAAAGGACATAAAACTTGAGTGTTCTTATTTTCAGAGGAGAGCAGGAAGTACCACATTGTCCAAGTTTCAAAGAAATAAATGGTGAGGACATCTTATTTAGCCAACCACCTTAATCTTCTCCCTAAAGAAAAAAAAAATCATGATAGCACTGTCTCAATCCAGAAGGATAGACTGGTTGGCCTTCCCCTGAAAACCTGCCTATATTTTCCCCTTAAAACCTTGCCAACAAAGTGTTTGTAATTTTCTAAAACTACCTATTATGGCTCTGACAGGTATTATCCAAAAGGCATCCCCCAAAGCGAACTAAAGAGAAAATAAAACTTAGCAGCTTCAAAGACTGACTCGGTGCTACATTCGTTTATCATTCATATGTTTCTCAGGAGTTTCCTCAGGAGCAAGGTTTATGCTGAAATGTCACCCTAGACTTCAAGGAGCTTCCAAGCTTTGTGCTTTGGTCTTCTGTTCCCAGGGCTTTTGCTGTGCTTATTTAAGGCCAAGGAAGAACCTTTGAAAAATCTTTTTGGTGGCTGTTCCTGGTTCTACTTGGCCTTAAAATTATTTTCTATTTGAAGCATCCAAGTTTGGATAGCTTGTATTTTACTTGATCCTTGATGCTGTGTTTATTTGACAAGATGGTGAACCCTTGGAGAGCATTCTGAGGAAAGCAACAAATAAGATAAAGGAGTTGGAAGACAAAGCTAAGGAAGGTTTAAAAGAGTTAGCTAAGTTTATTTAGTCTGGAGAGAGGAAGGTTAAAGAATAATTTAACAGTAAAGTCTTCAAAATTATGAATGAATGCACTTAAAGGCTAGCAATTGGTTTTTCTCCATCATCATCATCATCATGGCTGACATTTATATAGTGCTTTAAGGTTTTGAAAGAGCTTTATATACATTATCTCATTTGCTCCTCTTAACAGCTCTTTGAGGTAGATAGTACAGGTATCAGCCTCATTTTATCAAAGAGAAAGCTGGAGTACAGAGGCCAAATTTCCCATGGCTGCACTAAAAAGGATCAGGGACAAGATCTGAACCAAGTTCCCTTCTGATTCCTAGCGTAGCACTCATTCCTCTATATCACCCTGTTCCATCCCCACTAAGAAGGGAATAAGAGAAAATGGGCTCAAATTGCAGAATATGAAGGGCCTAGGTTACACACAATGAACAATTTGCTGATCATTAGGATCACTAAGCATGGTACAAGTTATCAAGAAAGTTATTTTTTCACCCTGTATGCCTTGTAACATATGGTAGATAGTCATCCCTAGGGAAACTACAGGCATAAACCTCCATGAATATAGTTGAATAGGCTAGATTGGGGTTTTTTTAAACAACTCTTAGTAGGTTACTGTATAGTATCAAGTAACAAGTATTGTAACATATATCAAAGAGTCATGCAACAAGAGAAGGAGGTCAGAGATAATGTAGCAAGAGCAGGTGATAACCCATGGATGACCAAGATTCTTCATTGGTGTGTCTACACGATATCTAAAGGAAGTCCCTCCCTACATGATGTGTGGCCCTCCCCTCCATTCTCCACTTCCACCATGGGAAGCTTATGTATTCACGGGAGGATATGGAGTCACATAAGATTAAGGGTAGATGAGTTGCGATCTGCTCTGTTGGAGGTAGGTAAAATCATAGACCTATGGAAATATCAAGGTATCAAAGGGACCACCTTTGGCTCTAATGAGATCTTTCAGCTTCATCTTCCAAGACATCATTTCCTTCATCACCCTAAGATGGGACATTTCTTCATGAGGTAATATTTGTAAAGTCCCTGAAAGCTCTGAGTGATGGGTGTTGCATAAACATTAGGCATAATTTATGATTTGAAAAACTACCAATTTTCCTGAAGTCAGTGCTTAAAATATCTGGCACCATCATCAGCCAGAGCTAATATGATACATCTCTTGCCTGAAAACATTTAGTGGTAAATAAATACTGTTTGATGCCATCAAATGTATTGCCATGCTGGGATAAAATATTCCATTTTTTCCAATATCTTTCTCAACCCTTTGCAATCCAAATTCACATCCCTCATCTTGATTAAAATTGCTCTCTGTAAGGTCCCCAACGATCTCTTTACTGCTAAGTCCAGTGGCTTCTTCTCGGCCTTCATCCTTCTTGACTTTGAATCATTAGCTATGTCCCATAGACCCGTTTTGTGGGTTACTCAAGATTCTGTCTTGAACTTTTCTTTTTCTAAATTCTTTCTCTTGGTGTTCTTCTATTTGTTCAACTATCATTTCCATCAAGATGACTCTCAACTCTATTAATCCAGCTTCCATCTCTCTCCTGTGTTCTAGTTCATATTTCTGTCTGCTAGAAATTGATACCTGAATGTTCAGTGGGCATCTTAAACTCAACATGTCCAGCACACAATTTATTATCTTTGCCCTGAACTCACCCCTCCTTTGAACTTCCCTTATTTCGGTTGAGGGTGACACTATCTTTCTAATAAACCAGGTTTGCAACTTTGGAGTCATCTTTGACTTTTTTCCTCTTCCTCATCCCCAATATCTAATCAGTTAGCCATGTCCATTCCACTCACTCATCATCTCTTGAATTCATCTCCTCTATACTATAACCCTGGTTCAGGCCCTCACTATATCTCACTTTCATTAGCCTCTTAACTTGCTTCCAGCATCCAGTCTCTCCCTTCTCCAATCCATCTTCCACATGGCTGCCAAACTGATACTCCTAAAGCCTAACAATGCCACTCCTTCATTCAAGAAGTATCAGTGGCTCCCCATTGAGCACAAACATCCAAAACCTTTCATAATCTTTTTACCTCCTATCTTTTTTGAGCTAATTACTCATTATTCCCCTTCACACACTTTATGTTGCAGCAGTAACCAACTACATGCTATTCTTTGTACACAATATGCCACATCCTGCTTGAGGGGTCATTGATTCAACTCTAAGAATGGAACAGGCAGGATTTTGAAAATGATATTTTATAGTAGACCGTATCTTTGTGGTCATGCAATTGGTTGAACAGAGTGGCAGAACAGAAAAGTTGCCAAAATTGGAGTCAGGCAGGAGTTCAAATCTGGCCTCTAGGATTTTCTATCTGTGTGATCTCAAGCAAGTCACTTAATTTTTCTGTGCCTCAGGCAACATCTTATGTCTTCTGTACTAAATCATAGACATATAAAGTTATAGATCCTTTCTTGCACAATTAACTGGGAGTTCCAGAGAAAACAAGATCCCAGTCTGCTTTTTTTTAGCCATAGAAAAGAATTTGATTAAGTACAACAAAATGGCATCTTAAAGGAAGGCTGTCTCCTTCAACATGATGTTTCTAATACCGAAGTTCAGAGAATAATAATAATAATAATAATAATAGCTAGCATTTATATAGTGCTTACTGAGTACAAGGTACTGTCCTAAG
This sequence comes from Phascolarctos cinereus, assembly GCF_003287225.1. Lineage (NCBI taxonomy): Eukaryota > Metazoa > Chordata > Mammalia > Diprotodontia > Phascolarctidae > Phascolarctos > Phascolarctos cinereus. The sequence continues at coordinate 86,722,306 of NW_027555736.1, read as the reverse complement.
TACCTTATAAAATTACTTCATTTGATCCTCACAACAACCCTGGGGTAGGTGCTATTATTATCCCTATTTTACAGATGGGGAAACTGAGGCAAACAGATTAAATGACTTATCCAAGGTCACACAGCTAGTAAGTTTCTGAGGTGGGATATGAACTCAAGCATTCCTGACTCCAGGTCCAGAAGTCTATCTACCTAGCTGCCCTTGAATTGAATAGAATAAAGTAACTAGCTTTTAAAAAAGAACGAAACTTAGAGAATCTACTAGCTGTGTGACCCTTCGCAAGTCATTTTTGCCTCAACAAACAAACAAACAAAAATTTAGGAAATCTTAATAATGACTTGTGAACTTGTATAATACTAATGCTGGTCCAAGGTGATATTCCAAAATTGTAAAATCCATGAAATTAACAATACGGCTTCAATAACTGTTTCAGTCGTTAGCATGATTTTGCACCTAGTCCCCATTTCCAAACCGTCTTCTTGATGGACTCACTAACAGCTTTGCCACCAGGAGAAGAAACCATGCCATGGGGATTTTAACTGTTTCATCTCCAGAATTTCTGGAGTTCCTCTGTCCTGACTGGTGACTGCTTTACCTGGCCTACTATTTCAGGTACACCCCAATCAATCAATCAATCAATAAACATCTATCAAATACTTAATTATGTGCCAGGCACTGTGCTAAGCTCTGAGGATACAAAAAGAGGCAAAAGGGAGTCCCCGCTCTTAAGGACCTTACAGTCCACAGGACGGGTGGAAGAGAGGGCTACTGGTCTCTTTCAAACCAAGAACACTCACTTTGATTTGTTGGGTTATTTTTCTGAGGTCATTTGTACCTCTGAGGTGCAAGAGTCAAAGAATCTCTCCACAACGAGTAAACTGCTCCTCTCTCACTGTTAAATCAGACCATATGAGCAAATAATCATGCAACTTACCTGTAACAACTATAGGACGTTATGGTTAGAAACCTGAATTTGACAGAAATGGCATTTTGTGCACATGGTTGTTATCAATGTATAATTCCCCCTAGAATAAGGTGATTTTTATACATACATACATATACATATATATATATATATATACACACACACACATACACATATGCATACACACATATACATACATACATATACATGTATGTATGTATGTGTGTATGTGTGTGTATATCTATGCATATGTATATATATACAATTTAGCAACAATAAATTTGAGGACAAGTGAATCAAGCCTATCAGTCCTCCTCAGTGGGCACTGGCAGAGATTGGAAAAGGCCCTTAGGAGTCTTCTCCACAGCCTGCTAAGTGAGGATTCCCTTAGGTCACTTTGTGTTTGAATGGGTTAGAACATGGTACACCACCTGGTCTAGATATTCTATCAGGATTCCATAGCAGTTGACACCCCCAACACAGGAAGCAGGGTAAGTTTGGAGAAGGAGCACAATGCTATATTGATCATCTTTAACATAGTGGTCTCCTAATAAATCAGACAAATCTTTAAAAATATGCTCTCAACATCATTATAGAAGAGTTCACAACAGGGTGTGCCATTAAAGAAAATTAGAGACTTGGGAAGCTTCTTGGGTAGAACTGCTTATGAACTCTGCTGCCATGGTAAGTTGAGGGCTCAGAATTACTCTTATGAAAAAAAAAAGAAAAGAAAAGGCCTTTTTTTTTTTTTGACACTTGTTTTGGCTTCTGGCCCAGGCTGCCTCTGCTAGGCTTTTTACCTACTTCTCTCCGACACGTGGCTGTCAGCATCTCTCAGATAACTTGGAAGAGAGCTTGGGAGAATATTTTCCACAGACCCAAACAACATACCTTATCCAAGTTATGTGGAGTATGTGGCAAAGGAGCTGGACACACCTATGTCTCCCTGTTCTTTTCATTCCACTATAAGTAACTGACCAGTTTTGGGGTGGTGGAGAGATGGCAAAGGGGAAAATTTCACTATTAGCACCCACCCCTAGAAACTGGATTGCCAGTGCTGACTTTGTTTCCAAGACAGCCTGGGTATGCATAGGAAGAAAAATGTCTCCTTTGGTCCCATTTAATTAATTCTCAAGCCCAACATCCTTCACTGTTCTCTATCCCCCGCCTCCCTTTCCCTCCTTCCTCAGGCCCATTCTCCCAGTTCTCTGAGTGCACATTACAAAGCCCTGTGGAAGCTGACAGGCTATTATGCAGATTCTTGAACTCATAATTCAAAATAAACCCATCAAAACATTTGCTCTTACTTTTAACCCTATTGTCCAGAGGAGTGGAAATGTTAAGACACAACCCACCGATGAGATAAAGATAGCAGACAAAAGTTTTCCCACAGCCTTTTAGCCCCTTAACCATTCTAATCCTATTGAGAATATTGATGCCTGGCAAGACAATGAGGGAATGCCCAACACTGCCCACAGGGGCTGAGCTCCTGCTGGCAGCCCCCTTGCAGAGCACCCGCAGGGTTCTGTAGGGACCAGCTGCCCGTTGCCATGGTGACTCCTTCACCAAAGGGCAATGCAGGGCACCACATCCAACTGTATCCCCTCACACATACTCCTTTAACCAAACCACATGCTTATTAGAAGAAAGGGGAAAGTTTCCATTAAAATATCTGGGCTGATCACATTTAGAAACTTACTAACATGTGTTGAGTCTAATACTTCCCATTGAACTCCCCCTCCAGCAGGGCTCGGAGGACACAAGAGGAACAAACATCTATGATGTATCTTGGCATCCTAACCCTGTTTAACATTTTAATTAAGGAAGGGAAGGGGGGGAAAAATCAGTGTCGTTGGCTTTCTGCGGTCTCCAAGCGAGAGAGGGAGCCTGATGGAGAATTCCTCAGAGGGTATGGTTGAGAGAAATAGATTAGCTAATTAGAAATGGTGCAAAGTGAATACCAGCAAGATTCACAAGCTGTTTCTGTGTTTGGTGGGGCCAGCTCTGTTCTTGCCCATTTTCTAGGAGAGATTTCATACATGAGGATAAAGGAGTCTCATGTTGGGTCTCACTGTTCATTGAAGATTAAAGTACAGGCAGAGAGGTGTCTTTTTGTTTGTTTTTGGTTTTGATTTTTTTTTTGCCACAGATAACAATAGAAAGGCTACCACGCCATGAAAGACTACAAGGTAAAACTGTGGGTCAGCAGCTCCTGCAGAAAAGTTGATTAGCCAGCTTGATTGGGAAGCACTGCCCCCAGGTCCTTATTTCAGAACTATCTACATTGGACACTTTAACATCCCCTTTTACTGGCCCAGGGAACATGGAAGGAGGGGTTAAACTCCTTGCAACAGCTCTGTGAGGCCACAAATATTATCATCTCAATTTTACAAATGAGTTGGTGAAAATAGAAGGTTTGTAACAGCATAAAAATGGACTGCCTGGGTCAAAGCCAGGGGAAGACCTCAGCAGTTCCTGACTTCCAGTGGTGGGTGCTTAGCAAGCTTGCCCTCTCTTACAAAAACATACACAGGATACTAATCTATTGTGTTGTCCTCTTCCCCCCCCCCATAAAAAGCAAAATGGGCAGCTGAAGGGAAGACTGAAATAGGAGACTTCAAACAAAAGTTATTTCAATCAGAGGATATGTATGAATTTTTAATGTTTTCTGAACTAAAAACATCTAGCAGAACTTAAAACACACACACACACACACACACACACACACACACACACACACACACACACACACTGCCCTTAGCACAGTGCCTGGCACATACATAGCAGGTGCTGAATTACCCCTTGCAATTTACATCAAACTAGCTCTTTCTTCCGGCCTCTCTTATCCTTCCTCAGTCTATAGTATCGAGAGTTCACTCTGTAGGAACTGACCGCAACCAGAGTCGGCACCCTGACCTGGGCGTCGGAAGCCCAAGGCCATCCCCCTGTGGCTCCTTAGCGGCAAAGACTGACCTAGAAGCCAGGTCTTTTCATTCTCAAACCGCTACTCTTTCCCCTCTACGGAGACTGTCACCCCCATCGCCAAAGCGATGTGGAACAAGTGAACTGTGTGTTAATTGCGTTAAGGCGCTTCCTCTGATGGAATAGTAGCTTTCCCCATGGTAACAGTGATTAAAAGTTTACAAAGAAGGGCTCTCCTGCGCCTGTCTGGGAAGTGACTGCCACTTTACGGAACAATTCAGTACAGATGGAAGTTTACTGTGCACATTTCTCCTAAGCTGACTGCTCAGGTCACACACCCTGAAGCCTTCTTTCTCTCTCCCAGTGCTACTTTCAGGCTGACCTGAGGGAGGGGACCAGAGGATATTTTGCAGTCCAGTGGGGGTGGGGAAGGAGATGGCAAATGAGAGTTATCTGTGGGCAGGAGGGAGGGAGGAGGGAGGAGGAGAGAGGAGGGAGGAGGGAAGAGACGAGTGTTGCAGTTAGTCCAGTTTGGGGAAGGGGGTGGAGAATGAATGTTTGTAACTTGAATGTAAGTCACCTCTAAAGAAACCCCGCGCTTCATTAAACAGCTTTAGAAATGCTCATCACACTGCCGAGAGGGGGTAAGGTAAACTCTCCTTCCATTTTTGTGTGGCTTTCTAAGGCTCTCAGCATTCCTGTTTCCACACTGTAGGGTAAGTGCTTGTCAAAGTTAGGGAGAGAATAAACAGTGTCGAGCCTAAAACATACAGGCTTTTGGACACCCCAAAAGTGAACTGCTCAGAAGATAGTATGGCAGGTGGAGCATCAGGCAAATGGGAGGGTCGTAGATGAATGGGGCAGCTAAAAGTTGGGTGGATTTACTTTTCTATGCTTACATCAGCTCCCACTTCCTCTTCCTTTTTCTCTTCTCCACCCTAGAGGATAAATTCAAAGTAAAGAAGTCCTCCCTCCACCAATATAACTGTGAGACATATGATATTCCTGGTGACTAAAGAGTCAACGTACTATAAGAAACAATTTATAACCTGCACAATTCATTCTACTTACATTGTATATAGAGGATGTCTTTTTTTTTAAGGAAATACTTTATTGAGACATTTAAAAATATCACCATCACTTTCCAATAATACCCCCCCAACACACACACACATATGCACACAATACAGCCCTATCTTTCAAGAAATAATAATGAAGCAAAATAAATCAACATACTGGCCATATCTGACAATGTATGCTTTACCACAGAGAGACTAATCCTCATACATTTTGAACTAGTGTAAGATTTGGAGTAAAGCTAATTTTCACTCTAATTAAGAAATTCAGATTTTAAAAGCCAGTTTTTGGCTAGTATCCATAGTTTGGATACTAGAGGAATGATTTCTTCATCTCCCTATAAACAAAATAAGATGCCTTACTGTACATTTTTTTTCTTTGCTATTTTTATTAGAGACACTCTGAGTATCAGGGCCATTAATGTACTCCAGATTAGCCAAGGAAAGCCTCTCCTAATAAATATACTGAAGGATGAAGGATAAAGAGGTAGGAAAGCTTATATCCCCACATCCAGTAACACTTGACTTTTAGTTGTTTAGATAGGAATATAATTCTTCACTTTATGTCTTGAGGTTTATCCCCCCTTTTTTAAAGAAAGATGTTAGTATCCTTTTCTGCTCAAGAAAGTTTTAGATAGATAGATAGACAGAGATATGTGGAGATAGATATATAGAAACAGAGACAGATATATGAGGCAGCTAGGTAGGTCAGTGGATAGAGTGCCAGATCTGGCGTCAGGAAGGCTCATCTTCCTGAGTTCAAATCTGGTCTCAGACAATACTAGCTGTGTGACTCTGGGCAAGTCACTTAACCCTCTTTGCCTCAGTTTCCTCATCTGCAAAATGAGAAAGAAATGGCAAACCACTCCAGTATCTCTGCCAAGAAAACACCAAATGGGGTCACAAAGATTCAGACATGGCTGAAATGACTGAACAATAACAAGAAGATACAGATACATAGATCTTGATCTATTTCTATTTTTCCTTTAGTCATATTTATCTCCCTATATCTTTATCTATCTATAACCACATTTATCAGATCAGAAGGTACAGAGATTTTTCCAGGAAAAAAATGTAACTTATGCTAGCAAAAAGAATAATTCTTCACACTTAAAAAAAAACACTTGAAAGAAACTGGATGGAGGCCACAGATCTAAATATTTATAGTACCAAGAAATCTGTTTGTTACTGTAATTTGCTCCTTTCTTAGAAAAATATTTTACTCTTACCAATTATTACCTAAGAGCAACACCCAAACTTTCTGATCATGAAAACAAAACAAAACAGAACCAAATGACAGTCAAATCCCAATGCCAAGTTAGGAAACAAATCTCTTCAGACAAGTTTAGTTGCACTTGGTACACTCAGACTTCTGTAATGTTATAATTATGCAGTACCTTTTAATGACAACACTTCAATTCAACAAGGTGTGTCAAGCATCTCCCTTGCACTACTACCTGACAGGGACACTAAAAACAAAAACTGAACTAATCCCTGCTCTCAAGGAGTTTGCCTTCTACTAAAGAGAGATAATAAATATAGGGAACTGTAAAATTCTGGACCTATAGAAATTCTAGCTGATTAAGGACTGATAGACCCACCCATGATTTGTGCCAGGACAAGCCATTCAAATTTCTTTAAACCATTCCTTAAAGTTTGGAAACCGTGCCCCTCCCCCCACCCCACCCCCATGCATTACAGTCCACCAGAGGCTTTTCACCTTTCCTATAAAACTCATGTAACCATGACTGCGCTGGCCCATACTGCCTGAAGACCAGGGATGTTATATCTCACCCTTCCCCAGGGTTTTCTGGTATTCTTAATGGAGACTGGGGTGGGGGGAGGGAGAGAGGGTCTAGTTCGGTGGTGGGGAACCGTTGGCCTCGAGGCCTGCTAGCTAGGTCCTTGAGTGCAGCCTTTTGAGTCCAAGTTTTACAGAACAAATCCTTTCATTAAGGGGATTTCATCTGTGAAGTTTGAATTCAGTCAAAGGGCTGCACTTGAGGACCTAGAGGGCCACATGTGGCCTCGAGGCAACAGGTTCCCCACCCTGGTCTAGTTTCTCTGCCATCGACTCCAGTCAACATTGATTATGTTTCCCCAGTTTTAGGGGGTCCCTTGCATCCCTGTTCCATTTAATTGCTTAGCTGTCAGATGAGCTTTTACAAAGGAATATTTACTTGGAGTCTATAACAAGAACAAAAATATATCAAATACACATACCCCCAGTACTTGGGGGAAACATAATGTCTCTCTGGCATCTCAGTCTTTGGGCTATTAAGTTCACAACTTAGCTCAGCTCATATATAGCCTAGTCCCACCAAGTTGGGTTCAAGCCCTGGGTACCCTTGTTTCTCAGGACTTCCCTGCTGAACCCACAGCAACATCTGGCCTGGAATCCTGCTTCTGAGGTCACCCTGGCTTCATTCTGGGTCTGGGGACTCTACTGCCTGTGCCTAGAACTGAAAAAGAGAATTAACACAGACCAGACTAAAATCCTGAGCCCATTTCTCTGGGCCACAGGGCCCAAAAGAGGTGTGAGGGAAGAGGAAGGTAGTCCTTCTCCTCACCCTCTTCAATTCATGATACTCCTACCATGGATGAATAGGACCTTTACTCCCTCAGACTCTGCTGGAAAAAGAAGAAAAACTGTCCCCAGCTGAGAATTTCAAAGATGCAGTTGGTTCCAGCTATGCCAACAAAGGAAAAAGGGCTACTCCCATCCATGTAGAAGGGGAATACAGAACGTTTTGTCCCCAGAGTAGATCCCTGCATCTCCCACCTAGAGGAGCATGTGCAAAGGTCCCACTGCACATACAATTTGACTTATCACAAAACAAACACCTACAGTACATGCTATGGAAAGTACATGTCACCCAGAATGTGTACATTATACCCCAGAGTACTAAAAAGTGGTCTTTGTTACACCCTGATTGCGCATCTCACTTTAGGAGGTTTGTGTCATTGCCTACTCCTAGGTCCCAGTTCTGACTGCAAAGGCTAAAACAGAATTTCCACAATCCAAAACAAAAAAAACCCCACATGCATTTGGCCATCTTCACGGTCTTAGTTTTCTCCCAGCAGAGTGAACAGGTGTGGAATCTGCATTAGGCAGAACCTCCAGTGCATGTCTGATTTGCCCTTCAGTAAACTTGATTTGGTTAAGTGCCAGAAACAATGTGCATCACTGGTATAGTTTCAGAGCATTGATGATCACTGTGATTTACCAAGTTTTGTGATTGAATGCAATTGTACGGTGTGATAACAGCATCTAGGAGAACCTTGGGCTCTGGAATACAATTTGAAAGGTGCTGAATGAAAGTGTCAGACATGAGTGAGAAGTATCTGGCATTGTCTCAGTATCTTTGCATCATTATTTGCTAGGGCATATTATTCACACATGACAATGTTCAGAGATGGATTATTCCAGCATGTGCCATGAACAAAATTCAAGTGGCAAATTTAAAAGGCAGACTCATGTAGCGAAGAGAGCACCAGATTAGTGACCCAGACCAGCAGTCAGAAACACTTCCAACTTGTCACTAATTAGGCTCCCATCCAGACTCAGGGGCTGTTGGCTTTTCTCTGAGCATTCTCTCGTCCTGTGTGGAGGCAGCCTAAGAGAAGCTGGGAACTGTAATCATCAGTTATTCCATGTCTTCCAGGGTTTGGTCCTCAAAACATCTCAGGTTCTAGAGTCACTCCATGGGGTAATAAGGGCACAGAACCCAGTGTGCTCCAAATCCACTCCCTTGTGCAGACTCTGGCAGTCTGTGTCTTTATGTTGCCCTAATTTCCAGTTATTCTCATGATCCCTAAATCCAATCCAATGCAACAATTATTTATTAAGAGCTTCCTAGGAACATGGCACTGTGCTAGGTGCTAGAGATATAAAGGCAAAAAGAGAAAGAATCCCTGGCCTCAAGGAGATTCCATTCTACTGGGAGGATATAACAGACAAAAAGATAAATATATATATATATATATATATATATATATATATATGTATATATATATATATATGTATGTATATGTATATACACACATAGATGCATATGCTATATGTGTATATATCTTTTATCTTTATATAAATAAATATATGTGGGGAAAAATATATACACTAACATTTTGATCTATTCAGTACCAACAGAATGTAACATACACACATACTTATGCATACGTACATGCATCTATATAATATATATTTAATGATGTGTACATGTGCATATCTACAATATAGAGGTATATACATGTATTTTATATATTTATATGCATGTATATTACATATATTTATGTGTATGTATGTATATACACCTGTATACATACACACATATATACATGCACACACATATACATATACACATATACATACACCCCCACACACACATGTATATACATATATACACACACACACACATATATGTATAAAATTTGAGAAGTGAGAGGCATAACAACTGGTGGATGAAGTAAGGCTTTCAACAGGAGGCGGCACCTGAGCACAGCTTTGAAGGGACCCAGGGATTCCAACTAGAGGCTCTTCTGAGAGGGCAGGGCCATCACCAGTCCTCCTGACCTGTGTCTTGCCATTGGACTCTGGTGACTCTAGAAGAGAGAGTGAGATTGATGACTTCACACGGCTGTGCCCCACTTACATCCAATTCACTTGCAAGTCAAGACATCACCTCATGATGTCACTGATCTTCAAGAATGAAGGACAAACAATATCTGAGAGGAGGCCACACTCCGAGGCCTAAAACACACCCTTATAATGCCCTGAAGATCCTCACTCAAGTAGACACCGACTACCCCCCCACACACACGTGCACACACACACACACACACACACTCACACAAGCACACACAATGACTCAAACTCAAAGAGTTTGTATGTGGTCATGGCACTAATTAATTGCTCTCCACCCCTAACTTATAATCTCCTTCAAGCCTGACACTAACCATTCCTACACCCCATACATACATGTACTTTGTTTTTCTATTGTTGTCACACTCCAACACAATTACTAGGGGACTTGTGTCCAACCATGCCTATTCCACTAATTATAGGCATCAAGAGAAGGTCCTGCTGTTCTCTTATGCCTGTGGAAAGTAATCAATCACTATGGACAGCTTCAAGCCCTCTTCACCCTCACACACTCCTATTGCCTTTTCAGACTATCCTTATGCCTCTCTCCCATTTTCCTCCTTCTGTTGTAAGACCTATTGGGAGAGGAGGGCATTAAAGGAAAGGCCATGACCTTCATGTCCATCTAGTGGTACAACTGACTGTCCACTCTTCACCTGCTTTCAGTTCTTTATTAGGGCTACTCTACTCGTGATCAGATAAAGGAATTTCAGAGTTCATGAATGTGGAAGTGATACATTTGTGGGTAATGGCAAGATCAAAGGTATCACCATCTCTGTGTGTGGCTGAGGTAGGGTGGAAGAGGAGGTCATGGGAAATGACTATGGGAGACTCACTTTACACCTCTCAGCTCTAGTTTCCTCCTCTGTAAAATGAGGAGGTTGGATTTGAAACTCTCTAAGATCCCTTCCAGGCCTAAATTTCTGATCCTGGGAACTGGGAGAATATTTAGTGTTAGAGAGAGGCACTTTCATAGAAGTGAGCAGCCCAGGATCACTGAAAATTCTTCAATTTTTCAACTACATATCTCTTTGGCAGCTGGGTGGAGTAGTAGATTAGGAACTCAGTTCAAATCTTGCCTCAGACACTTACTAGCTCTGTGGGCAACTAGTCACTTAATCTCTGTCTGCCTCAGTTCCTTCACCTGTAAAAAGGGGGATATAGCACCTTCATCACAAGGTTGTTGTGAGGGTCAAATGAGATCATATTTATACAGTGCTTTACAAACCTTCAAGCATTATAAAAATGCTGGTTGTTGTTATTGTTATTATTGTTATTATTATTTTGAATCTAAGGGCTCTTTCTACATCAGCAGTACCTATTCATCTGTAAAATAAAGCAATTGGCCTAGATAGCCTCTGAAGTCCCTTTCATCTCCAGATTCTATGCTACTGACAATAGCCCAGTCTCTAAAATTTCACAGGATAACCATGTTTTTGCATTTGTAAGGGACAAGGGCTCTGAGTGGAGCAGATGGAAAGAAGGGCAAAGGTTACCAGCTCTGTCTCTCCAATATTGCTAAGCGTTTCCATGAGGCTTATTAAAACTTCAAGGTAATTTGTACGGCCCTGGCACTAGCTAACAAAGACGTGTCAGGAGTTGAAAGGAATGTATTTGCTCCAACCTAAATATCAAGGCAGCCTGAGGGATTTCCTGTTAAGTGTAGTTGGGAAAAAATTCTGCACCTGGGGGCCATTTGTACACCCTATTTGGTATGGCTCCTTGCTTGACTAACAGAAGAGTTGAAAATGTGTTGGTTAGCTCAAAGTACATTAGATAGGTGGCTCCACTGAAGAGAGAGAGGGCGGCGAGGTGGCACCATAGAGCATAGAGCACCAGGTCTGGAATCAGGAAGACTCATCTTTGTGAGTACAAATCTGGCCCCAGACACTTATTAGCTGTGTGACCCTGGGCAAGTCTGTTTGCCTCAGTTTCCTCATCTGTAAAATGAGTTGGAGAAGGAAATGGCAAACCGCTTCAGTATCTTTGCCAAGAAAACCCCAAATGGGGTCAGAAAGAGCTGGACGTGACTTCAGCAACAAACCACTGAAGAGAGTCGACACACTCTGCATGCAGAAAAGAGCTTCAAGTAGTGGGCAGTAGCAGCTTTGCACAAGAATAGTGAAAAGCTTAGTCCCAGCTCAGGAGAGAAACAATGAATGACCCTATTTTTCTACTTGTGATTTACTTTGCCATTCCATCTTAATCAAATGCTTTGTTATTAGACATATGGTTTCTGATCCTCATAATAACTCTCACTTCTATATGACCTTAAAGTTTGCAAAGCACTTCTCACACATTTATCTCATCTGATTCTCACAACGACCCTTGGAGGAATCAGGCTATTATGCTGATGTCCATTTTACAGCTGGAGAAACTGAGGCAGAGAGCGGTTAACTGACTGGCCCAACATCGTGCAGCTAGTCTGAGGTGAGATTTGATCTTCCTGACTCCAAGCCTAACAAGCGGTCTGCTACCCAACACTACATCTGATCTGTTAGTAGAGAATTCACTATGTAAAAGCAGACATCCCTCATCCCTTTTAGAATTATCAAAGAACCATTTTAAATTATCCTAATTTGGAGCATTTGGATGGATCTAAAAGAGAAACTCTTAATGGTCACTAACAATCAATTCCTCTCTCTTATCAACCCAGGGAGGACTTTTCCCTTGACCTAATTAGGGGAGGGGCAGCTAGGTGGTGCAGTGGATAGAGGACTGGCCCTGGAGTCAGGAAGACCTGAGTTCAAACCTAGCCTCAGACATGTAACACTCACTAGCTGTGTGACTCTGATCAAGTCACTTAGCCCCAGTTGCCTCACCAAAAGTGAAAAAAAAAAAAAAGAAATAATTAGGGCAGTGATCAGATGAAGACAAAGGGCCTTCAGCCTAAATTTAGCTCCTCAAACCTTAGAACCAACAACTTATAATCATTACTAAAAGGCTGTATAACATCTGAAACTTTTGGTATTTATTATTGTAAAAACATCCTTTACATTCCCACAACACAATATATTCTTACTGTACTGTCTTGGACAAATGCCTCTCTAAATGAAATTTAAATACCCTCATTATTGATATGCTAGGATCAACCATGAGGGCAGAGGATTGATCAGGGAGGCTATAAATTAAAAGGAATAATTAATTAATCCAAATCTCCCTTCTACACATTGAAACCTTAAAGTTTTCTCCTTTGAAATTGTTCATAGAGTCAAAGAAGTGAAAGGAACCATGAGATTTAATGTAGTTCGGCCTGCTTTCTCCCAGCAAAGTCTAAAATAGGAGTAGGTAACCCAATAAGCCCCAGTGTAGGAACAGGTGAAATCTTAGCAGTTGTTAATGGGGAAGAAGGGGTTAGTTGATAAATTTTGTAAAAATTTCATTTTGACAAGTAAACACACTACAACACCCTCAAAACTTTGTTGTTCAGTCATGTCTGACTTTTCATGACCCCATGGACCATAACATGCCAGGCCCTTCTGAGGCATTGGGTTTTCTTGGCCAAGTGATTTGCCATTGCCTTCTCTAGTGGATTACCTTTTGTGAGAACTCTCCACTATAACCTGTCCATCTCAGGTAATCCTGCACAGCACAGCTCATAGTTTCATTGAATTGTGCACACAACCTCTGCCCCAACAAGGCAGTGATTCAGGAGAGGATACTCATGACTAAACCCCCACAAAGTGCAATCCTGAAAACAGTTAAGCAAAACAGCTTAGGGATTACAACTGATGGTCAATAAACACTTATTGAGCCCCTACTATATGCCAGACACGGCACTAAGTGCTAGGGATACAAAAAAAGGAATGAACAAAACAAAACAAAACAAAACACCCCTGTCCCTGCTCTCTAAGGGCTCACAGTCTAATCAGAGGGACAAAATGCAAATGGCTGCATACAGACAAGTTACATACGGGATAAAGTGTGGATAAGGAGCAGAAGGAAGGCACTAGTGTTACGGGACATTAGTAAAGGTTTCTAGTAGAAGGTAGAATTTTAGCTAATATTTGAAGAAAGCCAGGGAAGCCAGGAGGTGGAGATGAAGAGGGAGAGAATTCCAGGTATGGGAGACAGCCACTGAAAATGCCTGGAGTCTGGAGATGGAGAGTCTTGTGGGAGGAAAAGCAAGGAGATCCATTCCCTGAGTCACAAAGGACATGGTGGGAATAAGGCACAAGGAGACTGGAAAAGTAGGAAGGGACCAGGTTATGAAAGGCTCACGGCTGAGAGGATTGGGAAAGGGCTTCTGCCTTTGAAAAGAGAATGGAAAAGTTTCTTGATAAATGGGGAGGGCTCTTCTGCAGCATTTTTTTTTTAACACCCAGCCAATGCAGTCAGTGAAGTCCCCACATGTAGGACAGGTTCGGGTGCCAGCGATGGGGAATCCAGGTGAACCCTCTACAATGCAGTTCCTCTTCTCCATCTGTCTTTCATCCTTGGCTTTGGGACTTACCAAAATATACACACATACATTTTTGGTGAGCCTATATATGTTATATGAATATACATTATATAAAAATGCAGTTATGAAAACTGTCTCAAATATGTCCCTACTTTAGTCTATCCTTCACTCAGCTGTCCTAAAGGCAGATCTGATCGGGTCCTATTCAATAAACTCCAGAGGCCTCTAGGATCAAATGAAAATCCTTTGGAGTTCAAAGCCCTTCATAACTAAGGTGATGGTGGTGATTTGACTTGTCTGGCACCTGCTACCTATTGCTCTCTCTCTCAAGGTACCTTACTGCTTCAGCCAGGTTGGCTTGACTACATTTGGTTGACAGTTGGTAAGGATGGGTGGCCCCTTCTCCACAGGAATTGCTTCCCCAGGTAATGGCTGTGATGTGTGCATGTTGGGAGCTGGGGGGTAGGAGTAAGTAGCTATAGATGTATATGCCTATGCATATATACATGCATATATACACATATATATGCATGTATTTTTTTTACTAACTCCTTCCAGAGATTTAAAAAAAGTTGATACAGACAAGTTCCAAAAGTGCTCATATTTTCCAAAAATGAATCACGAATTGGTAATACTTTTACTTATTACAGATTCTTGGTGACATCTGTAGCCATTTTAGACCAGTAAAATCTTTTTCTTACTAGCTCTAGGAATTCTTTCTTGACCCATATATTTAAAGTCATCATGTAGGGCTTTCACAGCCATAGGGTGATATGCTCCAGGTAGCACCAACTCCTTCCTGGTTCTGTGCATGGGACCAGTTGTAGTCCACTACATACCTCCATTGCACAGCTCCATCTTCTGCCATCATCTCAACAATAAGACACTTTCTGGCTACTGGAACTTGAGTCTTGTAGTATTCCTAATTTATTTTTTGGCTTTTGTCACTTACCTTAGTTCTTCGTTAGCTATTTGTTTTCACTGCCCATAATCTACAACAAACAAAGCTAAGAAAGTGGATTTAATGAATAAGGCTCACATAAGCAGCTGGCACTCTGTCTGGTGAAGGTCCTAAGTTCTTAGCTACACTGTCACTTGATTGTGGTCCAGTTTCCTAAGTTTCACACACAGCTTTCATTTAAAAAAAAATTTTTTTTAGGCAATTGGGGTTAAGTGACTTGCCCAGAGTCACACAGCTAGTGTCAAGTGTTTGGTCTGAGGCTGGATTTGAACTCAGGTCCTCCCAACTTCAGAGCCAGTGCTCTCTCTACTGCACCCCCTAGCTGCCCCCTTTTTAATTTTTTAATAGCATTTTTTCCCAATTACAAGTAACGACAATTTTTTAACCTTTTTTTTTTATTAAATTTTCAGTTCTAAGTTTTCTCTCTCCCTTCCTTCCTCCTCCTAAGACAATAAGCAATTTGGTATAGGTCATATATGTACAATCATGTGTGTAACATTTCCAGATTTGTTGAGCGAAAGAAGAAACAGACCAAAAGGAAAAAACCACAAAAAAGTGAAAATAGTATCCTTCAATCTGTATTTAGCGTCCATTAGTTCTTTCTCTGGATGTGGATGGCATTTCCCATCATAAGTCCTTTGGAATTGTCTTGGATCATTGTATTGCTAAGAAGAGGTAAGTCATTCCTAGCTGATCATCACACAATGTTGCTGATATTGTGTACAATGTTCCAGTTCTGCTCACTTCACTTTGCATCAGTTAATGCAAGTCTTTCCAAGTTTTTTTCTGAAATCCACCTGCTCACCATTTCTTATAGTACAATAGCATTCCATTACATTCATATGCCAAGCTCTCATTTTAGAAAAATTATTCTGGCTGTTATATGGGAAATGGAAGGGAAAGGAAGAGTCTAGAAGCAAGAATATCAATAGGAATGGATGATAGAAGTGTTATAAAGAAAGGATCCTTAAGCTCAAACAAGTAGGATGACATAGTAGGTAAAGTCTCGGACTCAAAATCAGAAAGACCTGCATTCAAATCCTACCTGACACTTACCAGATGTAGGACCCTGGACAAATCACTTAACTTCTCTGGATCTCAACTTCTTGTTTTCTTAAATGATGGCATATGAATTCAATGGCCTCTAAGATCCCTTTTAGTTCTAAATTTCTAAGTCTATGACTTGGAAATCAATTACATAGAGGAGACAAGGGAGAGCAAACAGTTGAGGATGATTCTGAAGTTGTAAACCTGTCTGGGTGATTGGAAGGATGTGGTGCTCTCAATAGAGGGGAAAAAAACAAAAAGGAAGTGAAGAATCACCCTCAACTCTTCACTCTTGTGCAGACTTCTCGCAAGCAACCAGGTGTCAAGTCTTGTTGATTCTATCTCTTCAGTATCTTTTGCATCTTTCTCCTTCTCCCTATTCACACCATCCTAATTCCTGTCATCACTTCTCACTTGAACCTACTACAATAACCTTCTAATTGCAACAGTCTTCCTGGAGTTGCCCTCTGCTCCAATTCACCCTCCACAAAGCTGTCCAATTGGTATTCCTAAACCCAAGTCTGACCATGGTAATACCCCAATCAAGAAATATCACTGGCTCCCTGTCACCTCAAGGATAAACTCTATTTTAGCATTTGAAGCCCTTCATAATCTAGCTTCAACCTATATTTCGAGACTAATTATAGATCACGCCCCTTAGGTATTATATCTTCCTGTCAATTTAGATTACTTACTGTTCTATCTCCAGTCTTTTCATCCTTGCGCAGACTGTCACTATTTTATACCTAGAATGATTTACTTCTCACCTCTGCCTCTTGGAATCCCTTGCTGTCTCTTAGGTCCACCTACAAGAGGCTTTTCTTAAGAGTAATAGTAATAATAATAATGATAATGATAATAATAACATTTATTTAGCACTTTAAGGTTTGTTACTTGATTTATCCTTTCTTGGGACTTCTAGGTCATATGACCAGCAAAATGATACATTAGTCATTTTCTCCAAATTTTCCACAAACCACCAGTCCCTCTCAAAAGGTATTATGTGCCAAATGTAGGGTAATTACAACTAAATCCACAGAAGACAGAATCCCCAACAAGGTAAAATCCTCAATTAATTAACACTGGAGAACTCTAATACTTAAAAGTTCATGCAGTGACTTCTTCCCAAACAAACAAAATGGGTCCACAGCAGGAGCACAAGCAAATTTACAGCCTAAAATGACACATTCTGCAAGCTTGAGTCTAATCATCAATTAAAAAGAAAAAAGGTTGGACATTCAACCAAAGGAAGGCATTTCAGGCTTTCTTGTGAAAAAAAAAATTACAAATCTACAATAAAACTGAAGTGAGTAGAATGTTTGACTCATGAATATTCTCAACAACAGAAATATTAAAAAAGATAAGTATAACTGCCAAGGAAATAATAAATAATAAAATCACTCATCTCATGAATTGAGGTTATTGTTTTAAAAAGAAAGATTGACTTATAGGATAAAAGAATGAATAAAGTTGGATTTGTTAATAAATGATTTTTTTTTAAAAAAGACAGAATGATGGGGGATAATGGAGCTTAAAGAACTAGGAGAAGCAAGGATGGAAGAGCTGAACTGGACTAACTCATCTAACCCATCATCAGATTCCTAGGTGCCAAAGGGAGAGATATGTAAGATACAATCATGTATATGAGGGATATGAGTATAAATGAATCTGTGCTATGGCAAGGCCCTTCCACATCTCTACCCTCTCCTTCTGGATACTGTTTTCTCCTTTGACTTCAGAGATACCACACTCTTCTGTTTTTCGTATCCTACCTAACTATTGCTTCCTGGTCTGCTCCACTGGGTTCTCATCTTCTTTTTAACTCTTTAACGTGAGCATTTCCAAGGTTCTGTCCTTGACCTTCTCTTTTCTTTTTCCGTGCTTTCCGCTTTAGTAATTTCATTACTGCAGAGGCTTCAACAATGACCTCTGTGGAAAAATACTCTCAAATCTCCTTCTTCAGCCCTGCCCTCTCCTCTGAGTCCCAGACTTCCATCTCCAAACATTCACAGGATAGCTTTGCAAGTATGTGGATCTTGACCTCAAACCTCAACAAGTTTATTATTTCCCCCTCCCCCTTCCATATCTGCTCTTACATCTGTCTTCACCACTGCTGTTAATGGCTCAACTCTATATTTCATTTCCCTCTTTTGAAACCTTGATAGTCTTGGTATAACCCAAGAAGCATGGCATGGCGGAGAGGGTGTCAGACCTAGGGTCATGGAGATAACAGTTCAAATCTTGCCCCTGATTCTTACTAACTGGGAGAACTCTGAATAAGTTACTTCACCCTTCTCAATTTGCTTCCTTCTCTATTAAATCAAGACGTGAATACCTGTGGCACAAAACTTCCCAGGGTTGTTGAAAAGCTCAAAGAGATGTATGCCAAGGACTTCGACATCTCAGGGTTTCAGAGGGTCATCCCATCACCATGCTTTTGCTCAGCTGTTCCCTGTGCCAGGAATTTTCAATGTCATCCCTTCTCTTTACCTCTTGAATTCATCCCCATCCAGTTCAAATGCCACATGTTCCATAAAGGCTTCCCTTATCTTGCCAGACAAAAATAACCTTGCATACACACTCTCATGGATCTGTTTTGCATCTCTTCTTAATTTATCATATAATATTGTGTATTCAAGTTATCTTTGGCTCTTACTATCTGCAGGATAGACTTCAAACTCCGGGAGGGAAAGTACAATTACAGTGACTGTGTCTTACCTATAATTTGCATCTTCTCAGAGACTAGTGAGGTGCTTTGCATACAGTAAGTATTAAATCAATAAACACTTATTGGGCAGGTAGGTAGCTCAGTGGATAGAGTGCCAGATCTGGAGTCAAGGAAGACTCATCTTTGTGAGTTCAAATCTGGCCTCAGACACTTACTAGCTGTGTGGTCCTAGGCAAGTCACTTTACCCTGTTTGCTCAGTTTCCCCATCTATAAAATGAGCTAGAGAAGGAAACGGCAAGCCACTCTTGTATTTCTGTCAAGAAAACCTCCACACAGGGTCATGAAGAGTTGGACAGGACTGAAAAGCTTGAACAACAAAGCATTTATTAAATGCTTGTTGTATGCCAGGCACTATATTAAGTTCTGGGGATACAAAGAAAAAGCAAAAATTATCCCTGCTTAAAGCTTTTTGCTCAATGGAACTGAATTATTTTTGTTTAGCATAGGTGGTAATCACCTAAAATTATAGAATCAATCCCTATTTTGAATAATTACTTTCACCTGTTTGCAAGGACACAGATTGTACTCTGAATCACAGCCAGTCATTTTTAAAATGTATGCTGTGTTCTGAGATAAGAACTTATTATTTAACAAAAACTGCTAGGAAAACTGGAAAACGGAATAGCAGAAACTAGGCATAGACCAACATCTCACACTGTATGCCAAGATAAAGTCAAAATGGGTACATGATTTAGACATAAAGGGTGCAAATTAGTAGAGCAATAAATAGGAGAAGTGAAGAATTTATGACCACACAAGAGATAGATAATATTATGAAATGCAAAATGAATACTTTTGATTACATTAAATTAAAAAGGTTTTGTACAAACAAAACCAATGCAACCAAGATTAGCTAGGAAAATAGAAGGTATGAAACAGTCTTTATAGCAAGTGTCTCTGATAAAGGCCGCATTTCTCAAATATATAGAGAACTAAATCAAATTTATAAGAACACAAGTCATTCTCCAATTGATAAATGGTCAAAGGATGTGATCAGGCAGTTTTCAGATGAAGAAATTAAAGCTATCTATAGTCATATAAAATGCTCCAAATCACTATTGACTAGAAAAATGAAAATTAAAACAACTCTGAGGTACCACCTCACACCTATCAGATTGGCTAATATGACAGAAAAGGAAAATGATAAATATTGGAGAAGATGTGGGAAAATTGGGACACTAATGTTGGTGGAGTTGTGAACTGATCCAACGATTCTAGAAAGTAATTTGGAACTATGTAAAAAGGGAAATCAAACTGTGCCTACCCTTTGATCTAACAATACCACTCCTAGTTCTGTATCCCAAAGAGACCATAAAAAAGGGGAAAGGACCTACATGTACAAAAACATTTATAATAGTTCTTTTTGTTGTGGCAAATAATTGGAAATTGAGGGATGCCCATCAATTGAGGAATGGCTGAACAAGTTGTGGTATATGAATGTAATAATGTGCTATATGAAATGATGAGCAAATGGATTTCAGAAAAATCTGGAAAGACTTACATGAACTGATGCTGTGTGAAGTGAGCAGAACCAGAAGAACATTATACACAATAACAGTAACATTGTACAATGATCCACTATGATTGACTTAGCTCTTCTCAGCAATACAATGATCCAAGACAATCCCAAAAGACTCATGATGGAAAATGCTATCCATATCCAGAGAAGGAACTATGGAGTCTGAATGCAGCTCAAAGCATACTATTTTCACTTTAAAAAAAATTTTTGTGGCTTTTCCCTTTTGTTCTGTTTCTTCTTTCACAATATGACTAATGTGGAAATATGTTTAACATGTTTGTATACATATAACCTATATCAGATTGCTTGTAATCTTGGGTAGGGGGAAGAAGAGAGATGGAGGGAGAAAAATTTGGAACTCAAAATCTTATAAAAATGAATGTTGAAAACCATCTTTAGATGTAATTGGAAAAAATAAAATACCATTTACAAAAAAAAACACGAAAATGCATGCTATGACTTTTGTGGTAGTGAGAAACTGGAAACAAATATGTACCCATTGACTGGGGAATGGCTGCACAAATCGTGGCATATGAATGCTGCCAATAATAGGAGAAATTTCATTTGGGGAAACACAGAAAGTCTTACATGAAATGACCCTGAGCAAAGTAAATAGAAATAGAAGCATAATGACAAGAAAAAGGTAAATGAAAGCAACACTAAAATGAAGTGAAATTTAGTTCAATCGCAATGACTGAGACTGGACCCAGAGAACAGATTGTAAAATGCTTGAACCTGGTAGAGAGTTGGGAGGCTATGGGCATGGAATGTTGCACATGCCATCACACATGGTCGTCAGTTTTGCCTGTTTTTTCTTTGTTACAAGGTAGGATTCAGTATTCTTTGTTACAAGGCAGGGGTGGTCTGTATATGGATCAGTGAAAATCAGGACAGCAGTTCATTTACTGCCCTACTAATGGGAGGTTGTGTCGTCTTCATATAAAAAAACACATCAGGATTGTAGGAGTTAGATAGGAAAGTTCTTTAGAGACCTTCTAGCCCAGCTCTCTTATTTTCAGAGCAAGAAACTAAAGCCCAAGAAACTAAGGGAAGTGACTTGCCTAAAGTGACTTATATAGCTAGTAAGTAGCAAAGCCAAGAGTATAACTGAGATTTTTTTTCATCTGACCGCAAAGCTATTATTACATTTCAAATAGTTGGATAGTCATGAAACTAGTTTGTTCTTCCAGTATTTGAGACCTACAAGCCCTGCCATGGCAGTTGGATATGAAATCGGCTTTTCTCCAACAAATGTCCTGCCCACAGTGGAATAAAATTGGGAGATAAGAGTATATTTTTTATTGCACAGCAGACAGGGTAAAACATGGCACTATAATAGATGAGTTCCAGTCTTGGGCACTCTGCCTTGTATGGCGCCAGCTACAAGTCTTAGGTTTCAACTATGCTGCCCTTCCCCCTCTCCTTGACCTCCATAAAAGGGAAAGAAACTTCATAATAGCAAACCACACATAATTGATATTTGCAAAGTTTATATATATGTAAAAAATGCTCACATGAAATGCAGACACATTTGGTTTTGATTCTCTTTGACTGACTCAGGGAGCAGTAAAAGATCTCCCTTCCCTGGAGAGGATGCTTAGGTCAGCCCATAAATTTTCCAAGTGCAGCATGTGGTTTCAGGCGCATGTCTCTTATTAAAGCCAATGGGAGCTGTGTGGCTCTGCCCTGGGAGACTCTCAAAGCGTTGACCATAAAATGCCCATAAGAAATGGCAGCCCTGTTGACAGGTTTGGGGGAGAAAATGCTGACTGAAAGGATGGCTTGTATCTGCTGTTCTGTTTTCACTGTTGGAATTATTTCTCTGAAGCCTCTAGGAGATCCTGACTCCATGTATCTGAGAAGATGCTATGCCAAAAATCTTAAAAGCAAATGCCCAACAGGAGATGTTCATTTAGTCACCTCTAGAAAATAGCTTTACACACACTCCTAAAATGTATCTGAAGATATTCTAAGGGAAGTGGAAAGTATTCATTAACCTGCTTTCCCAGAAACTGACTTGATGGAGGGGATTTTCCAATTTGACTCATGTATTCATAGGGAGTGACAAAGAATAAAGTTAAGAGCACCATGGTACAATGGTACCATGGAAAAAGCCTTAGGTTTGGATGTAGGATTTGTCACTTATTATCTGTGTGGCCTTGGTCAAGGCCCTTTACCTTTCCAGGCCTCAAGTTCTTCATCTGTAAAATGAGGGCACTGAAGTGTATGACCTCTAAGATCCCTTCTAATTCTAACTCTATGATTCTCTGATATTATGACAACACACAGAGGAGCATTTGCTTTTAATGACTGTGAGGGGCATGAACTTATCTCCCTAAAAGTCATATTTCCATATATTCATAGAAAGGAAAAAAATCTACAAAAAAACCATTTGCACGTGTCAATAAAATGCAAGGTGAATTTAGTGCTTAATATACAAGACCAAGGATGCTTTTCTTTATCCTTTTCTAGATAACAATCCTTGATATTTCTATAGAGTTTTTAATTTAAATCAATCAACCACAAATACCTACTATGTGTTAGACATCATAACAGTATGAAATAGGTTGGATAATAATTACTAATTGTACTTGATAGGAACCAAGTATGCTAAGGGCTGAGGAGGGGAATGCACATAAAATGCAAAAGTAAAGCTAGTTCTTGATCTTAAAGAATCTATATCCTGATAGGCGGTTCAGGCTTGGTGTTCAATTGGGGGGAGGGTAGGGGAAGAGGAGGAGGAAAAGGAAGAAAAGGAGGAAGAAGGAAGAGGTGGAAGAGGAGAAGGAGGAGGAGGAATAGGAGAAGAAGGAAAGGAAGGAGAAGGAGGAAAATGAGCAGGAGGAAGATGAAGAGGAAAAGGAGAAGAAGGAGGAGAAGAGGAAAGGGAAGGAGGAGAAGAAAAAGAAAAAGAAGGAGGAGGAGAAAGAAGACATTGATTTCCTCAACACATAAAGCCATTCAACCGGAGGAGGTAGGATCTGAACAAAATTTTGTTGAGGGAAAATACCTGTATTTCCATTCTTGCCATATTTCCTTAGTAAATGTCTTCTTGTAGAAGCAAATTAATGTTAAGTGATCATATGGAACCAGAATGCTGTTCACTGGCCCTCAAGAATGTAGGGGAGTATAGCCTGTGGAGTTTTGAGCAGATGGCAATAGAGAAGGGAAAACCCCAAAGCCCTTAGGGAACTATAGATGTAGACTGGTTCTAGATAATGGGGCAGAAGCATACTCAAAGATGATACACAAGGAGGCATCAAGGAATAGACTCACATGACTTTTCTAGTAGCCATGACAGTATGGCAGTGTTGATTTAATTATGGTCAAGAACCTGAGACTCGGGCTGTTGGAGGAGGGAAAGAAGTACTCATCAATTGGGTCAGCAGGCGCCCCACAGCAGGAGTTTCATAGACAAAAGGTCATGGTTTCTGGCCCAGGAACGAAGGTGCCTGGCGAAAAGATGTCTGGGGAGTAAAGTTTCAGGGTTAAAAGATCAGGAAATAGAAGTGGCAATTAGAAGTAGGTAATAATTCATATTTATCTAACTTTTTTAGTTTAAGAAGTTTAACACAACTGGGAGGTGGGCAATATAAGTATTTTAACCTCCATTTTAAAGATGAGGAAAGTGAAGCCTACAAGACTCATAAGATTTAGAGCTGGATGGGACCTGAGACACCCCTCTTCATCTACAGATAAGAAAACTGGGACCCAGACTTGACCAAGGTCACATAGCAAGTGAAGAAGGGGCTCCCACACACACATCCCATGCATTTCTGAGTTTCTGCTAGAGACAAGTGGTGCTATGTAATAGAAAGTGCCCTCGACTGAGAATCAGAAAACCTGGGCTTCAACCCTGGCTCTGCTACTTAGCTAGCTCTTGTCACCTTAAACAAGTCATTTGACCTCTGGGTCTGTATTTCCTCATTTGTAAAATGAGAGGGCTTTATTAAATGATCTCTAAGAGTCCTTCCAGGCAGCTAGGTAGTGCAGTGGACAGAGTGCTGGACCTGGAGTCAGGAAGACCTAAGTTCAAATCCAGCCTCAGCTAGCTGTGTGACCATGGACAAGTCACTTAACCCTGTTTGCCTCAATTTCCTCATCTGTAACATGAACTGGAGAAGGAAATGGCAAACCAGTCCAGTATCTTTGCCAAGAAAACCCCAAATGGGATCACAAAGAGTCAGATACAACTGAACAATAACAAGAATCCTTCCAACTCCAGGGCCTATGACAGACAGACAGACAGATAGATATACATATTTATTATATATTCTTTTATCCTGGATATTCTATTCTTAGAATACTGTTGGATTAGATCTAGACAATGCTGATACATCAGTTTTGGTTTTGCATAAGGAGTTTCATCCAATATACATGCATGTACAATATACATGCATGTATAGCATGCACATATGTGTGCATGTTTGGATAAATAAGCTTTTATGCATATACGTGTATTTATGCATGTATATGCACGTATGCCCAACCTGAAAATCCTTACCCAAATTTAAAATTTATTTGTCAACATCAGTCTAGACCCAATCTAACACTATTTTGAGAATAGACCGTACATAATACATGAATGAAAAGGTATTTATTAAAACATGTATTTATCAAGTGCTGCATAAAGCTCTGGAGATATAAAAAAGGGAAGGATATAGTCCCTGCCCTCAAGAAGCTCACATGAAAATAGGGAGAGAGAAAAATGATATACATTTTCTGAATTAAGTAAAGAAAACTCATTATCCTTCTTCCCAAAATTCCCTTACAAATGGCAAGGGGGAAGAGGTAGGTTGTTACTTTAGAATTTTAAATATAATTTTCCATGGAAAGGAGATATCTCTTAGTCCTTTAACTATTGACCAAACTTATGGTCATCCTTGATATTATTGTTCATTGTCTGAGACAAAATCTATTCCATCCATGTTTTATTGTATTTTGACTTATTATGTTGAATGTTTCCCAATTACATTTTAATCTGGCTTGGGTAGCATTCAGGAGTCTACTCAGGGACTGTGTGTTTGACACCTCTGCCCTATACCAATAATATTGAAGATTTAGTCCCATCTTGCTTTCAGCTTTTATATCTTGGTCATTTCTAGATACCAGAATTATCTTTTCCTTATTAATAAAAGCAGTTAAGTAAAAAAAAAAAGCCAACATGTGGTTATGTCTGATAATGTATGCCACATGCTGGCCCCATAGTACATTATCCATCTACAGAGAAAAAAAAGGTATGGTCTGTTACCTGTTCTCTACAGGATTAACATTGATCATTACAATTACTCAGAGATGGGCTTCCTTTTTATTTCCTTTTCATTTATGTTATTAGAGACGATGTATATATTTCTTCTCACTCTCTGCCTCATTTCACACAACTCTTCCCATTTTTCTCTAAATTCTTCTTCATGGTCATCATTTCTTACTGTACAATTTTATTTCATTACATTCATATAGCATAATTTTCAACCATTCTCAATTGATGGGCACTCACTTTGTTTCCAGGCCTGTGCTACCACAAAGAGTAATGTTATAAATATTTAGGTAATGTAGTTCATTTGGCTTTTTCTTTGGCTTTCTTTAGGAATTTGCCTCAATGTGTTGAAGTTCCTTGGGCCTTCTATACAGATATTTTCTATTGAAGAAATCAAATCACTTATATATCTATGATTTCACTTGGCCTCCCAATAACTGAAGAGCAGTCATAAAATCCCACCATTAGAAGGAACCTTAGGAATCATGTAGTCCAATCCTTTTTATTTTAGAATGCAAGGTCCAGACAAGTGAACTGATTTGCCCAAGGTCATAGAGCTACATAAATGGCAGAGTATGGGCTAGTATCTATGTCTCCTGAACTATCAGACCAGTACACTTTTTACTTCTTCATCTTGGTTCCTCTATCTTTGAGGGAAAAGGAGAAGACACTATCATAATTTATTTCTCTGACTGGGAAACTGACTTACAGAGAGGATAAGTAATTTGCTTAAGATCACAAAGAAAATGAGTGTCATAAAACCATGCTTAAAACCCAGGTCTCATGAATCCTAGACTATCATTATTTTCATTAGAACATGAACTCAACCAACTTTCACTGAGGGCCATGGTCATTTATTATACTCTGCAGCAAGAATGTTCCTAAAATTCTACTCCAGACTGAAGAACTCCTTGAATACACAAAGGTCACTTTAATGTTAAGCAAAATAGCACTAAAAGACATCTGAGTTCAGATTAATGTAATAAATAATCTTTATTCCAGAGGGCTGAAAAGAAACTATACTTCCTCTTAGCAAAGAGGTGGTAGACAACGGGTGATGAATGTGGCATACGCTTTGATTTGCTTAACTCTTTTTCTTTATTACAAAGTAGCATCTATGGAGGGATATGTCACTGGGAAACAATAGTGATGTTTAAATTTTTTTTTTAATTGCTGCTGGAAAGGTAGTGTAATTCATGTGTTCTAGGCCCTCAAATACACCTGTGTGTATTTTCTCAGTTTGCCTTTTCTATTGCTTCAAAATAACTTTTACAAAGTTCTATTTATTGAATGACACCATCATTTCTTTTCTACATTTGCACTGCATTAATTTCACATTCTTACACAGGATAGCAAGGAACATTCTAAAAACAGAAATTCTTTGTTTATGAAGAAATTCAAGTGTAGCCCTTGGTAAATCTCCTATCCATCCAGAAAAAGGCAGATCCTTAAAAGGTTATGAGAGTGAGCATCTTTAATCCATCTTGCCCTGAAAGATATATAGTAGGAAGCATTCACTGGAAAACTTAAGAAAATATGAATATTAAAGTCAGTCAAATGATTTCACTTTGATACAATGGGCTGGTGCCAGAATTTTTTTTTAGAACTGTAATTTCTTGATTAAACATCTGCTTTGGTACAACATATTTGCACCATATGCAGTTACCTTCTACAAAACATGTTTCAGCTCCTTGACTCATTCAATTCATTTCAACTCCACAAACATTTATTAACCAGGAACCGTACAATCTTCTACTGGGCGATAGTAATAGAACATGTACAAAAGTCAATACAAAGTATATAAAAAGTAATTTGAAGAGAGAGAGACAAAGTGTTAATGTGTTAGTGTTTAAATATGTGCTTGTATCTGTTAGCATCCTTATAAATTCTTGTCTTGTTTTCCCCCTTTAGTCCATAAATTCATTAAGGGGAAGAGACTCCACATTCCCTCCCTACTTATTTCATATTCTATAGAATCCCGCCACCCCTATTCATAAACTCCCAATATAGATTGCTGATGTAGATCAAAAACTATGGGCTCTGAGATTCTGCACTGTAGCTCTATTCTATCTTTTGCAGATAAATATAGCCATCCTTAAAGGCAATGACATTATAGATAATCATGAATCTTTCACTGTCTAACTCATAGAATATCCACAGGCTGAGAAGAGTTTGTGGAGCCCTGGAAATGGTAATAGAGGTGACTGTAACCAATCAATTACCCCAGCCATAAGTAGTTTCCACTAGCAAAATGAGACTCCTTCTGTGGAATCAATCAACAAGTCTACTGCACCGCCAGGCAGTGTGACAGACCTGGGAAACAGCACAAAAAGCTGCCTACATACCTCAGGGCTATGTGTGACACCTCTTTCTGATTCTGTCTTCTGGGCAATGGTGTCCTCAAGTAGCCATGGCCACATTCCACAGTTTCCTTATCATGGGTTGAGCAGTCTAAGGAATTCCATCTACCTACAGAACTTCCAACCACTCTAAGACTTGGTAGCTAAGTCACAGGCAGTTTCCTGAGGTACATATGAGTTAAGTGACTTTCTAGTGTCACAAGCATCAGAAATGTTGGGTTTTTGGTACTCCAAGATCCTTTCTCTATCTGATACTCAAGCTGCCTCTAGTCATTAAGATCTAAATAAGAAAGAGTCTCTTGTGCTTTAGCAAAGAGATCTGGAACACGGAGAGGGGTGTGGCTGGAGGTCATTCTTTTATCATCATCACCTCCATTGAATATCTTGACCAAACTTGTGATTTTATTTTTGTGGGAGCTTCCATTGAGGAACTTCTTCTACCAATGCTGATTAACACTTTCTCTGAAATTTAAAGATTTCTAGGGTTTCCTGGGGCTTTAAGACCTGCCCAGGCTCACACAGCCGGTAATGTGCTAGAAGCAAGACTTGAACACAGGTCTTCCTGACTAAAGGAAGTTCTTCATCCACTACACCTCCAGGACTCTCTTTCTTATTGTACAATTATGAAAAAGTGGGAGCTACAATTCTGCCTAATATAGGCACTTATGTAAACTTCATGGATTTAATGTTTAGAAGCATAGAAGCAGTATATAACAAGGTTCTGAAACTTTTGTGTTATGGAACCCTTTGGCCATCTGGTATCACCTCTGGGCCACTTCTCAGAAGAATGTTTTTAAATCCATCAAATGAAATACATAGAATACAAAGGAAACAAATTACATTGAAATATAGCTAAGAAAACCAAATTCACAGAGCCTAGGTTCAGAAACTCTGATGTAGAATAGTCAAATCTTAGAACTCACCATCAAAGATCATAAAATACACCTGTCTCTTAAGATATGAGTAAGCTGAAACTGCCTAAGGTAAAGTAACTTACTCAGGGGTCACAAAGTTAGTTAGTGGAAGGGTTGGGGCAAGAACTCAAGTCTAACTTCTGGCCCAGTGATCTTTCCACTTCACCATTAACACTTAAGTCCATCCTAAAGGAAAGTGAGTTTGGGCACTAACTCAGACCTTACATGACTTAATTAAAGATGCCTTCAAAGAACAAACAAGTTAATGGCCCCAAGGCCTCCAGGGGAAGTATCCCAGAGATGGGAAACCTTTAGCTGCTGGATATGCTGGATCAATGTTCAGAGCTGTTTGTCCACAGAGCACACTGAAACAATTACTACCCCTCTCCAGCTGATTGCATCTGTGTATTCTGTTACAAATCAATAAGATGATTCACTGCAAATGTCATGGTGCTCCCTGTGCTCAGTAAGTAGGTCAGAATACAAAGGAAACTGTGAAGTGCACATTTCACAGCCTTGAACTAGCTTCAAGTAAATACATTAATTTCACCAAGTTTCCACGAGATTTCAAAGCCATTAGTAGAATCCCCCACCAAAAGGATGGGTAAGAATTAATCAATCAATCAATCAATCAATCAACTGTGTGCCAGACACTATGTTAAGATGTGGGAAGATAAAATAAGAAGACAAAAAGCCAAAGAAGTTCTCAAAATGAATGGTCTGGTCTGTGAAAAAAAAAGATTCAATTGACAAATACGATCTATTGGGTAAAATGAAATCCTACAAGTGTCTTGTGGAGGATTAGTTTATTGAGTTGCAGGTTTCCTCACTTTCTTTAGTCACTTCCAACAAGTTCAGATAGGTCACTTCCAAGGTAAGTAATCTTCGTAAAATGCATACAAATGACTCATCCAGAGTTCATGGCAAGAGAATTTATCTTTCCCTTCATTTTTGGAATATGTTTAGTTATAAAAATACAAATGGTAAATAGGGATCACACTGATCCCTCCTGAGAATATCCAGTTCTCTAATATTTTTTTTCCTTATCCCAAGCAAAACAGACGTAACAGGACCATTAGGCCAAGCACCTATTCTTTCTGCAAGCAGATTTTCCGAATCCTTTCTTATCCATGATGTCCTACATTACTATACCTGGGCATTTGTGTTCCTCATTCATCATATATTCCTTTATGGCTGTCCCTGTCCATTTAGATAGCAAGATGCTCTATGTATCCACCTGCTCATGTACATAGAAATTCACTCAAATTTAAAACACTCAGGTGTTCCCATGGTGGCCACTTGCCTATGCATTTTATCTGCCTAGAGTGTCAAGTCTGGAAGAGATCTCAGTAAATGCCTTTTGAACTCTCTCGCAGTACTACTGTACTCTGCCTTGATCAGGCCATAGCTAGAATACCATGATCATTTCTGGGTGTTGTATTTTAGGATGGATACTTATGCCAGTATGAGAGGCAAGATCAGCATTAGAAAAGATTGGCAAGGAATTAAGTCTTTGGGAGTAAGGTCATCTTCCATGAGGACCTTGGTGACAACAGTATAAGGGTTTCTGAGAGCTAAGCAGAAGTGGAGGGGAGAATGAGAATGAGGTGGGGGAGAGGTAGGCATGAGCTAAAAGGTAACGGTGGAAAGGGTTTTTTCCTGGGTTTTTTGTTATTTTATCTCAGCAGTTGGTGACTGAATCACAGGGGATTAGGGGAGCAGGAGATAGGAATTTGCTAGCCATAGGAATTGGCTGGCCATATCAAGTATGACGAAGCTTACAGACCAAAGTAGTCCGACCTAGAGAATTTTCCACATAACAGTTAGCAGCTTCTGCATCTGAATTTGGTAACTGTTAATTAGTTCTCAAAGAAAACACAAATTATCACCTGAAAAATCATTCAAACTTTCTAGTAAATAAAGAAGTACAAATTTAAACAACTCTGAGATACCACTCCAAAATTAGCAGGGATAACTTAAAATGGTAAAAATTCAATGTGAGAGGGGCAGGTGTAAAAATAAACATGCTATTACACTTCTGTAGGAGCACTGAATTGGTGCAATTTTTTTGTAAATCAATATGAATTATAAAATGAGATCTAGAAAGCCTTTTCTACCCTTTGGGTCAGTGAACCAAATACTAAAGTGCTACTGATAGGAAAAAAGACTCATCTGAACAAAAATGTTCACAGCATATGAGGCACTTAATAAATACTGATTGATTTTTTTTTTATCGTAGCAAAAACAACCCCATGAAAATATTATATACTAGAGTCATAACTAGTTTGAGGTGATTAGGACTTTTTCTCTAGGTGCTGACAGTCAAGAAGGCATACTACCTCCTCAAGGGGATATGGCTGCCCCCCTAGAGGGCAAACTACTTCACTACAACAACTCTCATCCCCATGCCACGTGGTCCCCTGCTATGCCATACTACCTTGAGGCTCAACTGCCATCCCTGGGTTCCTGTTGCCATGACACCTCACTGAAGTGTGACCTTCCAACCAACCTAGAGGAAGGGCCAAATCATTCTTTTTCCTTTTATGATAGCACCTGCAGAAGAACTATCTCCTGCACTGATTGCTTCTCTCTGTGGTCTGAACCACCAACGGTTTTGCCTGAAGTGAAAAATTTTCTTGTAATGTCTCTGTGTCTAGCAACTGAAGATAGATTACGCAAACTGTGAGATTTTAATGAAATGGAATATTATTTTACCATAAAGCATGACAAACATGAAGGCTACGAATATGAATACGGGGAGTCATATACAATGATGCAGAAGGAATAAAGCAGAACCAAAAGAATGTACATCATCTACAACTGTATAAATAATAACAATGATAAAATCTGGATAAATGCACAGAAAAAATCCCTAAGTGAGCATGGAAATAAATAGGACTATGTACCTACAACCATAATAAAGGTAATATCTATTCTTTTTGCAAAACCAACTATAAATAACTAGAATTAATTTTTATATATAATCAGTTATATTTTTTGTTTATATATTTAAACTTATATTTGTCAGTGGATATTAAGTTCATAAAAATTATTTTTAATAAAAAATCAGCCCTAGCAATATCCCATTGGCAGATTCTCTATATAATATATTAATAATATAAGTGCTTAGCACCCTTAGAGATGACTTCTGGACTCCTATCCAAGCTAATATTGAGATGGAGCTATAATGACATACACCTTTTAAAAGTCTTGTCTTGTTTTTATAGTAAATGTTTGTTTCATGTATTTTCATATGGAAAAGATCAATAAGATGCTAGTTTATTAATTGGCCTTTCCTACTACTATATCAAAACATTTGTCTACCAGGCATGAGAAAATACAAAATGATAGATTTCACTTTATGTTTGGACCATTAAGAAGAGTTGAGCCCACAAACTTCATGTGATGGTTCCCGATTTATTTAATGAAAAGAGATTCTCCAAAAAATGAGTCTTCCCCTATTCTCCATATTCCTCAACGGCAGAAAGGAATCTAGGATTAGAGATGTACAAGATTTTCTGGAATAGTCCCAATTTCAACAAAAGAAAGTATACTTTTAATGATGCTTTGCAAAAGGAATATCTGGCAGAACTTGAATTCTGATTTGGGATTCAGAAAATATGTTTATTGTGCCCATAGGTGATGTTTCCTATTATCAGTTAAGCAATTGCTGCTGCTCTGACATAAAATTATATCTAAAGCATATATATCAGAGCCCTGGGCAAACATCTTAACCTCAGGATCCATGCAAAGAGATCATTACGTTCCCTAATCTTTCCCTGACCTCTCCTGACTCTTAATGTGCATGGGATACCCTTCATGTGACTCACTTTGTCTACATCTCTAAAATCCATTTCTTCCTTTAAAGTCCAACTTGGGCACCACCTATTTCTCTAGAGCTTCCCTGATCCCCCAGGTTGAAAGTGATAACCCCCACCACCCCAAATTTCTTATAAAACTTCTCCTAGAGCTCTCTTTTCCCCTGACCCACATTCTGTCATATTTACTTGTGCACATGGCTGTCCCCTATTAGTTAGAGAGTAAGAACTGTGTTGTTTTCCATCTATTGTTTCCCAGAATTGTATGAATATACCTATATGTACATCCTGTGTACATATGTATGTGGGGATAGGAAACATGGGGTAAGTGGAAAGAGAACTCAGAATCAGGGGGTAACAGTCTTCCTACCTCTGAGATATATTGGCTGTGTCACCCTTAGCAAGTTATCTAACATCTCTGCCGCCAGGAACTCTGAGGCTGAGTCATACAAAAGGATCTCTGTTGGTAGAGGGTGTTTCCTCCCCACGCTGAGGAACTCGAAGGTACAATCTCCCCCATTCCCCTCCATATACGCCCCCACATCCACACATACCCACAATCCCCTCCCCTGCATACATACCTACATGCACACACTCCTCTCCCCTCACTACATCTCTACACATACCCTCTCATCTCACACATACCTACACACACACACACACACACACACACACACACACACTTTAAGTACTTGGTATTTACTTACTTGTATATTTGATCTATCATCTTGCCCTCTCCCCCAAACCTCACTCCAGAATGTGAGTTCCTCAAGGGCAGGAACTGTCTCATTTTTATCTTTGTATACCAAGAATTAAGTACATCATTCTGTTATTAAGCACAATAGCTATTTAATAAAAATTATGTTTAATAAAACTTCATACTAGGAATAATCATACAGGTAACTCATAGAGTTATTGTAGGCTTATGGAGCAGAGACTGCATTTCATAGAGCACGCACCAGCTCTCCTCTGGTGACTCCTAGGAACATTTCTGGCTCAGCATTGAGGGGGCTTGGTGCTTTGAGATGATGAAACAATCCCTTTATTAGCTCCCTAGTAAGAAGAGACTCGTTCACCACTCAAAAGAAATGCATCGGGTCTATCTCTCTTCCCGACTGCCAACTCTTGGAGCCTTCCCATAAGGAGTGAGGGAGCCCTAGCTTGCTTGCCCTTCTCCCCACTCTAAAAGAAATGTTCTCATGTGGGTAGCTACAGCAGGGGCTCAATTAGGTGAGCTAAGCCTGGGTCTTAGGCCTCTGGCTGTCTTTTTGGCTTTACGTTTCCTGACCTGAGTAGAGGCAAGACCGAACAGGGATCCTGAGATGAATGTGTCCAGCTAAGGAGACAGCCTTGTGAGTCCCAGGGGTTGAAAGTGCCTGGCTCTCTGAGTCAGTGCTGAGTGGCAACAGGTAAGTGTCAAAGAAGATGATCACCAGCAGGAGGAGGAGCCCAGCCTCTGGTCTGATTGACTGAAGATAGAGATTGACCTTGAAGGAAACAATGCAGAGGTGAGTCAGAGATGAATTACTGATCCAGCCTTTCCACAAACTGTTTCATGTTTGATGTTTTAAGTATCAACCTCCTGGGAGAGTGCAACAGTAGTCATAAGATTTTTTTTTCCTGCTATTTATTTTTCAGTACATACAAGTGAATCTCTAGTGTTTTTTCTGATTTTTTTGTATAAGGAGAAAACAAATGGCTCTTCTCTACCTGATTTACATAGTACAATGAATACCTTTCCTACTCCCTTCTTTTGGGGAGGCCCCAGACATGAATCAAACATAAGTCAAATCTTTCCCAGAGCTGCAGAGAGTAGGCATAAAAGCCCAGAAAGTTTGAGAAACAGTCTTGTTCCTTCTTTGGCCAGGTTCCCCCAGGACTGAACCTGGTCCACCAGAGCAGAGAGGGGCCTCTGAGTGGAGAGGGAGAAGGTGAGTTTCCCCAGGACCTCAGACTAGGAATGTTTTTTCTTGTTACACTTAAGTGAAATCATGTGTATAAAATGCCTTGTAATCATAAAGCGCTGAATAGATGTGAGCTATTACCATTTTATTTTAAAATACCATCTCTTTTTTAAGGAAAAAAATAGGATCTTTATTTTTTTCATCATCAAAGCTTTTCACCAAGTAGCTATCTACATATGGCACTGTGAATGGATAAATTATTGGTATCAAGTGTGTTATTCTTAGCCTAGACTTTTAATTTCATTAGTATAGGAAAGCCTGAGTGAGGAAATGTTCTCTCTCAATTACCCTCCAATTTATAGTCTTAGAGAGTTGGGAGCCTGAGAAGTTAAATGATTTGCCCAGGGTCATACATTCGGTGTGTGTCAAATGTGGAATTTTAACCGAAAATTTTCTGCTCTGAGGTCAGCTCTTTAGTAACTATTTCTAGTTAGTTACCTCTTATATATTACTCACTCAGTATGAAATTTTTCCTGTTTGATGATTTTCTACACAATTAAATTAGGCAATAAAAACATATCCCAAGTATAAGCCAAACCTGAAAACATCATCGAAGGGAAGACAAAATTTAAAAAAAAGAAAAACGTGATTCACCTTCATGAAGCAAAAAGCTAGTCTGATGTTTCCCAACAGGATGAAGAAATCCACAAAGGCTCTTTCTGCCCTCTGGTGGTCACTAAGACAACCAAAGAAGAAAAAAAAAAGCAGGGCAGTCACAAGATACATCATTCTGTGCTTATCATCATCTCACCCTTCTGGTCAATGAACATAATGATAAATTCCTCTTCCTGCCTCTCCCTTAAACAAATTAACTCACTTTCTACTTGAGGCTGAGAGGTCTTGAATTCATCAGATGATCTGAAAAGTTCCTCCCAGTTCCACATTTTATGATACTGAGGCCCCATGTCTCCAGAGTATCTAATTGTGATCTGGTTTTCCTGCTCTAAAAAGCAGGGCCTATTAGTTATACCCCAATATTGTTTCAATTTACTACTTTTTGATAGGGTGACTACGCCCAGCAATATATTTCTAGAAGTAGTCAGCAAGCAGTTCTGACTTTATTTTCAAGAAATAGCACACTAGAGGGCAGCTAGGTGGTGCAGTGGATAGAGCACCAGCCCTGGAGTCAGGAGACCTGAGTTCAAATCTGGCCTCAGACACCTCATACTTACTACCTGTGTGACTCTGGGCAAGTCACTAAACCCCATTGCCTAACCAAAAAAAAAAAAAAAAGAAATAGCACACTAGAATCAAAGTACATTTTGAATACATAGCCATTTGCTAGATGGATTTATTTTTTTACCAAGTTGGCAACAGCTATTATAATTTTTGGAAACTTTTTTCTTTTTGCTTTTTGGTGAGGTGATCAGGGTTAAGTGACTTGCCCAGGGTCACAAAACTAGTAAGTATTAACTATCTCAGGCTGGATTTGAACTCAAGTCCTCCTAACTCCAAGACCAGAGCTCTATTCACTGTGACACCTAGCTGCCCCTGGAAACATTTTTAAAGAAAGTATTTACCTTTTCCACAGACACACTTTCTTTCTAAAGTTTCTTCCTAAAATAGTGTCTGAAAATGGTGTATGATATCAAAGGACAGTAAATAGAATAGTAAAACCAACTGGGAAGCTTTTGCCACAGTTTAGAGGTGATACGACCTGACTAGGGTTAGTTGCCATATGAATGGAGAAAAGAGGATGGATATGAAAGATAGTGTAAGAATAGAATTCACTTTCAATTCCCCCACTTACCTAAGTACTTCAGCTGTTCTATGGAAACAATCTTGTGAAAAGCCAACTTTATGACACGATGCCTATTGCAAAATTTTACTTCATATATAAGAGAAACACAGAGGATGGTAGAGAAATACCAAAGTGGTTGGAGGCAACATCAGAGTGGCTCAGTTAAATTTTAACAGGGTAAGGTAACATGCTGAAGAAAGCAATCAGTGGCTCCCTTCCTAGACAGCCTGTGGTTTCACTTAATTTGCTCCAAAGATTTCATGAAAACTCAGGATGTATTTAATTTCACCTAAAAGAAAAAAATAATGTATTATGACTTCAGGACTGTGCTATAGGACAATTATTAATACACATTCTGCTACGAGATGTCAACTACTTTCTTTTAAAGTATTGTCCTTCCAATGAAATTCTTAAGTTCTATGGGTTTGAAAGCAGGTTCAAGGTTAAGGTCTTGAATAGCAGTTATCATTATCACTCTCTTACTTCCATACTCTCAAAATTCGAGGAGTGGTAATAAATTATTTAATTCAATATTTCTTAAATACTGATTACATAAAAGTAACCATGCTATGGTGCTGGGGGCATAAAGGCAAAAACGAAACAGACCCTAGCCTCATGGGGTTTACATTATGTGAGAAGGAATGCAACATGTGCAAAGATACAAGATAAATGAGCCATGAAAAAAAGCACTAACAATGGAGGTGGGAGGGTGTGAAGGGAGAGGGAAGAAGCATCCCTTAGCAGGTGACACCTGAGCTTAGCCTGGAATAAAGGTAAGGATTCTGAGGAAGAAGGACATTTCAGACATGGAGGATGGTCTATGCAAAGCTATGGAACAGGAAGGTGATCAAATATTTAGTTTGGGAAAGAGCTAGTAGGTCAATTTAGCTAGACTATAGAACGTATGAAAGGAAATAAGAGAAAATAAGTCTGAGAAATAAAATGAAATATCTGGAAAGGAAGATTAGAAGCAGATTAAAGAAGGGTTTAAAGGCCAAGCTGAGTTTGGCCTTTATATCCTAGAGATAATAGAGGGACTACTAATTTGGTAGCTGTATAGAACATGGTTTGGAGAGGGGAGAGACTGAATGCAATAAAAACAATTAGGAAGCCATTGTCATTATTCAGGTGAAATATGATGAGGGCCTGAATAAGGAGTACAGGCCATATGAGTGAAGAGGAGATAATTGAGAGATGTTGTGAGGATTGAAGTTATAAGAGCTGGCAACTGATTTGATATGGTGGGTGAGGGGAAGAAAATTATCACGGATTACACAGACATTGCAAACCTTCAACCAGAAATGAGGAAGATGGAGTTGTGGGTTTATGGAAGAAGATGAGTTTAGTTTTGTCCATGTTAAGTTACACCTACACATCAGGTGGACATGACCAGCAGGCAGTCAGAAACGTGTGATTGGAGTTAAAAGAAAAGGATTAGTTAATAGAGCTGGATATACAGATTTAAGAGTCACTAGAACAGAGATGATTACTGAACCCTCCTTGAACCCAGGGTGTTAATGAGCTCACAAGAGAGGATTTAAAGAGAAGAATGACCTGGACACCCATGGGGGCTGAGGCAGGGAGGACATGGATAATAATTCAGCAAAATCAACTAAGAAAGTGAGGTAGGACAGGTAGGACAACCATCAGAGAAGTACATCACAGAAGCCCAGGGAGTAGAGAAAACCAGGAGGGAGTGGTTAATCATGACAACAACAATGAAGATAAGAAAATGCTATCAGAATTACTGACAATAAAATTATTAGTAACCTTAGAGAAGGTAGTTTCAGTTGAGTGATGAGGTCAGAAGCTAGACCAGAAAGGGATCGAGAAGCAAGTGGGAGGTGATGAAATGGGAGTGGAAATGAGCATAGATGAGTTTCCACAGCTATATAAAGTAAATGAGAAAGATAGATAATGATAGGTTGAATGGCAAGATCAAGTGAAGATTCTTTAATAAAAATAGAAGTCTTGATCATGTTTCAAGCATTAAGGAAGGGGTCTTGGGATATGAAGAAGACCGTTGTAGGGGAGACAAATGAGCCACAGGGTAAGCTGCCACAGGTGACAGGAAGGGTTCAGATCAAGGAGTGGCTTTGGCAAGGAAAAGGGGCAATTCTATGTCAGGAATTGGAGCAAAGGAGGAAAGAATTCTAAATGATCTAGGAAGGTTCTAAGGTATTGATTAGGGGAAAAGAGGGAAGACTTGTGGTATGACCTCCGTTTGAGCAGCCTACATTGTTAAAGCGGGTGCACTAGGTAGGTAGTATAGGAAATCTGAGGAAAGAAAGTTTGGAATACTTTCTTCAAGGAATATAATAAAATTACAGAATCAAACCTCTGAAGTTGGAAGGGACCTTGGAGTTATCAAGTCTAATTTCCTTATTTTACACATAACCCTGCCATTAGAATCTAAAACTTGTCAATATCACCATGGAGATGCTTTCCAAAAATTCCACCAGCCACTGACATTGTGAAACTGAGGGTAACAGGGATTGCTTGTTAAGGAATTCAGGGAAGAAGAGGAGAGAAAGTAGAGTCAAGGTCAAAAATCGGGATCATCCTCCATCTTGATGTCATGTAGACCTTGAAGAGCCAAGCATTTGAGCTATTCGCCTCTCTACCCCCCACCTCCCCTACCTCTGACCAAGAAAGACTGACAGCAGGTGGTATGGCAGGTAAGTCTTTGACTTACTAAGAGCCAGTTGCAAATTGAATGACAACCTCCATCTTTCTCTCTTTGTCTAAAAGTTGGGAAGGACATCCCCTCCCTTACACACTTTTAACTGAATTATCCATCCAAAATTACTTTGCTGTCCTCCACATAAGAGGGAAAGGTATTGAGCAGGGGTTAAGAGAAAGGGAATTCAGGAATATAACTGATAAATGAGTCAATAAAAGACTTGTCTCTCAGAAAACATCTTGTTTACTAATCTAGGTGGAAATTTTATTCTTGTCTGGTTTCTGATATTTCCCTGCTTATTACTTCTCCTACTTATCACCTTGAGCTGGCTTTATGACTCCTACCTTAGGAGCAATACAACCATTACTATGGCTTCTCCACTCTATTCCCTCACTCTAGGTGCTGGATGAGCAGTGTGTATTTTGTGTGCATTTAAAACTGTACAGTTTCCCAACCTTTATTACCATGACTGACAGCAAACATAACACAAGGGTTAGTGGCTGTAAATTTTTTTTTAATAGAAGAGAAATAGACAATACAATAACAAGAGGTGGAGGACAAAAGAGCTAACCAGTACAGGTAATTGGAAATAACAGGAGCCAATGCAAATGCTTCTACTTTTAGTAGCAGGAATGATTCTCCCAATTCACTCTTTCTCCCTGGTAGGGAGGAGGGCAAAGTGATGTTGAAGAAATAGCTCAGTTAAAGGGGTAGCATCCTTCTCAACTCTGAGGCAAGGAAAGACAAAATCATTCCCAATCACAACTTGGTCTGCAACCAGCTTCAAATAAGGCAAGATCCCCCACCAGTTTTTCCAGAGGCAGTTCAAAATAGCAGCCATTAGTCTCATTAGGGAGGAGCAAAGGAGCTTTGCAATATCTACCTGGTGTCAAGATGGTGGGCAATTCCAACTTTCCACTTCTTCATCCTGCTTTCTCTCTCCTTCTTCCCTGGATTCCTTCTAAACAATTCCAAATATTCCCAATTAAGTGATATTAGTGATTGGTGGAATCTCTGGAAAGCATCTCGACTTCCATGGTGATCCTGATGCATACAGTTGAAGAAACTGAGACCCAGGAAAGGTAAGTGATCAGCCCATGGTCACACAGGTAATGAGTATCAGAACCAGGATTTGAACCCAGGTCCTTTTACTAGAAAGACAATGATTTTTCCATTGTATCAACCAAGTTTCTGTAAAGAACAGGAAATGAAAATATCTGGGATGAAAGGAAGTTTATCCCACTTCTGCAGATTTTTTAACTAAAAGAAACACTGTACTTTAACGAAAAGCTTTTTAAAAATTTAAACATTATGGAGAGAAAAATTTCTAAACAGTATGACAAACTTCTCTGTCTTCTTGAGAAGATTTTGAATGTATTTTAATCTCATTTTTAATGATGCCATTATTATGAATATTTATTATTTCAACAGCAATTTATTAAATACCTCCTATGTATAATTCTTTGGGAAAGACATAGCCCTATCTACTTCGAGCTCACAGTCTAGCCTCAATTTTTGTGTGGTATTATGACACATGACATTCTCAGGGCACAGTAAAACCTCCCTCATTTTGCAGATTAAGAAACTGAGGTCAAGAA
Source organism: Phascolarctos cinereus (assembly GCF_003287225.1). Lineage (NCBI taxonomy): Eukaryota > Metazoa > Chordata > Mammalia > Diprotodontia > Phascolarctidae > Phascolarctos > Phascolarctos cinereus. The sequence goes on along the minus strand of NW_027555736.1, from coordinate 86,681,748 downwards.
CTTCACATAGATTAGGAGTGGCAAATAGATAGTGTATCAAGGACAGGATTTGGACTCAGGACCTCTAATTTGAGAGCCAATGCTCTTTCCACTGTCTTCAGTGGTCCTAAGGCAGTCACTATGCTTTGTAAAACTTGGGACAGGGTCAAAAGAAAGAACAGAATAAATGGGGGGAGGGGGCAGGATAGGATTAAGGGAAATAGAGTTAGTTTTTCACAACATGTCTACTATGGAAGTGTTTTGCATAACTGCACATGTATAACCTATATTGAGTTGCTTGCCTTTTCAGTGAGGGTGGATGGGGAGGGAGGAAGGGAGAAAATTTGGAACCCCAAAGTTTTAAAAACATGTTTAAAAAAAATGTTTTCACATGCAACTGGGAAATAAGAAATACAGGAAATGGGGTACAGAAGTCTATCCTGCCCTACAGGAAAACAGAAGGGGCAGGGGATAAGAGAAGGGGGGGAGAGATAGAAGAGAGGGCAGACTAGAGGAAGGGGTATTCAGAATGCATGCCATCTTGGGATGGGGGGAGGGATGAGATGGGAAGAAAATGTGGAACTCAAAATCTTGTGGAAGTAAATGTTGAAAACTAAAAATAAATAAATTTATATTAAAAAAATATTCTGGTTCCTCTTCCAAAAAAAAATTTTTTTTAAATTGTGTCTCCTTTTAATTTGGTCTACCCCCTTTTTGTCAGCATTTTTTGCCTCTAGTAGCCTCCTGGCCCCCTTTCAATTTGCCAGTCCTGATATGACATAGGCTGGGAATGTGAACAACCACATGGCTCTAAGAGTCAATCAGGCTCCAAATGAGTGCCCACAGCATTCTCTTTTGGAATAAGTTGCATAATTTTATAATATATGGACTTCAGGGGCATCCATTTTAGCAACACCAATGCTAATTTTAAAATTTACATCCTGGTTCTAGGATGTCAGATAAAATAAGGCTGACCATATTTGGGGTATCTTAATAGTACAAACGAAAAACAGTTCCTGTATCACTGACAGAAAGCCCTAGACCATAGCTCTAGAGCTAAAAAGGACTTGAGAAGCTGTCTAATCCAACTCCTTTATTGCATAGCTGAGGAAATAGTGGCCTGAGTACTTTAAGAAACCTGTGGAAGGTCACATAGGAAAAGGCAGAGATGGAATTTGAATCCAGCTCCTCCGACAGAGCCACTACTCTTTCCATTCCATGATGCATTTTTTTTCTGTATACTTTCTTCCTCAATATTTTTCTTGATAAAAGTATCTTTTTAGTACATAGAGCTCTGGCCTTGGAGTCAGGAGGACCTGAGTTCAAATATGGCCTCAGACACTTGAAACTTACTAGCTGTGTGACCCTGGGCAAGTCACTTAAACCCGACTGCCTCACCAAAAAAACAAAAAAAAGTATCTTTTAAAACTTCATTTGTAGATAGACTTTGCAACAAACTACATATTGGATATCAGAAATGTGCACAAAGCACAGTGATTTAAGAAAGGGATTCACAATAAAAGATTTTAAAAGTAGATTTAGCTGTGTATAGAGAACTCCAAAATGCTGCATCTAAAAAGGGACTTAACAATAATCTATTCCAACATCCTAATTTTGTTGTTGTTCAGTCGTGTCTGACTCTTCATGACCACATTTGGGGTTTTCTTGGCAAACATACTGGGGTGGTTTGCCAATTCCTTTTCCAGCTCATTTTACAGATGAGAAATCTGAGGCAAACAGGGTTAAGTGACTTGCCCAGGGTCACACAGCTATTACATGTATGAGACCACATTTGAACTCAGAAGATGGGCCTTCCTTACTCTAGGCTGGGCACTCTATTGTGCCACTTGCTGCCCTAATTTACAAATGGGTAAATTCAGGAACAGAGAAAAGTGACTGAGGAGGTCTCAGAGTGGTAGAAGTGTGACTCGGGCTATATCTTGGAAATTAATTTAAGACATATATTTTAAGAACTTTGCCATGTTTTATGAAGGGAAGTCACACAGTTGTTTATTTAACTTGACCTGATAACAATTACCACCCTTTAGATGGTAAACCATGAAATGAATATTTTATCCATCACTGAAATGAAAATTAAGAGGGAGAGCTTTTTCTAGATTAGGCTGAGCACTTTGCTTAACCTCTTAAAAGGTCTCTTTAACTCAAATTTATGTGTAATTTATCTCATCAAAAATTTATATGTGCTTTGTAGACAATACTTACCAACTCCCTACTCCATTGGGATGATTTGAAGCTACGTAAAATAACACGGTATGCCACCTGCGTTGTTGAAGATACAAAGCTTTGAATAAACTTATAAGGTAATTAAATCATACTTCCAGATATTATTGTATGTGATTGAGAATTACTTAAAATGTCTTTTAGACAAAAGTTAAAATTTCTGTGTATATATATATATATATATATATATACACAAATACATATATGTGTCTATAAATGTGCATATATACACACACACATGCATTTACTTTTAATTTGGATATAGCACAACATAAAGAGATCTGCTGAAATGTTTTCTGGGTTCACTTAGGAAAATGATTGGAATGGTAATGATTAAATTATGATATGCAATCTATAAGTATTTGGTTTTAGAAAAGAGGCAGAAAACTAGGGAAAGAAAAATTAAGGCTTTGGAAATATTAGTTTTGATACTTATAATCTCTCAGTGGATAACATTTATAGAGCTTATTTCCTACTTATTATTAACTAATTTTCCACATCTTAAAGTTAGTTTCCACAAAATTAAAGCACAGTATTTCATTCATAGATATTTCTATTACATGTTACATTTTGACGTAGCAACCTTCAAAGATTTTTTATTGAACTAATTCCCACCAATTTTTCAGTGCCTAGTTTGTCAGTATCCCAAGATTAAACAAAAGCAAATACTGCTGGGTTTTAAGGACAAAGAAATGTAACTAAAATCAATGGTTATGTCTTACTTTAACCAGTCAAGAATTTCTTAAATTTCTAAATGTAAATTTATCTTCTACAAAAGCTTTTGTTTACTTAATTGGGCAGAATCACATACTAAATTATAAATTTCAACATTTTATTTCTGATTTATTTTCTACTCTTCTGCACAAATTTTCCTTGGAAAACAGGGATTATTTCTTATTATATATGTTTTTGAAGAGTCTTTTAAAATCTTGGACTACTGCTAATTCAGGATTCATGAAAATATTAAAAGTACATAAAAAGGAAATTTTTCCACTTGGTCAAAACACATTTGTTTTAACTAAAGAAAAAATTAGAAAAATGGGGGGAAATACCACAAATAAGAGAAAGGTCAAAATGGCAGAAATTTTCTAGAAAAATATCTTAATTATGCATTCATTTGTTCAATTGCTTCTAAACACAATTAAAAAGGCATCACATCAGTAAACCATTTAGTTCAATGTGTTGATGAATGAAATTATAAACTTATCCCAGGATACTGACACTCAGAAGTGCTATTCTCAAATGCATAATAATTGATAATATGTATACTTGTACCTTTATAGTCACTCAAATAACTATAAAACCTAATGAAAATAACATACTATGAAAAATCATGCTAAAAATAAAGAAGTGAATTTATGCTTTCTTCTAATACACTTCCGTCATTCTTTTCCATGAAGAAACTCAAATAAAGTTAAAGAATATTGAACAATTAAGTTTTGAATTGGTTTATCAGGTTATGTGGTTTCTATCAAAATGAAGATAGAGTTAAATCTTCATTTTCTTCAGTCCATAAAGTAACTTGCATCAGCAACAGCTGGCTTTACAAGTTGTTGTCTGGTTATGTAACAAATTATTTTAGACTATGCCGAACAGGCACATAGGACTTTTCACATATGACTACACTAAGCGACTCTGAATTTAAAAACCTGAAACGTTATTTTTTTTTCCTGTTTCATGATCAAAAAGCTCCATTAACCAAAAGATGCTATTCATTCTCCTCGAATACTGAATTACCAAAGTGTGATGAATTGGCCTTCATGAACTATTCATGAGTTCTCATTTAATGATAATTAAATTTTGTTTTAAAAAACAAAGCCTATGCTAAATGATTTTAAAGCCCTGGCACAGACTGGAATACCATGAAAAATTAAAAGTTCAGGGGAAAATTCAATCCAAAATCACACTGTGGCCAAATTATGCAAGTTGGACATCTACTATTTAATCTTTCCATTGTATCCATAGTCTATTTGTGGCACTAGCAACACTTAGAAATGCTTTTATTTGCTGAATTTCTTGATCAAACTTCATTGATGAAAAATATTTTTATTATGCATCAGCAGCATTCTGCTTTAGGTTACTCTGTTCCTTACAAAGTAAAGGTGTCTACAAACCATGAATTAATTTTTAAAATATCCAATCAAATTAAAAGTTGTGTGCTTGTGTATGTATGTGTGTGAAAGCAGTATATTTTAAACATCACAAACGTCAAATAGCTTTAAGACTCCTCCTGTCATATTAGTTTTCTTATGTATCTCTTATTAGTGATTTCTCTTACATCTTATAAATTTGGGAGAGTGATAAGATAAATTACACATAAGTCTGAGTTAAAGAAATTCAGAAACAAAGTTCAAGATCTCAAAAATTTTGAAAATTATTTTCTATTTGAAATAAAGTTGCTTCCTGCTCAGCTCTCTAATAGGTTTGTTCTGTAGATTAACTAGGCTATGAGGATATTAAATTGGATATTTCATATAGAATATTTCAAAATGAATACCCTAAGTAAGTATTTTACCAGGATAATAATTTCAATAGACCAAGAACTTCAGTCAAATTAACAGCACAGCTGTGTCTCATTTCATGTATTAACATCATTAAGAAGTTAGCTTTATTTTTGTTTTCAAAATTACATTTTTTTCCTATACCTTCCACTGTTTAATTGGCCCCCACCACACCCACAAATCCTTAGCATATCTATGCATACTCAAGCGAAACAATTGTTCAATCTGGCCATGCCTAAAAACGGATGTCTCTTTTTTGCATTTTAAGTTCATTACCTCTCTGGCCAGACATGAGCTGTATACGTCATCTTTAGTCCTCTGGACTCATGTTTTTCCATTGCATCAGAGTTCTAAATTCTTTCAGTTATTTTTCTTTACAACATTGTCATTGCCATATAACATGTTCTCTTATTTCTGCTCATTTTGTTCTTCATCACTTCATTGGAATTATCACATTCATTCATTCATTATCACATCATATCACTTCATTTATCACCCATTTCTTAAGGTACAGCAATATTCCATTATATTTGTACGCCTTGGTATTTTTAGACATTCTCCAGTTGGGAAGGGTCTATTAGTTTCCAATTTGGGCCTATTATGAAAAAAAGCTGCTATATTTTTGCACAAGTATCCTTTTATTCTTCGATCTCTTTGGGGGCATCTCTTTGACTCAACTACATCACTAGACCCAGTTGTGGTATAGCTTGGTCAAACATTTGTACAGCTTAATAATTTTGGAGGGCATATTCCAAATTGCTTTCCAAAGTAATCGGTCCAATTGACAGTTCCTCAATCAGTGCACTGGGTGTGTGTGTGTGTGTGTGTGCGCGTGTGCATGTGCGTGTGTGTGTGTGTGTGTGTGTGTGTGTTAATGGTCCCTCTAATACCTGAAATTTTCCTTTTATGCCATCTCTGCCAGTATGATGGGTATAAGTGTTTGCATTTCTCCTTTTCTTTTCTTTTTGGTGAGGCAATTGGGGTTAGGTGACTTGCCCAGAGTCACACAGCTAGTAAGTGTTATGTGTCTGAGGCCACATTTGAACTCAGGTCCTCCTGACCCCAGGGCTGGTGCTCTATCCACTGTGCCACCTAGCTGCCCTATTTTCCAGTTTTCCCTGCAATTTTTGTCACATCAATTCTTCCCCTTTTGGGCTTATTGAATACTATGCTGTTTGTTTTGCTTCTATGTGTTATGTACCTACTAAGTTTCACTTAGCAACCTCTCTCTTTTTTTAACTGGTAACAAATAATTTTGATGATTATGGCTTTGTAGTACAGTTTGAGATATAGTACTGAATCTCTTCCTTCCCATTTTCTCCATCATTACCTTTGAGATTCTTGGCCTTTTGTTCCTCCATATGAATTCATTATTTTTTCTAGTTCCATACAATATTCCTTTGGTAGTTTGGTATAGCAATGAATAAACAAATTAATTTAAGTAGTACTGTCATTTTTTTTATATTGGCTCAATGTACCAATGAGCAATTAGTGTTTCTTCAATTACTTAGGTCTGTCTGTATTTCTGCAAATGTTATTTTATAGGTGGATTCATATAGTTCCTAGGTATATCTTGATAGATACACTCCCAAGTATTTGTAGCTCCTACAGTTATTCTGAAAGGAATTTCTCTTTGTAGTTCTTCCTGTTGGATTTTTGTTGGCAATATATAGGAATGCTGTTTATGTGTATTTATTTTATATCCTGTGACTTTGCCAAATTTATTATTTCAATTAATTTTTTGTTTATTCTTTAGGATTTTCTAAATACGGTTTTCCTGTAATCCATAAAACATTATAATTTTGTTTTCTCTCTGCCTATGCTGGTTCCCTCAAATTCTTTCTTCTCTTGTTGCTACAAGTAGCACTTCTAGCACAATGTTAAATAGTAATGTGATAATGGACATTACAAGCTGCTACTATTAACATTTATTAATATTACAACTTTTGGTGAATGACTAAACAAATTATGGCAAATGCATGTAATGGAATATTACTGTGCTAGGAAATTACAAATAAGAAGAATTCTGAGAAACAAAGGATGACTTAAACAAATTAATGTAGAGTGAAACAACCAGAACTAGAAAAACTGTGTATATGTATATAAATAAAAGTATACATATATATACATGCATATATATATTTAATTCAAATATATATTCAAATATATTATATATAATTTATGAATAAAATAATGCAAATAAAAATAATAAAATGAAATTGACTGTTGTCAATCAAACTTGACTTTGGAAACAGAGTTGAGAACATGTGCCTTTCTTCTATCATTGCAGAGGTGGGAGCGAGTGTGGGTATGGAATATTGCATATACTATCACGTACATTGTTTGGTTTTGCACTTTTAAAATCTTATGTAAAGGATGCTCACTGGACAGGGAGAAGGGAAGGAATATATTTTAAAATGAATGTGAGATAACTGAAAAGGGTATGGACACTTTTTTTTTTAAAGTAATGAGCATTGCGGGTGGAGGAAGTAGGTACCTAGACATACCTATTCCTGGGGTCTAATGAAGGGCAGATAGTGAAAAAGGAGAACAAAAGTTTGGAAAGTGCTATAACATGTAATACAGCATTTCAATATGGTATATATCAATATATAATATATCTACAACACTTGGAATGTCATGGAGAACTCAGTTGCCCTCTTATTAAAAATTTTCATTCATTGGACTGTAACATCATGAAAGTAAATGGGATTGAAGAGAAAAATGGAATGTAGAGAGAATGGCTACCCTTGGCAAAGGTCTTGTTTTGTGGGAGGGCAGATCAATAATGAATTTTAGAGGTAGCTGCAGAAACACAATAAAATGTATGAATAAAAAATTTGAAAAAGTTGATTTATTTTATATTCAATTTGATGAACATCTGTTCAGTAAAACATTGAATATTTATAATGTATTCTTCTAATGTGCTTTTGGACACCTGGTTCTAATAAAGGAGTAATTTATTTCAAGAGATATTTCTGAAAATTTCTGTGTAAATTTAGTTTTTTAATAAAATTTTATAAGAACTTTTTATTTTTCAAAATGAATAATTATCTCTTGATTTATCCTTCATTCACATTCAAATTTTTTTTACTAATTATTCTTTTTACTAATTATTACTATTTTTTGGTCTGAAGACTCCTTTATGTTTTTTTTATCCCTTTACATTTTTAAAATAACATTTCATTTTCCCCCAATTACACATTAAAACAACATTTTTTTTTAAGTTTGGAGTTCCAAATTCTCTTCCTCCCTCCCTCCTTCTTCTGTTCCCTGTCTGAGATGGAAAGCAATCTGAAATAGGTTATACATGTGCAATCATGTAAGCCATTTCCATATTTGTCATTGTGTATGAGAAGATTTGAAGAAGCGAGACAGAAAGACAGAGAGAAACAGAGACAGAGAGATTAAGAGAAAGAAAAGAAAAAAGGAAAAATAAGTAATAAAAGAGAAGAGAAAGTAAAAAATAATATGCTTCAGTCAGTATTCAGACAATATCAGTTCTTTCTCTGGAAGCAGGCAGCATTTTTCATAATGAGTCCTTTGGAATAGCCACGTCATTCACAGTTCTTTAACAATATTGCTATTAATGTATACAATGTTCTCCTAGTTTGCTCACTTAAATCTGTATCACTTCAGGTAAGTCTTTTCAGGCTGTTTTCTGAAATCATCCTGCTCATTATTTCTTATAGCACAATAATATCCCACCACAATCACATACCACAACTTATTTAGCCATTCCCCAGTTGACTGGCATCCCTTCAATTTCCAGTTGCTAGACATTACTAAGAGAGTTGTTATAAATATTTTTGTACAAATAGGTCCTTTTCCCTTTTTTTTGGATGTCTTTAAGATATATACCTAGTAGTGGTATTGCTGGATCAAAGGGTATGTACAGTTTTATAGCACTTTGGGTACAGTTTGAAATTGCTCTCCAGAATGGTTGGATCAGTTCACAGCTCCACCAACAGCACATTAATGTCCTAGTTTTCCCACATCTCTTCCAATATTTATCACTTTCCTTTTTTGTCATAATAGTTAATCTAGAAGGTATGAGGTGGTACCTCATACTTGTTTCAATCTGCACTTCTCTACTCAATAGTGATTTAGAGCATTTTTCCTATAACTATAGATAGCTTTTGATTTCTTTACCTGAAAACTGCCTGATCATATCCTTTGATCATTTATCAATTGGGAAATGACTTACATTCTTACAAATTTGCTGCAACTTTCTACGTATCTGAGAAATGTGGCCTTTACCAGAGATACTTGTTGCAAAATGTTTCCCCAGTTTTCTGCTTTCCTTCTACTTTTGGTTGTATGAGTTTTATTTGTGCAAAACCTTTTTAATGTCATATAATCAAAATTATCCATTTTACATTTTGTAATGCTACTTCTTGTTTACTCCCTTATCCATATAGGTAAACTATTCCATGCTCTCCTAATTTGCTTATGGTATCACCCTTTATGTGTAAATTATGTACCCATTTTGACCTGACCTTGGCATACAGTGTGAGATGTTGGTCTATATCTAGTTTCTGCCATAAACTGTTTTGTAGTTTTCCCAGCAGTTTTTGTTAAATAATAACTTTTTGGCCCAAAAGCTTGGATCTTTGGGTTTATCATATACTAGATTACCATGATGCTTTACTACAACGTATTGTATACCTAATCTATTCCATGGATCCACCACTCTATTTCTTAGCCAGTACCAGATTGTTCCCATGATTATTGCTTTAATAGTAGTTTGAGATTTGGCTAGGCCACCTTCCTTTTTTTCTTTCGATTCCCTTGATATTCTTGACCTTTTGTTCTTACAGATGAATTTTATCATTTCTTCTAGCTCTATAAAATAATTTTTGGTAGATTGATTGGTATGGTATGGCACTGACCAAATAGATTAATCTGAGTAGTCATTTTTATTATCATTTTTATTATATTGGCTTAGCCTACCCATGAGCAATTAATAATTTTTCCAACTGTTTAGATCTGACTTCATTTGAGTGAGTAGTGTTTTGTAATAGTGTTCATATAGTTCTTGGGTTTCTCTTGGCAGGTAGACTCCCAAGTATTTTATATTGTCTACAGCTATTTTAAATGTAATTTCTCTTTCTATCTTTTGCTGCTGGACTTTGTTGGCAATATATAGAAATACTGATGATTTATCTGGGTCTATTTTGTATCCTGCAACTTTGCTAAAGTTAATTATTTCAATTAGTTTTTTAGTTGATTCTCTAAGTATATCATCATCTGCAAAGAGTGACAGTTTTGTTTCCTCACTGCCCATTCTAATTCCTTCAATTTCTTTTTCTTCTTTTATTGCTATAACTTAGCATTTCCTGTACTGAATAATACTGATACTGAATAATAGCGGTGACAATGGTTATCCTTGCTACACCTAAGATTAGGAAGGCTTCTAGCTTATCCCCATTACAGATAATGCTTGCTGATGGTCTTAGATAAACAGTACTTATCATTTTAAGACAAGTTCCATTTATTCTTATGTCCTCTAGTGTTTTTATAAGAATGGGTGTTGTATTTTATCAAAGGCTCTTCCTGCATCTATTGAGGTAATTATATGATTTCTATTGGTTTTGTTACTGATATAATCAATTATGCCAATAGTTTTCCTAATATTGAAGCAGCCCGGTATTCCTGGTATAAATCCCACCTGGTCAAAGTGTATGATCCTTGTGAAATACTGCTGTGATCTCCTTGCTAAATAAATTTTAAATTTATTTAAAATTTTTGCATCAATATTCATTAGGGAAATTGGTCTATAATTTTTTCTTTCTCTTGGCTCTTGATGGTTTAGGTATCAGCACCATATTCGTGTTGTTAAAGAAATTTGGTAGAAATCCTTCCTCACATATTTTCCCAAATAGTTTATATAGTACTGGGATTAACTGTTTCTTAGATGTTTGGTGTATGCACTTGTGTATCCATATGGCCCTGGTTCCTCCCCTCCCCTTAGCATTAGTTCACTGATGGCTCGCTCAATTTCTTTTTCTAAGACTGGGTTAATATTCCATTTCCTCTTCTGATAATCTGGGCAATTTATATTTTTACAGATATTCATCCATTTCATTTAGATTGTCAAAATCCATTAGCATATAATTGGACAAAATACCTTCTCATTGTTTTAATTTCTTCTTTATTAGTGGTGAATTCACCCCTTTCATTTTTGATACCAGTAATGTTTTAAATTAACCAATTTAACCAATTTAAACAAATTAACCAATGATTTACCTATTTTATTGTTATATTGTTTTTCTTTGTTCACAAAACCAGATTCAAGTTTTATTATTTCAATGGTTTTTCTCCTTTCAATTTAATTAATCTCTCCTTTGATTTTCAGGACTTCCAATTTGGTGTTTAATTTGGGATTTTTAATTTGTTCTTTTTGTAGTTTGTTGTTTTTAGCTGTGTGCCCAATTCAGTGATCTGCTCTTCCTCCATGATGTAAGCAATGACAGATATAAATTTCCCCTAAGTACGTCTTTGGCAGCATCCCACAAATTTTGCTATGTTGTCTTGTTGCCATTCTGTTTAAGGAACTTACTGATTGTTTCTATCATTTGTTCTTTGACCCACTTACTCTTTAGGATTTAGTTTCCAATTAATTTATGTTCCCACTATCTGTTACTGAACGTAATTTTTATTGCATCATTATCTGAAAAGGATGCAGAAATATTTTTGCTTTCCTGTGAGGTTTTTATGCCCTCATAAACAGTCAATTTTTGTGTAGGTGCCATATGCTGCTTAGAAAAAGGTATATTCCTTTCTAGTCCACTCATTTTTTTCCAGAGATCTATCATATATAACTTTTCTAGAACTCTATTCACCCCATTAACTTCTTTTTTATTTATTTTTTGGTTATTTATCTAGTTTTGAGAGGGGAAATAAATAAAACTATAGTTTAATTGTCTATTTCCTCCTGTAACTCATTCACCTTCAAAAATTTAGATGCTATACCATTTGGTGCATATGTTTAGTATTGATATTACTTCATTGTCTGTGATACCTTTCTGTAAGATGATAGTTTCATTATCTTTTTAAATTAGATCTATTTTTGCTTTTGCTTTGTCCAAGATCATGACTACTACTCCTACTTTTTTTTTTTTAACTTCAGCTGAAGCATAATAGATTCTGCCTCTATCTGTGTCTCTGGGCCTCAAATGTATTTCTTGTAAACAGCATATTGTAGAATTCTGGTTTTTAATCCATTCTGCTATCCGCTTCTGTTTTATGGGTGAGTTCATCCCATTCACATTATCAGTTATGATAACTGTGTATTTCCTTTCATCCCATTTTCCCTTTGATTATCCTTTTCTTTCTCTTACCATTCATCCTGTCCTTTCCCACAAGTGTTTCACTCCTGATCACCACCTCTCCCAATTCACCCTCTCATCAGTCCCCACCTTTCTCTTATCCCTGTTTCTTTTTACTTCCCTATAAGGTTAGATAGATTTCTGTATCCAACTGAGTGTTATTCCCTCTCTGAGTCAATTCTGATGAGAATAAGGTTCAAGCTTTAGCTGCCACCTCAAGTTGTTTGCAGAGGAATTCAGGAGGGATCCAGGGAGTTCCTTCCTCATCCCACCATCCTGGCACTGGAAGTTCCAAATTTTCATGCACATTTTTTGCTTAAAGAATAACTGTATTTGGGGCAGCTAGGTGGTGCAGTGGATAGAGCACCGGCCCTGAAGTCAGGAAGACCTGAGTTCAAACATGGCCTCAGACCAAACACTTGACACTTACTAGCTGTGTGATCTTGAACAAGTCACTTAACCCCAACTGCCTAAAAAAAACAAAACAAAACAAAAAAGCAAAAAAGAATAACTGTATTTTATTCTGTTCTTGAATTAGGCAAAATGTTTCGACAACTCTTATCACTAGAAAATAAATACATTAAATTAATGCTATCTATTGACTTTGGTGTCTTTACTGAAGAAGGCATATGCTTAGGAAAAACAACATGAGAAACTAAGTCACATAAGTTCTTACTGATGACAGCCATAGTAGATAGAAATAGCTTTATTTTTTTCCATTAAGTTTCATCAAGTAGAGTGTTCAAAAAGCATTTACAAAAGCAATAAATTCACAATACGTAGTTCTCATCTTACATTCACTGAAAATGAATATACTCACAGTTACTACAAATTAAAATAGCATTTTTCAATTATTACTATTCCTTTTTCATTTCAAGTTGACAACACTAGTAACTTTTAGTTACCTGGCAATTATAGTCATTTTCCTTATTTATACTAAAATAATTTGCTGCTTAAAAATTAAACCTTAATGTTATTCAGACATTCTGAATAGCTCATTTAAGTCATATATTCTACATTAAACATAATACATGCACTTGGCATTATCAAAATAATTTTTAAAATAGACTAAACAGTGTTGAAGACTTACTTAGATTTATAATAATAATTCCTCACTTAAATAACTGAAACCAAGAAGAATATAGGCATTAGAACTTAACCTCAATGTTTTGGAGCATCAAAAACCCAAATAAACATTTTTTTAAGATAGTATAAAGCTGAGAAAGCAGAAATAAAATGAAAATGAAATGGGAGACATATCCTACAGCTCTGTTCCCATGACATGAAGGCATCAATTTATTCATAATGTGAAAGGGTCACTAATACAGTAGTAGATTCAAATTTTTGAAACTAAATGCTATGACTTTTTTTTTAATGGTTCTTGTGATGCCCTTAAACTAATGAATACCAACATAATAATAACAGGTCAATTTCTAAACAGAATGGCTTGCTAACCCCAAACCTCAGATACCTCTTTTTTGGGTTCCTTTTCCCCAACATAGCCCTTCTAATCTCTGCAAACTTTGGGGTAAAAGAACAAAACTTTTACTTCAAAAAAAATTGTGTTCAGGTTAATCTTAAAGAGAAGACTGTATGAATATAGCCTTTGGATAAGTGAACTCCAAATCCAATTTGTTTTGTAAATTCACTAAAACCATGCTACAGTGCTAGGCTCAGGAATCTATAAAATAGGTCAATGTTAGAAATTATGTGTTCTGCCAATAATGAATCCCCTTACAAAGAATGTTGCCTACACTGGATTTTGCAGTAGAGGGGACTTTTATTGCATGGTGCTAAAAGAGTAACTTTTAGTCTTAGGTTTCATGGTTCTTTCCAAATACTACATGATAAAGTATCATTATAAAGTTATGAGGTGTTTTTTTTCCCTTTAAAGAAACAGGACTTACACATTTGCACAAAAGTTGTCATTCACAGTAGACATCTTGGAAGCTCATTTCAATAATGCTGACACTGCTCAAACTATTTTTGGAACTTATCTTTAGGAACTGCTGTTAAAATTGGTTTATGTCTAAGTCATGCAAGAAATCAGTCTCATTACTTAATAATAGCCACATTTTATTTATGACCAAAAAAAATATTAATACTTACCACCACTGTGGATAATCAAAACAATGTACCACAATCTGTGAAGCAAATTGCCCAAAGAAGAGTCCTCAAATGCTTTTTGCAATGGAAGCATTATTGGAAGAAGTGTATGGCCTCCCAAAGTAGTGACCTTGAAGGGGGCAGCCTTCATTTGGATGCAAAAAAATTGCTCGCATTACTTAATATTATTTGGGTCAAGTGAAAAGTGTTCTTAGTTATGATATCTGAAGATCATGTCTTATACAAAAGTCTAAACCAAATGCACAGTATATTTCTCATATAAGACTTTTGACTGAGTTTCAAACTCCTACTTTTATTCAGAAATGAAGAATGAGCAGAAAGATCGTGTGGGGGCCAGTACACAAGGAGCTATCAGTAAAAATTGGGGCTGGCTGGCTTGCTGAATGGGAAACAGGGGAGGGGACGTGCCCCAGCTTTTGATCAAAAGAATATTCTGCATCGATGGGTGGGTGATCCCATCTTCCTAAATAATATAAGTCATACAAGCAGTTTGGGACAAGAGAAGTCAGAAAAACAATACCAATTTAGACTGTTACAATAGAAAAATAATTATGCATTCTATAAAGTTTCAAATTAATTTTATGATAAGGAAATGGACAGAAGGCATTCAGACTAGAATGAGTACCTTCAGATTCATGTCTCATTAAATATTATTCTTTAGTAAAGCTAGGAATGTAGCAGGATAATACTTAATTTTCATCAATAACCTAAGTCAGGTGTCATATTCTAAGGAGAGAACCAACGTGGAATTTTTGATTCAACTTCTGACTTGTATAGAATTTGGATCATAAGAAATACTAAACAGTTGCCTAAAAACCCATCTTTCAAGGATTTACTGCAATTTCAGCAGATCAAATATTTAAAATAAAAATGTCTAATGTTCCTGTTTTTGTTTTTAAAAGCACTATCCAGCTTCATTACATAAGATTATTCTGTAATGTATAACCCATAGGATTTGGTAACATAGACATATATTCTCCAAAAAGACAAGGATGCTAAAACCTAAATAATGCCATAGTTTCTAAATGTGCCTTTCGGAAATTTTCTTTTACTGAAATTACTGTCTTTTAACTCAGTTCAGGCAAATACCATGCTTTAATTTTGCATTTCAATGTGATTTGAAAAATCAAAGCACATCTATGATTCAAATCACTTAAATGAAACTTAATAATTTTATTTACCATAAAGAATCGAAAGATGACAAATCTAATGTAGCTCGAATTAAAAAAAAAATCCCCAATCTTCCAAAATCTCAAGTATAAGACTAAATATCTAGGCATATTTTTTAAAAATGTCTCTCTATATTACATACTTTACAAACATTTCACTTTAAATATTTTAGGAGAGTCATATAATAATTAAAATAGGATGCTTAATTTTAGATGGTTGCAATATTATCCTGCAGCTCTATTAATATAGAAGTGTGTTAATCATAATAAAATGGAGTGCAATCATGTAGTACCTAAAGTGAGAGTGGAATATTAATTCTTTAATAATTTTTTTTTCAGCTTCTAAACAGTAACATCCTTTCTGAACAGGTCTGTCCGACCAAGTCTGCATACTGTTGAACGATGGCTTCATCACTTGGTCCTTTCTGTCGTTTTTTATATATGTTGTAAGGCATAATTGTTCTCTTGTAAAGTACCCGTAATCGGCCAAGCTCTTTAACTCGTTCTTCATCAACTGCAATCAAATAAAACAATCCAAAATATTGTATATTAAATTACAATTCTTAGTTTTATTTAAACAAAAAACTGAACTGGAATCTCCAAAGAAAAGACAGCTGGAGTCAAAATTAAAGTATCCTGAAATGATTTTATGTTGGCCTTTGGAAGAGCAACATAACGAAATATGTTACAAGGTAAACAATTTAATTCAACAAATATTTACACAAAATAATGCTATAAATGCCTACCAAGTAGTAATTTCCTTCATTACCACATAAATTCAAAGCATCCCTTATTTAGAATGTAAGAAACCTTGAGCATCATCTAGACCCATCCTCTTATTTTACAGATGAGGAAACTGAGGCCCAGAGAGGTTAAGTGACTTGTCCAGTGTGGCACAGGCAGCAAGCAGCAGAACCAAATCACCTTATTCCAAATTTAAGTCACTCGAGGCAAATTTCAACATTTTACTGGACTGTGGAAGATGACACAGTTTGGAATAATTATGGTCCATTTAAAAAGGAAGTTCAAACACCTTACTAAATACTCAGATGGATCTCACAGATTTGGAAGCTCCCTTCATAAATGCATGCTATAACTCCACTCACGCTTGCCCATCCTCTGTGACTCCTGCCCAAATCCCTCCCATAAATTCACCAAAGGGGAACCACTCAACAAGCTGGAGGCCTTCCTCTCTTCCTCTTGACATCATAGGGGTACCAGTACAGCACTCTGCCTCTACACATAAGCAGCTCATTTTCTTTTCATAATCCTTCCGTCTGTGTGAATTTTAAATTCTTTGGAAACTGCTGTATTCTCTGCCATATACTAACACTGACTGAATATGAATGCTGGTATTAAAAAGATTGGCATTTGCTTATATGGGAAGATTGGGGTCATAAAGGGAGTTCTGCAATTTTCTGAAGGCAATCCAGCTTTACTCTCCTCTTGTTCAACTCAAGACATGATTCACTGCCCATCTGTCATTACTGTTGGTCCCAGATATACATACTAATGGATAAGCTCTTAAATGCATGTTGTAATATAGATAAAAGAATTCTATAAATTAGTAACTTTTAAAATCTTCAAGTCTCATTTATGAATCTGACTTAAAACTTCTCTGCACACTACCCTACCATATGAAGCACAAACACCCACAATGAGGTCTTCTGATGACTCATCATTTTTACAGTAGGACAGCCTGCTGAGCTACTGAGCTCTGAGAATGACATCAAGAAGCAAAACAACATTTCATTAGGCACAGGACCTAAAAATAAAGCATTTTCAATGTATATGGATTTATTTTACACATTTTGCCTTAATACATTAGAAAATTCTGTAGAGACTATGAAATTCCCAATAGCACTTCAAGTAAAGTAAGTTGGGAATGATTTTTCATATTAAAGGTCAAATGGTTTCAGATTTAATGCTCCAAATATCTCTTTAGAATAGATAAATGCAATTATGTGGTATGAATTACTGATAGTAAAATATTAATATTAATATCAAATGCCATCCCCCCAACAAGGCTCTGTACTGTATCCAGGGAATGTCTAGTAATTTTAACATTAATTTAAAAGGTAACAGGGAAGGTAATTCTTCTGCTTCAAAAATCAACACATAAAACATTCTAAAGTCAAATATAAATCATCTGGTACATATTTATGCAATTTTATTAGAATTTCTATCATTTCAGGCAGTCAACTCTCTTCATTAACTTCTTATTTTAGTGTAACAGATAATAAAGATCAAGAGTTACTACTGTTTATGTTAACACCATGCGTGAACCTTAGAAATTACAAGTAAGGATTTTATTATGATTATTATGGTCTCGGCTAAAAGTTGCAAAACATGCATAGTATGGTCTTACATTTATGAGTATGAGTGTATATATGTGTGTATATATGTGTGTGTATGTTTATAGATATTTATGCATATGCACATATATCATATTTAATCTTTACGGTGGGGAGGGGAGAAGAAGGGTAAAAAAGAAATCAAAAAGTACATAGCAGAGAAAAAAGAAAACCTATAAGGAAGCAAAGAAAAGCTGGGTAGACTGGAAAACAATGTGTAGTATTTATTACACAGATTTTGTTGAAATGAAAATTTATTGCTTTATATTGAATCCTATCTCTTATGTTCTGCTGTGTACATGGCAAAGTTTTTTTTCTTTTCTTGTTTTGTATTTAAGTTTAAAATGAATTAAAAATTTACCAAATAAATAAAGCTTAGGGACCCCAGACTAAGAATATAATCTCTACACTATATTACCTTGCTTGGTGAGTTCATCAGCTCCCATGGATTTAATCTATGTGGATGATTTGTATAACACTAGTCTCTCTCCTGTTCTCCAGTCCCAGATCACCAATTTCCTTTTTAGATATCTCAAACTAGATGTCTCTTAGGCATCTCAAACTCAAGATGTCTAAAACAGAACTCACTATATTTTCTCCCAAACCTCCCCCTGCTCTTAATTTTCCTATTACTATCAAGACACCACTATTCTCCCAGTTACTTAGGCTCACAACCTTATCATTCTTGACTGCTCATTCTCATTCAATCTGTTGTCAAGTCTTATCATTTCCACCTTCACAACATCTCTCATGCATCCCCCTACCTTCCTTCACATAGTCACAAACCTATTCCAGGCCCTTGTAACTTCTCACCTGGACTACTATAATAGCTTTCTGGTTAATCTCCTTGCCCTCAAGTCTTTTCTCACTCCAATTCAACTGCCAAAGTGACTTTACTAAAGTGTAGTTCTGACCAATGTCACTCCCCCATCAATAAACACCAGTGGCTTCCTACTGTCTCTAAGATCAAATGCAAAATCTTCTGTTCAACACTTAAAGCCCTTCACAACCTGGCCACTTCTTTTCAGTCTTCCTACACTTTACTCTCTTCCATGCAGTCTATGATCTAGTTCTACTACACTACTTGCTGTTCTTCAAAACACGCCATCTCCCAACTCCATGCCTTGAATTGGCTGTTGAACATACCTGGAATGCTCTCAATTCCGCCTCTTGGATTACCTGGCTTCCTTCAAGACTCAGCAAAAATCCCACTTTCTGCAGAAGGCCTTTCCTGGTTCTCCTCAGGAACCAGGCATTGCTAGTACCTTCCATTTATTCTGTATATATGCAGCATACACACACACACACACGCATATACATTATTTGCATGTTGTCTCCCCCATTAGATTGTGAACTCTCTCAGAGGGTGGTGAGAAAGAAGTGGTACATGTATCTCATTTTATGGATGAGGAAACCAAGACCCAGACAATTTTACAGCCAGTATTCAATCTATCTTCCAGATATCTCAACTTACATCTTCTAACAAGTTTCATATCAGGTACCACATTCTCTATGAAACCTTTCCTGTTCCCCTCTGAGTTTGTCTCTTTCCTTAAGTGACTCTGTATTCTATTTATCTCTGTTGACACTGTGCCAGGAAAGTATAAGCTCCTAGATGGAATGAATTGTTTCTTTTTTTTCTTTATTTCCCATGTCTACTACAAGGCCTTAAACTTTTGCAAGGATATAAATGTATTTAGCAATTTTAAAATAAATTTTACGAATTTAATAATTTTAATAAATATGCATACCAGGCACCGGTATTTAAAGGAATTTTAGGGTGAATATTTTACATAGTACTTAAAGGTATGCAAAGCACTTTAGATATACTATCTAATTTGATCTTCTCAACTATCCTATGAGATAGGAACTAGAATTATACCTACTTTACAAATGAGGAAACTGAAATAGAGGTTAAGTGATTGGCCCAAGGTCATATAATTCATAAATGTCTAAGGCAGCATTTGAACTCACTTTTCTGACTCCAAGACTATAAGCCCTATCCACTATACCACCTAGAAGCCTCTACTTTTATAAAGCTATTAATAAGAAAATCATGAAGTTATAGGGCTTTTTAAATGGAAAAATATCCACTGTATCACATGATATATAGCCAGACAGCTAGATACAAAAAATTCCTCCAATTACTATTCTTACATTGTACTAATGTTTTATTTAACAGAATATATAGATGAGTTATGAATTAAATTACAAATTTAATCTCCAACTTCAAGACCTAAGAGAAGCCTAAAAATGGAAAAAGGGAAAAGAAAACTTAAGGAATTCAATGGGGCTAAACTGTTTACATCCCTACATGGGAAGATGATACTTGTACCACCAGAAGGAATATACATAGAGGATACGTGTATATGGTGAATCTGAGGGAATGACATAAAGAATAATTAAGGAATGAGAAAGAGGAGTACACTGGGTGCAAAAGGACGGGAGAAGTAAATGATGTAAAGACAGTAAAGGGAAAGATGGGAGGGTGGGCAATGGGCAACGCTTGAACCTTACTCACATCAGTATTGGCTCAAAGAAGGAATAATACACACAATCAGTTGAATATAGAAATTTATCTTACTGGACAGAAAAGTAGGGAGGAGATTAGTAAAGGTAGGGACCTGACAAAAAAGAGGGCAGACCGGGGGAGATGGTAGACAGAAGCAAAACACTGTTGAAGAGGGAAAGAGTGAAAGGAGAGAGAGGACAAACAGAAGGAAAAATAGGATGGAGGGAAAAACATAGTTAGTAATCACAACTGTGAACATGAATGGGATGAAATCTCCCATTAAAAAGAAATGCAGTGGATCAAAAAACCAGAATCCTACATTATGTTGTTCACAAGAAACACACTTGAAGCAGAGAGACACACACAGAGTGAAGGTAAGGGGCTGAAAGAGAATCTATTATGCTGCAGCTGCAGTAAAAAAAAAAAAAAGCAGGGGTAACAATCCTGATCTTAGGCAAAGCAAAAGCAAAAAGAGACCTAATTAAAAGAGATATGGAAGGAAACTACATCTTGTTAAAAGGTACGGCATACAACGAAGTAACATCAATACTAAACATACATGTACCAACTGGTAAAGCACCCAAATTTTGAAAGAAGAAGTTAAGTGAATTACAGGTTCATGACCAAACAAGAGATAGAGAGCATTACAAAATGTAAAACAGACAATTTTGATAATCTTAAGTTAAAAAGCTTTTGTACAAACAAAACCAAAGCAACCAAGATGAGAAAGAAAGCAGAAAGCTAGGAAACAATCTTTACAGCAAGTGTCTCTGATAAACGCCTTATTTCTCAAATACATAGTGAACTGAGTCAACAGGCATTTTTCAGATGAAGAAATTAAAGTTATTTACAGTCATATGAAAAAAATGCTTTAAATTACTATTGATTAAAGAAATGTAAATTAAAACAACCCTAAAGTTGTTTAGTTGAAGTTCCTGTCACCGTCTCTGTCTCTCTCTTCACACAAACACACAAAGACGCATACATATGTGTGTGTTTAATATGTGGGGGGAGAGAAAGAAGGAAAGATGGAGAGAAGACTAGTTCCTAAAATTTAGCCACACAGAGACATAGTAATAAGCTGTCATAAGAAAACCACAAGCTGTGTATCAATATACTTTGTTTCTCATGGCCTTTCCCCCAACTAATGCCACCCCCTTTTGATTACCCTGTATTTATTTTGTATATATCTACATACGTACATGTTTCTTCAGATAGAATATTGTCTCCTCCAGCTAACTTGTAAGCTTCCTGAGGGCAGAGACAATTTTCATTTTTCTCTTTGTGTACCAGTACCAAGTATAGTACCTGGTTCATAGTAGGTGCTTAATAAGTGCTTGCTGATTGACCGATTAAATGGTGTGTGAGGTACTCTAAGGAAAATTTATAGAAAGCTATCAACAGATTTGTTCTGATAGAAGTCATACATTTTCCATCTTAATTTAGTTAATGACTAATAACATTTAGTGACATACCAATTATGAAATATTAGCTGTTAATTCCAAGTTACTGCTTTCATTACTAATATACCAAATATTCCCATAGGAGTGCCTACCACACTACCCAGAACATAAGTGGCACTAAATAAATCCCTGGTGTTAGGGATGAAATATGCCCCCTCCCCTTACATTACCCAAAAAGGAAGAAAGAAGTACAAAGATAAAAAGTAACAAAAAAAAGTAGGCATCAAATTGGCCCCTGCGGCCAATGATGGGCATATCCATAATAGATACTACTTTGCCTTCACTTGATTATCAAATGGACAGCTAAGTGGCGCAGTAGACAAAGGAGTACTGGAACAAGACTAAAGAAGACTCATCTTTCCAAGTTCAAAGCTGGCCTCAGACACTTAACTAGCTGTGTGATACTGGGCAAGTCACTTAACCCTGTCTGCATCAGGTTCCTCATCTTCAAAATGAGCTGGAGAAGAAAATGGCAAACCACTCCAGTATCTCTGCCAAGAATATCTCAAATGGGGTCATGAAGAGTCAGACACAATCGAAAAATGACTAATTATCACATATTTCTAGTAGATACTTAAGAGATTTGAGTGTGATCAGAATCTAAATGAGAAGTGACCTGAAAACCTAATAGAGATCTGAGGTTATTGTAAGGACTGGAATAGCAGAGAAGCTGACAAAATGAACACAGCTGCACAAAATCTGCTAAGTTCCCAAACCTTAGATTTTGTTCCCCAAAATCTTTATGGCATTTCAGTTATAAGGGACTAAACAAGTTGTCTAGACTCCTGAAAATCATTCCAGATACCTAAATTCAGATATATTTTAAATAATATTCCATTCAATTTGCTGCTGTAATTTCAGAAAAAGTATATGTTCAAAAATCTTCACTTTAACCTTAGTATAATACAAACATTTTTAAAAGGTATGACATAGGGACCTATGTCAACTACTCTGAAACTGCTGCTTCTTTAAAAATACAGGAAGTTCACCATATTGATGTCTACAAAAGATTATATCTCAATCCTAATTTACCACACTTTTGAAGAAAATGAATATATATGTGTGGATACAAGACAAATATTTAAGAAACTCCCTATGACAAAAAGTTATTATCAACACTTTTGTGGTTGAGTTAAAAACTATCCCAAACTAACCTGAGTTGTTGCCATACAATGGTAAATATTAATACATATATCTGATATCATATTTGTGGAATCATTTGTGGCAATTTTATGGGAGCTGATAAGAAATTAAACTTAGCCTGGCTTCCACTGAACCTTCTGAAATGAGTTGCAGATTTAGACCTATTTTATACTAAAGTGATTATAATGATCAAAATGTTTATAGCAGCTCTTTTTCAAGTGGCAAAAACCAGAAAACTAAGAGGATGTCCATCTATTCGGGCAATGGCTGAACAGTATATGGCACATGAATATATTAGAATTTATAGTGCCATAAGAAATTATGAAACGAATAGCTTCAGAGAAAACTGGAAGACTTACATTAACTAATGAGGAGTGAAGAGATCAGAATCAAGGGAATAATTTAGACAATAACAACATTGTAAAAGCAAGCAACTTTGAAACATTTAAAAACTCTGATCAATACAACGAACTAATGACTAAGCCTGCTATCTACCTCCTGCTAAGAGAGGTGATGGGCTTAATATGCAGATTTTTTTTATATGGCCAATGTGGGGATTTATTTTGCTTGACTGTGCATGTTACAAGTGTTTTTGTTTTTCTTATTTTTTTTTCCAGAAAAGGAGGGAGACAGGAGAGGGAAAGAAAATAAACGTTTTTTAACTGACAAAAATTAATTAAACATAAAGTGACTATAATGGATAATTCATTTGCAAAATAGGCTATTAATTTCTAACATCATGATGCTATAATGCAAGGTAAATAACGATCTTTAAAATAATCTTCTCTCACTTATGTTAATTCTAAGTATTTTGATATCAAATGCACTTACAGATGAACAGCTCTGTATACTGTTGAGTATGTTATAATAGGTATTTTATTCCTTTAATATATGGGCTAAACTACACGGCCACTGAAGTCACTTCCAATTCTTACATTCTGTGATTCTTTGGAAATATGCTTTGTGAATAACTTTCTAGGTAATAGGTTATACTTAACATCATTGAGACTCTAAATTGTATAGTGAAGATTAATGTGCGTTAATGACTCCTGGAAATGGACTGCTACTTACTATTACTGACCATTACTAACTTACTATTACTAACCAAACTTACTGATTTTTTCCAATGCTGTCACATTTTGACTAAAAAAGAAATAAAAACAGCGTTTAAGTACTCAGTGCTGACAATATCTGTAAATCTTCTGACATCACCCTTCTTCAAACATATCTGCTTAGTAAATGAATACTCAAATTACCTATGATACATGGTAACCAACACGCATGTACTATATTCTCTTTGTTGCTCTAACATGTTAAGATTAAATCTCAGTTATATGAGGACAATGGTACAGTTACTTTGGTTCGAACTTAATTTCCACAATCTACTGATGAGAATATAATTTAGCCAACCTAGATAATACTACTAAGAAAAATAGATGTTAAATAAATGAAATCGGATCTTTTTTGGCTCAACATTTTAGAAGTGACTCCAAAAGAATATCTTTGAATAAAAATGGGCTCGAAGGGGTAGGGATTTTAAATCTGAAAAACAATTTGAGTATCCAGCTAAAGGAAGCCAAAGATAAAAATCTACAATTATTAAGAGTTTGGAAAGAAAAATAATCTTGGTAAAAAGTTAATATACAAAAAAGTAAAGAGAACTTATTATTTAGGGAAAAAAAAGTAGTTATTGTGATAAAAAAGACTAAAGAACCTGTAACTTTTTCTCGAGTTTCAATTTTCTTTTCACACAACAGTTTGCACATTTAGAAGGACTCATTAAAGAACATTAATAAAAATAAACACAAAAAGGCAATTAAAAGAATGTTCTGATAATACGTTTTAAATACAGATTGAGCCAGAATATGGCATATCTTAATTCAAAGGTGATACTAAACAACACATCAATATCTTCTAGCATATTCCTTCCATATAGGAAAGAAGAAAGTACCTATTTATTTGGCAAGCATAATGCTGGGGGCTTTACAAATATTATCTAACTTGGTCCTCACAACTATCCTGGGACGTATGTGCTATTCTTATCTCCACTGTACAGTTGAGGAACCTGAGGAAGAGAAAGGCTAAGTGACTTGCCCAGAGTCAAATAGCTAGTATCTGACGCAAAATCTGAAATCAAGTCTTCCTGACTCGGACTAAGCATTGTTTTCACTTAAGTCACCTCATTACCACTATACAATATTCTATTAACTTCAGAAAACAATGAAAAAATTACAAAATATATTCCTACTTTCTAGACAGTCTATAATAAAGTTTATAATTTTCTTGACAGTCAATGATAAAACTTCCATTTTTAAGATCACCAAGTATAATGAAATTGGGATTCACATTTTTGGTACATTCCATAAAATTGATATTAAAAAATACATATGGGATTACAAACTAAAAACTCCTTATGAAAACTTCCACTATATATTTGATAATATATTGAAAACATTATTTTGTCATCATTACTTAAGTGCCAAAATTATTTTATGATCATTCTGCATTGCCTACTTCTCAAGTATCTGCTCTCAGAAAAAACAAATGTAGCCCTGGGTTGCCTAGACCCAGGTTCACAGAGACTTTTGGATATTGATGCTATCGAGACAGTTAAGTGACATTCTGAAGAGAATTAAAACTGTTAACAGATGTTCTGAGGAAAGAAAGATTATTAAAAAGACATTTCAAGAAGAGTTTCAGTTCATTCAGGAGAAATGCTTTGTTGTTGTGGAGCCTTGAAGAAATGACTTTTCCCCAAGTTTTGGAGCACAAGGGGAAAGGCAGAGAATCAGAGAAGACAGGTGTGTGACAGGAGTATGTTAGAGCAGAGACCAAAATGAGTGACAGTTGATGAGAATGAAGTATAGTTAACAACTTTTCCTACTGATGGTTTCATAGAACTTAGAGGTTAATTTTGGCTGTGAGCCCCACCACAAACTATACTTTGTTTAAATATTAATATGTTCATAATTACTTAATGATGCTAATATATTACATGTCCATTAACAGCAACTTTGTCTAAACATATTATAAACTTGGGATTTGAGATGGGGGAGGGGAGGGAAAAATCTAACCTATGGGAAAAGAAATTTGCCCAAGGTTGCTTTGGTATGGGAGCCAGGCCAATTAACCAGTTTTAATTTTGATAGTTAATTAAAAGCTTTTCAAAGAATATCCACTAGAAAACTTTTGAACCTAGTGACAGAAAATTTGTAAGGCAATATAAGGCAGAAGCAGACCATGGGGAAGAATGCATAGTTCATAGCCTAGCCTTACACACCCATTTCCCACAAGTCTTTAGTGATCCCACAATGATTCTGTGGTCAACCGGACTGTTATATACAGTTCATATTTTTCTAGGAACCTGGAGGACTCTTGAAAAAGATGCCAGCTTAGAATATAATCAAGATTTATTTTCAGATTAAAGATTAAGCCCCTTTTTAGCTAAGAAAAACAACAAGCACAAAGGATGGTACAGAAATAGGATGCAATAAGAACATCACTAAACTCTTCACTTTTTCTGATAACAGCTTCAGTTTCTTAAAATAAAAAACAAAAGCAAGTATACATTATTATTTCTTATTCTATAAATAAACCCATCATCACTTTGATATTTTAATTTTCAACCAAAATTCTGATAGACAATAATTTATCAATTTTTTACAAGTCAAAAGATTGCCATGGAAAATAAGCTGTGTATCACAGGTGCTTCAAACTCAAAGATTCTAAGAGATTAAAGCTTCACATCTCCTTAAGGGAACTTAACTCACTTGTTATTCTTAAACAGACTTTATAACTACTATTTTTTCCAGAATATGATCTCAAATTCTATATTCTTTGTAATTTATTATCATTATAGCTTCTAAGGACAACATTTCTAAAATGGCAAAGAAGTTAGAATACAAGTTAATGGATAAAACTGCACAAAACTGTGGCATAACAATGAAAAGCTTTAGATTTTGAATGAATGAGAAATAAAGCAGTTAAGATTTCATTGAACTGATATTCACCTTAGAGAGTAAATATGGTTTAAAAATCATATGATAAAAGCAGACACTTAAAATTCATGAACCAATTTTGTTCATCCCCCAAATTTTTCTGTCTGAGTTTAGTATAAGTCCAAGGACTTGGCTACATATATATATATATATATACACACACACACACACACACACACACACACACACACACACACAACATAACAAAAAATGAAAACACAGAATGAGTCAACCAATTCACTCTTCAAGTACTAAAAATTTTTTTTTGATGAAAGACTCAAAAGTTACTTTGGGAGTATATCCCATAGATATCACTTGCTGATATTATCTACTTAAGCACTCCACCATAAAGAATATTGTTGCTAAGAGAACTTGGATATAAAGATTTTAGTGGATAGTGATACAACATGAAGAAATTTATAGATGTTAATTGAATTAGTTTTACTGTACTGACTAGTAAGCTAGATCTACGCACTTAACATTACATACAAATTTAAGAGATGAAATGAGAAAGATAGGTGAGACATTAAAAAAAACATAGTACGCTACTTACAATGTTATTCCAAATAAATGCTATTCTGCAGTGATGTCACTGAGACAGCAAAGCCAAATCCAACTATAATATCCACAGCTTGCTGTAATATTTGTTTTATCTGTCACTGAAATAACCCTGGCTTGGCACACTCCTTGACAGGAATAATAGAACTCAGCCCAGGCCTGCCTAAGAGCTAGACCAGGGGACTGCTCCCCAAATACCTCAATGACATACATCCCTCCACCAGTCTCTCAGATGAACGAACAGACCAAGCCAGAGTCAGCCCAGCTCTCTCTTTAACACCTTTTAAAGACTTTGAGCTTTTCTCCTTCTTTGCCATCCATCATTGCCCTTCAAGTTCCTGTTGCTCCCCTTATCCCTATAATTAGGCAGCGATCATTTAGGAGAAAGCTTTCCTTGCCCTTTGCTCATATTCTCTCATCTTCATCCACTCAGCCCAACTCCTTTCCACTGTGCCTTCTGGAATTCCTGTTCAATAGCAAAGTAACTTTCTTCATCCTGGATGTCTTTCTCTATTAGCCTTTACGAAGACTTGGCTCTCCTTTGATGGCACTGCATTACTAGCTATCTTTTCCAATACGGTCTACACCTCCTTCTCATACACCTGTCACACTGGTCCTGACGAGTTTATTAGAATATCTTTTGCTCCCCATTCTCTATTCCAGACTATCACTCCCTCCTTCACTAAGTAACCTTTCTTCTTTTGAAGCCCACATAATTAAAATGTTCCTCCTGTAATTCATTTATCTTTTCCTTCAAGTATCTGGATACTCTGCTATTTGGTGCATATATATGTTTAGTACTGCTATTACTTCACTGGTCTATGGTACCTTTTAGCAAAATACAGTGTCATAATTTTCTTGTATCTCATTTCTTTTTCCATTTTTTTCCTTTACCATTCTTATTTGAGATTTAGAATCATCTTTTGGCTCTTTCTTTATCTCTTCCAGGAAATCTTGTTGGGCTTTTGCACTGCATTGCAATTTGCACTGTTTTCTTTGAGGTTTTGCTTGTAGTTGTTTTCATATCATCATATGTCCTCCTGAGTTTGTGTCTTTACCTTCTGTCATCATAGTAACTTTTCATGGTTAGGTTCTTTTTTTGCTGTTATTTGTTCATTTTCCCAGCTTATTTCTTGACTGAAATTTATGCTGAAGTTAGGCTTTCTTCACCTGGCATGAGGGGTTATTGGGTGGGAGAGGGGTGTTTTCCCCAAGCTTCAGGCTTTTTCATGTTTCTGTTTTTACAGCGAGTTCTGGAAGTTTCTAAGGTTTGGGTGCTTCCAAGGTGGTATGATCCAGAGGAAAATGTGGTCACTGCCTTCCTTGACCCTTACCCAGGAAGGGTTAGCATTTCCGCCCTGAAACAGTGCCTGGTCCTGTGCTGTGTTAGCACAAGGGTCCCCTCTAATCTCTTTCTGATTAGTTTTCCAATCCCCTTAATTATTGGGCTGAGAACTCCCGAAGCTGTTGCTGCTACTGTTGTAGTGGCCTCCAGGGTCCACAGCTGGTACTGCTGCTAGGTGCGCTCTGAGCCAGCCCCCAATGCAGTGTCACAGAGCTCTCCTTCTGATGTAAGTTGTCTTAGTCTAGAAAAAGGTCTCAGTTTAACTTTTTGTTGTCTCTACCATTCCAGAATTCAATGTCAGGTTTTAAAGCTGTTTGTAGGGAAATACTGGAAGAGTTGGGCTGTTGTGCTTTGTCAACTCCCCCATCTCGGCTCCCACAATTAAAATCTTCCAACCAATCAAAAGTATGGTAGCTGTAATACACCAACCCCTAAGTCATTTTCCTGCCTTCTTCAAGGAGCTCATTTCCTTGCATCATCATTTTCTTCTCCTCAACTCCTGTCCGTATATAGATTATCTCAAAAATCTTGGCAACATTTTAAGCTTTAACATCTTTAATAACTTTTAAAGCTGTGCTAAGGTTTTTGGAATACTCTATATGTGAGGCAACTCTTATATTCATGCAGATGCTTCTTCAAACTCTCTTACCTTCCATTTCTTCAATCTTCTCAAGTCCCAAGACCAACTCATTCACTTGACCTTGTCCACACAAAGGAATAATTATTCCTACACTGGATTTTACTATTATCAAGCGTGCCCATCTGAACATAGGTCCAGTCATTTCATTCCTCCTACATCTCCTATTTACCTACATCATGATCTATATTCCCTCCAAACCTCAGTATTTTCTGAGACCACCTTCTCCTTTCTTTCCAATCTCAATCCAATAGTTAGTCATTTTAACTCAATACTAACTTCTGTTCCTGAATCCCTCCCCCTGTGTCCTATTGCCATTCTTCTCTTGCTAATACCAACCCCTAGATTACTCCCACCATCCTCCTCCTCCTCTCCTCCTGCTGAACAATGCTGGAGGAAATCTGACAAACATGCTGCCTGGGTACAAATTCAAGTTGAATAACCTCAACTGGGCCCTCACTGCACCACCAAGTCAGTCCTTTTATTCCTCCTTAACTGATTGCCTATTCTCCCCACAGAAGCTATTTCAAACTTTCTCTTGCTTTTTGAAGTAGCCATCTTGCATTCTACACCATTTCCTCCTCTCTTTTTCTCCTCTTACTTTACTAAGAAAATTGAAGCCATTCAACTCACATTTCCTCTTCTCCCATTCTCTGATCATCTTAAAATGCTTTGACATCATCTGCTACTCTCTCCTATTCTCCCAACCTCCAAGAAAAAAGTGGCCTTTTTTTTTAAAGTGAGGTAATTGGGGTTAAGTGACTTGCTTAGAGAAACACAATTAGTAAGTGTTATGTGTCTGAGGCGGGATTTGAACTCAGGTCCTCCTGACTCCAGGGCCAGTGCTCTATCCAATGCACCACCTAGCTGACCCCTAGAAGTGGCCATTTTTATTGCCAACATTAACACTCTTCTACCTGTACTGTTGTTCAGCTGTTTTCAGGGACATCCGACTCTTCATGATCCTATTTGGGGTTTTCTTAGCAAAAATACTGGAGTGATTTGCCATTTCCTTCTCCAGCTCATTTTACAGATGAGAAAACTGAGGTAAGACAGATGAGAAAACAGTGACTTGTCCAGGGTCACACAGCTAGTAAGTGTCTGAGGCCAGACCTGAACTCCTGTTTTCCTGATTCCAGGTTGGGTGCTCTATTCACTGAGCCATTTAGCTGCCCCACCTCCACCCATGTACTTGGCTCTAATTCCTATCTTCCCCATCAGAATGCATCTTTGATCATACCTCCCCTACTTTGAAACTTCAACTTTTCCATATAAACTGGTTCCTTCTTTCCCTCCCAACTTCAAATATGCTCAAATCTCCTCTATCCTTAAAAAAAGAAAAAAAAATCTTGCCTTGAGTTTGCCATCCTTTCAAGCTACTGTTCTATATTTTCCCTCTTTCTCTGACAACCTCCTTTAAAAAAAAATCTACACTTGATTCCTCTGCTTCCCTTCCTATCATTCAGTTCACAACCCTTTTCAATCTGACTTTTTACCTAATTATTCAACTGAAATTGCTCTCTTCCCCCTTACAATGATCTCTTAATTGCCAAATTTGATCATCTTTTTCTCAATCCTACTCCTTCTCAACCTCTCTCTGATGTATTTCATTTTCATAATCAACCTCTCCTGAAAACTATTCTCTCCTCTCTCAGTTTTTGTGATGCTACTCTCTCTTGATTTTAATCCTACCTGTTAGCAGCTTCAGGGTCTCCTTTGCTCTCTTATCATCTACATCATGACTCTTCCCACCAACTAAGAGTGTTCCCCTAAGGTTCAGTCCTAGGCTCTCTTCTACTCTTTCTCTATTCCAAATTCTTAACATTCCTTTGTATCATGGATCTCTTTGGCAGTCTGGGGAAGCCTACAGACTCTTTCTCAGAATAATGTTTTTAAATGCATAAAATAAAATATATAGCATTACAAAATAAACTAATTATATTGCAATAGTAATTTATATATGTGTACACACACACACACACACACACACACACACACACACACGGGTTTTTTTTTTTTTTAACAAACCCCAGGTTAAGAATCTCTGCTCTACACTCTCTCAGTAACCTCATCAGCTTCTACAGGTTTAACTATCATCTCTATGCAGATAATTTCCAAATCTATATATCCAGCCCCCTAGTCTCTCTGAGCTGCAGTTCCAGATCACCAATTGCATATTGGACATTTCAGCCTGGATGTCCCAGAGACATACTAAACTCAACATGTCTAAAATTGAACTCATTAGCTTTCGCCCAAGCCCTTTCCTCCACCAAATTTCCCTACTCTTGTCACAGGCACTTCCACTGTGTTTCATCAGTTGCCAAATTCTGCCATATACATATATACATATATACATATACACATATATATACATGTATATGTATATATATATATATATATATATATATATACATACATATATACACACACACACACATCTTCTCAACGATGATTACATCCAAGTCTTTTTCTTCACACACACCTAACCATTATTGTTCATTACCTCTCACCCAGCATGCTGCAACAGCCTCCTAATTGGTCTCCTTCCCCTCAAGTCTCTCATCACTCTAAACTCCTACATACCATTACCAAACTAATTTTACTTTTACACAGACTGATCATATCACCACCCTATTCAATCAACCACAGTGACTTCCTATGAATTCTAGAATAAAATATAAGACTCCTCTGTTTAGCTTTAAAAGACCTACGCAACCAGGCCCCAATCACCTTTTCAGCCTCTTTGGACATATTTCCCTTCCCATGCTCTGTGATCTAGCCAAACTGCCCTTTTTTTCCTATTCTTCTTTCATTACAACACCACAATTTCCACCTTAAAGTTTAAGCCTTTGTACTGGACATCTCTCAATCTCGGAACATATCCCCTCCTTACCTCTCTTTAATAGACTCTCTCTCCTTTAAAATATTTTTCAGGCACCACCTTCTTAATGAAGACTCTTATTATTAACTTTATATTTGAGCGACATATATTTTTATATGTTCTTTTTGACTCCCCAATTAGAATGTAGCTTTGCTGCGAGTAGGGCCTATTTCATTCTTTTGTACCTGTATCCTTAGCACCTAACACAGCATTTAGCATACAGCTGACACTTGAATATTTACTGGCTGAAAATAAGTGGCTTTTGGTTTCTGTTCTCAGCTCAAGAAGTTCCTGCCCTGATTCTACAGAAATTATTCATAACATTAACTAACTTCATGTTTTTGTAGAATCATTACTATGGGAAAAGTAGGGGAGGGGGCAAATCTGTACTAGCTGGTAAAACTAAAGAAAAAGAGTATTTCTTTTTTAATTTGCACATCACAGGAAAAAAACTTAAATTTGGTCTTATGAATATAGTCTGAGACTCCTATGATATTTAACGCACAATATTACAACATGAAGTTTTAAAAAAAGAAATTCCATGCTCTTACTATAAAACAAGATATGGGAAACTGACTAATTACAACTTAGTTTGGTGAAATCATAACATTAAACACATAAAACAGTTTATTCTTAAGATTATTTTGTCCAGGAGTAACAGCAGTATAACTTTATTATTAAACAGACTTAGTTCAACAGCTCTGTTTAATGTTAAAAGGACATAACACAATGTAAAAATCCTATCCAAGTACATGTAAAAATCAAATGACTTGATTTTGTTTTTCTGCTTTGTCTGTCATCAGACTTGCAAGTACTAGTTATCTAGTTCAAATGCAAATAAGCACTTTCTATTACTTTGATGAACATGTGTGATGCTCAGAATTATATATTTAGGTGCTACCACCTCAAAGTACCAGAACTTAAACAGCACATGAAAAGTAATGTAGAACTGTCAAGGAACAGTCTTAGTCAATCTACACTAAAAAATGGCAATATAGGATAATGAAATATACATCACAGTTGCTAAAGATACAAATAAAGAAAATGTGCAAAACTCAAGTAATGGATAGTTAAAATAATGCATTAAGTACAGATGTTGTATTATATGTATTTGATATTAGGAACAATTTCAAGCTTAATTTTATATTTTATTGAGGGTCTCTTTTCTCTCTCTCTCTCTCTGCCTATTCCAATCTTTAAGTTCCATAAACTTACTAGTGCACACAAACTATCACCAACTTCACCATGAGGCTAGAAAATTCCTTCCCAGAAAACATGGATCAGTCAATGCAATTACCATTTATTTGGGAAGCTCACCATAATACCACTCATTACAGAGTGGATTTGTCATAAATTCAGACTGTCTTAGATCAGGGGAACTCAGCTGCTGAACTGTCCAAACAAACTCACAAGCACTTGATCTGAGACCACTAGGTAGTACAGCAAGTGAGAGCTGTGGACTTGTGAGTCTGAAAGAAGAGAGTTCAAATCCCACCTCAGACATCAGCTAGGTAACTCTGAACAAATCACAATCTCCTTCAGTCTCAGTATTCTTATCTGTAAAATGAGGATAATAACACCTATCTCACAGGGCTGTTGTGAGAATCAAATGAGCCGACCAATGCACAGTACTTTGAATATCTTAAAATGCTGTATAAATGGTTATTATTATTGCTGCTATTATCTATCTGTAAGGTTTGTCTTACATAACAGATATAGCTGCACAAAGGGACTCTCTTTTGGAAAGTTCTAGCACCTTGTTTTCTTGGCAGGACTGGATCTTTTGGTCATTAAGAAAAGTGGTTATGGGAAGATCTATTATAAATATTAGGGATAGCAAAATGGTTTTTTATAAATTCTCTAGGGTTTAATTTTAAACGGATGTGGTAATTAATGAGCTATAACTGTCAAATGTACCATATGTACAGTTTAGGGAACACTGTAAATTTCCCTATTACTGGTCTTAGCTTACTCTGTACTCAAATACAAACAACTGCATTAGTGGTAGAGAACAAATAGTACAAGACCACAAGTTGAAAGATCTGAATTCCAGTCTGAGCCTCACCACATGAGTGTCAAGGAATCTTTAGTTATGTCACAACCTATTCCAATCATTTTATCTATAAAATAGGTAGTATTTTCAGATGAATTCTTGGCTGCTGTATAAATCAAATTACATAATATTTATGGATTGCCTGTTCAAAATTGTGAAAGCATTAAATATAAGGCATTATTATACATTTGAAGGGGAGAGGAATTAAGTCATTGATCTGTGATCATTAACGATACAAATATCTCTTTAGATTTCTTAAAGATCTTATAACTTTGGGCCTTTTCTCTTGAAGAAAAAGATAAGATGCAAATGGGTGGCGATAAAAGCTGAGGTAGCAGACAAAAAAAAATCACGAGACACTTATTATCATAGTGTAGTCTCATTTCAAAAATACGACTTCCACTTGCAACCTATCTTTTGTTAGCTATTTATGTGATGCATTATCCGTAAAATTGGGGTGTTACTATAAGGTCACTGGCCTAATACGCCCTCAAGTGATCTTGGCAGCCTTAAGGGAAGGTCCTTCCCACTGAGAAAAGTGGGAGTAGGGACTATTTCAACCTTTGTACCTATATCCTTAGCACCTAACACAGTTCAGTTGGAACTGAAGAAGGTGCTATAGATTTCTCAACCAGCAGACTCTCCCCTCACCCCACCCTTACCCCCAGGCACCCTGCTTCTTAATACTTAACTTTACTAACTTCTGAATTAGACAGCATCTGTAGGAGTCATCTAATCTTTAGAAAATTAACAATGAGCTAGTTAGATCAGAAAAAACCCAACTGAAAACTGAATATATTAAGTCAAAATACAGCCCCAAATGTTTTTCCCCCTGAAGATGATCTCAAAACTTGCGACTCCTACATTCTCATAGTATAAAATGCTGCCAAATTTACTTAGCTGACAGAAGAATGAACTAGAATCCAGCATCAACACAGCTGGAAAAAAAAAAAAACTAAGAATTTAAGAGAAAATGTAAAGTTTCATTCAGTCTATGATGAAAAAATAAATGGAGAAGTACCAACAATACACTGTAAATTACCCATTATACCATCCAGAATCAATGTTGAAACCATAAAAATGGTCTATTTTTTAAAAAGGCAAATCTCTATAATTGGCAACTTGTAAAGATGTCTTCAAAGAAACTAAGTGTGCAGGACTCTTAAAGAATGGATTACAAACCTTTGTCATTTGGCTTTAAAAGCAGTATTTCAAGCCAAAAGAATGATTTGATTGATGTTTTAAAACATTCTAAAACCAGTAATATGATTTAAGGGACATCAATTACTGATGATATACCAGGTTCTTACCAAATGAAAATTGCTCCTTTCCAGACTTAATGTTGGTTAAATACAAAAGAAATTGAAACTAAATGTAATTCAGACTTCGTAGCAATAGTACTGTCTCTATGTACATTATATTTTCCAAAATATTTATCATATATTATCTCCTTTTCCCTAAAAATAATCTTATTAGGTAGTTATTTTATCTTTATTTTACAGAAGAAATATGGTCCAGAGTCACAGTAAGTACTGGTAGAATGTATCTGTCTCCTGAACACTAAGAATATCAATTGTCTTTTTCCAACTTGCACCAACCAGTATGTCAGGTTAATGTTTTTCAACTTATTTAAAATGAGTCTTCTTTTACTTTCATTTACATTTTGTTTATTTTTATTTCAAATATCTAAGGTAGTCTTGTCTATGCAAATGATCAGTGAAACAGCAACGCAAGACATATTTATAATCACTTAAGAAATGAAATTTGGTTTCAAAAACCATCAAAACTTGAGCATTATGCCAGAGTAGTATAGCACATAATAATAACAATATCTGTTATTATTATAGCTAGCATTTATATAGCATATGCTATGTTTCAGGCACTTCAGTTGTACATTGATAGTTTCACAGTCTTTATATTTTCTCTGTTTTCATTCTAGCCATTGTCAAAACTACACTCAGTTACAGTAAATGCTTTGAAAATTAGAGTGCTGAACTACATTAGAAAGATATTTTATATATATATATGAAAATTCTGTAAGATCTACAGATGATTCTATAATAATACTTACATTTATATAGTATATTAAAGCTTACAAAGTTCTTTCCTTACAACAACCCTGTGAGGCAGATAGTATACATATTATTACTACCCCTACCTTACAGATGTGAAGTAGGTATTGAAAATATTATCATAAATATTTTACCAATGTTATCAAGGCATATTTTTAATAAAGGTAGTAAATTACATTGGTATACAATCTCAGCCAAATGAACACATTTAAAATTAAGTGTTGGCTAACGTACACTTCACCAGTAAAAGCAGTGTTTTGGCTTCCTTTAATTAAAACCAGCAAGAACAACTCATAAAAGGAAATACAGTAAAATATCCAGGATGTTCTGACTAAGCCAAATACTTGCAGGTCAGTTACTCTACCAGAAAAGAAACTGGCAATCTTTGAAATCGGTATTCAAAAGCAGAATATATCTAGCCTTCAATTATCTACAGGATTTTACTGTTTCAGAAATGAAGAACAAAGAAGATATGGCACTGTAGGCAGAACTTAAAATCAAAGTTTGTACAGATGAATTTGTTCACATACCAAGTAGTCAAAAACTGCCTGGCTCTGAGCCTAAAGGCATATCTTTTCTTTTTCACCTGGAAATCTTACAGACTAAACACTTTGACAAATACAGTTAAAATTTGATGATAAACCTGACTTGCTTTCACTAAAACAATAAGTCATTGTACTTTTTAAATCCTATTATTTTAATACTCAAAATGAATGGGGGATGTGGAAGATATTTCCTGTACAGCACATAAACAATTGTATTAGGGTCCTCTAAGTTTACTGTAATTGGCAGTAGTGTGAAAAAAAAGATCTTACACTTTCCCTATTCAAAAAGATTTTAAACAAACATACGCATAAAACGACTTACACCACATGAAAACTCAAGCCTTTCAAAACAAACCTGAACATCTGCAATACCTACAGAGGACTTAGTTTAATTTTTCAAAGTATTCTGAGGAAATATTTAACAAAGCCCAAAAATGTACCAACTGAAAACTAAGGCTATGAGAGAAACACTGAACCACAAAAATAAAGGCACACTGACTCTTAGTAAAGATTGGAGCTGAGAAGCCAAAGTTAATATGGAAACACCCTTCCGCTTTGTAAACAATGAATTTCCATATTATAGATTAATTTTAATGTTAGTTTAATTGAAGTGGCCATGTGTAATGCCCACACATTGTGTATACTGTGTATACCTACACAATAGATGGGGTTAAATCTCCACCCTCCCTAGCTCAGGTGGCTATGAACTAGTTATAATAATAATTCACATCATTCACAACACAGCACTTTAGTTTTTACGAAATACTTTTCTCACAACCACACTATGAGGCATACAGTGTAAGTTTCACTATGCCCTTTTTGTAATGTGGAAACTGAGGTTCAAGTCTATAAATTAGTTTCCCACAGTCATAGCTAGTACGTCTCAGTCAGAATTTGAACCTAGATCTTCTGACTCTAATTCAAATACTTTTTCTACTGTGTTATTACAGACTCAACTGAGGAGTGGCTAAAAAATTATATGAATGTAATGGGATATTACTGCATAGTATAAAATGATGAAGAATTCATAGAAACACAGAAAAATCTATTTGAAGTGATACAGAGTGAAATCATGCCTACACAAGGTAGAGATCAGATCTTTTCCTTTCCACCCAGTGTACAACACAACTACTTAATGACTTGTAAATGAAAGATCATTAAAAGGAAACCAGCTCAGGGCAATCCTGGAGAAGCTATAATGAAACATACCACCCTTCCTCACAACGAAGGTGAGAGATTATTAAGGGAAAATGTATATACTATTAAACAGGCTTGGGTGTTTTAGCTTTCTTCTGTATAACAACAGAGGATTCAATAGCACTGTAGTAAGGAAGGGGTAAAATAATTATTATGTTAAAATACAAGGTTTCAACAGAAGATGGAAGGGGGATGAAGTAAAGCATGGCGGGGGCAGGCCTATTAGAACTAGCCACAGGAGACCCTCACTCAAACTGATCAACCTCAAATTGAAAGTTCCAGAGAAAAAAGGGTTAAGTCCACTATGGCATGGTTTCTGGTCTAAACATCAAGTGGTTGGCAAGAATATGGCTTTGGAGTAACCTTACTTCAAAAGGCAGTAAGGGTAGAAGTCAGGCTCCTCAAATTATGGCTGCCTTGGAGGCCATGCAGTATCAAGGAAAGACTACTGAACTTGGTTGCAGTTTTGAGACTCACATTCAAATACCAGTTTTATAATTTATTAGCTATATGACTAGACAAATCACAGCTTCACTGGGCCATAGATGCCTCATCTATAGAAAAAAGAAGATAATATCTGCACTACCTGCCTCCCAAGACTGCTGTAAGAAAAGCTGTTTGTAAGTTATCAGTTATTCTCTAAGACGAACTACTCTTGTAATCAAATTGATATTACTATAGTACTTTATATTTCATTTTAATAAGATATTTGTTTTTAAAGCTGGCAACCTGCTTTATTTTTTAAATTTAATATTGCCAATTAACAAAAATCCATTTTCTCTCCCTCACATTAAAGTACTCCCCTTTCCATTAAACAAACAAACAAAAAAAGCCCCTTCAAACAAATATGCATAGTTAAGAAAAACAAATTCTTCAACCAGTCACGTCCAAAAAATGTCTTAATCTGAGCCTGAGTACACTACTCTGTCAGGAGGTGAGGAACACATAATGAATCCTCTGGAATTGTGGTTAATCATTGCATTGATCAGAGTTCTTAAGTCTTTGAAGTTGTTAGTATTTACCATGTGGTTGTTATTGTAATAAATTGTTCCCCTGATCTGTTCCCTTTACTGTTATCAGCTCACAGAAATCTTCCCAGGTTTCTCTGAAACCATCCCCGTCATTTCTCACAGCACAGCAGTATTCCATTACATTTGTTCATCCATTCCCCAACTGATGAGCATCCTTTTAGTTTTTAGTTCTTCACCATCACAAAATGAGCTGCTGTAAGTATTATTGTACAAATGGCTTATTTTCCTCTTTCTCTGATCTCCTAAGAACAGTAATTGTGTTACTGAATCCAAAGGTACGTCCGGTTTAATAATTTTGGGGGTATGATTTCAAATTACTTTCTGGAACAAACCAACTCATGGTTTTACCAACAATGAATTAATACGGCTAGGTTCTGATTAGTGTGAATAGTGAATCCCTTCAAATGGTCAAATCATTCAAATCTGCACTGAATATTTCCAATGAATTGGAAACAATTACCACATAATTATAACTTTGAATACATACGATCACTTCAAGGGAGTCGTTATCTGCACAAATCAAGACCTTGGTGTATGCTTGTTTTCCCACAGTTTCCTTAGCATTTCTCATTTTCTGGGCTGTTTTTTTTTTTGTTAACTTTTCCTATCTAATGGATGAGGTAGAAGCTTAGAGTTGCTTTACTCTGCATTTCTCTGGTAATTAGTGATTTGGAACTTTTTTTTTCATATGACTATTGATAACTTAGATTTCTTCCTCCAAAAACTAATCACTTCTATACCTTGTTTGGTCATAAGTTCTTCCCTTATACATACACAGCTCAGGCATAGTCCTACAAGGAATCAGTAAAACAGACAACACATTTGTTATAAGCTCTGATATCTGAAGAGACACAATACTAATTTCCAAGGCTTAAATTTATGTTAGAAATTCTACTTATCTACAAATTAATATCTAAGAGGAAGCATGGCACAGAGTATAGAGGGGTCACCAAAAAGTGAGAAAGATTAGATTTCAGATCTTGCCTTTAACATATGCTGACTGTGACCACGGGCAAGTCACTTGTCTTAGCAATCAAGGCTACTACTTAGGACTGAAAGTCACAGATGAGTTACTGACTTTGTTGGCAAAGGGAATTTCCATGCCAGGATCTGCCCATATAAATAAAGTCACAAATTGGCTCCTTCTCCCTTCAATTTCCTAGCTAAAATTATTTTAGGCCACTAGCCAATTCATTAAAAAGCATGCATTTAATCATCAAAACTTGGTACTGGCTAAGAAACAGAGTGGTGCATCAGTGGAACAGATTAGGTACACAAGATGTAGTAGTCAATGATTATAGTAATCTACTGTTTGATAAACCCAAGACTCCAGCTTCTGGGATAAGAACTCACTGTCTAACAAAAACTGCTGGGAAAACTGGAAAATAGTATGATTTACACTTTATACTAAGGTAAGGTCAAAATGAGTACATGATTTAGACATAAAGGGCAATACTATAAGCAAATTAGGAGATCAAGGAATAGTGTTTACCTGTTAGATCCGTGGAGAATGGAAGAATTTATGACCAAACAAGAGATAAAGAACATTATGAAATGCACAATGGATAATTTTGATTACATTAAATTAAAATGTTTTTGCACAAACAAAGCCAATACAACCAAGATTAAAAGGGAAGCAGAAAGCTGGGAAACATTTTTTACAGCCGGTGTCTCTGATGAGGGCCTCATTTCTCAAATATATAGAGAACTGATAAAATTTGCAAGAATACAAGACATTCAACAACTGAAAAATGGCCAAAGGATATGAACAGGTAGTTTTCAGAGGAAGAAATTAGAGGAAGAAATTAAAGTTATCTACAGTCACATGAAAAAATGTTCTAAATCACCACTGATTTAGAGAAATGCAAATTAAAACAACTCTGAGGTACCACATCACACCTATCAAATTGCTGTAACATGACAAAACAGGAAAATGGTAAGTGTTGGAGAAGATGTGGGAAAACTGAAACACTAATGCATTGTTGGTAGAGTTGTGAACTGATCCAACCATTCTGGAGAGCAATTTGGAGCTATGCCCAAAGGCCTAGAAAACTGTGCAAACCCTTTGATCCAGCAATACCACTACTAGATCTGTATCCCAAAGAGATCATAATGAAGGGAAAAAGACCCACATATACAAAAAAATTTATAGCAGCTCTTTTTGTGGTGGCCAAGAATTGGAAATTGAGGGGATGCCCATCAA
This sequence comes from Phascolarctos cinereus, assembly GCF_003287225.1. Classification (NCBI taxonomy): domain Eukaryota; kingdom Metazoa; phylum Chordata; class Mammalia; order Diprotodontia; family Phascolarctidae; genus Phascolarctos; species Phascolarctos cinereus. The sequence goes on along the minus strand of NW_027555736.1, from coordinate 86,640,408 downwards.
TCGGGGAAGGGCTGAACAAGTTGTGGTATGTGAATGTAATGGAATACTATTGTTCCATAAAAAATAATGGGCAGGCAGGTTTCAAAAACACCTGGAAAGACTTACACGTACTGATGCTGAGTGAAGTGAGCAGAACCAGGAGAATATTGTACGTAGTAATAGCAACACTGTGCAATGACTGACTTTGATAGACTTAACTCTTCTCAGCAATGCAATGATCTAAGACAATTCCAAAAAATGCATGATGGAAAATGCTATCCACATCCAGAGAAAAAACTATGGAGTCTGAATGCAGATCAAAGCATACTATTTTCTCTCTCTCTTTTTCCCCCTTTTGTTCCGATTCTTCTTTCACAACAAATTACGAAGTCCTTACATTTTTTTTAAAACTTATAGGATAAAAAAAAACCCAAACCCTGGTTACTCCTTTCTCTTCCTCATTCTCTGTAATTTGCTCCTCCATTATGGCATCCCAGGTTTCTGTCTGCTTAAACACAGAAACTGATGACTTTTCACAAAGTATGTGAACAGGTTCAATTACTGTCATTTCCTGCTTCATCACAAAATGGAACCAAAGAAAAGGAGTTTTTAATAGTAAGAAAGACTCTAGAAAAATATGCTGCCTGTAAGAAATTTGTCTACTGCATTGCCAGTTTCAGGTCCAACAAAGTGATTTTATAAAGCTTCCTTCCTTCACTAACTTGTTAGTTAGAGTTCTCTCTTAGCCTGCTCTTCACTATATCTTGCGTGACAAATTTAATTTTCTTTAAGAGAAATTCACTAATATTCTAATGTGATTATTTTTTGCCCTTATACTCTGCTCCACAGACACATGATTTAACCAAATTATAAAAGTCAACAGAATACAATATTTATGCACTTCATGTCTTTGGTGGCCAATCAGCTGCTAGCAGTACAACACAGTACTTTGTTATAGGTTTCTAATGTTTGATAAAGTTTAGGCATGCTGGTAAAGAACAATTTTGATTCCTTCTCTTGTTGTTAGCCATATCCCAACTTTCAGATGGCAGTTTACATTTTATTATTGTAATATTACATTATTATTATGTACATTCCATAGAAGAAGGTACAAGTCAATTCAATCTAACTGATCACAAACATCAGCTAGGAAAATGTATTTTTTACAAGAATAGCAACCCTACTCCAGTTCCTGTATTTATAATGAAAATGCTGTGCTAGTACTATCATGTAAAAGAATACACTAGCAAAATAAACAGTCTTGCTTGTACTCTCATGTCTAGCCTCCAGATTTTTTTTTTGGCAGAAAAGACTATGAGTAGAAATTTATGAAAGTGGAACTAATCAGTCCTTAAATACTTTCCATTACTGTGTATGTAGCACATTCTTAGATTGAAACTGGGTGGAACTGGAAAAAAAGAGACTTAGACATAGTTAGAATATGACTGGTATTTCTGTGGACCTTACAACCAAAGTATTTTTTTTATCCTGAACAAAATATGAGATGCTCTAAAACACAGTATTCCCAATAAATGTGCTCTCAAATACTACTTCATCCTGGCTACCTTAGCAGGGTAGAGAAGAGTTCTGAACTGGGAGTCAAGATGCAGATATAGATAGATAGATAGATAGATAGATAGATAGATAGATAGATAGATAGATAGATAGAGAGAGAGAGAGAGAGAGAGAGAGGAGAGAGAGAGAGAGAGAGAGAGAGAGAGAGAGAGAGAGATAGACAGACAGATAGATATAGATATGTCTGTGTGTGTGTGTGTGTGTGTAAAATAGATATAGATATACCAGTTATGTTCTGCATCAGTACAGGGTAGTAGTACCCATACTGATGAAACCATGGAATCACTGACAATGATATTTAACTATCGGGTTTTTAAAAATATTGAATATCTTTTTCTCATAGTTAATTTTTACAAATTAAAGGAACCAGCTATCAAAGTTAATATCTGCCAAAGACATAAAACTTTCCCTAAACTGTTTCCTTACCTGGAAAAAGAAAGGTAATAGAACTTGTAATTAATACCTCAAAGAATAATTGCACAGAAATTGTTTTTGCAAATGTTAAAAAGTTATATAAATGTGAACCATTGTTACTATTTGATTAGTAAAAGAACTAAAGTACTAGAGTAAATAAAGACAGTCAACAGGGAGTCAATAAGCATTTATTAAGCACTTACTACATACCAGGCACTGTGCTAAGTAACAAAGACAGGCAAAAACCAAAAAACAAAACCAATTCCCCCCCCCCCAAGGAGCATAGTCTAATGGGAGAAACAAAACATAAATAACTACGTTCCAATAAGATATGTACAAGATAAACTGGAGATAATCTCAGATGGAAGACAATAAGATAAAGAAGACCAGGAAAGGCTTCTAGCAGCAGTTGAGATTTTAGCTGGGGATTGAAAAGAAGCCAAGGAATTTAAGAGGCAGAGAAGAAAAAGGAGAGAATTCTAGGCATGGGGGACAGTCAAGGAAAACGCAGTCAGATTTTGCAAGGAAATGCAAGAAGGCCATTGTCACTGGATGGAAGAGTATTGCGAGCACAGAAAAAAAATAAGACTGGTGGAATACGCAGGGACTAGGTTATATGAAGGGCTTTAAAAGCCAGAGTAATTTATATAGCATTTGATCTTGGAGGAAATAGGGCCTCACTGGAGTTTACTGAATAGGAGAGGTGACATGGTGAGACCCGTGCTTTAAGAAGATCAATTTGACAGCTAAGTAGAGGATGAACTAGAGTGGGGAGAGTCTTGAGGCATGAAGACTAACCAGAGTTATTTCAATAATCTAGGTGTGAGGTGATGAAGGTCTAACTAGCATAGAGGTAGGGTCAGAAGAAATAAGGGGGAACATATAAGAGATTTTACAAAGGTAGAATGGACAGGATTTAGCAACAGATTGGATATAGAGATGGAGAGTGGAAAGTGGAATAGGTTACCAAGGTTGTAAGCCTGGATGAATGGAAAGATGGTGGCATTCCAGAAATTAGTAGGGAAGTTCAGAAGAAAGGAAAGTTTGAAGGTAAAGATTATGCGTTTGGTTTTGAACATGAAAAGTTCATGATGTTTATGGGACATCCAGTTCAAGATTTCCAAGAAGCATTTGGAGATGTGAGACCGGAGGTTTAGAACTGGTAAGTAGATCTTAGGAATTATCAGCATAAAGATGATAACTGAATCAGTGGAAGCTAAAGAAGATCATTAAGCAAAAATATAGTATAGATTGAGAAGAAGGGGTCCAAGACAGAGCTATGAGGATTGTCCATGGTTAATGGACACGATATAGATGAAGATCTAGCAAAGTAAATTGAGACAGGCAGGAGAAGAACCAATACCAGATCAGTAGAAGTGATACAGGAAAGAGCTCTCCCAGATAGGGTTACTCTTTAATAGATCAAAAATCTGCTGTCCTGATTGCCCTCTTGTCCCTTCTGATTTGGAAAACTGTTTGTCTCCCATGCTTGCAATGAATTTTTTCTTTGCTTCTGTTTTTCAGAATCCCAAGTTCTTTTTAGGATTCAGCAAAAGTGTCATCTACATGAGAGCTTCAGCACCCAAATCATCTTCTGTCTATTTTATATATGTGTACTTGTTATTACCTCCCTCCCTCCCCACTGTAAACAACTCAAGAGCAGAGGCTGTCTTCATTTCTCTGCTTTTTTTTTTTTTTTTGCTAGGCAATGGGCTTTAGTGACTTGCCCAGTGTCACAAGCTAGTAAGTGTCAGTTTTCTGGTCTGAGTCCAGATTTGAACTCAGGTCCTCGTGACTCAAGGCCGGTGCTCTATCCACTGCACCACCTAGCTGTCTTCATTTCTATACCTGTATCCCCAGCACCTCACTCAGTTGTTGTTCATCCTTCACTTTTGATGGGGTGATGTCTAGACTTGTGCATGAATTCGATTTAAGTGGGGGCAGAGCTGTACAAAGTTACCAGCCTCACTCTCTTCAGAGTCATCAAAAGTCCAGTGGCAAGAAAAAAGTCAAGACCACTCACAATAGCTCAGGTTGCAGTGGAAGATTTTGACGTCTTTGATGTCTGACCAAACTCTAAGCACTCCACAGCACCTGATTCAGCTGACTTCATGGCCATTGGAATAAAGTCTTCTCAACAACTCGTTCTGCTGAGGGAAATCTTCACATGTTTGGGGTAGACAGACCCCTAATTCACCAGCAGGTCTGAGGCCTATTGGTGACCCTCAATCTGGTTTAGTCTGTCTGATGAAATGGTTTTACCAGGGTGTGGCCACTGTGCATGCTACACATGGCTTTCTGGAGCCACCAGGCATTTAGTAAATGGTTAGTGATTACATGATAAACATGTTAGAAAATCTGTGAAACTGGGTTCTCAAAAGGTATACTAGATGTCACAAAATTTTAGCTGCTAGTTTACTACAGATAAAAAAATACATAATTTTAATACAAATTTTGTTTACCCAGAATATGCAGTATAAGTTTATTTGCAAAATAAACAGAACTTGTCCATTACATGTATGTACTAATCTCAAAACACAGACTTCAAACACAGAAAGAGTTCAATAAAAGAGGTTGCTCTCACTGAAAGGAAGTTATCCATGTATGAGTCTACTGACTCTTCCACAGTGTTTCTAATTTAAACATTCAATGTGCCATCTTTCCTTAAGATAAAGAAGACTGTGCCATGAGCAAAAACAAAAGCCACCCCCCCAAATAAAAATTGAGAAACATTACACCAGAAAAGCAAAGCCACAAATAACATTTATAAATTACAGGAAAAAACGGGGAGGGCTACTTCGAGCTAACATTCAACAATGATTAAAATTTATTGGGCAGCTAGGCGGTACAGTGGGTAGAGTACCAGGACTGAGATCAGGAAGACTCATCTTTGTGAGTTCAAATCTGGCCCCAGATACTTACAGCTGTGTGACCCTGGTCAAGTCACTTAACCCTGTCTGCCTCAGTTTCCTTATATGTAAAATAAGCTGGAGAAGGAAATGGCAAACTACTCCAGTACTTTTGCCAAGAAAATCCCAAATGGGGTTATGAAGAGTCAGACACAACTGAACAATAAAAGTTTATAGATATTTCAATTTCATATTTACAATAGTTTTGTTTTTCAGCAAATGACTAGAACTGTTGAACTTTCCTAGAAATAATCCAACTGTGTTTAGCAGCATAGAGTAATAATACAGAATCTGAGTTAGATAGGATCTCAGAAGTCATTTTTGAATGAGACTCTTATTTACAATATACCTGGAAAGTAGTCATACCACTTCTGCTCAAAGACTTAGAGTTAGATAGGAACCCACTACTTTCTGAAAGCATACAATTCTACTTTTAAATAACTGACTGTTAGGAAGTTTTTCCTGACATCAAACCTAAATCTGACTTTCCAACACTTACCTAATTCTGGCCTTTAGAGTCAAGTAGAATAAATTCTTCTTCTACATGTAAGCACTCAAATACAACTATCATAACTTCTTTTGAATCTCTTTTCTAGAGTAAGTAACCTCAGCTCCTTCAACCAATTCTCATATCTAATGGCCCTGACATCATTGTTGGCTGCTCTATCTATGGCCTTCCTAATGTGGCACTCAGAACTGACCATGATACTGTAGATGTGGTCTCACCAGAACACAGTATACAGGATTATTACCTCTAGTCTAGACACTATGCCTCTTCTGTTATAGTGGAAGAGAGTCTGATTAGATCCCTGCTTTGTGAGTCACTGGGCAGCTGACATAAGCTCACTGTGCTTTAATTTCCTCATCTGTAAAACAAGGTTAGCTGAATTCTAAGGTCCCTTCCATCTTCCAACTCCCATTCCCATACTCGACCGTCCAGACAAACTTGCCTTTCTTCAAACTCCTCACACATGACATTCTTTCTGCCATTTCTTCATCTTTTCCCAGGCTGCCCACTACTACTGGAATGTAATCCATCCTCACCTTCACTTCTTAGAATCTCCAGTTTCCTGAAAGTTAAGCTTGGATATTTTTTCCTATATAACATCTTTCTTGATCCCTCCATGTTAGTGCTCTTCCTCATTACCTTCTATTATTTTGCATATTCTTATGTATTTAACTGTATGTTGTTTCTCCAAATAGAATGTAAGCTCTCTGAGAGCAGGGACTATTTCATTTTGGTCTCTGTGTCCCTTATACTCAGCACAGGGCCTGAAACATAACAGGAAGTTAAAGTTTGTTGATTGATTTCACCAGAGTAACAAGCTCACTCTTGTTGGTGAAAATCAAATCCATAAGAGAATTTTCCCTGGTTGATCCCTCTACTTAAGTATAAAGTTCTCATTAAGTCAAGTCAAGAAATTAGCTGCTCTGCTTTTGGAAGAGAGAAAGATTAAAAGAAATATCCAGAGGATGGATGGGAAAATGTTTTGGTTTTTTTTTTTAAATAGGAAGCATTGTTTAAGAGTACTGTAGAATTATTATAAATTTATATTTATTACCCCAATGATCCAAGAAGTAACATCCCTATAAATAGCAAAATGGGACATAGCCTTTTGCTCCCTTAGATGTCGTAAAGCCCGTTGAGCTTCTCTTACACTCTTATAATATTTTATTCTGCATTAATTATAATTGTGGCACCCCTCAACAGCATCCCCCCACACACACACACAGAGGACTGTGTGCTTTGTATAAGCTGAGAACAATGTCTACAACAGTGCTTTACATATTATGAATACTTTTAAAATGGTAACTGAATTTAAAAAAATGAATGAAACACCTGAACATTCATGCAAAGACGAAAGGGTAATATCCACTAATTTTAGGGAAAATTTATAATCTCCATAATTTCTTACAATGATAGGAACAAAATACAAGCTATTAAAAATTGACCTGCAACAAATACTAAAAAAATTTTCAAGCAATCTGTGAATTAAAACTTTTTTATTATCAAGCCAACAGTAGAAATATACAACAATGGTTAGTTATTACAATGGGTTTTTTTACAAGTTATATGGGGATCTTAAAGGCAAGACATTTGATTCTGCTGCTATAAGGATGTAACTATAAGGATTTTACTGCTTTGAAATGAACAATAAAATGTTTGCCAAAATACTAATGAGGATGATCAAATCTAGCTACCAGGTAAAAGTTTATTTTCCTTCCTAAAGCCAGCTTCCAACCTAGATATAATTAATCACAGCAACTGTCAAATGTCTTTAGGTTTATCAAACTGCTAGACTCACCTATAATCATCGCTTTTCTGTATATTATCTATATTAGACTCTCCTTTAGTTTCATTCCTGATTTGGGTTGTAAGTGTGGAACTGTCTCTTTCTTTCCTCTCTAGAGTCTGCTATACTCAATGAACAGATTATATGATGGAACAGGAGACCATCAGAAAGGAGCCAAAGGAATACAAGGTAAGCCTCTTTCAAAAGTGGAATATTTAAGAACTACAAAAGTTAGGAAAATATGCAAGAAAAAAAAACCACAGCATATGATAGTCCAGTGTTAAAATACGTGAATACATATCCAACTCAATATGTAAAAAGGAAAAATGCAAAAGAATCATAATATTTTTGAACTCAACATTTAACAGGAAAAAAAATCTTATAAATCAATACCCTATAAAATTTCAGTTACATTCACACTCTTTCTTACGGGCAGAGGTAGAGGATAGGTGGCCTTAAAGACTGGTAAAACTTTTATATAATTAAATAGCATTTTATCTCTCCTTGGAAATTTTATATGCTAGCTTGGTTTGATATGAATTACTTTGCTTTTTTCAGAAAGCACAATAAACCTAACAGGTTTTCACTTTAGGAGAGGTCTCCTGACCCCACATACTCTGCCACCTACAAAAAACAAAACAAAACTTGTCAAAGACTAAGATTTCCCAGAGGATTATAGCAGAACTATTTGAGGCAGAAGGGATATTTAGGAAAAGGGAGAAATTTTTCTTCTAACTGGTAAAGAGATGTATATTGAAAAGGGACTTTAGTAAGAAGATCTGTAAACAATCATCTTGGGTCTTTTCAGTGCAAGATGACTATTAGGAAGATAGGAGGGACAAGAATTAGCATCAATAGCACCATGCATTGCTATCCATATTATTCATTTTATACTTCACATTTTCTCTGAAAAACTGGAAAATTCAGATTGCAGTGGGTCATGAAAAAATAACATGGCCTCTGAGTTGAAAGCAGCTTCCTTATAAACTACTATGTAAACCTCAAATGACCATGTCTCACAGCATGCCCAATACAGTTCAGCATGTAACTGCATTTTAATTTCCTAAAACCACAGGATATCAGTCTGATTTTAAGTTATGTCTGGGCTGTGATATTCAATACTGATAAAACTGTTCAACATTCTACCTGAACTGAAATTTTCAAGTACAGAGGATAGTAAGAATTCTCATGCTGTTCAAAGGATTCTCTTTAGAATACTTTACTCATTACCTTACCCTGAATATTTTTTTCAAAACTAAATTATGAAATCTATTACAGAGATTTAAATGAGAATCTCTAAAGAACTATATTTTATAAGTATATTGTTGTTAATCCATAGTAAATATCAATCAATAAGCATTTATTAAGCACCTACTATACATTAGCCACTGTCCTAGGACCTATGGTTATAAAGATAAAAATTAAACAGTCTTTAAGGGGTTTATATTCTATTAGGGGAAACTACATATATACATACAAGTATACGCAAAAGAAATTCAAAGACATTTTTGGAGGGAGGGAACTAACAGCTGGGGATCAGCAAAGGCTTCAAGCACCAAGTGCCATTTAAGTGGCGAAGTGATCTACGAATCATTTCAACGACATATTTGCATTTGACATAAAGAGTTATTACTAATCACTTGGGGAAAAATGAGAAAAATTAATCATTAATATCAATGGATGCTCATCAAATTTCCCTTCAGTATGTGATATTCAATTAACTACTAGGCTGAATTTTATGAAATGTGAAGCTGTGGTCTCCTACACTTCCAGATTCTATGTCAATAGGAAAGAAGGACTAAATTTCATGGCTAAACTGAAAAGTTTAGAATGAAAGGCAATACAAAGAGCTAAAAAACATCCCAGAAACATGGGAGCTTGAAGCAAACTTTAAAAGATACTGAATTTTAGATCCAGAAGTGATTTTACAGGTCAGTCTTTATAAGGAGATAGGATATGATTAAAAGAAACATTATTCATCAAGCTGTATACTCAAAAAAGATTAATTCTGGTTTAACCTTGAGGGAAACTGAGAGTGAGGTAAAGTATTCCTCTTCCTTTCTACCATTTTACTATTTTGGTTTTCCCCTGAACTTCAAATCTGGTTAGAACACATTTAACATAAGTTATTTTCCACATAAGATCATTGTACAAGCAAGGAAAAAGAACAGGAACCATCCTTACCTGGAATTAAGTGATCAATACAAAGGGCTAAAAATCACAAACTTATTTAGAGGTAGCTGTGATATAACAGAAAAAAACAGCACTTACAAGTCCAAAGACCTGACTTCATGTCCTAGTTCTAACATTCACGATCTGTGTGACCTCTCCAAGTCTTAGTTTCCTCATTTGTAAAATGAGAATAATTATATAGCCTTCCTCATTAGGTTATTTCAAGGGTTAAATGAGATAATGATCTGATCATGTTCTTTAAGTTTATGTACTTTGCAGCACTGTATTGGTAAATGCCTAACAACTGGCTCCCAAAGGAAAAAAACTGTATATAAGACACACTTTTAAGTTGTATCTGCATTATTAATATTTTACATATCACTTTATTAAGCCCAGAAAACTACGGCTCATTGCAATCTGTTTTTGTAAGGTCCACTGCACTTTAAAATGCAAAAACCATTTTCTTTGTAGGCTGTTATTTGGTCCACAAGCAATAATTTGTTAGCTCCTGGTCTAGACAATCAAAAAACCAATGAATCAAAACCAGGGTTTGCCAAGGATCAGGGTTTGATCCTTGCCTCAAAGCACTTACAACATAGTGAAAGGAACTAGTAAGGAACAGCAGCACAAATAAGGGGACTTCAGATTTTATGTATTTCTAAGACTGTGTTCTACACCTCTCTCTCCACCCTTATGCCTTCCCCTCACCCCTGCACACATACAAAATACATACAAAGCTATCTGGATCCTTTTAGGAACAAATGTCATGACACTGATAAATTATAAATATAAATGTCACAATGCAAAGTTATAAGCTCCAGTTATAAACCTACCTGCTTTTGTATCTTGGTTGAAACGACAGTATTTAGAGCTCTCAAGTGCAGGCAGACACTGCTCAATGGGTACCCAGACATATGTCTCTGGACACAACAAATCAGAAGGCCTATACTGACCCTGATGAGAAAGGAGAAAAAAAAGGACAGATAAATTAGTGACACGATAACTTCCTAGCTACAAGGCTCCTATGAAAGGAAGGTTTTCAATCACCAGTCTAAACAAAATCAACCAGGAAACTGCTTTACTGTACTAAATGTCCCTGCTAGTGATTAATTCACCATCTTAAGAATACAAGTTTGACTAAAAGGCTTTCTAAAATTGACACTGCATATTTTATAGTGCCTATGATTTGAACTTCAGCTTTCCCACCTTCTACAGCATCAGAGTAAATTCACAATTCTGCCTTACAGAACTGATGTTCACACTAGAAAATTTAGACTTAAAAACCACTTCTCTCAAATAAAAATTGTCAAAATACAGAATTCAAATCTTCAAAAATGTTGCACAATAATTCTGATTATATTTCTGTTGTTGTTTTAGAACATCACATAGTGGTTACTGAAGATTTTCAGAAATGAAGATTTGCTATTATTAATAAAATTAGAGAAGTTAATGGATTCATCATACTCTACTAAGAATATATTTGTTGGGGGGGGGCAGCTAGGTGGCACAGTGGATAGAGTACCAGCCCTGAAGTTAGGAGAACCTGAGTTCCAATCCAACCTCAGACACTTGACACTTACTAGCTGTGTGACCCTGGGCAAGTCACTTAACCCCATTGCCTAACCCCCCCCAAAAAAGATATATATACATACACACATACACACACACACACACACATACATATTTGTTGATATCTATTGAGAATATATTTGTTGATACAAATTTTTTATGCTTCAATTCTATCTGGAATACATTAAAGTCAAGGGGGAAAAAAGATGAAATATGAAATTTCAGATAAGTATTGGTTATATAATAAAGATTGGAAGTAAAAAAGATGCATATATGATCAGAAAAGAAAGTAAACAGGCATACCAAAAAAGTGAGAGATAGTAGCTATACTGCTATCAGAAAATGTTACAAAACCTAGAGGAAAGTCTCAAGCTTGTTGGGTCAATCCTTTACAGAGGATTTATGAGAGGACATGAACAAGAAAGAATCAGAGGATGAGAATAGATAAATGGAATGAAAAAGAATTTATTAAGTTCTTACTATATGATAAGCCCTATGCTAAGCCCTGGGAATGCAAAAAGAAAAGCAAGATAGCCTCAGCTTTCAAATTCACATTCTAATTAGAGGAGATGAAACATAAAGGAGGGTTCAGCCTCATGGCAGATGGAAAAGGTAGGAGGTACTTTGGTCCTGGCATGCAAAGCAACAGGGTTGATGGTAAGTTTCCATGGGCTTTGAGAAGCAATGGGAGGGCAGATATTCCCTAACAACTGTAGGGAAGGGTGGATAAAAGATGGGAGTAGAGGAGGGTTAGCTCAGGCAGATGTAGGGTTTGGATGGTTAGCATCCAGTCAAGGAGGATATGGATGGGCTGCACAAGTGGAGGTAACACCCATACGAATGAAGTCAATTAGATCAAGACAGTTAACTGAATCTCCTAAAATTCCTTTAAAATTGCAAGACATTTATTACATTTCCAAATGGTTGATTTTTAAAAATATTACTTATTTACCCAACCATTATTCAAAAGCAATATAATTAATGCTAAATGACCAACATCTCAACATATAGTAGACAGAAGGCAGCATAAATAATCCTTTAAGTACATGGTAGAGGGGGCAGTTAGGTGGCGCAGTGGACAGAACACTAGCCCTGAAGTCAGGAGGATTTGAATTAAAACCCAGCCTCAGACCAAGCACTTGACACTAGCTGTGTGACCCTGGGCAAGTCACTTAACCCCAACTGCCCCCCCCAAAGTACATGGTGGAAAGAGGTTCATTCAGAGGCTGTATTGGGCTTTATTTTTTGTCAACTTAAATGAAAATCAAAGGTTCTTGCCTCTAAACAGATGATAATAACTGTGTGAGAAATCACATTTATATAACAAAATAAGGTTTAGAGAAGATGGCAGAATAAATGCAGGGACTCGCCTCAGCTTTCCCCCAAAACCTTCCAAACACCTTTAAATAATGACTGAACAAATTCTAGAGCAGCAGAATCCACAAAAAGACAGAGAGAAACAATTTTCGAGCCCAAGACAACTTAGGTCAACAGGAAAGGTCTGTTCCACCAGGGTGAGAGAGAAGCATAGGCCAGGCCAGTGTAGATAGGCAAGGTCAGGAGGACCTGAGTTCCAATCCAACCTCAGACACTTGACACTTACGAGCTGTGTGACCTTGGGCAAGTCACCTAACCCCAACTGCCTGAAGGGAAAAAAAAAAACCCAAAACAGGAAAAGGCCTCAGGAAGACTGAATCAGTGGCAGCAGTAGCAGTTTGCAGACCTCTCGGCTCATGGACAGTAAGGGGATCAGAAAATGGCTCTGCGGGCACCTGGGGAAGGATTCTGCTGCACTGTCTTTATGCGGATCTGGACTGCAGTAGTGGCTCTCAGTCCCAGTGCAAGAAGGAGCGCTGGGACAGCAGAGCTGGCAGCCACGGAGGGGCCGGGACCCTGGTCACAATTTCAGAGATGAAAAGAGTGCCTGCGGTCACTCACAAATCAGTGCACAGCACAGGAGAGTAGTGAGCACACATCCTATCACCCTGGAAGAGCCGAAAGCTTACAGGCCCCCAGACTTACCTCTGAAGGCAGCTGCACAAAACCCTAAAGCTTGGAATAGCACCCTCTAGCACAGAGTTAAAAGTCAAGAACTAGGCTGGAAGATAAGCAAACAACAGAAAAACACTCTGATCACAGAAAGTTACTGTGCTGACAAGGAAGATCAAAACACCCACTCAAAAGAAGACCACAAGGTCAAAATTCCTGCTCTAAATCACTACTGATGGATGAAAAACTACTACCTCACACCTGTCAGACTGGCTAATATGACAGAAAAGAAAGATGACCATGTTGGAAGGGATGTGGGAAAATTAAACCACTAACGTACTATTGGTGAAGTTGGATACTGACCCAACTATTCTGGTGAGCGATTCAGAACTATGCCAAAGAGCTACAGAACCATGCATACCCTTTGACCAAGCAATACCACTAATAGGTCTGTATCCCAAAGAGATAAAAAACAAAACCTACGTGTACAAAAATATTTATAGCAGCTCTTTTAGTGGTGGCAAAGAATTGGAACTTGAAGGGATGCCCATCAATTGGGGAATGGCTGAAAAACATGTTGTATATGATTGTGATGGAATACTAATATGTTTTAAGAAATGATGAGCAGGATGCCCTCCGAAAAACATGGAAAGACTTAAATGAATGTGTGCAAAGTGAAATGAACACAGCCAGGAGAACAGTGTACACAGTAACAACAATATTGTATTATGATCAACCATGAATGTAACTTAGCTATTCTCCGCAATACAATGATCCAAGACAATTCTGAAGGGCTTATGATAAAAGACGCTGTCCATCTCCAGAAAAGAACTGGTACAGCCTAAATGCAGATCAACGATACTTTTTCTTTACTTTCTTTATTTTTCTTCATTTTTTTTTCATCTGCTTTCTTTCACAGAAAATTGTTTTTACATGTAACCGGGGAAAATAAAATATTAAATAAGATTTGTTAAAATAAGGTTTAGAAAATACTTTATATTCATTATCTCATCTTGAACTTGTGAGGCAGGTGCTTCAAATATTATTACCCTCATTTTACAGATGGGAAAACTGAGGCTCAAATTCGTTAAATGATTGGAAAGTTGTGAGACAGACAGTAAGTAGTTAAAGCAGCAGTCAAAGCCAGGTCTCCCCTGACACCAAGTCCAACATTTTTTCTACAATACCACACTGCCTCTCAATTCTTACAGTCATTGTAATTTTCTTAATTAACAACTCAGGGTGAGACCAAGCAGAGCTAACCTAACCACCCCACCCAAAGCATAGTATTAATCACTAATAATTTGAGAAATACAAATTAAAGCAACTGAAGTCCCACTTCATACCCGGAGATTGTTGGGTAAACAGGCACACTAATGCACTGCCAGCAGAGCTGCAAATTGCTATACCAGTCTGAAAAGCAATGTAGAACTATGCCCTAATTCACTAAACTATACATACCTTCTTATGCCCCCAAGAGAACAAAGAAAAGTAAAAGAAAGACCTTTATGTTCAAAAATATTTCCTAGTAACACTTTTTCTTTGATGTGATAACTGGAAACTAAGGGAGTTCTCATAAACTAGGAATGGATGAAGAATTTATGATACACAGAATATTATTTCACCATACAAATATACGTAGCTTTGTGGTTCTGATTCGGAATGAGATCTCAGATCTGACCCTGTGGGCCTAGTCCAGTGGAGTAAGACTGACAGTTCTGTAACACTGACCCTGAAATTGTATTTATGACTCAGGCCAGTGGTGAGTAAAAAGGACAAGAATTATGGAAACTGGGGTCATTCTAATGCCTCTGTCACTGAACCTGCAAAAGCTTCTAGCTAGCAGACAAGGACTGGGGTCAGTAACTGTTTACAGAAGCTCCACCTAGTGAGAAGCCTGGGGATGCAAAGACAAAGCCAAGACAGCTACATCTTTCAAGCTCACATTCTAGTTTGTGTTACCTAGAACCGAAGAAGGGTCTGGAGACTAGAAGGCTCAGTCCAGGAAGGCTGTGATCAGGCTGTGCCCTAGATCAGAGCATGAAGGGCCAGATGAAAGTTTGTAGCTTTTTGATCACTGCTATATAATGCATTAAGAAGAGTAGTCAATACTCTGAGAACACAATAATAGGACCCCAGATAACACACACCAGGAAGGTAAAACACTCTGATATTCCCGCTAGAAGTATGTAACACCTGGCCCTAACACAAAGTACCAATATGGGAAGCAAGGCTAAAAAATGAGTAAACAAATACCTACAATAGAAGACTACTATGGTACCGAGGGATACTCAATAAACAAGCCCAGATGAAAAGAATTCTAAAAGATCTACAAGCAAAGGTTCAAGTAAAAACACAGTTTGGCCATAAGACCAACTAGAATTCCTAGAAGATATGAAACAATAGTTTAAAAATATTAAAAATAAAATGAGAGCACTGGAGGAAAGAATGGAAAAGAAATGAGAGTTCTGGAGAAAAGACTTGAAAAGAAAATTAACAGATTAGGGCAGTATAAAATCTTTTATATAATAGGCTCCTAGAAAATTAAACAAACATCAATGGCTCCTTGAGACAAAAAGAAATACTAAAACAAAGTCAAATGATTGGAAAAAACAGAATAAATAGAAATAGAAGAAAATGTAAGACATCTTACCTCAAAAACAAGTGATCTGGAAAACAGATCAAAGAGAGTGAAATTTAAGAATCACTGGACTATCTGAAAACAATTAGCACAAAAAAGCCTGAATATCACATTAAAAAAAAAAACAAACAAGAACATGAAATAAAATTATCCAAAGCCATTAAAGTCCAAAGGCAAAATGAAAACAGAATCAATCCACTGGTCACTTCCTAAAAGAACTCTAAAATGAAAATTTCTAGAAACAACAGAGACAAAACTTCTAGCTCAAAAACAAAACAAAAACACAAAACTGCTATCACACAGAAAAAGAGAATTTAAGAACCCTGGAACCAGTCAGGATCACACAAGATTTAGCAGCTAACATCATAAAGGGGCAGAGTTTAGAATACAATATCATCAAAGGCAAATGATATAGACCCTAAAAATAATTTACCAAGCAAAACAGATTATTCTATTGGGGGGAGAAAAGGGGTTTGAAGCAGGGATGAACTTTTCATGAAAGAAAGGACTTCCAAGCATTCCTGATGAAAAACCAGAACAAAGAAAAACTCACATAAGTTTCATAAGAGTCCAGAGAAGCTTTAAAAGGTAAATATGAATCAGCAAATGGAAAAGACTAAACAAGGATCAAGTGTTATCACTTCACAGAAGTGACCGAAATGATACAAGCATCCCCTCAGAGCCCTGTAATCAGACGTTATAGAGGAAATTAAATTAAGACAGAAGAATAGTTTTGTTATGCTCTGAACAACTTCCAAGTTCTCCTTACTATCATTCTCCTTTATATTTCTCCTCCTTTGAGGTTCATTCAACCCACATCTGCCAGCCAATCAAGATTCTGGTAGCTACTGTCTACCATCTCCAAGATATTTCCCTTCTAATGAGCTCAGCACTTGGCTCACAGTCTCTCATACTAGAGAGCTTGAAAATACATACTGACACTCCCTCACGGTTCTTCAACCTTCTCATTTCACATGACCTACTCATCCATCCCAAATGAGCCACACATGAAGATGGTCATCATCCCTTTGATCTTGCCCCACAAACATACCCCTTCCAAGTTCATGAACTCTGAAACTCCACCATCTGATCACAATCTATTGTTATTCTACTTCCTCTTCCTTAAAACTCCAAGCTTGTTCTTTATCCACACCTTAACCTTCAATCCTTTGACAACTCCAGTTCTTTACCAGACCATCACCCCTGCATTAGCTACACTCCCCTCCTTTCCCCATCTTGACCCCTTGGTGAACCAGTTCAACTCCAAACTATCCTTTTCTCTAGAGTCCCTGACTCCTTTATCCTATTGAAGATTCTATCCTGCCAAATCTCAATCTTGGATCACTCCTCCCACTGTCCACTGCCTTTGCTTCAATACACATGCTTTTGAATAAAGCTGGAGAAAAATCACAAAACTATTCTTACTGGGTCCACTACAAATTTATTTTATATAACCTCAATTGAGCCCTCATTGGTGCAAGATAATCTTTTTACATCCCCCTAAATAACTCATTATCTCACTCATGACAGGAGATTTTCCAAACATTTTCTTCTCTCCTCAAATCTCCCATGGCTCCCCTTCTTTCCACCCTCTAAACTGAGAGCCTTACCTTCTAGGTTACTGGAAAAAAAAACAAACCTCAGGCCGTTTACCAAGACTTCCTTCTTCTCCTCCCTCTACATGTCATGTCACCTACATGTCTTCTGTACCTATCTCCTTCTTCACCATGTTGCACATAATCACACGGCCCTTCTCCTTGCTGAGACAAACCCTTCTAAAAGCACTGATTATTCCATTCCATCTCATCTTCTCCAACAGACTTCTCCCTCTATCATCCAAACTCTTTCACTTATTTTCAATCTCTCACTGTCTACTGGCTTTCCTATCACCTACAAACATGCTCATGTCTCCCTTTTCCTCACTCCCCTCCACCCAAAACAAAAGCCTTCACTTAATCCTTCCATCTCTCTAGCTATCATCCCATACCTCTCCTCTCTTTTGTGGCTAAACTCCCGAAGAACACTGTCTATATGAAGTGCATCAACATTTTCTCTCTTAACTCTCCGTAGTCTGGCTTCCAACCACATCATTCAACCAAAATTTCTCTCTTTAAAGTTACAAACAATATCTTAATCGACAAATCTAATGCCTTTTTCTCAGTCATACTTCTTGACCTCACTGCAACCTTTAACACTATCAATCACTTTCTTCTCCTTGGAAGTCTCTTCTTGACGAGGTTATGGGACCTGAACCCCCAAAAAGGTAAAGACCCTCAGTCCTTCAACTTTCCCACACTGATGTAAGACCATGTCTTTGCCTTGAACTTTCTCATACATTTCAGCAGCCCAGAACTCTGGAGTTCGCCTGAGGCACCTGGCCCACCCCAGTATAATTCTTTCAACTGTCCTTTCCTCGTTGCCCTTCTACCCAACCCAGCCTTTCACTGTCCATACCTGGCCCACCCCAGGCTACTTGCCACTCGTTGATGCCATCAAGATCTTCCCACACTCTTTTTTTGTATATAAGCATCAGTGTTGTCCCTATCAAATTCGCAGATTTACTAGAAATCTTGCCAGCCCAATCAATGTTATAATAAAACCTCATTCCTCTGACTGAACGAAAGCTTGAGTGACTGAATTCTTTCAAGGCAGACCCTCCCTATATCCTTGCATTTCGAGGTTCCCAGCACCCCAAACCACATCATTCTCACTAGCATTTCCTGACACTGCTATCTCCTGATTCTCCTCCTACCTATCGGACCACTCTTTCTCACACTTTTTTTTTGGATCCTCATCTAGATCTTCATCCAGATCCATCACTAAACTGGAGCCAGGTTTAGTGGGTTTGAACTGGAGGAAGGAAGAGTCCTGGAGGGCTCTGTCTTGGTCCTCTTCTCTTCTCCCACTCTACTGTTTCATTTGGTGACCTTAATCAGCTCCCATGGATTAAATGATCATCTATATGTTGATGATACTCAAATCTACTTAACCAGCCCTAATCCCTCTGCAAAACTCTAGTTTGCAACCTCAAACTGCCTGGTGGACATCTCAAACTCTATGTCTAGTAGATAATTTAAACTCAACATGCCCAAAACTGAACTAATTGCTTTCCTCTAAAATCTTCTCCTCTTCCTAACTTTGATATTACTGTTGAAGGTACCACCATCCTCCTACTCAGCCCAACTCACAATATAACATCATCCTCAAACTCACTCCCCATATACTATCTGTTGCAAAGGCCTGCCGATTTTACCTTCATAACATCTCTCACATATGCTCCCTTCTGTCTTCTGAAACTGCCAGCAGCCTGGTTTAGGCTCTCATCACCTTATGCCAGGACTAGTGCAAAAGCCTGCTAGTCAGTCTACTTGCCACAAGTCTCACCCTACTCCAGTTCATACTCCACTTGGCCATAGAAGTTATTTTTCTAAAGCACACGTCTGACCATGTCACCTTCTATTCACCAAATTCCAGTAGCTGTTTATCATCTGCAGGATCAAATATAAAATCCTCTCTTTGGTATTCACTACTCCTCTTCTCTTCACTTGTCCAGTCCTAAACTTTACTTCCCCTCATGTACTCTCCTATCCAGTGGACACTATCCTCCTTGTTGTTCCCCAAACAAGATACTCCATATTTCTCAACTCCAGGCATTTTCACTGGCTGACCCTCCATGCTTGGAATGTGCTCCCTTCTTATCTCTGCTTCCTGACTCCCCTAGCTTCCTTCAAGTCACAGCGAAAACACCACCTTCTACAAGAGTTTCATCCTCTCTCTAACTTTGGACAAGAGTCACCAATCTTCAAAAATACAAACAGCAATAGCTTTATACCTATATAGTGACTTTAAGTTTTATGAGTGCTTTAAATATATTCTTAGAATGTATTTTCTTCCTACTAGATAATGATCTATCCCAAGCATATCTGAGACTTAAAAAAAATTCATTTCTATTATTATTGGGCTCTTTTCCCATGCATTAATGGCTGACTTCTATTCAACTACACCTTACTACCTACCATCAGGGGGAAAATGACTAATTCTCTGATTTCATTACTTTCTGCTAATTCTTTTCATATTGTCCTAGATGCCTTGAGGGAAACAATAACAAAATGTATAACTAATAAAAACCAGCAGCCAAAGTATGTTTTCATTTTTCTATCTGAAAATTTCTTATGGAAATTTCACTTATTCACATAAACTGAAAAAAGTTCATAATGTTATACAGACTGAAAATCTTGAACTGCAGGGTCTTATTCTATAAGACTGAAATGAAGATTTTAAAAACACAGTTTGCCTTTCAAAAAGACATATGTGAACCCAATGTCTGCAAAAACTAACATATAAGAATTCCCTTTAAATAGTCTAAATTACACGTGAGTGGTTGCTTCCCTAACTAAAAGTTCAACTATAGTAGTTTTGCTATTTTTTTCCTCTTTTAAATACTGAAAAAGAAATAAAATGCTTTCATTTGATTCACTGATGTTAACATTCTTGGGTTTTAACTGAAAACATGTGGAGATGGGCTTGGCAGATCATAATAAATTTAAACTTACCAATTCACACTCTGCCATTCTGAAGAGGTTTCATTCTAGTTTTCAGATCAAAGCTGAATGAACAGACTTTCCCTTGAACTCTTGGCCCAAAACAATGGAAATGGTTTTATGAGATGATATTCAGAAGACTGTTTATTTTGAAAATCTTTTTATTCCTGTCTGAGATAAGTACAAGTCTATATAATTTATTGTTATAGTCCAGCTAAATTAAAGTTTAAGAGTAAGAAAGAAAAATGCACACTTGAGTAGCTGGGTAAGGTGGGCAGGGCTCAGAGTTAAATACCAGTAGCGCTTAAAAAAGTAAGAAGATTTAACACACATTCAAGTCTTTTATCAGGCAAAGTGTACATCTGTAATCTATTTTTCCACAATAAATCTATTGATCTTTTATTAAAACTCAGTTAAGGCAACCAGCTGCTTAAAGTGAACCTCTAATGCTACATAAACAAAACGTACCAAAATTATCCATAGCAATCCATTAAAGGAGAGCTGCACTTCAGGAGAAAGCGTTAGTCAGACTAAGGGCTTATTAAATACACTATGTTCACTGAAAGACAACACCAATGGAATCCCATCAGCAAAGTACTACAGCAGACCCCTTGCTCCCTGATTTCATTACATAAACAGAGATTGACTTTATCAGTCCCCAAGAGAGCTCTTTATGAGTAACTCTAGCTGCTCTGTTTTCACAAATTGTGTTTGGATTCTGCCACACTGGGCTCGTGGGGTGAACCAGGACCAGAACAGACAAAAGGGCTAAACATCTGACTCCATTTGTACTTCAAAAATTCTCAAAGCAAACATATGCACTCCACGTGCTGCTGTACCAAGCTTTCTCAATACTGCAACTGGGAAATGCTTTTGAAAATTTAACATATTTTTGCTCCACTGCGAAATCACAAAGTGTCTCTTTAATTAAAAAACATATTGTCCTTCAGACATTTAAATAAAGCATTTTTACAGCCACATTATTTACTTTACTGGTAGCAAACAATACTATGTAGTAAGGTTCTAACTCAGTTTCTGTTACTATTGTCTTTGTCTCTATATTGTAAATATTGAAGCAATTTTTTTTCCTTGAAAATTTAAAGAGAATGAAACTAGGAAAGTCAATTTTCAGGGAGGTTATGAGTTCATAAAGAAGGAAACAAAGAGTGAAGACAAAAATTTCTATTTACAAAGAAAAAAATTTATGAAAAAGATGAAAAGTAAAATCTGAAGAATTAAAAAAAATTAAAGATAAAATGAGATACTAACAGACAGTAGAACTGAATTAACAAGGAACTTTCATGACAGACAAAATTCTCCATACATTAATTTTCCTAATCAGCAAAAAGTCCCACACCTACTCATAAATGATATACTGCTTATGCTTTAGACCCTGTTAAAAATTTACATCAAAAACAGCTCTCTTTTATCTTACCAAGGACCTCTTATTTGCCAAATCTGAAAGTCTTTTCTTAGTCCTAATTATTCCAAATTTATCTACTATCCGTGACACCTAACGACCCTTCTGTCTGGAAAACTCTCCTCTGGGTTTTTCTGACACTACCCTCTCTTGATTCTCTTCCAACCTGTCTAATCCCATCCTCTCAGGTTATCTGCTAACTCATCTTCCATATTATACTCTCTAATTGTGGTATACCTCAAGGTCCTGTCCTGTTTCTGCTTCTCTTCCACCTCTATACTTTCCTCTCTTAGTAACTTTATGAGCTCCCATGGGCTTAACTACATTCTCTTCGCAGATGACTCTGCAAATGATGATGTACAGATCCTTATCTATTACTTAAGTTTTTTGCAACAGCTTCCTAATTAGTCTTTCTGACTCAAATCTTTCACCATTCCATCCCACCCTACATAGTGCTGCTGATGCAATATTTCCTTATGCACAGGCAGGATAGTGTCACTTTCCTAATTCAACTAACTCCTACTGGAGGCTTCCTCTAGGATAAAACAAACATTTAGCTTTTAAGGCCCTACACAACCTTTCTTTCTAGGTTCACTGGACATTACACCCTCCCTAACAGTCTACAAAAAGGACAAACTGATCCTCATTCTGACAACCCATCTCCCATCACCGTGCCTTTGCACAAGGCATCCCCCTCTCCTGTAATACATTCCCTCCTTATGACCACTTCCTAGAGTCCTTCTCCTCCATTAAAATGCAGCGTATGCACCATCTACTGAATAAAGTCTTTCTTGATCTCTCCAACAGTTAGAGCCTTCCCTCCCAACTACCTTACACTTTAATGATTTGGATGTGCACTGATCTACACATATACATATATATGAACTTTATACTGATGCTGTAAACGCCTTGCGTATAATTGTCGTCCCTTCCACTAGACTTCTCTTTATACTTGTATTTCTAACACAGCGCCCAGGAGTATGGTGCTCAGTACTTGTTGACTGACTGACTACACCATTAAATGTGAAGAAAAATAAAATGAAACTCAACAAGGTAAAATTATAGTGGGCAAGATTAGCCCTGAAAAAAAAAACTTGAGAAAATGCATTTCTCTCCCTTCACTGCAGAGGTAGTTTTGGAATATCATCTACAATGTCAAATACACTTACTATGATAACTGGCTTTTATAAACAGCTTTTTTTTTGTTTTTTTTTACTCTTCTCTTTCAATATGTTATAAGAGATGATTTCCTCCAGTAGAGGAAGAGAGGTGGTTCTATTTTCAAATGAATTTGATGTAACAGAGAGCACTAATAAAATAAAATTTTAAAATAAAAATCTGTAAGCATTAGACTTTTTCATCTAAATTGCTAAAAATCCTAACATATGGCTGCAAATAAAGGTATATATGAAATCTTGTCTTTATCTCATTTTCAAATGAGAAGAAAAATTAACTTTCTGCTCTGGAAAGAGTAGGGGGAATAGATAGAGTGCTGGGCTTGGAGTTAGGAAGATCCAAGTTCAAATCCAGCCTACTCAGAAACTTCCTAGCTGTGTGACCTTGGGCAAGTCACTTAACCTCTGTTTCCCTATAGATCACTGCCTTGTGCTTGCACAGCTCAATGAAACTCAACTATGCCACGCGGAGTTACCCAAGATGGACTTGTCATAGTGGAGCATTCTGGCAAAAGGAGATCTACTAATGAAGAAAATAGTAAACCACTCTAGTATCTCTGAAAAGAAAACATCATGGACGGAGGTCCACGGGGTCATGAAAAAAATGCGTACAACCAAAATGAATAAATGACAATAAGGTGACATGGAAAACAGCAACGGTATACTTAGTGGAAAAGGAAACCAATATTGCAAGGACACATGTGACCAAAGATTGGCAATGGGGTCAAATAAGATGCAATGTGGCACAGAACTGCAAGACAACAGCATTAGCATGAAAGAGCAAATCCAGGCTTTGTACCTTACTAGTCCATACCTCCTCAAAGGCAGCCTTATCAGAGAACTCTACCAGGCCAGGTTGAGCCTTCCTTCATATTGAGCCAGGGGAACCCAAGTATACATTGAAAGGGCTTATACAGATCCCTGGGGAAGATAAAGCCCACCAGAACTAATAGCATAGGCTAGGCTCTTTAATACTTTGATTGTGGGGTCAGAGAGATACTGGGCAACACAAATCAGAAGAAATGGCATACATACCTGTGGGAAGACAGAAGCTTAGCAGAAAAGTGCGAAGAATTTGACAGTCTATAGGTTTGAACATGAATTCTGTACACTATTGTTTTAAATAAAACTTATTTTAAACTTTATACTCATATTAAGCCTGAATACTTGAAGAGGAAAAGAAAGAAGAAAAGTATTTATTAAGTGCCTACTACGTACCAGGCATTATGCTAAGCACATTACAAATATTATCTCATTTGATCCTCACAACCACCCTGTGAGTTAGGCACTATTATTACTGCCATTTTACAGGTGAGGAAACTAAGGCAAAGGATAAGTGACTTGGCCAGGGCCATATAACTAGGAACTGTCTGAGGCCAGATCTGAACTTGTCTTCCTGACTCTGAGCCCAGCACTCTCTCCATTGCAACACCAGCTGACAGGATCCAAGGGTATCCCTTTAGGGAAAGTGACACAAACTGACCTGCACAAGTACTACTTGGGTAGGAAAAATGAAGAAGAAAGCAAGATGAGTTAGATATTGGGCTCCCTGTGGGAAGTACCATATACTAAAGTCCCAGGGTTTCCCACAGGTAGAATGGTCATGTACGCCAGAGATTTGTGGGAGACCACTAAAGTCAAGTGACCCAAGCCCTTTGAACCTCTAAAGGTGTGTTATACAAATTGTTGCTCTCTAATTTATCTTTCGTATAACATCTTATTTTCACATACCATTTTGATTTAATGAACTAACATCCATTTTGTTCCACTATAAAACTGGAATCTAACACTCATAAAAGAGCAAGTGGAGTAAGCATCATGTATGTCTCCATATTACTTCCTTAGATTATAAAGCTATTAAATTTATATATAAAATCAAACATCAATTTGTTGCCATTTGAACCATCCAAAAATTTAATAGAAATACAAGCAAGTTTTAAAGATTTATAGTAATCACAAAAACATTAAATTATCAGCACCATTTGATATCAAGTTACTTCAAGATATTCAAATATAGTCACTGTAATTTGAATAGTAGGTCACTACTGGTTTACCTTGTCCAGAAATTAAGCATCACTAAATTTAAGACCCTGGGTATGTAAAAATTATGTAAATTTGTACAGTTATGCAAAATATAATAAACTTTAATTATACGGCAGTGATTGGAGTCAATGTCCATTTTATCAGACAAGTTTCAGTATCAATTCAATTAAATTAATATTAAGTAGGTACTATGTAATTTACCTTTCTTTTCTTGATTTTAGTTTCCAAACATAGCCTACCAAAGTCTGAACTATGTCATAAACATTTTTATTCCCACATTAAAGAATTCCTTAATTTTTATTAAACAATCTGCAGAGTCTAATTTAATAATGCTTCTTTTTTTAATATGAGAAAATGTCTGAATGAAGAGACTAAATAATTTATCAGGCTAATGTTTCTAGAAATATAAAATGATCCAACCAAATGTTAATACAGAAGTCTTGATGTAAAACTTTATAATTAGCATGATTTTAAAAGATCAGGAAAAGAATAAAATTTCCTACTGGCATTTCCTACATTAGAAGACTTATGTAGAACTAATTTAAAAGGAAATTTAGGTGAGTAGTATAACAGGAAGTGATACACAGAAGAAAATAGAAAGAAAACTTGTTTCCATCATATTTATGGTAAATGTCATCATTCTCATTTTCTCTTTCTGTCAAACTGACCTCTTAAGAGAAATGAGACTGGGGAGAAGTTTCATTTCCTTTATTGCAAAGAAGTTGACATCACCAGACTATTCAATTTTCTTAAATTCTCTTGAGAACTAGCAAGCTATGTTTGGGAAGTATTGAAAAGAAGGAAAATAACCTTTATAAGTGCAGCACTTCAGCCTGAAATTCAAACGGCTCACCAGAGAATAGCATTACGGACTTCCAAAAGGGTGTGTAAAATGTATCATTACCTAAATAAATCTAATTATTTTCAACATCAGAGTGGATTTGCCTTTTACAAGTTTATGGAAAGCACCAATGACAATCAAATGAATTTGGGAGGAAACAATTTCACAGAATCATAAAAATTAGGAATGGAAGGACATGGGGTTCATTCTGTTCAAAATCTTGTTCTATTTTATGTTTTTTTTATATAAATTTATTTATTTTTAGTTTTCAACATTTTCATCCACAAGATTTTGAATTCCAAATTTTCACCCCATCTTACCCCTCCCCGCCACCCGAAGATGGCATGCATTCTGAATACCCCTTCCCCTAGTCTGCCCTCCCCTCTATCTCTCCCCCCACTTCTAGTATCCTTCCCCTTCTATTTTCCTGTAGGGCAGGACAGATTTCTGTACGTCATTTCCTGTATTTCTTATTTCCCAGTTGCATGTGGAAACATTTTCTTTTAAACATGTGTTTTTAAAACTTTGGGTTCCAAATTTTCTCCCTTCCTCCCACCCCACCCACCCTCATTGAAAAGGCAAGCAAGTCAATACAGGCCATACACGTGCAGCTATGCAAAACACTTCCACAGTAGACATGTGGTAACAAACTAACTCTATTTCCCTTAATCCTACCCTGCCTCCCCCTATTTATTCTAGTCTTTCTTTTGACCCTGTCCCTCCTCAGAAGTACTTCCTTCTGATTACCTCTTTCCCAATCTGCCTTTCTCTCTATCATCCCCCTGCTCTCTTGTCCCCTTCCTCCCCTATTTTCCTATAGGGTAAGACAGATTTCCATACCAACTGAGTGTGTATGTTATTCCCTCCTTAAGCCAAACCCTATGAGAGTAAGATTGATTCTCTCATTTCCTCTCACCTTCCTCTGTTTCCCCTCCACTGTAAGAACCTTTTCTTATCTGTTTTGTGTGAGATAATGTACCCCATTCTACCTCTACCTTTCTCCTTCTCCTAGTATAATCCTCTCTTACCCCTTAATTTTATTCTCCAGATATCACCCCTTCATCTTCAACTCACCCTGTGCCCTCTATCTATCTATCTATCTATCTATCTATACATACATATCATTTTTTTCCCCTCCCACTACCCTAATACTGACAAAGGACTCATGAGTTATAAATATTATCTTTCCCATGAACGAATGTAAACAGTTCAGCCTTATTAAGTCTCTTATGATTTCTCTTTCCTGTTTACCTCTTCATGTTCCACTTGAGTCCTGTATTTGAAAGTCAAATTTTCTATTCAGCTCTGGCCTTTTCCTCAGGAATGCTTGAAAGTCCTCTATTTCACTGAATGACCATTTTCTTCCCCTGAAGGATTATACTCAGTTTTGCTGGGTAGGTGATTCTTGGCTGCAATCCTATCTCCTTTGCCCTCCAGAATATTATATTCCATGCCCTGTGGTACTTTAATGTAAAAGCTGCTAAATCTTATGTTATCCTGATTGTGTTTCCACCATACTTGAATTGTTTCTTTCTGGCTGCTTGCAATATTTTCTCCTTGACCTGGGAATTCTGGAATTTGACTACAATATTCCTAGGAGTTTTCCTTTGGGGATCTCTTTCAGGGGGAGATTGGTGGATTCTTTCAATTTCTGTTTTGCTCTGGTTCTAAAACATCAGGGCAATTTTCCTTGATAATTTCTTGAAAGATGATGTCTAGGCTCTTTTTTTTTAATCATGGCTTTCAGATAGTCCAATAATTTTTAAATTCTCTCTCCTGGATCTATTTTCCAGGTCAGTTGTTTTTCCAATGAGATATTTCACATGCTCTTCTATTTTTCATTCTTTTGGATTAGTTTTACAGTGCCTTGATTCTCATATAGTCACTAGCTTCCAATTGCTCCATTCTATTTTTTAAGGAAGTATTTTCTTCAGTAAGCTTTTGGACTTCCTTTTCCATTTGGCCAATTTTGCTTTTTAGGGCATTCTTCTCCTCTTTGGCTTTTTGGACCTTTTTTGCCATTTGGATTAGGCTATTTTTAAACGTGTTATTTTCTTCAGTATTTTTTGGGTCTCCTTTAGCATCACTCTCAGTTTTTCCTCTACTTCTCTTACTTGCTTCTCAAAATCCTTTTTGAGCTCTTCCATGGCTTGGGACCAATTCATATTTTTCTTGGAGGCTTTGAATGTAGGAGCTTTGGCTTTGTTGTCTTCTTCTAGTTGTATGTTTGATCTTCTTTGTCACTAAAGTAAGATAATATAGTCTGACTCTTTTTGTGCTGATTGCTCATGATCTCAGCCAATTACTTGAGTTATAAACTCTTTGTTAAGTAAGGTAGGGGTCTGTTTCCAGTGTGGAGAATGTACTGTCCCAAGCTTCAGGGGTTTTGTACAGTTGTTTTCAGAGATACTTCTAGGGACCTGTAAATTTTCAGTTCTTCCAAGGTTCTATGATCAAGGGCGAGGTGTTTACTCCTTTCCTGGCCTGTGCTCTGGTCTGTGAGTGACCACAAGCACTTTTTTCTGTCTTGGAATTGTGAAGAGGATTTCTTCTCCATAGCCACTACAAGCTCTACCACGCCAGCGCTCCTTCTTGCCCCAGGACTGCCACCCAGAACTATGACCCAGATCCAAGCATGGGCAAAACAAGAGAATCCTGCACCAGCAGAGAGGATCCCTGCAATCCCCTTCTGATCAGCCACTCAATTACCCCTCAGTCTGTGGCCTGGAAACTTAGGAGACAGCCACCGCCCTGGGGCCGAGCTTAGGGAATGGGGCTGGGAACCTGCATTTCTCTCTCACTGCAGAAACAGACTTTTCCCACTGACCTTCTAAGTCGTCTTGGCATTTATGGGTTGAGAAATCTGCTGCCCATGACTGAATCCTCTGAGGCCTGCTCCAGGTTTGCTGGGGCCTGCACACCCATGTCAAACTGTGTTCCTCTCCCAGCCCGGCGTGATATACCTTTCCAATCAACCATCCAGGTTGTCTTGGGCTGGAAATTTGTTTCGCTTTGTCTTTTTATGGGTTCTGCTGCTTTAGAATTTGTTTAGAGCCATTTTTTATAGGTATTTGGAGGGATTTGGGGGAGAGCTCAAGCAAGTCACTGTATTCATGCTGCCATCTTGGCTCCGCCTCTATTTTATATTCTTAATGTTCTTTCTTCCTTTCCAGTTTAGCTTTAAATGGATTCTAATGTGAAATTCTCACTTGTCTGAGGAGAAAATTTTAGAACTGAATATGCAATAAGGAAGATTTTCCTAATATTTAACATGGATTTGCAACAACTATGATATTAAATCAAAAACAAGGAAGAGGAAAATCACTTCATTTCAGGAAAAAGCGATTTATATAGATATGTATGTAGGTAATATATAGATATATTCATGTCAGTGTGTATCTATATTACCTATATATAGATGCATATATAGATATCTGCATATAGATTATATATATCCAGATACACACAAACACTCTCAAAAGTTATTCTACTCAATCAGTATTCACATTTTTAGTACCCAAGAAGTACATAATTTGCAACCAGGGAGAGACTTTAAATACTCCAAAACACCCAAAGATATTTATTTGGTAATGTGGACTACTGGCTAATAGGGGATATCTGTTGTTCAGGAAGGTCCAGAAATTCAACTAAACAGAGTAGTTTTTCATTTTTTAAGATGAATACATTTTCACTCAAAAGTTTACAGTGAAAACAAGGGCAGACTGATGATTTCTCAAAACCAAAAGAAATCAATCAGCCCAAAGAAACCTATCCACACAGATAAAGTATCCATGCAGAGTAATAGTGGCACTAATTATTATGTGTGGGAATGATATTCTTGTAGCGCTTTTAAAACCCACTTGACAGTCTAGATATTTGAAAGTTCTTTACAAAAAAAATAAATAAAACTTTTTGAACTTTTATAAAGCTTCAATTTATATAAAATGCCCATAACGACAGCTTCGACAACCGCTTAATTAATTATTTAATGGGTTTACATGGTATTTCAAGTCAGATTTATTTCAATAAAAGGTAATGGGAATTTATGTGAGTATATAGGGGGCACTCTAGAGTGCTGTTTGGTATCACAATCTTAAATCATTTCTACATTTCGATACTTTGTATCAAAGCAATGATACTTCAGTAACTTTAAATGATCCACAATTTTAACAACATAAGCACATTGTTCACCAGTACAGATTGAAAAAAACTCTTAATCTTTCATACAATTTATAATTGACCAACAACCTCCTGGTGACAAGGCTATACACACTTGGCTAGACTTAGACAACAGACTCATCATTGGGCTTATATATGAAGCATTTCTAGCTCGACAGGGCCCACACCAAAGTGTATGTGCAACACTGTCATGGTCTTCAAGGGCCCAAGAGGGAGGAGACGGTGGAACAACAGAAAGAGTATTGGATTTGGAGCACCTAGCTCCTAGGAGCTAGGGGCACAAAGCCCCTGGGTTTGAGTCTTACCTTTTCCAGTTACTATCTGTGAGAACTTGGTCAAGTCACTTGATATGACTTAACCTCTCTAGGCCTCAGTTTCCTCAGCTGTAAAACGAAGCATATCCAAAAGACAAGATGATCCTCTGACACCCCTTCCAGTTCTAACTATATAATACTATAATACTAGAAGCATTACAAAGGAAAATGACAACAATGAGCCAACACACTCAAATTTATGGGATGGACATAAAGCACTCTGTAAGAGAAAATTTGTATCACTAAATATTTTCATCATCAAAAGAGAGAAAGAGTAGATTAACAAATCTGGCTTGCAGCTAAAAAAAATTAAGAAAGCATCAAATTTTAAAAAAAACAACTAAAAACAAAGTAGAAATTGTTAAAAAAAATTTAAATTAACAAAACTGAAAGGAAATAAGCTGAAATGATAAACAGAAAAGCTATTTTTAAAAACTAACAGTTAAACAGCTAGTCTGATTTTTAAAAAAAGAAAACCAAATTCTTTATATACACAAAAAAGAATAATTCACAACAATCAAAAATGAAATAAGGGAATTAAGTGTCAATAAAACTGATAATAAATGGATGAAAGACTATGTACAAAAATATAATACTCAGATTGAAAGAATGAAGAAATTAAACATTAAAAGATTAATTCTATTATTACATAATGAAAAAAATAGGGAAAAGGAGTTTGCAAAACATAGAGAAAAGAACTTTTCTTATGATGCAAATACAGTTGTGATACCTAAACCAGATATAAAGCAGATCGAAAAACACTAGATCACAGTAAAAACAGATTACAATTCATAATGAACATCAACTCAAAAATTTTAAATAAAAAATTAGCAAAGGGGCTATCACAACATATTAAAAAGAATATACACTATGACCAGGTTGTATTTGTATCCCGAAATGGGAAGTAAATGGTTCACTATAAATAAAACTATAAACAGACCACATTAATAACAAAAATAATACAAAGCATACAAATATTATAACAAATGCTACAAAAGCTTTTGACACAACTCAACATTTTTTTCTGTTAAACCAGGAGCCAATATTATAAAGGAGAAAGGCTAGAGAACTTCCCGATTAAATTAGGGTTGATTATAGCAAGGTTGTCCATTATCATCATCATAATTTAACAAAGTGCAAGAGATGCTAGCTTTGAGAGAAAAACAAGAAAAGGCCCAGGTGAAAAGGGAGGGGGGGAATCTATCACTTTTTGTAGAGGATATGATGATGGACAATTGAAGGCAGGAGTTCTTAATCTTTTCAGTGTCACTGACTCCTTTAACAGTCTGGTGAAGGCTATGTACACTTCAGAATGTTTTTAAATGCATAAAATAAAATACAAAGGGAATGAATTATGTTAAAATAGTTATCAAAATTTTCTTTTAAAGCTCAGACCCCAGGTTAAGAAGAATCTGTTCTAGAGAATCTGAGTCAACTAAAAATTACTGAAATAATCCCATAAAAATTGCAAGATATAAAATAAATCCACATAAATCATCAGAATTTCTATAAATTGCATACAAAATCCAACAGGAAAAAAACAGAAAAAAGAATTACTATTCAAAATAACTACAAATGGGACTTCTGGGGGTGAAGCCAAGATAGTGGAATAGAGGAAGCATTCAGACGAACTCTTCCAACACTTCCCTCAAAACAACTTTTAAAAAACATCTCAAATTGAATTCTGCAGCAGAAGAGTCAACAAAGGGTCAGGGTGAGACATTCTTCCAGCTCCATATAACTTTGGAAGTTGGAAGGAGAGATCTGTGACATGGAGGTAGAGGCTAACCGGGAATCCATGTGGATAAAACACCAGTGGCAGCAACAGAAGCAGCAGCAGCTTTGGGAGCTCTCAAGCCACAGACAGTTAAGGGGACCTTGGCAACCATTCAGAAAGACATTGCAGGGGACCATAGTGCTAGCACTGGACTCGGGACTAGACAAGGTTTAGCACATCCATTGCTTATATCCACTTCTGGGTCATGTTTCAAGGATTGAGAGGAACACTTTTGGTCAAGACGAAGTGGGAGCCCCAAGGGACAAAACTGCTTTTGGTCACAAGGGTTCAGGGACTCGAAAGAAAGTACCACTTCAGCTCCTGTGGGGTAGGGCTCCTAAGTATCAGTTGCAATCCCAAGGGATCAGGGGCTCTTTCTGGGTAAAGAGCAGAGCACAGAGCAGGACTGCAGTAACCACACCTCTCCCCAGATTATATCACCCTGGAAGCACCAAAAACTTCCAAACCCCAGAACTAGCTCTGAAAACAGTAGTGTTAAAAAGCCTGAAGCTTGAGATAGAGCCCCACTTTGCTCTCTCCTTGCCCCACAACAGGAATAGAGCCCAACTTTAACATAAAGTTCAAGGTCAAGAAATGGGCTGGGAAAAAAGAGCAAACAACAACAACAAAAAGAATATGACCCTAAAAAGCTACTATGGTGACAGTGAAGATCAAGACATAAACTCAGAAGAAGACAACGATGTCAAAACATCCACGAACAAAGCCTCAAAGAAAAAAAAAGTAAACTGGACACAAACTGAACAAGAACTTCTGGAAGAATTAAAAAATGATATTCAAAATCAGTTAAGAGTGGTAGAGGTAAAACTGGATAAAGAGATGAGAGCAAGAAAAGTAAACTATGAAAAGACAATTAACAGTCTCGTAAAAGAAGAAGCGAACTACAACAACAACAACGATGGAAAATGCTATCCACATCTAAAGAAAAAACCACGGAGTCTGAATGCAGACTGAAGTGTACTATTTGCTCTCTTTTTTGTTTTGTTTTGTTCTCTTTCTTCTTTCTCATGGTTCCTCCCATTCGTTCCAATTCTTCTTTACAACATGACTAATGTGAAAATATATTTAATAAGAAGGTATATGTTGAGCCTATATCAGATTGCATGCCATCTTGGGGAAGGGGGAGGGGAGGAAGAGGGTAAAAATTTAAAACTCAAAAGCTTATGGAAGTAAATATTGAAAACTAAAACTAAATTAATTTAAAAAACTGCAATGGTCAAATTTTAAAAAGAGGCACAAAATTTCACTGATGGAAATAACTCCTTAAAAAGCAGAATTGGCCAGATGGAAAAAGAGGCACAAAAGCTCACTGAAGAAAATAATTTCTCAAAAACTTACAATTGGGCAAGTGAAAGCTAATGCGACATCAAGAAACAAATTAACAAAGTCAAAAGAATGAAAAAATAGAAGAAAATGCGAAATATCTCATCAGAAGAAAACTGACCTGGAAAACAGATCAAGGAGATATAAGAATTATTGGCCTACCTTGAAGTCATAGTCAAAGAAAGAGCTCAGACATCATATTTCAAGAAATTATAAAAGCAAAATAATCACAGAACATATAAAAGATCTGGGAGTCAACTTAATTAACATATATACATTAACTATATGAGTACTACAATTTACACTCAGAATTCAAAAGAAAGTTCATAAACAACCACCAACCCTCCCCCACAAAAAACACACCTCAGCATCCTTCCCCCACCTTCCTTGCTACCAGCAAAATGGCTGCACTAACAGACCCAAGGATATTAAATAGGCTTACATTAAGACCTACTCTTTTTTTCCTCCAGTGAAGCAACTGGGTTAAGTGACTTGCCCAGGGTCACCCAGCTAGTAAGTGTCAAGTGTCTGGTCTGAGTTCACATTTGAACTCAGGTCCTCCTGACCCCAGGGCTGGTGCTCTAGCCACTGCACCACCTAACTGCCCAAGGCCTACTCGTAACAGCCTGGGCACCCATCACTTTTTCTAGTGCCATGGACACCCCAGTTTCAAGCTACATAAGTCTGCTGGGACCTCAATGACAACAGAAGGAAAGATGGTCTCCAGATCTAATAAATTAGTTCAGGCAGCTATACATTCTGAAAAATAAAGGAAAATGATTCAACACTTAAGGAGACAGAGGAGTGGAATCTGAGGAGGCCATGAAACCTGTTCTAAGTGTTTTAAAAGAGAAATGAAAAATATGAGAACTGAATTTATGTCCTGCACATTAAAAAATAATAAGTAAAATAGAAAAACTTGAATGTATGATGGAAAATCTCACCAAAGAAACAAGAGAAAACAATACATTGGCAATGCTTCACACAGAAGTAAAAAAGGCAACCTAGAAGAAAAAAAGTAAAAAACCATTACACGAAAAGAAAATATGCTTGCCATGCAAGCTAAACAATATACTGATCTTGAAGGCAGGATGTGTAAAGTACAACCTAAGGATCAGAGGATTCCCACAGGAACATGACAGGACAAAAAAACTGTAACACCATAATGAAGGAAATAATAAAAGAGAACTGCCCAGACAGACTGCTTACAGAAAAAAAAAAAAGCTGCAAAGTCCAAGACATACAGTAGTTAAATTTAACAATTCAATTCAGAAATAACAAATTCTTCAAGCCATCAGGAGAAAGACCTTCAAATACAAAGGAAATGATATTCAAATAATGCAAGACTATTCTTTACTTACTAGAAAAAAGATGAGGGAATGGACCATGTTCCAAAGAACAAAGGCGCTCAGGATAGCCTAGCTATCCCTGCAAGGCTAAGCTTACCTATATAGGAGATGTTAAAGAAGAATTTGAAACATTTTTAGAAAGAAAAAACAGAACTGAAGAAAATATTTGCTTCTTCAATACCCCCAAATAAGAGAAATGCAGGAGTAAATAAATGCAGCTTGCAAATACAGCAATAGCAACAGAAAGCCTAGTTAAGAAACTTCTGTCTAAAAGTACATGAGACAAGGATAAAAGCAGAAATCTAGTAAAGGTAACAGTGAAGAGATAAACAGAGAGGATGATTATGGACAGAACTTAGAAACACCCTGCTTACAGATGAATTCTTTTTTTGTGGATTATCTTACAATGTAAGAGGGTACGTGAAAGGTGAATAGGCAGATAGGGAGACAGAAAGGAGTGAGTGATGTACCAGGGTAAAATCAAAGGATAGAAATAAGGGGAAGATGACCTCTGTGATCACAGAAAGAGAAGAACGTATAGGAGAGTGAATGATGAGGTGGGGGGCAAAGATTGAAATGGGAGGAGGGGAGAAAGGAGATCTTCCTTTGGGGGTGCCACTGATGAATGTTCCTATGGCTGATGGGAGATAAGGACTTTAGCCTGCATGAATCTCGGGGGATCTGGGGTTTGAAAAGTCTACTTGTCCTGGGAGGGAAGAGAATTGGAACTTCTGACGGCAACTGCACCTAAAGAAGTGAGAGAGCATGATCACAGGGAGATTTTCCAGCAAATGTAGGAAAAAAGGTCAATAAGAAAGGGCATAGATCAGCAGCAGGAAGGGGCAATTGCCTCTCTGATACCATCAATTTGTACTGTTGAGAGAGCAAGGCACAATGGAAAAGGGGTTCCATGGAATAAGCCCTACAAGGCAATGGCAGAAAGTACCTAGAAGGAAGAGCCTAGAATAAATACTCTGGAAGCTTTGACTGTATAAAGAATACAGAGAAAAGAGAGAGGTCAGATGATTATAGGAGACATCAATCACAGAATGAGGATCTAGGGTAAATAGAAAACAAATATGGATAATGAAGCAAGTGAGAGAAATCTTTTTTGGAAAAGAGTGCATAAAACAAAAATTTAAAAATATTGACTTAAATAACTGGAGAATTATTAATTATTCTTGGGTATGCCAGGCCAATATAATGCAAAATGAAAGTAACAGAGCAACTTGGTACCACACTAACCAAAATACTAAAGGATTACTTAATAGAACTAGAAAAAATAGTAATGAAATTGATCTAGAGCAACAAAAAGTCAAGAATCATGAAGGGAAACAATGAAAAATAGTGGGAAATAAGGGAACCAAGCACCATTAGATTCTGAACTATACTAAAAATCAGAAATCATCAAAACTGCTTCGTATTGGTTAAAAAACAGATAAGCCAATCTGTGGAGCACATGAGGTATATAACATAAAAAAGCAAATAAACATTGCTACAGAAGTAATTTTATTTAAGCACAAATCTGACCATGTTATTCCTATACCAACTTTAGTGGTTTACTACCATTAGTATAAAATATTAATTCCTTTATTCAGCTTTTTAAGCCCCTTCACAATCTAGTCCCAACCTATCTTTCCAGCCTCCTTAGTTATTTCCCTTCCTGAACTCTGCCATTTGTCCAAACTCATTGCATACAATACTCCATCTCCTATTTCTGGGCCTTTCACTGGTCGTTGCCCATGTCCTCTCTTCCTTCAAGATGCAGCTCAAGAACCAGCTTCTTCCCATGAAGCCTTTTCTGATCCTCTAACTTCTACTGTCCTCCCTTCCAAATTACTTTCATTTGTATTACTTGTTGTCTACCTCATTAAAATGTAACGTCCTTGTGAGTAGAGATTATTTCAGTCTGTGTATTGGTATCCCTAACACCAGGCACAGTGTAAATAATAAATACTTGTTGATTGAGATCCACAGATAAAGAGTATTTTGTTTGGTTCTCGCTCCTCTGTCTCAATAATGTTCACATATGATACTTATTTAAACACACTACCTAAGGTCAGGGGGTTATTGTGATTTTTTCATGTATGTATTCCTATTATCTTCTACCAGTAGTACATTCTACTTTGGGATATTAAAAAATGCTTCAATCAATCAACAAGTGCTAAGGATAGCTTACCTGTAGGGGCTGAGGAGGAAGTTACAGGAACGAGATATAAAGACAGGGTAAATATAAAATATATATAAATACTAGGACATTTCAGGAAGAAACTTGTAGCTGGAGGAATCTGGAAAGGCCTCATTTTTGTTGGATTGTTATTAAAGCAAATGGGCTTAAATCATAATATTCCTTTCTCCCACCCCTACACCCCACCCCTTCTTTATGTCTCCTCCTCCTCCATTAAAATGGGAGCTATTTGAGGGTAAGGAGTGTCTTATATTTGCATTCCCAGTCCTTAGCACAAAGCTAAGCACACAGTTTATTTCTGTCAGTCTTTCTATCTTATATTCCAGGTAGTATGAGCTAAACCTGATTTGATGGGCCCACAATTGAGTTCATAACATGGCTAAAAAGCAATTACAGTAACAGTGGTGTGGTGGTGGCAATGGTAGTATTGAGGTTTAGGGGTTTAGGAGTGCTGGGACCCTGAAATCACAACACATGGGTCCTGTATAAAAGAATTCAACCCAAGCCTTCTTTCAGCCAAATACAAGGTTTATTAGAACATCCGCCATATTGGCCATACTCTTATGGAGTCTGAACATTAGTGAGCTATTGGCTAGATTATAAGAATCTGAGCAGTGCCTAGATTGTAAGAATCTGAGCACCTTAGTGGAGATAAGAGATTAACAGTGGGAAGTGGGGGGGGGGGAGTCATAAGGAGGTAAGAAAATGGAGGGCTAGGCGAGGTTATGGGTAACAGAGAACTGGAAAATTGGGTGTAACCACAATGAAAGGCCAGTTGATGGGATTATGGCCTCAGGTGAAATACAGAGATTTGGGCATGTGGGAAAGTCCAAGGTTTTTCCTTTTTGGGGGTCCAGATCCCATCCTCATTAGAAGCAGCAATAGCGGTAATAATAGCTAGCATTTATATAGTACTTTAAGATTTGCAAGGCACTTTACATGTTAACCGATTTGATTCTCACAACAAACCTTATGAGGTAGATGCTATTATTATTCCTACTTTATAGAGGAGGAAACTGAGGCAGGGCACATGACTTGCCCAGGGTAATATAACTAGCAAAGGGTCTGAGGCAGGATTCAAATTTAGATCTTCTTGCCTTCAAGTCCTGTACTCTATCCACTGCACCACCTAGTCATAAGGAACAGGAGAGTATGGAGTTAGATCTGGATCCCAGAAAGGAAAACCCTTGGACTTTCCTACACGACCAAATCTCTGGATTTCACCTGAGGCCATAATCCCATCAAGTGGCCTTTCATTGTGGCTACACACAATCTCCCAATTCTAGGTTACCCTTAACCTAGCCTAGCCCTCTCCTGTCTTACCTCCCTATGGCCCCAGGCCACTTCCCATCCTTAATACTATCTACATTCTATTCAGGTCCCAGGTTCTATCCACCCCAGCCACTCCCATCCAGACCCTTCCGCCAGTCACCCCAAACTACATGGCCACTCTTATATCCCTCCCACAGTCTTTTTGTATATAAGGTTCATCTTGTCTCCATTAAAATGCTCAGATTCTTTTAACCTAGCCACTACTCGGAATTTTACAATCTAGCCAATAGCTCACAGATGCTCAGATTCCTTAAAAGAAGGCTTGGGTTGAATTCTTTTGGGCAGGACCCAGGTGTAGTGATTTTGGGATCCCAGCACCCCTAAACCTCAACAGGTCTAACTACTATATTATCTGCTTTGCACACCAAACACATCTGTGTTAAACTTGATGTAACTCAGAAAAATGAGGAGCTAACAAGGGACTCCTGACTACGCTGTTATAGGCCTGGGGGATATATTGTGTTTGAAACTCACCTGCTTATAAACAGTATATTATCTGGCTTATGACTGTTCGATAAGAAGAAAATAATTAGAAAATAAGGACTGAGAATGATGGACTTTAAGTTTCTTGAGGATAGAAGGGGAATTTCTTAGCAAAAGTTTGTGTTTCACAGTTCTTCAGCACCCAGCACAGGGCCCTGCACATCATACGCACTTAATAAATGTTTGTTAAATGAGTAGAGGGGTAAAAGTGTAGTAAAGAAATTTTGATGACAAACCTGTCAAAACCCAAGAAGAGAGAGGAAAAAAAAAGAGAGCAGCTGGCCATGTTAGTCACTGCCTGTAATCCCAACTATTAGGCAGGCTGAGGCTGGCAGATGTCTTGAGCTTGGGAGTTGAGCTACAGAGGCCAATGTGGACTGGCTGTCTGCACTAGGTACAGCATGAATAAGGTGAGACCCCAGGAGCAGGCCACTAGGCTGTCTGAGGAGGCATGAACCAGCCTAGGTCTAAAATGGAGCAAGTCAAAGTCAATCAGAATAGGATTGGGCCTGACAGCACTTCCTGCACTTCTAGCCTTAGTAAGATAGACAGACCAAGTCTTAAAGAAAAAGAAGAAAACATGATCCAAAAAGAAGAAAGTACCAATCTGCCAAAAAACCTACTAGCTGCCACTAATTAATACATTACCTATACCAAAGTAATTGTTATTTTGTGTTTTTTCACACATCTATGACTATAGGAAGAAAAACTATAAAAGTATTCTTTCAGGACAAATAAAGAACGTTAGTCGTTATTTTGTCTTTATAGTTACAGCTGTTGCAGTACTTGAGTTCTAATCTGCAAGACAACCATCAAGTTTATGGATTTGCAACTGAGGGTTGAGTGTTTATCCAAAGAATGAAAGAATGATCTTCAGTTAACAAACAGGTATGACAAGGGCAGCACTTAAATTTTGAAACAAACAGCTCAATTATTACAAATATGTGCTCAGAGTTTTGGATATGACAAAGGCCATTATTTAAGTCTTTTAAGCATCCTCTTTGAATATTTATTACTTTATTTACTCAGTAAATAAAGGCATACTTTTAAGAAGGAGTTCTCTTTTATAATTAAAAAAATACATTTTGTTTTATACACTCTTAAGTTCTTCAGATATTCAATCTCTTTGGTATATGTAATGAAATATATTTTCTAGAGCAATGTCCTTTAAAACCACTAAGTGAGATTACTGGAACTCCATATCACTACTGTCTTTACTGATATTAAAATCTCTTCATTTCTAGTTTAACTTTTAGTTAAAAAAAAAGAAAAAGTTAGAAAAATATACCTCTAGAAAATTAAGTATAATACAATAAAGTGAAACTGAGCCCTTTGTTTTTATTATTTTACTCAGAATAATAATTTGAACATTACCTTAGGCAATATCTGGAAATAGTAAGGTTTCAAAAGCAGTGCTGGCCTAACAAAATCCTTGCATTTACCCCAACCTCAAAAAGCCAATAAAACTTCTTGCCAATATCTCATCCGATGCTAACCAAACTTACTAAACTGACCCCAACAAAAAATTCTGCAAAGCCTTAGGGAAAATTGTTTACTAGAGTTAATCTGAACTTAAAAAGACACAAAAATACTTAGCACCACATAAGACTCTTCTTATTGTGACCCCATTTCACAAAATATGTCAAAGTTCTATTACTCTCATGATGCTATTATTGAAAGCAATTTATCAGCCAGGAGTCTGCCTGACTCCATGGGATTGAACTGGAATGCACTGCCTTGAATAAATGCTGGCAGAAATTTTATTTCTAGGTCATGTACTCTATTCCAGAAGAACATCAAGCCACAATGACACAAAGCCCACAACACATTCCTGATGCAAGTCTGCTGTAACAGTATTATCTATAGGGTATCTCTTAGGACAGTTTCACAGACATATTCCAATGCCGAAGAATAATATGAGCATTTTTAAAAAATCAGTAGGTGATAAGAAAGGAGGGTTGTTTATTGGATAAAAAGGGATTTGCATCCTAGCATTCCTATTATAATAGGAATGTGATAATACTAATATGATACTATGCCTGTGACTCCCTGTGCATCCACACGGCAGTTTACTCCATTTCCTCCATAGTCACTTGGCTTTAACAGGTCGCAATTACATTGGATTACTTGATATTTTCTCTTCTAAAAAGTACATGTAGGTAGTGATTAAAAACTATATTCACAGTAACAATTAATTAGATTATTTAATAAGAAAATGCTTAGTGCTCAGCACAATGATGAGCACATAGCAGGTGCTTAATAAATGTTTCTTGACTGACTGCAACATAATCACTGATCTTGATATAGCACTTGCAGGTTTGCTAGGCACTTTACTGCCAGTATGTGACATGTAAGTGACATGACAGTTGTTACTGCTGCCATGACATATGACAAAACTGTTTCATGGAGGTTAAGTTATGAGCCTCTGGACAAACACAGGCAATTCTTAAAGGTGGAATTTGAAGCCCAGGTCCTCCAGTGCTTCCCCTCGCACTGCCACTGCCTTACATTCTGCTATTCCTTTTTCCAAGACTCTCTCCATCTACCCCTCCTGGGCTAATAGGGCCAGAAAAGAAAGCTTCTGCTACTAAAAAGAGCCCAACATTTGCACGAGAATATACCAAAAGGAAGTAAACCCTTAAAAAAATTAAAATTTAAGTGGATAGCTCTACATTCCAAGGGAATGTGTCAATGGCAAGGTAGAGGTATTTTTTTGGACTTCTATGACAAACTTTAAGTGTCCCAGTCATTCTGGTTTCAGTTTTCATAGCTATCGAATAATAGCACTGAAAGGTACCTTATACAGACTCTGGGTCACAAAGGCCATACACCTGCTTCCAAGGCAGTACTCTGTCAAACAACCCAGAATTATGGGTATAAATTTCTATTTTTCAAAAGTCTCAAGGGAAAGAGACTCTACAACCGTCCCAGATAATGTTTAAACATAACAACCCTGAAACATTCCTCCTCTATTTTTCATGTAACGGAAATGTACAGTATTCACACACTCACTTTTTAGATGATTCATTTCTCCACAAAATACATCAAACACTCAACTGCCCTTTTCACACTTCAGCTGTCTAATCCTATTCCTCAAGCAACCTTTTTCCTAACTTGCCACAATTCAAAATGGATAAGAGCATGTTTAAGTGGCCAGTAAAATAAAAAACTGTGCAGGTGGTACACAGAGGGAAAAGAAAGATAATCATGACACATGTTAATCATGACATTACTCTTAACATCTCTTCTAATCTGGGGTAACTGCCAACTAGCTCATCTGCCAGATCAGCGCTTCTTAAACTGTGGGTCATAATCCATATGGGGTCACATAACTGTGGGGATTGTGAAAAATCTGGCAACAGTAAAAGATTTGTGAACGTGCAACAACCAAAAATTAATTCAAAATCAAACATGTAATGAATCCGAGGTGTTTCTGGCAGCGCTTGCCCTTGCTGCACAGCACGACTTCAGCACAGCCTTGGGTTCTGCATTGACGATTATAAAATCAAAATATTAATCAACTCTGAAAAATGTTGAAGATGATCTACGTCCTGCAGTATCAAATATTTCGCCAAGATTTAATTCTTTATGTAAAAATAAATAAGCACATCTATCTCACTGGTATGCAAATTTGCTTTCGTCTTTAATAAATGATAAAATTATATGTATACCAAGGAACTGTTTTAAAATAAATTTCTTTATGACTTATTATTAGTAAATGTTTGATTTGTTACCTATTTTATATGCCTATATACCCAAGATCACATAAAAATTTCTCAGGCAAAAAGGGGTCATAAGTAGAAAAAGTTTAAGAAGTCCTGTGCAAGACCTAATATATTCCAATATATGAAGTTATAACCAAAAAAAATTCAAAAAGTTAAGAGTTGATTGGAAATTTGGGCCATGGAGAAACTTCATGGTTCATGTTCACTGTTTTGTCACTTGTTCATTTGTTAAGAGCTGTTCCAGGGATGAATGAGTTCCTGGGCTCTGGGCAAGTTTCTCTGAATCTAATAAAGTCCACCAGAATAAAGCTGTCCCTCTACAAGAAGAGAATCACTGTTGAACATGGGGTGAGTTGGACTCTCTTCTCTCCCTTCTCTTCCTTCATATCCTGTACCTATTATAACACGTTCAAAGATCCTAAAGCTTAGATCTTAGAAAGGAAATCAGTAAGTCATTCGAAAAGCATTTAGTGTTTTACTCTATGACAGGCATTAATTATGTTAAGAGCTGGGGATACAAAAAATGCAATAATGGAGGGCCAAATAACATGCAAATAACTATACACAGGCAACATTATATATAAAATTATACACAGTCATTGGAACTCAGAGGGAAAACACTAGTAGGTTTTGTTTGTTTGGGGCGAGGGGTTAGAAAGAGGAAAGACCTCGGAAGGTGGGATTAGGCTGAGTCTTGAAGGAAGCCAGGAGGCAAAGGGGAGGAGGGAGAGCTTTCCAGGCATACAGGCAGCCAGTATGAAAGCATAGAGTTGGTGATGGAGAGTGGTGTCCAAAGATAACTGATTTTAGAATACGTGGATGAGAGTAAAATGTATGAAGGCTGGAAAGTTCAGGAATGGAACCAGGTTGTGATAAAGCCATGTCAAATGATCCCAGAGGTCACAGAGAGACACTGGCATTTGGCAGGGGAGTGGGGAGAAAATAAGTTAGGTAAGGGATGTTGACATGTTCGGACCACTTTGACAGCTCAAAGGAAGATGGATTAGAATAGAAAAAACTGAGGCAGAAACAACCAGAAAGCAATTGCAATCACATAAGCATGAGGTAATAAGGACCTGTACCAGGGTGGCAGCTGTGTGAAGAGAACACACAGAGATGTTGGAAATGTAAAAATGACAAGAAAATGGAAAACATCTTGTTTCCTGGCTAGCCCAGGACCCTGAACCAAGAGCCTTGGAAACAACAGTGTGCTCAAAACCACCAGATGTACTTCTAGCCCAGCTCCTGCGGCCACCATTGAGGGAGAGAAAGCATAGTGTAGAAGGGACCCATCTTCCTCATTAACACCAGTAATAACTGCTAACTAAATACCACCAGGAGGTACATGGTACAAGAACCCTGGAGAGGCACCCATAAGATGCCTTAATTATTCATTCATACCCTACTCCGCCTTCCTAGAGGCAAGGGAAAAATGGGCAAAAAGGCTAGCACTTGTGAGAAATGCGAACTTTCCTGTCCAAAAAAGGAAAGCTGAGAAGTCAGTCATCTTTGGAGCAACATGTTGTTGTTCCCTTGCTT
Source organism: Phascolarctos cinereus (assembly GCF_003287225.1). Taxonomy (NCBI): domain Eukaryota; kingdom Metazoa; phylum Chordata; class Mammalia; order Diprotodontia; family Phascolarctidae; genus Phascolarctos; species Phascolarctos cinereus. The sequence goes on along the minus strand of NW_027555736.1, from coordinate 86,596,619 downwards.
CCAAATAAATGCAGTGCTGTGCAGTATCTCTCCAGTCTTTGTAGGGGGCACGGTCAATCATAAACAACCTAATTTCATAAGTATCTTTTGGATACATAAATTTTGTGTATGGGCTCTATTTTTCTTTTTCCCTCCCTCCAATGGACACTGATTTACTGGATCTAGGCTTACTGGCTCCTGGACTCTCAAGAGACTTCCCAGGGAGCCCTGCGTCACTCTAGATCTAAGCCATGTGTCTAAGGCCTCTTTGATTTGAGACTTTTCAAGTTGCTGGAGATCCTTCCTGTGCCTGATCCACCTTGAACTGCCAGCTCCTATCTACTGTGAGATGAGCCTCTTTGCCTCACTGGACTTAACATCACCCACTATCAGACTGGACCTTGAAGGAAGGCATATGATAGGTAATTAACAAATGCTTGCTCAGTGGATTAAACAGTTAAATCACTTGCCTCACTCATCAGACCTCTTCCTAGCCCCTGAAACTTGCTGCCTGGACTCATTCATCAAGGGAGAGCACATTTCCTCCCTCTCATATTCTCCCCATCCCAGTGATTCATTTCCAGGCAAACTGCTGTTGCTCAGACACGTCCAACTCTTTGTGACCCCATTTTCTTGGCAAAGATACTGGAGTGATTTACCATTTCCTTCTCCAGCTCATTTTATAGATGAGGAAACTGAGGTAAACAGGGTTAAGTGACTTGTCTAGGATCACAAAGCTAGTAAGTGCCTGAGGTCAGATCTGACCTCAGAAAGATGAATCTTTCTGACTCTAGGCCTGGCACTCTATCCACTGCACCTCCTAGCTATACCAGGCAATGTATTAGCTCTATATGGTCCATAACCTCCTCTCTTCACCATCTAACCACTTGGGTAGATCAGTTCAACTGATCCACACTCAGTTCCTTGCCTTTTTGTCCTATCCCTGATCATGCATCCCCATATGCTAATCTTGGATTATTCCCACAATATTCCACTACTACTTCACATACTGCTAAGTGAATCTGGGTAAAGTCACGAAAACAGTGACTTGGTCCACTACATATTTATACTACATAATCTTAAATGGCCCATCACTACAACACTACCCTAATAGATTCTCCCAAGTATCACAATTACTATTTCAAAGCTTCTCATACCTCCTCCTTAAGCTTCCCCACCTACCCTCTCAGTTGAGGACTCTACCTTATACTTCACCAAAGAACTGACGCCAACAGTTGTGAGCTCCTTATCCTCACCTCTGCTCATTTCACAATACTCAAATGTCTTCCCCACTGTCTCTTCCTTCACCTCATGTCTCACGAAGAAGCGGCCCCCTCTCCTTGCCAAGGTAAACCCTTCTATATGGAACCTTAATCTTATCTCTCCTATCTTCACTGGCAGACTGCCCCTTCTATGGTTCCCACTTTTCCATCTCCCTCATCTACTACTTTCTTCCCTGCTGCCTACAGACAATCACAACTCCTCCACCCTTAAAAAAAAAACCCTCTATTTCATCCCTGCTAGCTACTGTCCTATTTCTCTCCTTCCCTTCTCAGCTAAACTCTTTGAGAAAGACATCTTTAATTGATACCCTCACTTCCTCTCCTCTCACTCAGTTCTAAAACCTCTACAATCTGGCTTCTGACTTTATTATGACTGAAACTACTCTTCCTAAAGTCACCAAATGATCTCAACTGCCAGATCAAGAGGTCTTTTCTCAATCCTCATCCTACATGACCTGAGACACTTACTGGCTGTTTGACTTTGAACAAGTCACTTGACCGCTGCCTGATTCAGTTTCTCCATCTGCAAAATGATGATAATCATAGTACCAACCTTCTGTGAAGCTTTTGTGAGATCAAATGAGTTAACATGTAGAGTACTTAGAAGACCTAAAAGCACTATACCACACAGATTCTATAAGGTAGTAATCACTAAAAACCCTTTGGTGCTTGTCAGAAGAAAAAAAATGAAGAACACTTAGAATTATTGTTCAGTCAAGTCTGACTCTTCATGATCCAATGGACTTCTGTCCACGGGTTTTGTTTTGTTTTGTTTTTTTGCAAAGACTCTGGAGTGGTTTGACGTTTTGTTTTTCCAGTGGCAAACAGGTTAAATGACTTGTCCAATGTCACACAGCTACAAGTTTCTTAGGCTAGATTTTAACTCAGGTCATCCACTGCCCATTCAGAGATGCCCTTGAACAACCAAATAGACTAAAAAAAGAAAGAACAAGAAATGATCAAGAGTAGTCTAGTGTTTGATAAGTTCAAGAACACAAACTATGGAACAGTTACTCCCCAAATAGAAAGAACTGCTGAGAAAATTGGAAAGCAGTTGGGCACAAAGAGTTTAAACTAACCTTTTATGCTATCTATCACAATAAATTCCAAATTGATATATAACTTCTGCTCAGTATTGAAATTTTCAACCTATTGCTATATTTCCAAGAACATTCTGCTATGTTCTGATTACCCATTAACTAACTCATCAAATTCAGGATGCAGCTTTTTACATCTTTAATCTATTGAAGTAGGCATACCAGTCCTGCCTACCCACAGTTGCAGAAACTATCTCTCATATCTGGCCTGCATTCCCTCTCACTGCAGCCTCTCAGAATCTTTTTCTTCAAGTTGCAGCACTGGGGCCAGACATCCTCCTTAAAATCTTCACCGATCTCCTTCTTACACCTGTTAGTGCTCCTTCCTCATCCTCAAATTCATAAAGAGGAATGTTTCTGTTCTCTTCCTTGCCCCATTTACTCCCTGCCTTGTGTTTATTTTTCTGCAAGAATGCCATATTCTCCTCGAGGGGATTTTGCCTAACATCCCTTGCATGTGCCCTTTTCTCTCTTTTGATGCTAGCACCACTCTAATTAGCATAGGTCCACCTCACTTTTGGATTACTGTAATAGCCTAGTGATGGGTCTGCCTGCCACAAGTTTTTCTATTTTACTCCATATTCCACTAAGCTTGTCAATGTAATTTTCCTAGTGCACAGGTTTGACTATGTTACTCCCCTAACCAATAAACTCCAATGGTTCCCCTATCGTCTTCAGGATCAAATATAAAACTCTCTCTTTGGTGTTCAAAGGCCTTCATAACCTGTCCCCACACCCAACTCTACCTCCATATCCTCTACTTCCTGACTTCCTTGGCTTCTTTCAAGTCCCAGATAAAATCCCTCCTTCCAATGAAGCCTTTTGAATTTCCCATTCTAGTCCCTTCCTTCTGTTGATTATTTCAAATTTATCTTGTAAGAAGCTTATTTGCACATAGTTGTTTACATGTTGTCTTCCCTATTAGACTGTGGGCTGCTTGAGAGCAATGACTGGTCATTCACCCTTCTTTGTATTCCTAGTGCCAAGCACATAATCGGTACTTAATAAATATTTATTAACTGATTGAAGGCAGGGACTCTCATTTTCAGTCTCTGTAGCTCTTGCAGCTAACCTTGTGCTTTGTACATATTCTTAATATTGACTAAATTGAAGTGAATGTGTAAAATATAGAGGGATTCCCATATAAAGCTTCAGCTCTATAGAATGAAGATACCCAAGTTACATATAGAGTTTATAACTATCACCAGCTCTTGATTGTCTAAGCTAGTGGAAGAAAAAGGCGTGGATAAGGTATAAATCAGTATGGCAAATATCTATAATTTCATCAGTGTAAGAATTCTAAGCACCTACCACCTATAATTTAGTAGATTTAGACAGTTGCCAGAGACTCAGAAATATTATGACACTACTTTGTGTGTAACCATGTGCATGTGTCAGGCAGGATCTGAAATCGGGTCTTCCTAACACCAAAATTAGTACTTTATTCACTATGCCATGGTAGCTCAGGGATAATTATGCAACATATAGCCAGACACAGAAAAACATAAATTCAGATATGTTTTATATACATTCCCTATACATAAATATTTTGCCCAATGCCTAGCTAATCTCTTCCTAGGTTGGCTCCAGAGTGGGTAGCCTGGGAAGTAGTAGAAAGAAAATTCACAGAAAGAACACTCTAACGGTTAAAGTCAATTACAACACTAACACAAAGACCATTACAACACTAACATGAAAACTGTAAACAATGGCCTAAATAAGTCATATCGCAGAATTTTTATTGCACAGATACATTATTTGCTTTTAAATTGATGCGGAGAATACACATGTCCCTCTCCGAAAAAAAGACGGAAGGAAGGAAGGAAGGGGTGGGGCAGCTAGGTGGCATAGTGGATAGAGCTCCAGCCTTGGAGTCAGGAGGACCTGAGTTCAAATTTGGCCTCAGACACTTGACACTTACTAGCTGTGTGACCCTGGGCAAGTCACTTAACCCTGACTGCCTCACCAAAAAGAAAAAAAAAAAGGAAGGAAGGAAGGAAGGGAGGGAGGAAGGAAGGAAAAAATATTTAAGGAAATCCTGAGATAATCAATGGCTTTGTAGCCCCTTAGGATAATAAAACAGACATGATTAACTTCTCTCCAGTTGTATCATTCATAGGATATTTGTTTCAGGCTTCTTAAGGTGACTGCAAAATAATCTTTCTGATGGCTATTTTTTTTTAAAGAACATGAGCTCAAAGTGAGAAGTTATATTATTTGGAGGGTAATTTGTTGTGTTACTCTACTCCGTTCAAACATAAAAAACAAATAAACGTGCTTATCATCTAACTAAAAATTTTATCCACATTCCTTACACACACTCATTTAAACACTACTCTATGACCTTATTAATGTATTCTTAAAATGCATAAACTATATTGAATTACATTTTAAAATCAAAATACTTTTAAAAGTAAATATTTGAATCAATTATTATTTTCATTATCAAGGATCTCATTTTCACAGTTAAGTGACCCAATTCAAATCATACAAATTCTACTTAGTACCTGATAAAGCTATTTAAACCAGTGGGGTCAAACTGGAAAAGAAATAAGGGTCTACTAAATGTATATATAAGAATACTTGTTGGGGGCAGCTAGACAGTGCAGTGGACAGAGCACCAGCCCTGGAGTCAGGAGGATGAGAGTTCAAATCCAGCCTCAGACACTTGACACTTACTAGCTGTGTGACCCTGGGCAAGTCACTTAACCCCAATTGCCTAGCAAAAATAAATAAATAAAAGGACACTTGTGAGCCACAAATTGACTTAGTTTTAAATTTTAATATCTTTTAAAAATACTACCTATTTAAAATGTAACATTATTTTAAATTATAAAATTAAATAATAAACAATATAATGCATAATACAAATAATAAAACAAAGCAAGCTAAATTAAAATTTATTTTAAATTTTAATAATCAAATTTAATTTTAAATTAATTTTATTTAAATTTGATATTATTTTTAATATTATATATTTTTATTTACTTTAATTTTTTTTCCCCACAATTACATTTTAGTCTAGTTTGGGCCATCTTTAGAAGTGTTGTGGGCCACATGGGGCCAATGGCTCCCAGTCACATGTTTGATCCCTCTGGCTTGAAAAACAACAAAAAGTGCAGCATTTTTCTCATCTTCATTGTTCATATATATGACAACTACAAAATATGAGATTCTCTAAACTCAATATAAAAAGCCCAAGTAAATTCTGAGTTGTATTTGAGTTTTGCCAGCAATATAAAAAGAATCCCAGCTCTGTCACTCACTAATTCTATAACCTGGAATAAGTCACTTAATCTCACTAAGTCCTAGGTTCCTCAGCTCTAAAATGAGAAGACTTCTAAGGTCCCTTACAACTTTAACTCTTAAGAGCCCATGAATTTAAAGTCATATGTCTATGATTTTTTAATAAAAATCTATCTTAACAATATTTCAGAAGAAAATAACTGCTTTATAGAGTACTCAAATCCCATGGTAAAGGCATTTAAGAAACATGGAGAAAAAGAAAAGTTCTATCAGCTATCAGTTAATCAAAGGACTTTGACGAAATAACCGTTCTTTTTACTAGCTCCTGGCTTCATTCAATAAGCTTATTGTCTCAGAACAATATACTGTTAATGGATGAAAAAAGCAGGCTTTAAAAATATTAGCAGAATTTATAGAAAACTTTTCAAGACATTTAATTCAGTACTGATACAAACTTAAGAGATACCAAAATAATAAAATTTATTTTCAGTCATTAGAGATCTGTTATATCATTACAGGTAGACTAAGGAAATGTACACATGTGAAACATTTAGCACCAATAAATGAGTTTCTTCCAGCAAAGAGGACATAAATTTACAGTATTTCGTGACGAAAAGATGGCTTTAGTCATGGTCCACAGAGGTATAATCCTTGTAATAACAAAGTAAAATCCCAAATGGTAAATAGAATATTGCTTCTTCAACTGAACACTAAATTAGTTATTTCTGTTGGCAAAGATACTCTATCTTATAGGGTAATTTTGATGAATAAAGTCTGTTCCATCTATCACTACATTATCAGAATAATTTCATTATTTCCTTTAAACTTGTTTATTACATTATCTTTCACAAACTGCTTAAAAATCAATTAAGGTAAATTTTTATTTTAAGTAAAGTTTAATATGGCTTCAAACCACAATAACTTGTGTGCCAAAAGAGAATAACAACTTCAATTTCTGGTTGAAATACTGAAAGGAGTGATGAACAAAAAATGTCAAAAAGAAAAATATTAAGCTAGAGATCTGTGATTCATGAAAATCAACTTTTTCATTAAAGAATATTTTACAATCAAATGGCACATAGTAATAGCACATTTGTAACATAGTAAAATGGCATGTTCACCCATTATTTGAAAATGCAATTCAATGGTAACATTGGTCAGTAACATTCTACTAAGAACTGAAAGTTAAATAAATAACTTGTTTAGAATATTTTCAGCCTACTTCTTGTCTCTCCTTTCTCAAATCCATCCTTCACAGTGCTGCCAAAATTAATCTTCCTAATGCTTAAGTTTCACTATGTTTAAAATCTTCGGCATCAACTTGTTGCCTGTAGAGTAAAACATAAAATCTTTAGCTGTTGTTGTTCATCGCTAATACTCAAAGAGGACCAATGACATCACAGTGTTAAGGTCAAGGTACAGTGTGTTCAGCTGTGACTGATCAGTCCTATACGAGTTCGGAAGGCTCTATCACAGGTTAGGCACAAATAATCTGATCATCTGGGATGAAGCTGTCTCTGTATCTGCACATCTCACACTTCCTTTGTGCTACTGTGATTCTGCTTTGCTCAGACAGCACAATGCCTTCTTTGATGTGGGCATGCCATGCTGGGTGGTTCTATTCCAGCATCTCCAATGTCTCATAATCAATACTAAAGTTCTTCAGAGAGACTTTGAGAATGTTCTTGTATCACTTTTTCTGACCTCCATGTAAGCATCTGCCTCGTGCAAATTCTCCATAAGAGAGTCTTTCGGATAAATGTATGTTTGGCATTTGGGCTATATGGCCACTCCATCAGAATTACACTCTTTGCAATAGAGTTTGAATGCCTGGCAGCTCAGCACGAGAGGACCTCAGTGTCCCGTACCTCATTTTGCCAGATATTTCAGAATCTTCCTAAGGCAATTCGAATGGAAACAGTTCAGTTTTATGGCATGGCACTGGTAGACTACTCAGGTTTCTCAGGCATACAACAATGAAGTCAGCACAATGGCTCTGTAGGCCTACAGTTTGATATGAAGCTTCATACCTATTCTTGCCCACATTTTCTTTCAGTCTCCCAAATGCTGAGCTAGCTCTGGTAGCATGTGCATCAAACTCATCATCTATGTGGACATCTCTGGAAAGTATACTGCCAAGGTAAGTAAACTTATCCATTCAAAATTTCTTCATTTGCTGTAAACAATGACTCCATATATGAATAGTGCAGTGCTGGCTGGTAGAGAAATCTGTTTTCTTGGTGTTGATTGTAAGGCCAAAATTAGCACAAGCGGCAGAGACTCAATCCATATTCTGTTACATCCCTCAGCCTCAGAGAATGCAACGAGAGCACAATCATCTGCAAACAAAATGTTGCACACCAACTCTCCCTCAACTTTCATTTCAGCTTGTAGCCTTTTCAAAGTTAAACTGTTTACCATCAGGGCCGTGGATTATTGTGATGCCATTTTTGTCCTCATCGAAGGCATCTGACAACATCATAGAAAACATCACGCCAAAAAGCATGGGAACAAGCACTCAGGCCTGAATATCTCAACCTGGATGTCTCATCAACATCTCAAACTCAACATAATCAAAACTGAACTCATCATCTTTCTCCACCCTCCCCCACAAAAAAACTACCTCTCCTCCAAAATCCCCTACCATCCTCCCCATCATAAAGATTAGATTCCTCAGTTATCTTGGATTTCCTTACCATTATCTCCCATATCTAATCAGCTTCTAAATTCTATTGATCTCTTCGTTATCTCTGAACTCCCTCCACTTCCTGTCACTCACAATGCCACCATCATAGTCAATCAGCCATTGCCTGGACTATTTAATTAACCAACCTCTTGATATGTCTTTCTGTCATCTCTTTCCCCAATCCATCCTTTATACAGTCATAAAAATAATCTAAAGCATTTCTATGTTCAAAATTTTCAATTCCCTAGGTAAAACACAAACTCTTTAGCTTGGCATTAAAGGTCTTCCACAATCTGCCTTTAACCTGCTCTGCCAGCTATATTTCAAACTGTTCCCTTTTGCATATTCTACATTCCAGCCAAATTAATTACAAGCTATTTCCCAATCTACAGTCTATATAAATCTATAGTTTCCCATCTATATAAATCTATAGTCTCCAATCTATATAGTTATAGTCTCCTATCTTGGTAGATACCCTACCCCAACCCCTTCACCACCAGTATCATTTCTTATTTCTATCTTCATTTCTTTCAAGACTCGGCTCAGGTCTCATCTCCTGTGGAAAGGTTTCACTGATCTCTTCAAGCTGACAGCATTTGTGACCTTCTCAATTTTTTCTGATACACTTTGATTGGTATATTTGCTCTATTACATTCTAATTTATATTTGTAATACATACATGCTTTATCTCTCCTCTTTCCCCCAACTAACCTATAATGGTCCCTAAGGGTATACAGATTGTCATTTTTCATGTTTGTAGAGAATTGTGCTGCTAGGCACATACAAATAGTAACTAACAGTATAAATAGTACTAATGTAACTAACAAATGTTTAGTGAATCTAAAGCATTAAGTATTTCTCTAGCTTTAAAATTTCCCCTGAAAACAGATATGACTGGTTTCTTATTAAAAATATTCAGTTAATTTTTCTTATTGACAATTTGTCTGTGTACAACCTGATGACATTTGACATCAACAAAATATATGCTAAATAAGAAATGCAGTGTTTTACGTAAGCCACCAACTCTATATTGTAGGTAGTGAGATATTTTGTATTCCCTTCAAGATAAACGAAACCCACAGGGGCTCCATGTATAATCATGGATTGCACCTTGTGGTTTTTCCCATTAAGTAGCAAATTCAAACATATTGAAATCATGATAAGCAATTTTGTGGTCAATAAACCTTGAAATAGTGTTGGTGGTGGGAGAGTCCTCAGCATGTTAGCAGTACGTATCCAAAGATTCTGCAGATGTGGACCTGCAGACTACTGCCACTTGGGTTTTTCTTGATGCCAATTTTTTTCCCCCGATAAAGTCCTGCAGAATTCCAGGGGCACTGTTTGACCACAATCAGGCTGAGCCATTCATTTAAAAATGATTAATCACAGATGAATCAGCCTTTTGTTTCTTTTCCTTTCTAGTGTTTCAACTATCGTAGACTGCTTGAAGTAATTTCATTTACTTTGGCCTCCATACAAGTCTGGATAAAGAATTCAGTCAAAACACCTTCTTCAGATCACATAATGGCCTTAAAGCAGTACACTAGAAGATAATATGGTAAGAACCTTTTAGTTATGTTTAACACTCCTAAATATGTCAATTTTTATTGGATGAAAGAGTATTTTTTCACATACTCATTATGTGCAAAAAAAATAAGCTACAATTACAATTAAAGTTAAACTATTTACAAAGTAAATTAATTTTGTGGCCCAAAAAAGCTTCATTCAAGGGAAGAAAAAAGTGACAAGAGTATTGGGGGAGGTGGGTTAGGATAAGTATTAAAAATATAAATGCAACACTGATAACCAATACAAAATAATCTAAATGGATCAATTATCAAGTCAAGAAATTATAAACCAAAGGTAAGAATGAAGAAGAAATAAAAGGAGACTAGCTCAGTACCCAGGGCCTTAGGAAGCTTAAAAAATGTTAAAGACAGCAGAAACATTTACAATAGTTTGTTCCTTTTGTAACAGTTTTAAGACTAATATTTAGCATTTTAAAACAGAGGATATTTATGATTGTAAACTAAAAGCTCAGGAATTTCTCATGCACAAAGTAACCTGATGTTTGAATTAGGGGAGAAAAAACTAACAAACTAAAATAGTTGAATCTGTTGCTTCTAACTCCAAGATCGTAAGGTCTACAAATGACAGACAATTTACCACTGCTTTCAGAAACACAAGAAATTTCTGATTCCTTGAAAAACAAATCTAGTTACATGATCATAAGTCTTTTAAAAAAGCATGGTAAGCAGGAGGAAGGTAACAGGTATCTTCAAATACTTTTGAAGAATTGTTATTTCCCTAAGCGGTCTCTAAACATTTTTGACTATGTGCCTTATTAGGAAAAAACTTTTGAAGTGTTCATCCCCAATATATCTATGTTTTATTTATAAATTACATACATATATTATTAATATGCAATATACAGTACAGAACAAACATTATAATTTAAAAATAGATGAAGTTGAAATATTTAAAATACTCATTATTTTATGAACAAAATCCATTTACTATCACTAAAAAAAAGTATTAATGTTTTTACAGTGATAGCAAATGTGACTGAATGTTTCATTATTTTTAAAAATCTTGGTTTAAGACTTCGAAACAGTGATTCAAAAGTCTGGTTCCAAGACTATTAATTTTGATATCTGATTTAACAGATGTCAGAGATGAAAAAAGATAACCTCACAAAGCTATGCAGAGGAAACGATCACTGGTTTTGCTTACTGAATCATAATATTCATTTTTCAACTTATCCCCCCATTATATAAAGGTTTTATTGAACTTTAGCTACTACATATTTTTCCCTGATGACAGCCAATAAGTTTTTTACAAACTAATCAGAAGGGAATGAATTTCTATTTTTTTTTTAACAAACAGGTTGAAAACTAAACGAAAATAATGATTTGCAAGATTTCTAAACAGGTTAAAAATTATGTTTCCATATTTTTTTTAACGTACAGACATGACTTTTATTGGAACACACATTTTCACACACTGTTAATTTTGATCACTTCAGACCAGCATTATCTAATATTTCAAAGTACACTACAGACTTCTGATGAGATCATTAATGAGGCAGTGATTATAATTCATATTTCAAATAATCTTGATAATTTCCTTTTTTTATGCGGGGTGGGGGGGCTAACTTGTTTGCTCCGAGTAGGTCACGTTCGATACAATGTGTGAGTTAATCTCAGGAAGTTCCATAAGGAGTCTTTGTGGTGGCTTCACTCATTATAACTAGTTCAATTTCAGTATATTACAGCATACTGTAGTTTATGTATGCCCAGTTAGGTAGATTACAGATTTACATATCTAGTTTTAAAAACTCACACAAAATAGACACGTGTCTTAAAAAAGATCTCCTACAAAGAAACCGAGAGTTGAACATTAACAATGCAAGCACAAGTGAAGTGAACAATATAAAAATCACAGAACTGACACTTTTACTGCCATAACAGGAACTTTACCTCAATCACATTACAATGATGATATACTATGAGCAAACAAGTCAGCCAAAACCCTGAAATTACCAAGACTGTTTGAAATATGAATAATAAATCACTATTACTAACAAGTGACCTCATCAGAAGTCTACAGAGTGAAGACCAAAGACTGTCCCTTCTCTGTGATTTTCCACCTTTACTTCCTGCCTCATTCTCAATATGCTGATGGTATTCATCCCATCCAAAGACATTTTGTTTCTTTTGGAGTAGTTTCCCCACTCACTGTTCTATTCATCAAAGTTTTCTGCATCACTGCACAGTGTTTGATATTTAAAGTCCTTCACACTCTGGCCTCATCTTTGTAGACCTATTACATATTATTCCTCTTCTTCACACTTTTTGGTCCAGCAAAACTGGTCTTTTTTTTTTTACTGTTGCTCATATGCAACAATGCATCTCCCATCTCTCGTGTCTTTGTACTAGCTGTCCTCTATTTCTGAAATGCACTCCCTCCTCACTCAGATCTCTTTGATTCTCTTAATTTCCTTCGAAGTTCAGCTCAAGACCCACCTTCTAAATTAAGACTTTTCAACTCTCATCACCCTATTTCCTTCTCATCACCCCACCCCCTACTGCCAGGACTTTCCCCCAAAATCATCCCTTATCTATTTCAAATACATCTCTACATGTACCTGATGTCTCCCCTACATGACTGAATCCCTTTAAAGCAGAGAATATTTCATGTCTGTCTTTATATCCCTAATTCCTGGAACACAGGAGGTGACAAATAAATGCTTGCTCAGTGTCACCCTCTACCAGACAACTAGGCTGAAAACCTCCCAGGTGTCTGGGCCACCTGATCTATTTGGCCCTGTCGCAGTGGCCTCCGCCTGGATCACTGCCACTTCTCACATCTGCCACTACAGCTTCTAAGTCCTCAGAGCAAAAGTTCTTAACCTTTTTTTAGGTCATGAACCTCTATGGCTATCTGGTGAAACTTATGAATCTCTTCTCAGAATAATGTTTATAAATGCACAAAACAAAATACATAGGATTACAAAGGAAACCAATTATGTTGAAAAACAATTATTAAAATATTTATTGAAAAGCAAAATAAGTTCTTAGAGCCCAGGCTAAAAAAAACCCCTGCCGTGGAAGAAAGTAGAGAAGGAAAAAGGAACTAGTCAAACAGGGAGATGGGCCCCATCACTTGATCACCTCTTTGGCCTCCACAGCTTGTTCTTCTTAAGCCTACTCAGCCCTGTTGCTTTCACCTCTGGGCACCACCATCTTCTGCAGCTGTTGCTGCCCAAGTACTGGCCCTGATTCAGCCAACACTAGCTCTGATCAACCTTTTCCATCTGACTTGATACTGAAACTTTCTCTAAGTGTTGTCTCTCCCGTAAGAATATAAAGCTCCTTGAGAGCAGCCTGGTTTTCTTTTCTATTAGTATCCTCAGTACTTATGATAGTGCTTTGCACACAGTGCTCAATAAAATCTTTTTTCATTCATTCATCATATTTATTAGGGATGTTGTAGAAAAGAATCCTTCCTAGATTAGGGAACTGGCTTGGATAACCTCTAAAGTCCCCTCCAAAAATTTCTACAATTCAGTAATAAAATCAACCATAATCCTCCCAGGAGACACAACTCTAGACCACTGTAGACTGTCAAGATAAAATAACATCACTAACTTAGAAATCTTTTTAAAGTGGAGATTTTATTTTAATGTGTTCTTTTGGGAACTGTTAAAAAAGTGGATTTATATAGTCTGTAGTTGCATTTGACCAAAATGCCACGATGTGGTGATCTGATTCTGTCTAAACTTTTTTTTTTTTGCTTTTTGGTGAGGCAATTGGGGTTAAGTGACTTGCCCAGGGTCACACTGCTAGTAAATGTCATGTGTCTGAGGCCACATTTGAACTCAGGTCCTCCTGACTCCAAGGCTGGAGCTCTATCTACTGTGACACCTAGCTGCCTCTTAGAAAAATCATTCTTATAGTTGCTGTGGGTTACCTGAAAGTACCTTCAGGAGGTAGAGAAGTTAGATATCCATTTTGTTTTTGTTTGGTTTTTTAAATTTTAAATTCAATTAGGTTGGGCAAGAGACTGGCTCTATTGCCACCTCACAATGTCTTTTTTTTCGGGGGAGGGCCTATCAGGTCCATCTAGTTCAAGGTATATAAGAATCAGTTTATGTAGTATAAGTTACCAATAAGATGAAATGAGTCATGATTTCCCAAACTATCATATTATCTCTATGCATTAACCAGTGTTTCTTAAACTGTGGGTCACGACCCACAGTTTAAGAAACACTGAAGGTGTCGCATGTAGAAAAAGTTTAAGAAGCCCTGTATTAAACTACACAGGTCACACTTGCATTTGTTTTTAATATTCTCTTAACAGAGAAGGAAGGAGCTCTTTCTGCATCTGAAATTTGTTGTTAAATACTTTTAATATACGAAAAGTCTACACTGACTTAAGTAAATCAAAATTTTAAAACATGTCTTACAAAGATCAAATTTTAGATCCACTTATAAAACAGAGTGTAAGAATAGATCCCCTTTGTAGTTTTTTAAATTTCTTTTTAAAGGGGGGGATGAAGAAAAGTGGGTGTACTTCTGACAAAAAGGTACATTTAAGGCCAACTACCTCTCAAATACTCATAACGGCAAAAAATATATACCAAGTAACTAATAAAAAAAAATAACACAATTAAAAAGAGAATATTTTACACAAAGGTAATTGATACCAGAAAACCAACCACAGGCTGCATTACTACTAGCTCTGTTCAATACCCATTGTTGTACCCTAAGCTCCTTGTGGCTACAGAGGTGTCTGTACCCACATATTAAGGTTTGTCTTCAGCAGTGACCTAGCCAGACATTCCACTGCCCCTAATTGTTGGAGGGTCTTGTAAATTCACTCAGCACTGGAGCTCTGGATGAGAGAGAGGCCCAGTGGTGCTTAGCAAAGCTCTAACACTATCTGGAACAGAACAAAAGGAGTTTCTAGAAAGAAAGTTGAATGAAGCAGATTATAAACTCAGGCCCACCTCACACCCTAAAACCACAAGAACAATACCAAATCAACTAAAAGTGAAAATGATAACAAAGAAGAGGGAGAAAAGGGCCTACTAAAGGTCAAGATTAAGGCTAAATATGAATACCCTGCCCTCCCCCTCCCTCCCTCTCTTATTCTTTCTTTCAGTCTTGTACCAGACTTGAAATTTCACTGGTATAGAGAATGTCTGAGTAAGGAAATTCTTTCTATCAATTTAGATCATTACTTACTCTGCAATACAATCTTAGATGTCTAAGGAAGTGAGACTTGCCCAGTGTCAACAGAGCCAGAATTTACCAGAGTGGGGACTTAGTTCAGATATTCTTGACTCTAAAGCCAGCTCTGTACCCACTTTATAATGCTTCCTTTATCTCCCTTCTACGACCTTAAAATAGCAAGAAATAAACCAAATCATAGTGAAGAAATCATAATAAACATCAAGAGGGTAAAAGTAAGAATTTACCACAAGAAAAATCAGAAGAGACTGATATGAAAAGAAAATGGGAAATCAATTCTTTAAAAAGATCCAATACAAGGAATAAATACTATGAAGTGAAACAAATTAACTTGAAAATCCCTGATGAAAGTAAAAGCACTATAGAAACTACCACAAAACCATGAAAGTGATAAATGAGTTTCAGAATAGTTCAGAAGAATAATACAAGAATTGAAATGTGAGAAAAATAAATATGGGCAAAAAATAAAAATAGAAATGAATGCATAAATTAGTACTCCCAAAGAGGAAATCAAAAAAACAAATAAGAAAATTTAAAAGAATTAATGGAAGGGGCAGCTAGGTGGCACAGTGGACAGAGCTAAGCCTTGGAGTCAAGAGGACCTGAGTTCAAATCCGGCCTCAGACACTTGACACTTATTAGCTGTGTGACCCTGGGCAAGTTACTTAACCCCAACTGCCTCACCAAAAAAGGAAAGAAAAAGATTTAATGGAGAACACCTCCAAAGTAGAGCAGTAATCATACTGTAGAAATCTCCAATTCCATTTCCCTTTTAGAAATTGTTATATTTTGAAAAGGATGAAAACACTAACTTTATTAAAAAAAAAAACAAACACAAGAGCCACACGAATTTAAAGGCACTTTAAAGTAGTAAATTCTAATCAAGAGGAACATTTCGAGATGATCAAATCACATTACATTCACAGTTAAATTTTTTTTTAAAAAAGTTTCTTTTGCAAACAAGGAAAGTTTAACTTTTTGATGGAAAACCTTTAAAAATGAACTTGTGGTGGTTTGTTAAAAGACAAACCAAGAGAAATTACATAGCGAAGTTCTGAAATACAACACCTTAAATTTACAAGAGCCAAACACATCTGAGATTATGAAATCATGACGTTGTGATGATGAAACACTTCAGAACTGTTTCATTTCCAAAGTCATATAAAACAGGGAAATGTCAGATCTGGAACTCGAAAATGAAGAAATGACTAAACATGATTAAAAGAAGATAATATTGAAATAAGATATGCTACTTCCACAAATCAAGAACAACAAATTTGAAGACAGAATTCAAAAAGATAATTTTAAGGATTATAGGCTTTCCAAAAAGAAACAACAGAAGTCCTAAATAGGAAATCATGCAGGCAAAGGACACAAAAGTTATATGTCACAAAGGGCAGCATTTAGAATCTACATCATGCTGACAGATTAAAACTCCAAGTTTAATTCACCAGGAAATGAATCTGACAGTCAGCAAACAGGGCAATTTCCGTACCAAAATAACATAGCCTACTAAAAAGAGACCAATCATTACTGAAAAAAAGATGTGCCTTCATGAGAAAGGGGGAAATAAGTCTTCCTTCAAAAGGAATCAAAGGTGAGGACATTGTTAGAGAAACTAAGCAAACGTAAAAAAAAAAAATCAAAGGTAAGCAAGTACAGTTAACAATAAATCAGTGGAGCTATAATTACATTATTTTTGGTTTCATGACCTACCTAGGAGAGGGCAGAGTAAACAAGAACAATGCAATAAGGGAAGACAGGGCTACATGGACGGGGAAGTTCCCAACTAAGGATTTTGGAGAAGGAAGGAAAAAGGGAAAGGACAAGGCTGTATGTAATAAAAGCTTCACAATGGCATATCAAACCTTTTCCAGGCATGGTCATCCTCCTTAGTACCACTTCCGATCTTAGATCCCTGGTGGATATCTGGTACAGAAGGTGGCTTAGAGTGGGGACTGAGGCTCAGAAGAATGGGGCACTGGCTCAAGAATATGTAGATGTTAAGTGAAATGGTTTAGAGTTGAATCAAGCCCTTTGACTCTGCATACAGAGAGTTCTTACCACTTCTTATTGCTTTTTCAAGATTTTAGTTTTCTGAGATTTACTTTTCAGATGTTAAATTTTTTTAAATAAAGGAAGCATAGGAAAGATAATTAATCATGCTAACGATGAACTTGACAGAGAAAGAAGGCAAAGACTTCAATCTTCCAGAAAACTTACATTTTATGAGGGTCACAGGAAAAAATGAAAGAAGTAACTGTAAAGCTTAATAATTAGAAAATAAATTTTTAGAGTATCCTAAAAAGGAAAAAAATAAGGGAGGGTATGAATTAACATTACTTGGAATGGGGCCCTCCAAGTAAATATTATTCAAACTAAGAGACTGAATACTAAATGACAGGGCCAGACCCAACGTAAGTGTGTAAAAAATGCTGATTTGTCTTTTTATTTTATTGATGTGTTTTAGAGATTATTTCCATCTCATGAGAGGTTTCTTATAATAAAGTAAAACAATTAAATATAACTAATAATATAGTGACCTAATCTGAAAGTATATTGAACATTCATTCAGTCACGTAGGGAGTCAACAAATATTTATAAAACATATACTATGTGTCAAGCCTTCTCCTAAGTGGAAGGGAACAAAGAAAGGTGAAAAACAGTTCTTGCTCTCAAAGAACAGCAAGAAAGCTAGCATCACTGGATCACAAAGTATGATAGCAGGGATGAAGATAAGTAAAGTACAAAAGGACTGGAAATATTGGGAGAAGGGGAGGAGGCAGAGAGAAGATTATAAAGGGCTTTAAATACTTGAGGACTTTATATGTTTGATCCTGGAGGTGACAGGAAGGCCCTGGAGTTTACTGAGTAGGGGAGTAACATAGTCAGAGCTTCACTTTAAAAAGATCACTTTGATGGCTGAGTGAAGGAAAGATTGTAGTTAGAAGAAACCTGTGTTAGGCAGAACAACTTGCAGGCTATTACAATAGTCCAGGCATGAAGCAATGAGGTCTTATATCATAGTGGCTGCAGTGTCAAAGGAGAAAGGATGGGGCAGTATGTGAGAGATGTTATAAAGGTCAAATCAATAGGCCTTGACAACAAATTGGATCAGGGATGGAAGGGGGGACAGTTATGAGAAAGTGAGGAACTGAGAATGACAACTAGCTTGCGAGCCTGGGTGATTAGAAGGAAAATGGTACCATCAATATTTATAAAAAATGTTTTTATCTCTTCTTTCATCTCTTTCAGGAATTCTAGTTAAATTTTTGCCCAACCTGCATTTTTTTCTAAGGCTTTGCTTGTAGATGTTTTAAAGTCATTCTCTTTTGGGTTTGAGTCTTGAGCTTCCCTGTTACAATAACAACTCTTTATATTGGGATTCTTTTTTGTTTCCTATTTCTTTCAACCTACTCCCTGACTTTGGATTTGATATAAGGGCTAGACTCTGTGGCATTTCTAAAGGGAAAGTCTAGTATGGTCTTGTTGCAGCTTTCTTGGGGTTCTGAGTGTTATGTAATTCCATGATTTCAGTGACAGGTTCAGGAAACTGAAAGCTTTCAGTGCTCCCAAAATGCTCTGTTCCAGGGCAAAGTCTGACGGCTGTCTCTGGGTCTAGATTTGGATCTGAACAAAAGCAGACTACTGCTGAACTCAGTCCCTATCAGCCAGCTGGAAAGAACTCTACTGATTTAGAGTGGCAGAATTATAGGCTCCCCTTTGGTCTAGGACTCCTGCTCTGGTTATTCCTCCACAGACTGGGCAAGATGTTGGAAATGAGACTCTGCTCAGCACCTAGGGTCTGCCCCCCCATCACTGCTGCTGCTGCAGGCTTCTGAACTTCCTTCTTTTTTAGTACTCTGCCCTAGGGCCTCCTAAGCTGGGATGCCACCCTGATCCCCTTCTCAGTCCTCACTGGATCCCACTGGGTAGTGGGCAGCAAAACTGCCAGTTAGCACCTAGGCTGGACAAATGACTTAATATTAATTTTTTTCTGGATTTCCCCATCAGGATTCGGTCTGGTGCATTTTCTACATCTATTTAGAGGAGTTTGCTGAACTGTTTCTTACTATCTTCTTTTTCATTTCTTTTGGAAATAATCTATTTTCTCATTTCTTACAGCATAACAGTATTCCATCATATGCATATACCACAACTTATTTAGCCATTCCTCAATTGATGAGCATCCTCTTAGATTTCAGATGGGATTTTTGCCTCCATAAAAAGAGGTGCTATAAATATTTTTGTAAATAAAGAATCTTTTCCTTTGATATCTTTTGAATATAGGATGCATTTTTATTGCTGGGTCAAAGGGCATGTTTAATAACATTTTGTGTATAATTCTCAAAAACTTTCCAGAATAGCTATACCCATTGAAAGATGCACCAAGAATATATCAATGTGCCTGTTTTCCCACAGCCCCTATGCCATTTTTCATTTTCTTTTCTTGTCATATTTGCCAATCTCCACTTAAGAACGGCCTGTTCATATCCTTAAACCATTTATCAGGTGGGGAATGGCTTTTTTTCCTATAAATTTAAATCGGTTCCTTATATATCTTGGAAATAGACTTTTATAGAGAAACTTGTTACAAAGGTTTTTTTCACTTTAATTGTTTTGTTTCCCTTCATCAGATAGACTAATTACAGGATATGTAAAAGGCAAAATTTATAGTAATAAGAATTTAGTTTAAACAAAATGAAAAATTTGCTCAAGGAAATATGACAATATTAAAATGGGTATCAGGGAGATATACAATTATCTTCTCAGAACATCTTAGAAGACTAAGATGCAGGCAATCTTAAATCCAGAATTTTTAGATTAAAGTCCTGCATAAAAGGGAGACTATATTGGATTACCCAAGTCTCATTTCACTTATACAATATTATAATAATTTGAGCACTTTTCATCCTTGTAAATAGAGCTCTTCATCATTTTAAGCTAAAGCTATGAAAAAATATCTGGACATACACAATGTAACACTGCTTTATCATTGATGTTGTTAATTCTTGAAAAATATCTTGGCAAAGAAAAAGGCATTGAGTTCTTTCTTCTTCATAGATCAAATATATAATGACCTTATGAAACACTGAATTCATTGTTGATACTCAATTATTATCAACAGAAAATAAAGTTCTTACCACCCTACTATTATAAGGCTCCATGGATATGGTTGTATCAATGGCAATGACTCTAAAGAAGATGAATTATAATCTGCTTTGCCACTGAATGCTAAGGACCACTCAACATTTCCCTCTGTTTTGCACCTAAAACTTCGTGTGAATTCTTTAAGAGCAGGGCCGTCTTGGTATTTTGTATGTATCCCCAGTGTTTCACACAGGGTAAGCATTTAACAAATTCTTTTTCATTTATTTATTCATTCATTCCATCAATATTTTTATAACTTGTAACAGACCTCCAATTATCTGTTTAATATCTCTCTTTGAATACCTCAACATTATCTCAAACTCTCTATGGCTAATATATAAGAGAATCTTTCCCTCCAAAACCAAGCTCTTCTTTAGACTTCTCTATTGGCCATCATTCACCTCACCATCCAGAAAATCATCTTTAACTCTTCTATTTCTCCCCTACATCTACTAAGTCACTAACGCCTTTTCCTCTCTGTTCCCACTATCCTCACCTTGCTCCAGGTGCTCACTACGAGCATCACCCTGGTGGCTTCTTGTCTGTTCCTCTCTGCCCTTCAATTTATCCTAAAAATGACTATCACAGGATCACAGAAGTAAAGCTGGAAGGGATCTCAGCAGTCATCTGATCTACTCCTTTCATTTTATAAATGAGGAAGCTGAAGTGAAGACAGCTTAAGAGAACTGCAAAATGCTACACAGGAAATGTTCAAACCTAAATCCTGATTCCACCATTCTAAACCTATCATCAATCTTTCCTCTAACTCAATTCAAAATTCATCAACTGCTCTGCAGTGTACAGAATTAAGTACAAACTTGTTAGTCAGCATTTAATGTCCTCCATAATACATGCTCCTATTTTTTCCAATTTGATCTTCCATCATTCATTTACATAAATCCCCTGCCAAACTGGAGCAGCCAATGCTGCCTGAATACATGTTCTCCCCGTCTGGAACAACATCCTTCCTTCTGTTTAAGGGTTACTATCGTTCAAGGTACAGTTCAAGTCTCATTACTCCATGACATCTTTCTTACTGATCCAGTCCTTACTATATCTTCCCTTGACATTATATAGTATTTTTTCCTGTACTAACTCACTCAACACAGTACATGCTATTGTTTTATAGTTACCTGTCCTTTTGTACGTACATTCTGATTCCACAACACAGGGAACTCTAAGCCCCAACAGAGACAGGAACAGTGTGTTATATTTCTTTGTAAGCAAACAGAGCTTGTCTTCTCAATCCCTTCTCCGCCGTCTCTATGCACAGGGGTATTGGGGTCAAATGAGATAATGTATATAAAATGATCTGCAACTCACAAAATGCTGGATAGCAATCATTATTTGTTGACTGCTGTGAAAATAACATTGTTGTTGTTCATTCTTTCAAAGAGGAACAATGACATCACGGGATGATGACTTGACTCCTGCATAAATTGGATTAAGTGAGGCAGAGTTGCACAGATGTCAACCTTACTCTCTTTGCCCAAGTCACTGAAGTTCAGTGGCAAGACAAAAGTCAAGACAACTGGAGATGGCCCAGGATGCAGTGGATGATTTTGGTGTCTTTGATGTCTGACCAAGCTCTACACACTCCACAGTGCCTGCTTCAGTCACCTTCAGGGCCACCAAAATAAATTGTTCTCAGTGGCCCATTCCACCAAGGGAAGTATTCACATGCTTGGGACAGACATTCCCCTAACTCAGCAACGGATTTGAGAACCAGCAGTTACCCTCAATCTGGTTTAGCCTATCTGCTGAAAAGGTTTACCAAGGAGCACCTATGCATGCTACAGCTTCTTGGAGACACAGGTAAAAGTTGGGTGGGAGGTGGATACCAAAGGTGGATGAGCAGCCCTGAAAAGGGCTTAATAGGCCTTCACATTGGAGGTGCTAGTCCTCCCTAAACACCCCATACTCCTCTGAAGATAACATAAAAAACTTGGAAATAACATTTCTACAAAAGGTATCAAAGGAATTACTATGCTAAGTTGTAAATATTTGAAACTCATAACACTATTCATTATAAGGTGAAAAGTTAACTATATGACAAATCTATAGTTTCCCATTTACTCAAAAGACTATTACAGATTTTCATGTTCAGGAGGCTATGTAAGGGAAGTTCCAGGCTAAGACAGTACATTTGGCATGGTTTTAAAGCCAGAAAGTTAGGAACAGAGCCAGAAATAAAATAAATTTTGGATGGTCTGAGCTCCTCCACAAAATGGAGACCCAAGGAGGAAGGGATCAATATAACTGAATGATCTAAGCTCAGCACTTCTTAAACTGTGGGTCACAAAAATATGTGGTAACAGTAAAAGATTTCTGAACACACAACAACCAAAAAAGTAATTAAAAATCAAACACATAAGGAATCAGAAGTGTTTCTTGCAGGGCTTGCCCCGAGTTGCATCTGGCAAATACAAAACATGTGCACTTTGCACTGTGCTGAAGCCATGCAATGCCAACTAACACTGCTAAAACTGAAACGGGGCTGCTAGTGGGAAAAAGTTTAATAAGCCCTGTAATCTAGGGCAATGAAGCCCCAGGTGCTGAGGGAAACTTCAGGATGTTACAGCAGCTAAGACATGGTTTTGAAGTCTGGAAAATCAGGATCAAAGCCAGGGGGAGAACAGGGGTGAGGTTTCTGTTTAGGTTATATATTTTGGGTTTCTCTCATTCCCTCTTGCAGATCTACGTTTTTCAAGATATTTTTTACTACCTTCATCTATTCCCATTTTTGCACTGACATCAATGAGTATCAAAGGATATGCTGATTTTATTAAAGGATCTTATCAAGTTCTTTTAAAACTTCCTCCTATTTAATTACCAAAGTGAGAGGCAATATTATATAGTGGATTGAAGAGCTAGAATTGAAGCCAGAAAGACCCAGACAAGGCCTGCACAACCTGCAGCCCACAGATTGTGTAGGCCTGACCTAGACTGAAATTACACTTCTAATATATAATAGCTGCGACTGTAGTCAAGACACTCAATCTTCTCAGTAGTCCAAGCAACTCTCTAAAACTATATAATTACAGAGAAGAGGACAATCTGCACTGGTAATGAGATTTTCCTCACCTAGAAATTCCCTGAAATCATAGGTCGAGGTCCTATTTCTAATTGCAGAAATACCAAATAGACTTTTTCTGCAAAACTATTAATCTTGAATGTTTCAAAGATGAACTAGAAATCCTACAATGAAGTTTCAGTACACATTTTATTCACTCATTTAGCAAATGTTTATTGGGCATGTCTTATGCGTAAGACAGTTACAAAGCTAAGAAATAGTCTCTGTCTTCAAAAGATTAAAATGTAGTGCAGGAGATATGATATGTACAAAATAATTATGACACAATATAAACTATAAATTACAAAAAAGAGGTATAAAGGGCTGAGAATTCAGAAGAAGAGATCACTTCTAGTTGAAAGAAAAATGAAAAGCTGAAAAGTTCGTATGATTGGAATATGGAGACAGTATGAGAACCGTGAATATCTACACATCCTTTATAAAAATTTTGAGTTCTTCTTAAATTATATGTAAACTCAAAGGAGAAAGAAAGTAAAGAATATAGCAGGGTCAAAAAGAAGAGTGATCCAATGAAGATTTTGAGGTTTAGCTAGGAATATTAAAGGAAGCTTTACTAAGAACTACCGACTGGCTACATTTCTGGAAATGCAGATTATCTCAGTCCTAAAGGAAAAGAATAGACAAAGTTCTCCTAAACCATAAAATTAATCTTGATTTCTTAAGATAAGGCTTAAGGGTAATGAGTTTCAGATTTTGCTAATATTAAGTTATATGGCACAATGAAGAATACAATACAGTATCGCAGTATTAACACAATCAATTAAAAAATTAAATTCACTTACTTCAATGTATAGTTGCCAAATGTTGTAAATAAAATGAACTTTACCTTATATCTCATTTTGGGGCAAGAGTGAATGTAGAAACCCATATAGTAATAACTGAGTTGAGACGTTTTCTCATGAAGTTGCCTAGTAAAAGCAATTTCCCTGTAAATAAAAAATAAACAAAAATTGAAGATGGACAGTAATTTAACTTCGGTTCTAATTTTTTAAAAGAATATACAATTGGATAATACAATTACTTCATGAAACTTGAGCATGGACTATCTAAAGACCCAAAGTCTTGAAAAAGAAATTAAAAGAACAATTGTCAAAAGATCATTATTAAAGGAATATCAACAAGCCCCTAAATTAATCTGAGCTGTTTATAGTTATTTGTGCCAAGTGGCTGATTTGAAATTCAAAGTACAAGGGCTCTATTTAACAAAAAGCCAAAGGAATTTATTCAACAGTTTCCTGTTGATACTCTTTTAGCTGAGATGAAATCTAAGTTTGTAATTGTATGTGTTCAGATTAAAACAGTAAGAACATCAGAATACTGAAAAATCTGCCAATTTCTCAAGAACAGGTATATTTTATTCTACAGTGCATATTCTGGGAACATGCATATAAATACTTCATCTGTATGCAATATGGAATTTTTCCTCTAAATCTATGTAATGATTTATTATGCGTCTTTTCTAAATACTACAAAAAAGTATATGTTATCTCATAGTACTTTTTACTAAACAAGTAATAGGCAGCATTACTTAGGCAAAAACATAATCAGGATTTCTAGTAGAATGAGTGTGTTTATGGCAGACTTAATTTGTATTTAGCTCTATCTCAGTTTAATAATCTCATCCTAGTTGCCAAATTCAGTGTGGTAGTGACCAAAAGTTCTAAAAACAAGTTTGTATTCACAAAATTGTGCATGCATGCCAGCACCTGGAATAAAATTCATTCTTAAATAAATTGTTTTTTGAAGTCCCTTGTGATGTCATTGGTCCTTTTCAAGAACGAAAGGACTAGCAATAATTTTTACAGATATATATCTAAATTTTTATTTCTGAAATCAGTTAAAATATTTATTCAATCAATATTTGCTGAATAACTGTTATATATACAAGGCATTGGGCAGGTGTGGGGAATCTGCAGCCTAGAGTTCACATGCTGCCCTCTAAGTCCTCAAGTGAGGCCCTCTGAATCCAAACTTGATTTGTTCAGTCAAAGGGCCACACTAGAGGACTTAGAGGGCAACTCAAGGCCCTAAATTCTCCACCCTGTAGGCATTCTAATTTAAATACTTAAAAAGAATAAACACAATCCTAAATCTCATTTAAAAGCTAGTAGGCAAGATAAGATGATATAAAAGTACAGATGCAAAGTACTATGGTAATTCAGAGGAGGAACAAATTACTTGCAGTGGGAGAAACAGACAAATCTACATGGAATAGAAATTCAGGGAAAGATCATTCTAGGTAGAAGGCACAGCATGAGCAAGGAAACCACAAGTGTTCACAAATCAATAGTTAATCCCTTTGACAGGAAAGGGGTAGGAGGAAATGAAATCACTAAGATATAAACAGGGAAGGTGCATGAAGCAAAAGTATTTAGACTTTCTTCAGTGAATAATGTCGGGTCAACTGAAGGTTTCTGAACAACGCTTTTCACCTAGCGAATAAATTAAAATTCTTTAAGATGATTACTCCGGCAAAATCTCAGAACATAAATTAGAGGGAGAACAGACTGCAGAGAGGGAAACTAGTTAGCAGAAATGAGAGAGAAGAGGGAGTAGTGGATAAAACCCTGGCCTCAGAATTCGGAAGCATTGGGTTCAAATTTCACTGGAGGTACTTAAGTGTTTGACCCTTAGCAAGACATATACCTTCTCTAATCATCAGTTTCTTCACGTGTAAAATAAGGTTAGACTTGACACTGAGGTGGTTTCTTGCTCAAAGTTCAAAAGTACTGTAGTAGTTGGAGATGAAAATCAGGGCCTGAACTAGGATGGTAGCAAGGAAATGGAAAGGAAAAAAATGGAACTAAGGGGATAGCACAAATTTATAAATGACTAGGACTTTGTGACTGACTAGAATTGGGAAGCAAAGAATAGGACACAGGTAAAGATGATTCTACATGTTCCCAGAGAAGGCAGGAGCCACTAGGGAAAAAAACAATCAGCCAAAATAGTATTTCATTTATTCCAAAGACTGAAAGTCCTACTATACTTAAAACTCTAGTTTTTGTTTATTTTTAAGGGTGTAGAATAACATGCTCTTAAGTTATTAAATAATTCCATAAACTAAGATGCAGTAAGTAAGGTATAGTTGAAAGAGTTGTAGACTTGGGAGTTAGGACAGAACTGGCTTGAATCCCACTTATAGGTTATAACCCTAAGAAAGTCATTTAACCTTGTTGAGTCTTATTTTCCTTATTTGTAAAATGGAGATACTACTACTTTTACTACCAAATTCATAGGGTTTGTGAAATAAAAACAGTTATGTTTTTACGTAATATGGGTTACAACCCATAAAGTACTACATAAATTTGAGTTGTTGTGCTATTTGTTATTATTAACAAAGATATCTTCAATACTTTAACAATCTGTGATTTCATCAGTGCAGGTCCTCTTTCCATTAATGCAGAGTAAAACCTCTCTATAACTGAGTAAGATAGTCTTTTAAGAGTTATTGTAAGAAACCTGGTGGTGAGCCTCTAAACTTTAACTAGTCTTCATGCAACAGGCACAAATTGTATTTATTGGGCCAATACTATCAAGATAAACTAAAATAAAGGCATATGCTCATATTTAAAATTAATTTTTCTAGGAGAAAAATTTAAATAATGAAAACACACATAAAACTGGATGTGTGAGTATTCAAGTTTTTAACGTTTTTAAAAATCTTCTGTTAAAGCTATAAATACATATGAATTAGTTGTGTGTATTAAGTGCTTGCTAAATGATCAATGTATTATCTGACATCTTTAAAAAAAATTAATTTAAAGGTCATATCTTTAAAAAACCAAGATAAAGATAAATAGCTGCACAACTTTCAATGAAATACATTAAAATTGATAATGATAAATACGTAACTTGCCATATACTGGTCCCACTTTTGTTTCCACATATTTATTTTCTTATAATTTTCCCCTTTCTATCTATTTTCCAGATTCCCCTCCAACAACTTTAAAATAACATCTCAAAATGGATTCAGGAGAGGCAGAACTAACAAAAGGACAGGGTAAAATAATTTTCCAGCTTAGAAGAACTTAGAAGGTTGACAGGAGAGGTCTGTCTCATTGACATAAGAATGGAATGTTGTCCAGCCCAGCCTGCCCAGTAAAGCCAGCAGCAGGTCACATCCTAGCAATGCAGCAGCAAGGCCCCGGTCCCCAGCGCACAAGCTTAGCAGCATGATTCATCCTAGCAAGCCGGTAAAGGCCTTGGGGGCAACTGAATCAACAGCAGCCACTCTGCTAACACTCAGCCCAGAAATGATAAAGAGGCTGGACAACTGGTAAGAGATTACAGTGGACACTTTGCTGACACTGAATGCAGGACCCTGTTGCATTGTGCAAAAAGGGAACCCATTCACAGACCCATGTCACAGTCCTAGAGTGAGGGAAAGCATTAGCACATTAGAGCAGGGCTTCTTAAACTTTTTCCACTCACAACCCTTTCAGCACTTCTTAAACTGTGTGTCGCAACACACAGTTTAAGAAGTGCTACATTAGAGCATGTGGAGTAGAAACCCTGGTCACAGGTACAGGGTAAAAGAGAATGCTTGTGGCCACTCACAGACCACAGCACAGGCCAGAGGAACAGTGTCCACCCCTCCCCTTAGATCATACCACCTTGGAAAAACCAAAAACTTACAAGTCCTAGGAATTTAGCTCTGAAAAAAGCAGCATGTGAAACCTGAAGCTTAGGAAAGTGCCCCCTCCACCCTACGAACAGAACACAACTTAATATTAAAAGTCAATAAACAGGCTTGGGAAAAAAATGAACGACAACAAAAAAAGATTCTGATCATAGAAAGTTACTATGTTGACAGGGAAGATCAAAAGAAGAACTCAGAAGACAACAAAAATGTGGAAAATGGCTACATGCAAAGCCTCAGAGAAAAAAGTGAACTGGTATCAGGTCCAAAAAGAACTCCTGAGAGAGCTCAAAAAAGATTTTAAAAATCAAATATCAAGACTTCCAGTACCAAGATGAACATATTGGTAAAAGAAACCCCAAAAATTCTCAGGAATATCATAGCCAAATTCCAGAGCTCCCAGGTCAAGCCGAAAATATTACAAGCAGCCAGAAAGAAACAATTCAAATATTGTAGAGCCACAGTCAGAATTACACAGGATTTAGCAGCTCTACATTAAAGGAACAGAGGGCTTGGAAGCAAAACTGAGTTTAATCCTTTGGGGAAGAAAATAAACATTTAATGAAATAGAAGACCTTCGAGCATTCTTAATTAAAAAAACAGAGCTAAATTTTTTAAAAGAATTGATCTTCAAATATAAGACTCAAGAGAAACATAAAAAAGCAAAAAAAAAAAAGAGAAAACATAAGAGATTCAATAAGATTAAACTGTTTCTATTCCTACACAAGAGGACTATATTTCCCACTCTTAAGAATGTTATCACTATAGGAGAAATTAGAAGGAACATACATAGACAGAGGGTATGAGTATGACATGACTATGATGGAATGCTATCCAAAAAGAACAAAATTAAAGAGTGAAAAAGAAGGTTACATTAGGAGAAAAGGGAAGGGAAAGATAGAATGCAGTAGATTATCTTACATAAGAAAAAAATCTGAAGAGCTACTTGGAGGAGTGGCAGAAAATGTCTGAACCTTACTCTCATCAGAATTGGCTCGAAGAAGGAATTACATACACACTCAGTTAGATATAGAAATCTATCTTATTCTATAGAGAAGTTAAAAAGGTATGGTGATAAGAGAAGGAAAGGGACGAAGAGAAAGGAGCAATTGGGGGAGGTGATGATCAGGGGTAAAACTCGTAAGGAGGAACAGGATGAAAGTTAAGAGAAAGAGATAAACAAAGGAAAAATAGGATGCAAGTAAATAAATAGTTATTATAACTGTAAATGTGAATGAGATAAACTCACCCATAAAACAGACACAGATAGCAGAATGGAATAAAAAATGAATTCTACAATATGCTGTTTATAAGAAACACACTAAAGCACAGAGACACAGAGTAAAGGTAAGAGGCTGAAGCAGAATCTATTATGTTTCAGCTGAAGTAAAAAAAAAACAACAAAGCAGGCGTAGCAGTCATGATCTCAGACAAAGAAAAGCAAAAGCAGATCTAATTAAAAGAGACAGAAAAGGAAGAAATTACATCTTGCTGAAAGGCACCATAGACAATGAAGCAATATCAACACTAAACACATATGCACCAAATGGCATAGCATCTAAATTTTTAAGGAAGTTAAATGAATTACAAGAGGAAATAGATAATAAAACCATACTAGTAAGGGATCTCAATTTTCCCCTCTCAGAACTAGATAAATCTAACCAAAAAATAAAAACAAGAAAGAAGTTAAGGATAGATTTCTAGAACAGTAGATATGATAGACCTCTGGAGAAAACTGAATGGGAATAGAAAGGAATATACTTTTTTTCCCAGCAGTGCATGGCATCTACACAAAAACTGACCATGTATTAGGGCATAAAAACCTCACAATCAAATGCAGAGAAGCAGAATTATTAAATGCATCCTTTTCAAATCACAATACAATAAAAATTACCTTAAATAAAGGACCACAGATAGAAACACAGCTTAAAAATTAACTGGGAACTAAATGATATGATACTGAAGAATGAATGGGTCAAAGAACAAATCATAGAAACATTCAATAATTTCATTACTGAGAATGACAACAATAAGACAATATGCCAAAATTTATGGGATATAGCCAAAGCAGTATTTAGGGAAAAATTTATATCTCTAAACATTTACATCAATAAAATACATAAAGAATAGATCATGTACATATAGCTTTAAAACCTAGAAAAATAAAATTAAAATTAAACACTAGCAAGATTATACAAATATATCACAAGGATCATACATTATGACCAGGTGGGATTTATACCAGGAATGTAGGGCTGGTTCAATAATAGGAAAGCTATCAGAATGACTGACCATATCAATAACAAAACCAAGAGAAATTATATGATTACCTCAACAGATGCTGAAAAAATCTCTGACAAAATATAACACCCATTTCTATTAAAAACATTAGTGAGCATAAGAATAAGTGGAGCTTACTTTAAAAAGATAATATTTATCTAAAACGATCAGCAAGCATTACCTGTAATAGGGATAAGCTATAAGCCTTCCCAATAAGACCAGGGTTTTGAAGCAAGGATAAGCACTATAACCACTATTATTCAGTATCATACTAGAAAAGCTGGCTATAGCAATAAGAGAAGAAAAAGAAATTGAAGGAATCAGAACAGGCAATGAAGAAACAAAGCTATTACTCTTCGCAAATGACACAATGGTATACTTAGAGAATCTGAGAGAATCAACTAAAAACTAGTTGAAATAATAACTTCAGCAAGGTTGCAGGATACAAAATAGACCCACATAAATCATTAGCACTTCCATATGTTATCAAGAAAGTTCAGCAGCAAGAGACAGAAAGAGAAATTCCATTTAAAAGAATTATAGACAATGTGCTAAAGCACTTGGGAATCTACCTGACAAGACACACCAAGGAACTATATGAACACAACTGCAAAACACTTTTCACACAAATAAAGTCAGATCTAAACAACTGGAAAAATGTTAATTGCTCATGGGTAAGCTAACTCAATACAATAAAAATGATAATTCTACCTAAATTAATCTACTTATTCAGTGCCAGACCAATCAAACTACGAAAAATTTAGAGAACTAGAAAAAAAATAACAAAAATCATCTGAAAGGAAAAAAGGTCAAGAATATAAAAGGAATTAATGAAAAAATGCAAAGGAATGTGGCCTACACATACTAGATCTCAAATTGTATCATAAAGCAGTAATTATCAAAACAATCTGGTACTGGCTAAGTAATAGCCATGGAATGTACACAATATGTCATAATAAATGATCATAGTAATCTTAGTGTTTGACAAATCCAAAGATTCAAGCTTTCGGGACAAAAACTCATTATCTGACAAAAACTGCTGGGAAAAATGAAAAACAGTATGGCAGAAACTAGATATAGACCAACATCTCACACCATATGCTAAGATAAAGTCAAAATGGGTACATGATTTGCACATAAAGGGTGATGCCATAAGCAAATTAGGAAAGCACAGAATAATTTACCTGTTGGATCTATGAGAAAGGGAAGAATTTATGACCAAACAAGGTATAGAAAGCATTATAAAATGTAAAATGGATCATTTTGATTATATAAAATTAAACAGGTTTTACATAAATAAAAATGCAACCAAAATTAAAAGGAAAGCAAAAAACTGAGGGAAAAATTTTTTGCAGCAAATATCTCTGATAGAGACCTCATTTCTCAAATACATAGAGAAGTGAGTCAAATTTATAAGAATACAAGTCATTCCCCAACTGATACATGGTCAAAGGATATGAACAGGAAGTTTTCCGATGGAGAAATCAAAGCTATTTATACTCATATGAAAAAATGCTTTAAATTACTATTAGAGAAATGTAAATTAAAACCACTCTGAGGTACCACCTCATACCTATCAGAATGGCTAATATGACAATAAAAGGAAAATGATAAATGTTGGAGGGGACGTGGGAAAAGTGGGTCACTAATGCACTGTTAGTGTAATTGTGAACTATGTCAACCATTCTGGAGAGCAATTTGGAACTATGCCTAAAGGCCTATAAGACTGTGCATATTCTTTGATCCAGCAATACCACTGCTAGGTCTGCATCCCAAAGAGAACAAGTGAAAAGGAAAAGGACCTATATATACAAAAATATTGACAGCAGCTCTTTTTATGGTGGCAAAGGATTGGAAATTGAGGGGATGCCCATCAATTGGGGAATGGCTAAACAAGTTGTGGTATATGATTGCGATGGATTATTACTGTGCTATAAGAAATGAAAAGCAGAATGATTTCAGAAAAACCTAGAAAGACTTACATGAACTGATACAAACAGAAGTGAGCAGAACCAGAAGGACACTGTACACAGTAAAAGCAATATCATACAATGAAGAACTGTGAAAGACTTAACTATTCTCAGCAATACAATTATCCAAGACAATCCCAAAGGACTCATGAGGAAAAATGCTATCTGCCTCCAGAGAAAGAAGTGACGTTGTCTGAATACTGACTGAAGCATACTAGTTTTCACTTTCTTTCTTTTTTGTTTTATTCAAGTCTTCTTGCACAAAATGACTAATATGGAAATGTTTTACATGCTTGCACATGTATAACCTATATCAGATTGCTTATCGTCTAAGGAAGGGAGAAGAGATGGAGGGATAGAATTTGGAACTCAAAACTTAAAAAAAAATGTTAAAAATTGTTTCTACATGAAATTGGAGGAAAACAAAATATTATTAAATGTGTAATTAAATTTATTTAAATGAATAGATAGTAAATATTAAAATATTAAAATTTATTATTAAAAAATTTTAAACTTAATAGATTCATTGAATAGGAAAAAAATCAAATAAGAGAGGTAGAAGAAAAACCAGGAAAAGAAATCATGCAAGAGAATCATGAAAAAAGAGTGTGGTAAAGGAAGCACAAAAAATGGAAAAATATGTATAAAAATTCACTGAAGAAAAGAGCTCCTTAAAAAGTAGAACTGTCTAAATGGAAAAGGAAATACAAAAGCTCACTGAAGAAAATAATTCTTTAAAAATCAGAACTGGGCAAGTGGA
The DNA here is from genome assembly GCF_003287225.1 of Phascolarctos cinereus. Lineage (NCBI taxonomy): Eukaryota > Metazoa > Chordata > Mammalia > Diprotodontia > Phascolarctidae > Phascolarctos > Phascolarctos cinereus. The sequence goes on along the minus strand of NW_027555736.1, from coordinate 86,563,676 downwards.
AGGTAATGACTCCAGGAGACAGTGAGAAACAATAAAATAAAATCAAAAGAAGAAAAGGTTGAAGAAAATGTGAAATTTCACATTGGAAAAACAAATGACCTGGAAAATAGATCCAGGAAAGATAATTTAAGAATTATTGGACAATCTAAAAGCCATGATAAAAAAAAAGAGCTTAAATATCATATTTCTTGAAATTATCAAGGAAAACTTATCTGACATTCTAGAACCAGAGGGCAAAACAGAAATTGAAAAAAATCCACTATTCACCACCTGAAAGAGATCCCCAAAAGAAAACTTCCAAGAATATCAGCCAAATTCCAGAGTTCCCAAGTCAAGGAGGAAATACCGCAAGCAGGCAGAAAGAAACAATTCAAATATTGTAGAGCCACATTATTAAAGCTTCTACATTAAAGGATCAGAGGGCTTGCAATATGATATTCTAGAAGGCAAAGGAGGTAGGATTACTACAATCAAGAATCATCTATCCAGCAAAACTGAGTATAATCCTTCAGTGGTGGGAGATAGATATTTCATGAAATCGAGGACTTTCAAGCATTCCCAATGAAAAGTCCAAAGCTGAACAGATGACAATTAGATTTTCAAATACAAGACTCAAGAGAAGCATAAAAAGGTAAACATAAAAAACAAAACATAAGGAATTCAATAAGGTTAAAATGTTACATTCCTACACAGGAAGACGATACTTGCCACCCTAAGAACTTTATCACATTCTGGAGAACAATTTGGAACTATGCCCAAAGGGCTACAAAATTGTGTATGCTTTGACCTGGCAAGACCACTACTAGCTCTGTATTCCAAAGAGATCATAAAAAAGGGAAAAGACTCACATGTGCAAAAGTATTTATAGCAGCCCTTTTTGTGGTAGCAAAGAACTGGAAATTGAGGGGATGCCCATCAAATGGGGAATGGCTGAATAAGGTGTGGTACACAATTGTGATGAAATACTACTGTGCTATAAGAAATGAGGAGGAGCAGGATGGTTTCAGAAAAACCTAGAGAGACTTATATTGAACTTATGCAAAGTGAACAGCAATATATGATGATCAACTATGAATGACTTAGCTATCCTCAGCAATACAATGATCCAAAGGACTCATGATGAATGCTATCTATCTCCAGAGAAAGAACTGACTGAATCAGAATGCTTATCAAAGCATACTATTTTTGATTTTTCTTGTGGTTTTTTTTTGGGGGGGGGTCTGTATTTTCTTTTACAACATGATTAATATGAAACATGCTTTTCATGATTGCACATGTATAACTTATATCAAATTGCTTACTGTCCCAGGAAAGGGAAGGAGAATATTTGGAACTCAAAATTTTTAAAAACATGTTAAAAACTGTTTTGCATGCAATTGGGAAAAAACAAAACATAATTTAAAAATTAAAAAAAATAAAAATATATACGTACATAAAAATCTTTGTGTTCTATAGAGATTTTGAAAGGTACTTAAAAAGAGAACTGAAAATCATGTTCATAAAAGAATACTTCGATAAAAAGTTGTAAAAGTACAATATTAATAACAATGGGAAATAACCTTATTGGACACCTCAAAAGAATATGTTATGTTTTGGTTACACTACACAGAAGACATCTCTTAAAACTAGTCCTAGACCACAGGTGAGTAACTCTTTTTCTACTGAAGACCACTAAATCCAAAGAAAAAAGCAAGTAGGAGCCACATTAACTCTATTCAGTAATTCTGTTTCATTCAGTTTTAACTTATTGTTCCACTTAGGTACTTTGGACTTTTCAACATATGTAACAAATAAGAAAACTTTTGGTTTTATGTCATGATCTCAGGGAGAATGAGGTTAAGGGAAACCAAAAAAAAGAGGGAGAAAAACAGATAATGGCAAAGAAAGAGAAAGCTATATAGTAAGAAGATGAAGAGAAAGGTGTAGAGATACATACTTCTAGCAGAAAACAAGAGAAATGAAAAGAAAACACACAGAAATCTGCCTCAGCACAGAAGCACACAGGAAAACAAAAGGCACAGAAAAGGGAACACGAAGATTTTTGTGAGGTAACATCTCCATCTTTTGGTATTTTGGGATATTGCAGGTAGCATTTTTAAGGCAAGCTACATATCTGCAGCCAAAGGCAAATGAGGACATCACCTCTTCCTTAGTAAAAGAAACAAAAAGAACAAACTAAGTCAAAAATCAAATTTTTCTCATTCTTATTCTGTATAATTGTTAATACTAGATAACCATCCCAAAAGATTACAGTACTGAGTTAGGCTAACTGAAATCATACTGTTATAATGAATTTAAATACAATTAAAGTTTTATTTTTAGTAATAATGATCATAAAAATGACAAAGACAAAATCAATAACAAAGACATAAACAATAAAATGATAAAGTGTCTCTGTCCGAGTAGGTAAAGCAAAAGTAGAAACTGTAAAAATGTGTAGGGAAATGTCAAAATATATAATGGAGAAATATTAACACTTAGAAACAAAAAACGCAGGAATATAAAAAATACATATATCTTAGCAAGCAGGTTATCCATTCTAAAGATGATACATTTAGATACCATTAAGCCAACAAAATATTGTAGTTTGTAAATTAACTCCTCCCGCCACAGTGGATTAAGACTAAGTTAGGATGAGAAATAAACAAAGAAATAAAGGCGCAGGTACTGTTCTATAAGAACAAAGCAAAAATACAAGATATCTTACCGGAGTGCAGAGTAGACCCCTAAGGACAGAAATGAGTAATCAGGGTCATAGTACAGATATACAGATGACACACAGTATGGAAGGACATCTATGACACCCACAGCAATTATTTTCCCATCCAGCCAATATTGTTGATGAAAAGATCCATAACCACAGTCAGGTCCCTCCGGAGGATTCTCTGCCTAAGGAAAAGTATAGCATCATATGAATACAATTGCAAAGTTTTCTCTTTATATTAACATTATGAAGAGACAGAATGATTACACAATAATTGATTCACCATAGTTCTTTCTTTCACTCAGGTTAAAGTGATTTCCTGTTTTTGCCCTTGACCTCTGATACCTATTCCATTCACATTTTATGGTCCAGGCTCAGTACTTTTTTTCCCCCCCTCTATCAAGGACCATTGCTGTAATTCCCCATATTTATAAAATATTTAACTCACATGTTTTTTAATTAAGTGCAAAACTTTTGTTTTGTATGTTTATTTTTATCAATTACTAAGTAAATAGTTTTTAAAATTATGAACAGAGAACATTATTTTATATTGCAATTCTAATAAATATTAAATTATAGTTCTTTGGTTCCCTGTGATGGTCACGGGGCAGAGAAGATGAGAGAAAAAATACACAAAGGGGAGACAGGGAAGGAAGAGAGAGAAGAAAATAACACAAGTAAAAGGAGACTGGGGAGCTCAATTGATTATGGGTCACGTCAATAGATTCAGGAAAAGCTTTTGACAAAACACAACACTCATTCCTATTAAAAACACTAGAAGCATAGGAATTGGTAGAGTCTTCCTTAAAATACATAATATCTATCTAACACCAAGAGTAAGCAGTACCTATAATAGGAATAAATTAAAAGTCTTCCCAATAACATTAAGGGTGAAGCAAGGTTGTCTGTTACCAGCACTATTATTCAACATCGTATTAGAAATGCTGGCTTTAGCAATAAGAAAAAGACATTGAAGGAATAAGAATGGGGAATGAGGAAACAAAATTATCACTCTTTGCAAATGATATGATAATATATTTAAAAACCCTAGAGAATCAACTAAAAAAACTGAAACAACAACTTCAGTCCCTCGTGATTTCTCTTTCCTGTTTACCTCTTCATACTTCTCTTGAATCTTGTATTTGAAAGTCAAATTTTCTATTCAGATCTGGTCTTTTCATCAAGAATGCTTGAAAGTCCTCTATTTCACTGAATGTCCATTTTCCCCCCAGAAGGATTATACTCAGTTTTGCTGGGTAGGTGATTCTTGGCTGTAGTCCTATCTCCTTTGCCCTCAGGAATATCATATTCCAAGCCCTGTGGTCCCTACCAACTGATTTTTGAAAGGCAAAAATAAGAGATAGACACTTTTAAAGTTTACTCTGTAACCTTAAATTACACTATGGAAGAAACTGCCTTGCTGATTTTCTGCTCCCATCACTCACACATTTCTCTCCTTGTGAGTTCAGTCCCATACACACTGTGAAGCCAATTTTATTTGACTCTGAGGGGTAGAAGAAAAAGACAAATACAGGAAAAATATAGGAAGCCTTCTCCCTCCTCCACCCCAAAAGCATTTGGCTATGTACAATCCATTTTAATAGCTGGTGATTTCACAGTTATTTCTCAAATACTTGCATATCTATTCTGGATTCCTGAAACCTGCTTTAAATACTTCTTTCTTCGTAATAAGTGCCCTCTCTTAGAGGCAGTTAGGTAGTACAGTGGATAGAGTACTGAGCCTAGAGTCAGAAAACCTGACCTCAACTCTTGACTCAGACATTTACCAACTGTTTGACCTCGGGCAAATCATTTAAGCTCTGTTTCTACAACTATAAAATGAGGATAATAACAGCATATATTACCCCTGCTCCCTGGCTTCCCCAACAGCTAAAATTCTACCTTCAAAATGAAGCCTTTCCTAATCCTTCGTAATTTTAATGCCTTTCTTCTGTTGATTATTTCTGACTTGTTCTCTATATAGTTTATACATAGTTGTTTGTGTGCTGTCTATTCTAACAGACTGAACTCCTTGAGAGCAGCGAATAACTTTTACCTTTTTTTTATATCTGCAGCACCTAGCACAGTGCCTGGTATATACTTAATAAATATTTATTGATTGACTACTTCCTAGAGTTGTTTTGAAGATCAAATGAAATAACATTTGCCCTGTCCCTGGCACAAAGCAGCAGCTTGTTTCCTTTACTTTCTTTCTCAAATAATCTTGTATTTATTTGCTTAACTGTTAATATGTTGCATCCTGAGTACAATGTATGCTCCATGAGGGCATGATTTGTTTCTCATTTATTTTATTAGTATCTCTAGTACCTACTACAATGTCTTAGATGAAGAAGGTGCTTCATAAATACTTAATTGAAGTCAATTTCAAATCAGAGGCCTGACCTTTTGTCTGCTTGGATATAAGGTGCTTTATTATTTCTTGCTGTAGTTGAGTTCTCACTTGAACTGTTATGTGCCAGTCTTCTCTCCATGTAGCCTAATTCCTGGACCAGCCCGGTTTTGATATCACTAAAATTCCAGAATGTGATAAAATTACTTTCCCTTCCCTACGCCTACCACTCCCTAATTAGGAGACTATTGGAATATCAGTAACAGGATAGCAATTGAGGAGTTCTATGTGCATGAAACCTAATCAGAAAGGAGTCAGTAATATTTTTAGGGCAAACCTCTCAGAAAATAGTCATCTGCTTCCAAATTAAGAGAGTGGAAGCTGTAAACAGATAAATTTAGGTTTGATGCATATGCAAGAAAATCTTTCTGACATTTAGACTACCTAAAAGTGAAATTAACTGCTTCAGGAGATACTGAGTTCATCACTGGAGGTTGTAAGCAGAGGCTGCACGGCTACTTATCAAGTATTTTATAATAGGGTACCACTACTCTAGCCAAATATATATTAATTCCTGTCAAAACCAGACACATCAGAGAGTAAAGAAGAACAAACAGAAGCATGGCTCAAAAGGGAAAGAATAGGATATTATAAAATTTCAACTGTGCCATATTTTGAATGACTACAATTTTCTCAAGTACTAATAAAATCTTAAGCAAACCTGAATGCCTTTAACCACATAATAGGAAATAAACAAATTTGTTTACTTATACTAAATTTAACCAAAAAAAAGACATACTAACAAGACTTTCTGAGGTGAGAATAATGAAATTTCCAAACTAAAAATAATAATGCAGGAAAAGTAATCACTGAAATGATATAGAGACAGAGATAAACTGTCAGCCCACTGAGAGGGCATGCTAGGGGAAAAACCCCAAGAAGACAAGACTTGAGATTATTTTTAATAATTTTTAATTATTCAACAACTTCTACTTGGAATATGATGCCAAGATTCATTAAATCTAGCATATACATGAAAACTGATTTAATCAATAAATATTTCTTGAATGTCTCCCACGTGTCCATATAATACTTTTCTTTGTCAATGCATCTTAACTTCCCTGCCTGAGATATTTTCTCCCAAGTAAAAAGGCAACTACACAGTCATAAACATTCACTGCTACCTTAAAAGCTCATTTACCGGGATCTGTACACACAATCTGGTCTCCCCCATTCTGCTTCATTTCTCTGATGTCACTGTTTTACTCTCCTGAATCTAAGTATAAACAATTTACCTCCACTTAAGACTTATTTTCTACTCTATAACTCAGATTAAATTTGGGACTTTGACTAACAGAAAGAGCCTTGGATGTGAAGTCCAACCACATGAGTGTGAGTCATGGCTCTTCTAATTACTTCCTATCAGCATGTACAATAGTGGATAAGTCACTAATCTCTCTGAACCTGTCCCTTGTAAAATGAGAAGCTGAACAAGACGATCATTAAGGTTCTTCTACATTCTAAATCTTGTAATATGTCTATTGCTACCATAGCTTTTCTCAGCTGGAAAATGCTTGAGTTATGATCTTTAAGTATTTTATTACATAATCAATGTTGGCTGACTGTGCACCCCTACACCAGCCAATAAGTACCTTACCCACCAGAAATAATAAAAATAAATGCTAGCCTATGTGAGATTATATTGATTCAGAGAAAGAAATGATCACTGTAGGCTGAGACAGCTATCAACAGCATCATAAAGGACATGGCAGTAAAAATGGAGAAAGAATGTTTTCTTTCTTTCTTTATTTTTTGATGAGGCAATTGGGGTTAAGTGACTTGCCCAGAGTCACACAGCTAGTGAGTGTTGTGTATCTGAGGCCGGATTTCAACACAAGTCATCCTGACTTCAGGGACGGTGCTCTATCCACTGTGCCACCTAGCTGCCCCCAAGAACTTTTAAAGGATATAAAAAGCATAAGAAGTTTCAAAACAGGAATGTAACTAAGCATATTCTAGAAAGAATTAAGACATTAGTCTGACTGGAACACAGGATTCCTGTTCTACATTCCTATTTTCTTTACAGGGAAAAACTGGAACCTTCTCTAGGATTTTCACACAATGCTTAACAGGGAAGCCTTCTCTCAACTAGTGTCTAAGTTGATCATAGCATATCTCTTTTTTAAAAATCAACATGAGGACAATCTTTTGTAAAAGTTATTTTCCACAAATTTAGGCATTTACCATTGATACTATGCAAAAATGTTTATGGTAATTTAAAATCCATCAAGTATGATCTCCACTGTGGAATTAATTTTTTTTCCATTATAAACCATTTTATAAAAGTGGTATATTAAAAAAAAAAAGATCACTAATTTTCTAATGACTGGGTCCAGTACAAATTTATGTTAAGTAATCTTAACAGGACCCTCACTGCGGCAAGGCAATCCTTTTATAAATCCTTAAATTATTCACTATCCCATTCACCACGGTGGCTTCTCCAAATCTTGTCTCTTCAAATTACACACATCTCCCCTTCATCCCATCCTTTTATCTAACAATACTGCCTCATTTTTCACTGAAAAAACTACCCTCCTCCTCCTCATCTCACATCACTAAAATGCCCCCGGCCCACTATCTGCTCTATCACTCCTGTCTAACAAGAGGTGGACTTTATCTTCACCAAGACTAACCCCTCTACATACACAAATGATCCCATTTCATCCCATTTTCTCCAACAGACAGCTCCCTCTATTATCCCCACTCTTTCACTAATCTTCAATTTCTGTCTACTGGATGTTTCTCTGATGTTGCCCATGTCTCCCCTATTCTCAAAAAAATCCTCACTTGATTCATCCTCCATTTCTGCTAGCTATCATCCTATATCTCTCCACCTTTTTGTGGCTAAACTCCTTGAGAAGGCCATCTACAATAGAAGTCTTCATTTTTTCCTCATTCTCTTCCTATCTCTCTACAGTCTGGCTTCTGACTTTAACCAATTTCTCTAGCCCTAATTTCTCTCCTTACTCCCAGGCTCATAATTCCTACTGCCTATCAGATATCTCAAACTGCATATCCTGTAGACATCTTAAACTCAACATGTGCTAAACTGAATTCATTATCTGTCCCCCCCCCCCTTCACCAACACTTCCCTATTAAGGATACCATTATTCTTCTAGTCACCCAGACTCAAAAATTGGGGTCAATCTTGACTATTCACTGCCCCCTAATACCGCATCTTTTGCCAAGTACTACTGATTTCACCTTTATAACACTCTAGTACATGCCGACATAATGCATAAGTTGACTATATGTTACCCCACTAGGCAGGCCGTTATCAATTAATGCCTGAACTATTTAACAGCTTGCTGGTTTATCGCTCCACCTCAAGCCTCTCCTCACTCCAATCCATCCTGCACTCAAGCTGTCAAAACTGATCTTCCAAAAAGCCCAGGTCTGATAGTCTGACCACATCACCTCCCTTATTCAATAAACTCCAATGGCTCCCTATCACCCCTGAGATCAAATATGAAATGCTCCCGTTTTTAAAGCACTTCACAATCTGGCCCCTTTCTACCTTTTTGGTATTGTTATACCTTACTCTGTGACACAAGACACTGACCAACTTGTTCCTCAAACAAAACACTCCATCTTCCAAATCCAGGTATTTTCACTGGTTGTACCCCCATGCATGGAATTCTCTTCCTCATAATCTCCACCTCCTAGTTTGCCTGGCTTCCTTCAAGTACCAGCTAAGATCCCACCTGTTACAAGAAGCCTTTCCCAATACTCCTTCACTATTAGTGACTTCTCTCAGTTGAGTATTTCAAATTCATCCAGTACATAGCTTATTCTAAACAACTGTTTGTATTTGCCTCCCCAACTAAATTATGAGTTCCTTGAAAGTATGGGCTATCTTTTGAGTTTTGTTTTTTTTTTCTCCTATTCCCCAGGGTTTAGCATAGGGCTTGGCATAGAGTAGCCATGTAATAAATACTTCTTGACTAACTGATAACCATATCCTGAAGATGTACTATATATCCAGCAAGGCGCTATAAGGCTTAGCCTCAACATTATTTAAAGTCAAATATTTCAATCATTTTTTTTCCAAGTTAAAAGGACAAAAATAATAGGCTCTTAAGGCTCAGGGCAAACTAGAACAGAGAATGGAAATAATCTCTACTACAATGACTTATATACGCAACTGATACATTCCAGAAGGCATAAATATAGGTCATTCCTGAAGATATACCATAAAAGCTGTCATTAAATTCAGGTTTGTTAAATCCATCAACCTGAAGTAGAACTCTTAAGTGTAATCTCTTATAATCCAAAGCACTTTGGGAAGACCTGTATGAATTGCCCCATAGTCAAGTCACAAGAACTCAAAGGCTAATTTACACAACATCTACAATAATATAAAAGCAAACAGCATTGAAAGACTTCAGAACTCTGATGAATACAGTGAACAACTATGGCCTCAGATAGTTAAAGATGATTGCCCCTTCTAGGCAGCATGGTAAATGAGAGGTACAGAATGACACACATTTTCAGATATAGGTAAATGTTCATCTATTTTGCTTAACTATGCTTATTTCTTTGGAGGGGGGAGGGGAAGGCATAAAGGGGAAAAAATCACTAGTAAATGCCAATGATTTTTTAAAAAAATAATATCATGAAACATTTTTAAATGTTATCTTACTTATTAGCAATATTTCAAATTAGTCTACAAGGAAAAAGGATGAAAATTTGAAAGACAGTATGAGGAGACAGGGAGATAAAAGTACAAAGAAGAATCACAAAACTTGCATAAACTATAAATCAATAGATTCCTCAGAATAAATCTAAAATATTCAGTCACCTCTTAAAGGCCCAGAACAGCAACAATTTCTTATAAACCCATATGCTGCAATAAATACATTACTTGCACACCTGTCGATTACAAATATGTTATCAGAGACTAAACTGAAATGATCTCAAAATCAATTATGAGCTATCAAAGTTGTACTTAACCAACATCTGCTGGATCCACCCGTCAAACTAGATGTGCAATCGTAATACTAAGAACGTTTTAAGATTTACAAAACTTAATCTACTTGGAAAAAAATCAAGGTTGCATCTTTTAAGCATTATTTTATTTTTCTTCTATTTAACTCTTCTAATAGGCTCATAACTAATCCTACCACAAAAAAAAATCAGCAATTTTCTACATGTCAGACATTGCATTAAGCACCAGAGATATCGACAAAAGTACAACAGGCCTTGGCCTCAAGGAATTTACATTCTAACCAGGGAGACAACGTGAACACATATTAATATATACAGAATACATACAAAATTAATACAAGGTTGTTTTGGTAAGGAGGCACAAGACGCTAAAGGGATTCAGAAAGGATTCATTAGAAAGTGGTTCTTGAGTAAAGTTCTGAAGAAAACCAGGAATTCCAAGACTCAGAGGTAAAGAGAAAATGCATTCCAAGCATGGGAGACAGGCAGCAAAAAGACAGACAGGAGACAGTGTTAGCAAACAGACCAATGTGGCTGGTCTGCAGATTGCATGAAGGGGCGGAACTTGCAAGAAAATTGAAAAGGTAGGAATGGGCGAGGCAGTTAAGAGTATTAAATTCCAAACAGAGGAAAAGTTTACAGTTGATCCTAGAGCCAAAAGGGAACCAATGGAGTTAACGAGGAAGAGTCAAACCTGAACTTTAGGAAAATCAATTTGACAGCTATGTTATAGATAGATTAGAGTAAGCAAAGACTTGAGGTAGGGAAGCCAAAGTGAAGATGAGGATAAAATCTGAGTGAAAGTTAAGAGAAGGGGAGAGATGAGACAGATGTTGTGGAGGTGGAAATGACAAGACGTGGCAACTCACAGCATGTATGTAGTATGGGAGAGTGAGGACTCAAAACTGACAAGGAGGTTAGACTGAAAACAACCTGGGTAGGAGCAACTAGGTGGCGCAGTGGACAGAGCGCTGGCCCTGGAGTCAGGAGGACCTGAGCTCAAATCCGGCCTCGGACACAAAACACTTACTAGCTATGTGACCCTGGGCAAGTCACTTAACCCCACTGCCTAGCCAAAAAGAAGAAAGAAAAAGAAAACAATCTGGGTGATCAGAAAGACAAAGGAGCTCTCAATACAACAGGGAAGTTCAGAAGAGGTTTAAAGGGCCAATGACTGTAGTAAGATCTGCAATGAATATTGCAGTCCTTGTTCACCCCCGAAATGCCCGAAATGCAGTGACCGCTCATCTTCAAAATTAAAAGGAGATCAAAATCAAGATTCTCACTCACAGGTAGGTCACTGTCCAGGAGCTACAGCCAAAGGCTCCAAAGGTTGCCTGCTATAGCAATAAGGCAACCTGAGGGGCAGCGAATGGATATGATCGGATGGGAAAACCAGGTGTACAATTTTTCTCTCTTTTTCAACTCCTGCCCTCATATTAAGGGACTTCAAAACATAGTCATTCTTGCCCTCATACTAAGGGACTTCAACACATATTCATTTTCCCTTAAATACTCTAACCATTCAGTTACTCAATGTACTCACCACCTCTCATGAGCTACTCCTTCACCCAACCTCAGCCACACACAAAAATGGTCCTTTGATTTTCTCATTACCCACAAATACACCACCTCTGTGTTCAAGAATTCTGGAATTCTCTTCTCTGAACATAATCTATTGGCTTTTCACCTCTCCCTCTGCCTTCCTTACATAACCCTACTCTTATCCATGACTATGACCTCCAATCCCTTGAACCCTCAATTCTCTCCCAGGTCATCTCCCTTGCACTAGCAACCCTCTCCTCTTCTTGTTATCTTGACTCCCTGGTGAACCAATACAAGTCTACACCATCCTCCTCTTCTAAATTCCTAGTCCCCTTATCCTATCACAAATTATGCCTAGCCAAGCTTCAACCTTAGTTCACTCTCATCATTCATCAACTTCACTCCTACACATAAGCTGCTAAACAAAGGTGGAGAAAATCAAGTGACTGTTTAGACTGGGTCCACTAAAATTGTTACATAACCTCAACTGGGCCCTCACTGCTGCTAGGCAATCCTACTATATCCCCCTTATCAACTCACTATCCCACTCTCCACAGTGGCTTTTCCAAACCTTTTCATTCTTCTTCAAACCTCCCATAGCTCCCCCTTTCCCCATTCTCTCAGCTAAAAACTTCACTTCATATTTTGCAGAAAAAAATTGAGGCCATTGGCCTCTTCCTCATTTCCTATCACTCAGGTGCCTCCTGCCACTCTCCTCCGTCACCTGTCTCACATGATGAAGTGGCCTTATTCCTTACCAAAGCTAACCCTTCTGCCTGTTCAATTAATTCCATTACATCCCACCTCCTCCAACAGACTGCCTCCACTGTCATCTTATCTCACTTACTTTCAATCTCTCCTTCTTTATTGGCTCATTCTCTAGTGCCTACAAAATATGGATCTCATCTATCCTGAAAAAACCCTCACTTGATCCTCCCATCTCTATCATCCTATTCCTCTTCTGTCCTTGGTGCCTAAACTCCTTGAAAAGGTCATCAACAAAAGATGCCTTCACTTTCCTCTCACCCCTTACTGTCTTCAGACCTCATCAATCCACTGAAACTGTTCTTTTCAAAATTACTAATGATCTTTTAGTTGCCAAATCCAACGCCTGTTCTCAAACCTCATTCTCCTTGACTTCTCTGCTGCTTTTGACACTGTTGATCGCTTTCTCTTCCTTAATACTCTCTCTTCTCTCTTGGTTTCTGGGACATTATTCTCTCCTGGTTTTTTCCTCCTACCTGACTGCTCCTTCTCTGTCTCCCTTGCTGTATCCTCCTTCAAATCATGCCCTCTAACCTTAAGTGTTCCTCAGGGTTCTGTCCCAGACCCCTTTCTCTTATCCCTCTATAAATAGTCCCACTATACTACTTCATTTGGTAATCCCATCAACTTCCTTGGATTTAATTATCATCTCTATGCTTATGATTCTCAAATCTACCTATCCTGCCCCTATCTTTCTGCAGACCACCAATCTTCACAACTCCAACTGCCTTTCAGACATCTACTGGATGTCCAGTAAACATTTTAAACTTGATATGTCCATTAACAGATTATCCTTCTCCCTAAACATCGCCCTTCTCCCCCTACTTCCCTATTAAAGTAGACAGCAACACCATCCTCTCAATCCCTCAGGTTCACCACCTAGGATTCATCCTGGACCCCTCATTACCTCTCTCATTACCCCAGCCCCCATATCCAATCTGTTCCCAAGACCTATCAGTTTCACCTTTGGAACATCTCTCAAATATGTCCTCTTCTCTCCTCCAACAGTGCTACCACTCTAGTGCTTGCCCTCATCGCCTCATACCTGAATTATCATTGCATTTGCTTGCTGGTGGGTCAGCCTGCATCAAGTCTTGGAATTCAAAGCCTTCATAATCTAGCTGACTATTACTCTTATCCTTACTCCCCAACCCTGTTCTCTTCAATCCAGTGACAATGACCTCCTGGCTGATCCATAAACAAGATACTTCATCTCTCAGCTCTGGGTATTTTCTCTGGCTGTGTTCCATGCCTGGAATGCTCTCCCTCCTATGCTCCAATTATTGACTTCCTTGGCTTCCTTTAAGTCTGAACTAAAATTTCATCTTCTATAGGAAACCTTCCCCAACTCCTCTCAATTCCAGTGCCTTCCCTCTTAAGTCTTTCCTGTTTATCCTGTATATAGCTTGCTTTGTATATATTTGCTTACATTTTGTCTCCTCTATTAGATTTTAGGGTCCTTGAGGGCTGGGACTGTCTTTTGCCTTTTTTTTTTCTTTTTATCCCCAGCGCTTAGCATGCTGCTTGGCACATAAGTAAATAAATGAATGAATGAATGAATGAATGAATGAATGAATGAATAAATGAATAAATGAATGAATGAAAGAATGAAAGGCCAGCTAGATGGCACAGTGGATACAGTGATTGGCCTGGAGTCATAAAGACTCCTTTTCCTAAATTCAAGTCTGACCTCAGACATTTACTAGCTGTGTGACCCTGGGCAAGTCACTTCACCCTGTTTGCCTCAGTTTCCTCATCTCTAAAATGAGCTGGAGAAAGAAATGGCAAACCACTCCAGTATCTTTGCCACAAAAACTCCAAATGGGGTCACAAAGTCTGCAATGACTGAAAATTACTAAACAACAAAGCACTTAATAAATGTTTATTGATTGAAATGTAAATGGGTGTTGTGCATAGGTAGTTGGGCTTTTCTTTCTGGAGAGTTAGTTATTAAACATTACTAGCATGACTAAGCCAGAGAGTTTTCAGAGAAGATAAACTGGATTATGAAGGGTCTTGGGATCATGCTATACTAGGTTCAAATGAAAGAACTGGATGCTTAGAATGAAGAAGAGATAGCTACATGGAACACACAATTGTAATTTTCAAATTTCTGATGGGCTCCAATGTGGAAAGGGGATTAGACTTATTTTGCTTGGTCCCAGGAGCGCAGAATTTAAAGTAGCGGGCATAAGTAGCTGAGAAAGATTTTGATTTGATGTAGGGAAAAACTCCTTAAAAATGAGAACTATTCCAAAATGAAATGGAATGCCTTAAGGAGTACTAGGTTCTCCATCCCCACCTCTACGAGTTTCATGCCCTCCGAAGGGACAGAATGACCACCTGCTCTCTCTTGTATTTGCTACCATCTTCCTAGTCACCCAGACTTAAAACTTCAGTCCTTTTCAAACTCCTTCCTAAATATATCTCAAATCCAATCAGTCGCCAAATCTTGAAAAACAAGTATGGTCTACCTCCATATTGTCTCTTGAACCTGTCCTCTCCTTTCAATTCTCACTTTTATCAACCTAGTTCAGGCATTAATTACTTCTAGACTTCTTCTTCAGTCACTTTTTCAGTCATATTCAACTCCTTGTGACCCCTTTGGACTTTTCTTGGCAAAGATACAGAATAAAGTATAAATGCCTTAGCAAAGTCTTCAAAGATCTCTTTATAATGTGATCCCAATAGCCTTACATATCATCACTCTTTTCCATATAAGATGCCACCCTGAACGTGAATATATTTAATATTTCTCAAACATGCCTTACGTTCCCCCCCTCTTTTTTTTTAGCCTTTGCTTATGTTTTTCACCCTACCTGGAATACTCTTCTACCACTATCTTCCTACCCCAACTTAAATCTTGTCTATCCTTTAACGACCAACTCCAATTCAATTTCCTTAAAAATTTGTTTGATTCCTGCCAAATGAAATTTCTGTCACTGAACCCTCACAGCATTTTGTCTGTAGTTTTCCAAATTGACATATTCCACCCTATACTATATTTATTTGTGTACATCTTTCTTTCCCTATTGACTATAAGTACCTTGAGGGCAGAGATTATATCTTAATTAAGTCAAACTGTACTCACACAGTAAACTGATTATTGAGGCTATTGGTCTAACCAAGGCCCTCTTGTTTCTATACAACTCCTTGCCTAACTAGATCAGTCTTTAATTCATTATCTTCTGATTTCTTAGTTTCCTTTTAACTTTTTAATCTATTGTTTATCTCAGAACCACAGCCAATAGGTCTACTTACTCTAGTTTTTTCTTCCTCATCATCACTCATCAATTCATAAAAATAAAGTTTTACAGGGATTTTTTTTTTAATGCATCTAAAAAAGTATGTAAAAGGTAAGCTCAAACTAAGGGATATCCAGGAAGATCTATACAATGGAGGGCAACAGGAAGGGCCTGATTTCTTTTTTTGCACAAGTATTATGTAAATATATACAATTATGGAGGTAGAAGAGAAGCTACTGAACTGTAGTTCTTGGCACCTACAATAAAAGCAGAAGCAGGAATCAATTTCAGAACTCCATTTATCTGAAGGGTCAGTAGCATAGTACATATATCATGATACTCTTTGTTGTTGTTGAGTCATTTCAGTTGTGTCCAACTCTCCATGACTCAATTTGGGTTTTCTTGGCAAAGATAATGGAGTGCTTTGCCATTTCCTTCTCCAGCTCACTTTACAGATGAGGAACCGAGGTAAACAGGGTTAAGTGACTTGCCCCGGGTCACACAGCTAATGAGTATCTGAGGCCAGATTTTAACTCAGGTCCCTCCTGACTCTACAGCATGCACTGTATTCATTGCACACCACCTGAGCTGCCCCATGATACTATATGCAAAGTTAATAATAGGTTTTTACTGTAGTAAAACAGGAGTTAGATTTTAAAGAAATAACTCACCTAAGACAAGTTTATTTAAACTAATAATCAACTATATTTAAGTTTCTGCTAGTAAGTAAACACACAGAGATAGTATGGAATAATGGATAGAGAGCTGACCTTAAAGACAGGAAGACATGTTCAATTCCCACTCGGGACACCTACTGGCTGTGGGACGCAAGACAAGACACAATTTTTCATGGTGCTATAGGCAACTCTCTAAAGCTATAATATGCAGAGAACATTCTGATATATATTGGTAGAGGTAGTTTCCTGATCTAGGAGTTCTTTTTATCAATGAAATAACAGATCTAGTCTTTATCTCCTACATATAAAGTCAACAATATATAATTCTATACTGGTCCAACTACTGCCTGGTTTTTTTTTCCAAATATGGCTCATAAAACACTGAAGTACAATCTACTATTGGACTACAATTTGTTTTTCTCTCTCTAGCTCAACCCTCCTGAGTTAAGAAGCAAAGGTCCACTGTAGAATTTACAGCAAGTCTGAACAGGCCTTGGGGGGGGGGTAAGGGGGAAGGCAGGGAGAGAGGGAGGAGGAAAATGGGATTTTCTAATGGTATCTTGTTTGCCAACCCTAGAAGTCCCCTAACCTAAACCTTTCCCAGAACACAACTCTTTACGCTCCTTTTTGGCCTTCCAGATAACACACAGTTCTTTTTTGTTTAATTTATCATTGTAAATAGAGTTTCAAGTACTATTATGGAATATATAAAATGATTAGTAAGCCAAACACGCTGTCTTTGACAGGCTTACTGAATTTAAATAATAAGCTAACAAGAGACAACATATCCTATGATCAGTGGTCATAGTCACAAAACTTCTGGGCCCAGTGGCCCCAAAACTCTTGACTTGTCCTTCCCACCTGTATCCATGGACTATGTGTAAACCTTGCTAACACCCAGTCAGCCAATTATTTTCTTTTTAAAAAAACATTAATTTTTAATATTTCAGGAACTTTTGTTTTTTACATCACTTCCATTTACAAATAAACAACCTTCCCTAACCCCAGCCAAAAGAAGAAAGCATATCCTGACTCTTGCCCTAAAAGAAATATGTAGCTAATTGTTGAGTACTGTCATGGTTGAGGAGAGATGCAATAATTTCTACGATTCATCAATGAGATAATATATACAAATAACATCAACATTAATAGTTTAAAACCTGGCTGAATGCCAAAATATCATAGTGCACATGGTAACTGTGATAAAGTATACCTGTCTTTTGACCCACCTGTCTTATATACCTCATTTGTGTAAGAGTAAACATTAAAAAAATATTAAAAGTAAAAAGAACAAAAACTAAGGCATATGCCTAGCCTCAAGGCCATGTGCGAAATGATAATATCTGAAGAGATTTAATGGAGATTTCAAGGAGACAGAAATCAAAAAATCTCAATCGTTTTAATGGAAAATAAATCCTATGTGTTTCTTCTCCTTTAACAATACCCATAACTTAACACCCTACCTCATCA
Organism: Phascolarctos cinereus; assembly: GCF_003287225.1. Lineage (NCBI taxonomy): Eukaryota > Metazoa > Chordata > Mammalia > Diprotodontia > Phascolarctidae > Phascolarctos > Phascolarctos cinereus. The sequence goes on along the minus strand of NW_027555736.1, from coordinate 86,545,913 downwards.
CAAAAATCTACCAGGATTTTAAGATCAAAGATCTATGACACTTATTAATGGAAGATTCTGGAAGAAGTCTCTTTATGCAATTTGTAAAAACTAACTATTTTAAAATAACCATTTCAGGTTGTTTTAATGAAACAATGGAATTTGAACTAATTTTTAAGACAAAGACTCAAATGTGCTCTCAAATCATCAAAGTTTCAAAATCATTTCATAATTACAGAATCACATACATGAGTATGCATGTAAATATATCTGTATGTAGAGACATGTGTTATGCATGCATGTACACATAATACACACACATATATATATACACAATTCTGGGGTCATTAAATTATTTTGGATTATTGAATATTGTATTATTTAAATATATTATAAATTATATAAACATATTATTAAATTTATACATACACACAAGTGGGGTAGCTAGGTGGTACTCTGTGTGTGTATACACACACACACACACACACACACACACACACACACACACACACGGCAGATAGGTGGCACTCAGAATAGAGTGCTGGGCCTAGAGTCAGGAAGACTCATTTTCCTGAGTCCAAATCTGGCCTCAAACACTTAATAGGTCTGTGACCCTGGACAAGTCACCTAACCCTGTCTACCTCAGTTTCCTCATGTGCAAAATGAGCTGAAAAAGGAAATGGCAAACCACTCCAGTATCTTTGCCAGGAAAAGCCCAAAGGCATCACAAAGAGTTGGACACGACTGAAAAACAACTAAACAAGAACAAAAATATATACACATGTGGGTGTGGGTGTGGGTGTGGGTGTGTGTGTGTGCACGTGTGCAAGTATGTACATATATATTTAGATAGTACAACAGAAATCTTTGTACATCTTATTCTAACATCAATTATTGTTGATATCAGGTTATTTATGAATAGATAAATGGCTCAACTGTGTTATAGTGGCTGAGGAGATAAAAATGGTTAAGGAGAATTGAGAAGAAAGGATAGGCATAATAAAAAAAATTGTTCTCAGAACCAAGAAAGACAGCCCTCTTCACCATGTGTACCAGTAACCTTTAGTGAATTGGATAGCCACCCCTCTCCCCCCAAAAAAGGTATGTAAGATGTGTTGGAAGACCTCTATCCCTCAGAAAAGACAACATTTTGAGAATCAGTTACCTTAATCTTAACAGCATTTCTTTCTCAAGTACTGGGGAGACAACAGGAGGGGTTATCATATTTCCCCTGAGCTAAGTGGTTATATTTCAACTATGTCCTCACTCTACTCATTTGCTTTATGGGAATGTCTCCAAGTAAGAAGCAAAGATGCAATATGAAAATGCTCTAAATCATTAATAAGAAAAGAAGCATAAATTAAAACTATTCTCAGATTTTACCTCATAGCCATCATTTTTGCGAAGATGACAAACAACAAAAATGGTCAATAATGGAGAAGCTGTGAAAAGGCAGGTACACTAACACATCACTAGTAGAGCAGTAAATTGGCCCAATTACACCACTAGCAAACAATTGTTAATTATACTATAAAAGCCATTAATCTGTGCATACCCTTTTCACTCAGAGATTCCCTAGGGAATCAAAGAAAGAAGAGCCTTATTATATATGTGTGCATATGTATATGCACACAAATATGAACTTTTATATACACGTGTGCATATAAATATTCATAGCAGCACTTTCTGAAATAACAAAGAACTAGAACAAAGCAGATGCCCATTAAATAGGGAACAAATTGTGTTGTATGGATATATAATGGAATAATATCACACCATAAGAAATGACAACTATCAAGAGTTCAGAATGAAGTTGGCAGTCACCACAATACTATAAAAGAAAACAACACCAAGACAATGCACAGATGATTTGACTCCAGAGAGCCAGCTGATAGGGAAGCATTTTTTTCACTTCTCACCAGACAAATAGTGGAATGAAACATACATTTTCAGATATACATTTACTGATTAGTTTTGCATAACTGTACTTTTTTTTTTTTACAAGGGAAGGTTCTATTGAGAGAACTATGAGGAGTCACTGGGAAGTGTTAACAATACAACAATAATGGCTGATATTTATACAGTGCTTACTATGTGCTAGCCACTGTGCTAAGTGCTTCACACATATCTTATTTGATCCTCACAACAACCCTTGAAGGATGGTGCTATTATGATCACCATTTTATTGAAGAGGAAGCTGAAGAAAACAGAATTTCAGTGACTTGCCCAGGTCACAAAGCCAGTAACTGTCTGAAGCTAAATTTGAACCCAGGGGTTCTTGATTCCAGGCATAATGGTCTATCCACTGTACTACCTAGCTGCCAAAATATAAAAAGAGCATCAATGTGATATTTTTTTAAAGAATCAAAGGTAAGATCTTCTAAAGTATTATAATGAGCTCTTTCCCAGGATGTAGTAAAGTAAGAGGAGGTGAGAACTGTGGGAGAACAAAGGTATACACATAAGAATACTCTTTCTATGACAGAGCCTCATGTTAATAAAAGCTTTCTGAATTACATCTCTTGGTTTGGCTATTTTGAGGCAGAATATAGAATACTTCAAGAAAAGGCAGTGGTTATAGCTTTAACGTCACCACTAAGCAGAAACTTCTGGTTTAAGGGGAAAGAGAAACTTCTAGCAAGAAGAAAGGACAACTGCACCCCACCCCACTCCAAAATGGTTACCATCTTTAATCCTGTCTGCCAATGGGAGTAGCAATAACTCCTTATAAAGGCAGTTACATGGAGTGATAGACAGAGTGCTAGACTTAAGAGTCAGGAGTACCCAAAGCCAAATCTTATCCAGACACACTAGCTGTGTGACCCTGGGCAAGTCTTTTAACTCTATCAACCTCAGTTTCTTCATCTGTAAAAAAGGGATAATAACAGAACTTAATAATATAAAAATAATTAGCACTTAAAGAGCAATTTAAAGTTTGCAAAGGGTTTTCCAAATGTTATTTCATTTTATCCTCACAACAGTCTTGGGACAGCTATGTGACACAGTGGATATAGCTCTGCGCTTGTAGTCAGGAAGACCTGAGTTCAAATCTAGCCTCAGACAATTACTAGCTCCATGACTCTAAGCAAATCATTTAACCTGTATGCCTCAGTTTCCTCACCTATAAAAGGGGATAATAATAGCACCTACCTCCCAGGGTTGTTGTAAGGATCAAACGAGATAATATTTATAAAAGTGCTTAGCACAGTGCCTGGCACATAGTAAGCACTATATAAGTGTAAGCCATTATTATTATCAGGTGCTATTGTTATCTCCATTTTACAGATGAGGAAACTAAGACAGAGGTTAAATGACTTGCCTAAGGTGTCACAGCTACTTATCGTCTAAAGGTGGCACTGGAACTCAGGTCTTCTGACTCCAGATCTAGCACTCTATTTACTATGCCACCCAACTTATTTCACAGGGTTCTTGTGAGGATCAATTAAGAAAGTCTATGTAAAACCATGTGACAAGGATTTAACATGTTAGTAATTATTATTATTACTATTATAGTAGAATTTTTCAGTTTATAAAGATATGTCACCACAAAAACGTCAGCTTAGCTGGCATGCTTACTGCTAATCAGCAGCTCACCCTGACCAATCACCAAGCAGTGATTCTACATTCTCCTGACAATCAACTCCCAGACACAAGAGACAAACATCATACCCACGCTCCCCATATAAACGCATTCCTATTTATTAAGCCAAAAGAACAACAGTTCAACAAAAAAGGATTTTCTCTCTCCCCAGAGAAGAAGGGATGCTGCTTAGCAGCATGATATGCACCTTGCAGAAGCTTTATTCCAGGCACCAGATTTCTCATAATTTTAAGAACTGGGTTGCAGTCCTACTTCTATCTGTTTTAGTGTGTTTTTTTTTTTTTTAGGCAATTGGGGTTAAGTGACTTGCCCAGGGTCACACAGCTAGTAAGTGTCAAGTGTTTGGTCTGAGGCTGGATTTGAACTCAGGTCCTCCCGACTTCAGGGCCGGTGCTCTATCCACTGCGCCACTTAGCTGCCCCTACTTTTATCTGTTTTCAACCAACTGTACTAATGCTACTCTACAATTATTTTTTAAAATTGTCTTTATTAGCATGGAATACTGGAAAGTGACTACACACTTCCAAAATCTCAACTGTACTTTTATGATTTCCATAACAACACATCCTTGAAACTGCTTAGATAGCATAACATGCTAGATACCAGTATTTTACAACCTATTTTATACTACAGGCAGTAAATTGTATTTGTTATCTTCTAAACAACATACTTCCTTAGTTACACACACAAATGAATTACATGATGTTATAACAGTAATAATGCAAAAATGTTCTGGTTTGCTTGTTTCCAAACGTCTCTCACATTTTCTTCTAAAGACGATTAACTTAAAATTATACTTACTAATAAGAAATGCAACAGAAAGGGGGCAGAGCCAAGATGGCAGAGTAAAGGCAGGGACTCGGCCTGAGCTCTCCCCCAAGCCCCTCCAAATTCCTTTAAATAATGATTAAACAAACTCTAGAGCACCGGGACCCACAAAAAGATGAAGTGAAACAATATTCCAGTCCAAGACAACTTAGAAGGTTAGTATGAAAGGTCTTGTTGCACCAGGGCAAGAGAGGAGCACAGGCCGAGCCAGCACAGACTAGGCCCCAGCAAACGAGAAGCAGGCCTCAGGGCAACTGAATCAGCAGCAACAGTGGTCGTTTCCTTACTTCTCAGTCCACAGACTCCAAAGACAGCTTAGAAGGTCAGTAGGAAAGCTCTATCACACCTGGGTGAGAGTGGAACAGTCCAGAACAGGAGGGCCCCAACAAACCAGGAGCAGGCCTTGGGAGCCACTGAATTCCAGCAGCAGCAGTGGCTGCTTCTGGAGTTCTCAGCCCACAGAAGGCAAGGGGGTTGAACAACTAATCAGAAGGAGATTACAGGGGTCTCTTTGGTGGAACTAGGCGCAGGACTCTGTCCCAGAGAAAAAACTGATGGTGTCTAAATACAGAATGAAACATAATTTTAAAATTTATTTTTCTTGAGTTTTTTTACTATGTTTTCTTTTACAACATGACTATTACGGAAATGTTTTGCATGACTACACATGTATAATCTGTATTAAACTGTTGCTTCTCAATGTGGGAGTGGGGAGGAAGGAAAGGAGAGAATTTGGAACTCACAGTTTTAAAAACAAATATTAAAATTGTTTTTACATGTAACTGGAAAAAAATAAAATATTAAATAAATAAAAAACAAACGAAAGAAAGAAATGCAACAAAAAATACAGCTAACAAAAGCCAAGAGGCGAGTCATCTATTTAAAAAGTGTGGACCACATTTCTGATTTCTTCTCTCTTACATAACAAAAATGGCTAATAATGGTTTTCACAATGGCATTCCATGTTACTCTGCTTTTCACAATAACATACCAAAATATAAACATCACGCACCTACAAGGAATTTTTTTTTAATCAAAACAATTGAGTTAATAAAGTAACAAGTAAGGGAAGGTCCTATTTAGAAGATACAAGAGGCTGTGAGTAGAAACTCAGACTGTCACATGACCACACCTTTCTGGGCCTTCAACTCCTCATCCTAAAAGAACTTATTGTTAAGAAAAAGTAAAACTTTTCACAGGAGTAACGCTTATATTCATAACAACATACTATGATGAGAAAGAGTCTGAAGAAATAATTTCCACTTTAATTAAAACTACAGGAAATATAGGTAATCAGATAACTGAAACAATTCATATAAAAATATTTCAATGTGCATTGGTTAAAGTTTTTTGTTACGTTTCCCCCTCAAAATAATATTTAAAGTTTTAAAAATACTTTTTTCACAACTCTTAGACATAAATAAAAACAAAATATTATTTTAAAAGTCTGCTGCTCATTATTTTCTAATGATTTTAGTTGTGGAGACATGTTCCTACTCTAAACTACAAAAATAAAAAAGCAAACCCAGCAAAATGGCTCTCGGGCAGTATAAGCTAGAGGAGAAGAGAACTGTGTTAAGAATGCATACTTGAAAGTTTCATAAATTATACACAAATATAAAAAGTAATACACAAATATTAAAAAGTTGCAGAATGGAGAATGTAGTTCAAATAAAAGAACCAAGCACAGCATAATCTGTCCCTAATTAAAAAAGTTTCAAGATGTTCTAAGAATGGGAAAGAAGCCAGGAATCTCTCCATAAATAGGCCAAGGCTATACAGGTTCTAAAAACCATTTGAAATCCAGAGTTAAATCTTCCTCTATAAGTAGAGTACATTCTAGGTAATGCCTTGGGCCTTAAAGTTTGGAATGCGACTCCAGAGTAGTTGTAGGGCACAGAGCAAGTCCTTAAGTCCTAGTACCACCCTCTTCTTCTCTGAAAACAAGATCTCAGAACTAAAAATGCCTTGGGTCTTGACAAACCAAGGAAGTAGGCAGCCCACACCAAATCCATACTCCAGCATTACAGGACCCCAGAAGGTAGGGCCTTGATCAAGGAGCAGCAGCATGTTGTAGTGAAGAGAACAATGAACTTGGCAATCAGGAACATGAGATCAAATCCCACTTTAGATGCTTACTAGTTATATCATGACAGGGGAATCATTTAACCTTTCTAAACCTCAGTTTCCTTATCTGCAAAACAGGGATAACAATAGTACCTACTACCTAGCACCTACAAGGGCAGCTAGGCAATGCAGTGGATACACCACCAGGCCTGAAGTCAGGAAGACTTTCCCCCGAGTTCAAATCCAGCCTCAGACACTTACTAGCTGTGTGACCCTGGACAAGTCATTTCACTGTCTTTGCCTCAGTTTCCTCATGTGTAAAATGAGCTGAAGAGGTGCAGCTAGGTGGCGCAGTAGATAGAGCCCCGGCCCTGAGGTCAGAAGGACCTGAGTTCAAATCTGGCCTCTGACCAAACACTTGATACTTACTAGCTGTGTGAACCCAGGCAAGTCACTTAACCCCAATTGCCTTAAAAACAAAAAAATAAAAAAATAAAATATATTAAAATGAGTTAAAGAAGGAAATGGCAAACCACTCCAATATCTCAGCCAAGAAAAACCCAAACAGAGTCATGAAGAGTTGGACATGACTAAAATGACTCAACAGCAACTATCTTCACCAGACCTGTGAAGGTCTATTTGCAAATAAGGTAATAAAGAACTTTACAAATTTATTTTCAATGTGCTTTAAGCACACTACATAATACCAGATATTATTATCAACTGATAATTCTCCACGAGCAAGAACATTTAGAGTCTTTCTTCCCTTAGCCCTTGATCTAGAATCAAGAACCAGTGAGGTGAAGACTCTCTCCCCTTCCTACTTCTTCCCACCTCTATCCACCTGACACCGACATTTCTACTTATCCACTCAGAAACCATCCTTGTCATAATTTCTTACAGCACAATAAAATTCCATCACAAGCATGTGTCATAAATTATTCAGCCATTCCCCAAGTGAACGGCACTCTTTCAGTTTCCAATTCTTTGCTACCACAAAAAGAGCTGCTATAAAAATTTTTATACAGATGGAGCCTTTTCCTATTTCCCCTGATCCCTAGTAGTTGTATCACTGGGTCAAAGGTTATGCACAGCTTAATAAACTTTGGGGCATAGCTCCAAACTGCCTTCCAGAATGGCTGGACCAAGCTCTATCAGACACACCTAGTGTATCTATCTGTTTTCCCACAGTCCTTCAAGCATTTGCCATTTTCCCTTTTTTTTTGCCCATTTGACAAATCTGATGGATTTGAGATAGTACCTCACAGTTGTTTGTTTTAAATTGTATTTCTCTAGTTAGTAGCAATTTCGAGCATTTTTTCATATGATTATTGATAGCTTTGATTTTTTTCTCTAAGAACTCATTGGTAATATACTTTGACCACATCAATCAGGGAATGGCTCTTATTTTTATAAATCTGAATTAGTTCTAGGGCAAGATTTCCTAACCTAGTAAGGGATAGAAGCAAAAAACGTAAGATAACAATTTTCACTACATGAAACTGAAAGCATTTTGCACCAATAAAATTAACACAACTAAAATAAAAAAAGAAAGTATTCAATTGAGGGGGAAAAAAACCTTTCCATGATATATCTTTGATAAATGACTAAAATCTAAGATACATAAGGACCTAACAGAAGTATATAAACTAAAAGTCACTCTCAAATGGACTTATTAAAGGATATGAAGCAAAACCTGTAAAATGGATTTTTAAAAACTTGTTCCAAATTGCTGTCCAGAACTGTTGGAACAATTCCCAGCCCTGCCTACAATGTTTAAGTGTGACTGTTTTTCTACAATCCTTACAACATTGGTTATTTGTATCTTTCGTTACTTTTGTCAGTTTACTGGGTATGAGGTAAAATCAAAGAGTTATTTTGATTTACATTTTTGTTATTAGTGATTTTATTATCATGTAATTCACACCTTTCTACCTTCTTCATACCAAGATTATAGTATAAGATCCTTTGATCCAGGGATCCCTCCCACTAAGTATACTCCAAAAAGATCAATGATAAAAATAAAAATCCCATTTACACTAAAATGTTTAATATAGCACCATGCATTAAATGTTAAGGCAAGTAAGTGGTGCAGTAAGTAGAAGTCCGAAAGACTGGAATTAAAATACAGCCTCAAATACTCCTGGTTAGGTAACCCTGGGCAAGTCACTTAACCTGTATTAGCCTCATGTTCTCTCACCTATAAAACAGATAATGATAGACCTATCTCTCAAGGCTGTTGTGAAGATAAAATGAGATAATATTTGTAAATGTTTTGTAAGACTTAAGCTGCTATTTGAATGCTAGTTGTAGCAGTAGCAGCTTATAATCACATTTGTTATGTAAATTTAATTATAATTTCATCATAACTACTGTGATTATTTTATCATTAAAATTTTTTAAAGAGTTACGCTTCATAGCAATAATTTTATTGTTTGATTACAACCACATGTAAATTAGTATAAAATATAATGGAGTTGTACTTTCTTTTTGGTATAGTAGCAAAAAACTAAAAACAAGGTAGATGCCTATAAATTAAGGAATGGTTAATCAATTTGTGATACATAAATAGAACTAAATAATTCTCTGCCATAAGAAACAGCCTATACAAAGACCCATGGAAAAGCTTATATAAACACAAGCACAGTAAAGTTAGCAGAACCAAGAAAACATTACATACAATGAGTACAACAACACAAATGAAAAGAATCAGAAGAAAATCACAATTGAATGCTGTGAAATTATAATAATCAAGCCAGGTTGTAAAGAAGAGATATAGGAGACTATGCCACCCTCCTGTTTTTTACACAGGTGGGATACTATCAGTGTGATACACTGCATACAATAGCAAACATGTGATTTTTTTTGTCAGTTTTGTTGAAATTTTTTTTTCTTTTTGATAACCCTCTGAAAGGAACACAGGGAAGAGATATTTTAGGAAGCATGGGTGATATAAAAAAAATAAGATGTTAATAAAAAGTTTAAATGATTTGATAATCAAAAGAAAAGAGGGGAATGGAAAAATGAACAGAAAACCACTAGGTGAATGACTCAGATATAAGAGATGTGTAGCTATATAAAGAGGTCAGATACATTATAAAGGAATTCAAAATGAAAAAAAATAATAATCTAAGGTATATACCCACATAATAGTTAGTTTTTCTTTCAAATAATTCTTCTGTCACTGTCATCCTTTAAAATGGTAATGAGACTGCAGCCTACTCGATCTGCTGGCTGAATTGTCTGAGAAGAGAGAATTTCAGGAATCTCTTGGTCTCTGATATACAATCCCTTTTATTTAACTACACCTAATTGAAGACATCTGTAACTGGTGCCACACAAAATTTAACTCAGGTTTAGAAATGTCAATAAAAAATGTCTATAAGAGAGAAGTCTGATATAAACGTAGCAAGGGAGTGTGCATCAGCATCTACAAAACCACACAAAATTAGGAATATAATGGAAATCTGTTGCCTAACTTGATGAGGTGATAAAAGCCCCTTTTCCTATAAAGCTTAATGAGCTCTATTAGTCTTTAGCTTGCAGGAATGTAAGAGGGTCAGCTCCACAGAGGAAAGTAACTGACTCTCCACACATGGCTCCATTCAAATAGCAACATATCAAATTACTGATGTAATTACTATAACCTGACAATTTCATTAGAGTCATGTGATAGTTAACTCTTTAGGACCTACAACAAAGAGCCCCCCAAAACCACACAGTTCACTCCTATTTTGATTTGTAACCTACAAAAAAATTTGAAGTTTTACCATAAGCTGCAAATTTCATGGGGTTTTTCCCTGTTCTTAAAAGAAAAAAAAATAATTTATTTCTCCTTTACCAAAACTTAGGTATTTGCCATCTCTAAGCTTCCTTCCCAAGTCTTCATTTCAATGGAGAAATTAAAATATTTCTAGATCTACACGATTTCCAAATACTATCACCTAAACTCACAGGTATTGCCTTAGAATAATAAGGGTTAATTAGCAAATATAAATGTTGCTGTTAAAAAATGTGTATGTGACTCCAAAACTAGAGATTTACTGTGGAATATCAAATTCCACAAAGACAAGTATATACATAGGAGAGCTACATGTTTATAGTTCAAGATTACAAAGAGGAATTGTTATCAATAATTCTGGTGTTGCCCCACCTCTCATCCTCCAGTTTCCTTAACCTTACAAGTTTGTATGTGTGATTTCAATGGCATAGGTAACTCCAGCATATGAAGTCTCCCCAGCAATGTAGATGACTAACCTGTCTGTAACATAATTTTAGAAACACCTGCCCAAGGATATTATTCTAGTTCATTTGGCTGTGCATTGGGGAGCCACGCAAAGAAGAAAATGACAGAAAAGATTTTGAGGAAGCAGAGGTTAAAAAGAAAGACATGGACTAAAATTCTACAGGAGTAAAGAAGGCAGGGAGATGCTATAGGATGTAATTCTGTATTGATGATGAAATAAGCCTCCTATCTCTTGACAGAGTAAAAATGCAGCAGTGGTGAAGACAGACAGATTTTCAGCTAAAGACAACCTGTTATTTCTTTTGCTTGACAATACCTATATCTCCTACATGGGAAGAGGTGGAGGGAGGTAAACGACAGATGATAAAAAAGAAAGAAGCATCCATAAAACATCCTATAATATACAAAACAAAACAAAAATTATTGCAGAAAGGGACATAAATCAGGCACAAAATTTGTTATTACCTTGTTAAATTTAAAGTACTTTTAAAAGAACTAAAGAACACACGTGCATAGGTCCATGTATAATCTTTTTTTCCTTCATATATATATGTGCTTCTTAATGAATGAAGGTCATAATAATTCATAATAAAAGAAAATTTTTAAAAGGATAAAATTATTCCTTCAGAAATTATTTTCCTAACATAAGGAACACAATATAAATGAAGCAGAAAAACAGAAGATCTAGGCAATTCATAAACTTAGACTGTAAAAAGAAATACACCAAAATTGGAAGGGTAGCCAAGAGACTTAATGACCCTACCTAAGAACCCATTATGGTCCTGCAAACATGATGTGAATAGTACTAAAGCCCAGAATGAGCTAAAGTTGAGAATAAAAGAGAGGAGAACATATAGAGACTGTTCTTTCATTGATGGTGAGAAAATCTGAACACTAATGCATTGTTGGTAGAGTTGTGAACTGATCCAACCATCCTGGAGAGCAATTTGGAACTATGCCCAAAGGGCTATAACAATGTGCAAATCCTTTGATGCAGCAATACCACTTCTAGGGCTGTATTCCAAAGAGATTATAAAAATGAGGAAAAGACCCACATGTACAACAATATTTATAGCAGCTCTTTTTGTGGTGGCAATGAATTGGAAATTGAGGGTATGCCCATCAATAGGGGAATGGCTGAACAAGTTGTGTATTTGAATATAACGGAATACTATTGTGCTATAAGAAATGATGAGCAGGCAGACTTAAAAAAAACCTGGAAGGACTTATATGAATCGATGGTGAGTGAAGTGAGTAGAACCAGGAGAACGTTGTACACAATAACAGCCACATTGTGTGATGATTGACTTTGACAGACTTAGCCCTTCTCAGCAATGCAAGGATGTAATACAACTGCAAAAGATTCATGATGGAAAATACTATCCACATCCAGAGAGCCAACTATGGAGTCTGAATGCAGATTGAAGCATACTATTTGCTCTCTCTTTTTTAAACTTGGCTTTCTTTTTGTTTTGTTTCTTCTTTCTTGTGGTTCCTCCCCATTCGTTCTAATTCTTCTTTACAACATGACTAATGTAAAAATATGTTCAATAAGAATGTATATGTAGAGCCTATACCAGATTGCATGCCATCTTGGAGAGAGGGAAGGGGAGGGAGGCAGAGAAAATTTAAAACTCAAAAGCTTATGGAAGTGAATGTTGAAAACTAAAAATAATTTTTTTTTAAGAAAGGGACTACATCTGTGCCTGAGGTAAAGGAACAGTGATAATTGACAACAGGGGAAAGGCAGAGCTGGTCAACCCTGACTATGTTTCTGTTTTCTCTGCCAAAGCCAATCACATCAGAAGTGGAAATAATGAAACTAAAATGGCTAACAGAGAGCTCATCCCCAAGATTAGTTAGGTAGATAGCATGGAGAGTAGCTAGCCTGCCTTTAATTAACTCAAGTCACCTTGATCTGCCATCCTTGGACTGGAAGATGTGACTGCTAAGCCATTGCCCATAAGATTTCAAAGAACATGAAAAAGGGAAAGGGACCATAATATTGCAGAAGAGTAAAGATTGTCTTGTTTTTCAAAAGAGAGGGGGAAACCATAGATTTACAGCTAGAAGGGCCCTTCAGGATCACCTAGTGCAATCTCCTCATTTAACTGAGGGAGAAACAGGTTCAAGAGGTGAAAGTCACACCTTCAAGTGCTCTGCAAGCCAATGGTTGAGAACCTCTAATGCCAAAGCCAGTGTTCCTTCTCCTTCATGCTTCTTCTAACAAATATGCAAACTAAAATCCAGTAAGCAAAACTTCAATTTCTTGAAAAACTCTACAATGAACTCTTAAAAGGATGGTTGGTAAACACCTAAGAAGAGAAGCAGCAATTACAAAGACCTAGCATGGCACCATCAAGAATATATCATGTTCTTATAAGAACCAACACAAAACAAAGAAGAGCCAGGAAAGCAATATGTATAATAAATATAACAACATAAATGTGTTGCTGTTGAGTCATTTTTTCAGTCATGTCCAACTCTTCATGGCCTCATTTGGGGCTTTCTTGGCAAAAATACTGAAGTAGTTTGCCATTTCCTTCTCCAGCAACAACATAAATGTAAAGAACAATAGAACAATAGAAAATTAATACTGTGAAATTATCATCACCAAGTTAGGCCCTAAAAGATAAAATATCTCCCCAACTTATCTGTAAAGGTGGGGATTACATATAGAACCCTGCATACAATGTCAGGCTTTTTTAATGTGTCAGTCTTGCCAAACGGCCTTTTTTTTTTCTGGCTTTCTGGGAAGGGAAAGATGGAGAAATATAGTGAAAAATGTAGGTGAAGTAACAAAAAAATACATCAATAAAAATTTACTTTAAAAATGAACATGTCTTGTCAGATTAACTTCATTTCCTTTTTTTGACAGGGTTGCTAAGTGGAAAGATGAGAGGAATACTAGAAATATAGGTGACCTATCTTAGCCAAGCCTTCAGGAAAAAAAAATCTCACATTATTGCTGTGGAAAAGATGGACAAATATGAACCAAATTATTATACAATTAGATGAATGCAAAAGAGGTTAGAGAGTTGGAATCAAAGGCTAGTTGTTAATGTTTCAATGTCAGTGAGGCAGGAGACATCAGTGGAGGACCCTAGGAATTTGGCACTATGCAGTTAAACATTTTTATCATTTCAATAAATGCATGGTTGGCAAGCTCATCAAATTTGAAGATGACACAAGGCTAGGAAGAATAGCTAATATACTAGGTAACGTTCAGGATTCAGAGAGATCTTTACCGGCTAAAACACTGACCTGGATATAATAAGGTGAAATGTAATACGGAAAAATGTAAAGTCTTAAATTTTGACATACAAAAAAAAATCAACCTCACAGGCAAAATATGGGAGAAGCATGGTTATAGAGCAGTTTTCTGAAAAAGATTTGGGGTTTTAATAGTCTGCAAATTCAATATGAGCCAGCAATGTGATGTGTCGGCCAAAAAAGCTAATGCAACATTCACTTGCATTAAGAATGACATAGCTTTCAGAAAAAGAAGGTGATAGTTCCATTGTACTCAGATCTCATCAGGAGTACTGTGTCCAGCTCTGGTACCATGGGAGAGGCCTACATCCTCCAAGAAGGAAAGTATCCAGAGGCAAGCAAACTTGGTGAATGGTGACAAGAAGTCCATCATATGAGAGACTGTTTGAATTAACTGGGCACGGTTAACCTGGGAAGAGAAAACTGGCAGTGGGAAAAGATATTTCAAGTATTTCAAGTGCTGTTGTACAGAGAAGGATTTATATTTGTTCTGTTTGTGCCCCAGGGGCACAACCAGGAACAATGAGCAGAAATAGTAAAGTGGTAAATTTTGGTTTGATGCCAGGAAAAACTTCCTACCAATGAAAGCTGCAGGCCAAAAGTAGAACAAGCTGCTTCAAGGAGTGGTGTAGTCTCCTTCCTTGGAGGCTGGTCTTCCAGCAAAGGCTGAACAAGCACTGGTCAGAATGTGTGAATGGGACCCAAATCTCACACCATATACCAAAATAAAGTCAAAAGGGGTTCATGACTTAGATATAAAGGCTGATACCGTAAGCAAACTGGGAGAACAAGGAATAGTTTACCTCCCAGATCTATGGCAAACAGAAGAATTCATGAACAAACAGGAGATAGAGAACATCATGAAAAGCAAAATGGATAATTTTGATTACATCAAACTGAAAAGTTTTTGCACAAACAAAGCCAATGCAACTAAGATTAGAAGGAAGGTAGAAAATTGGGAAAGAATTTTTACAACCAGTGTCTCTGATAAGAGCCTCATTTCTAAAATATATAGAGAATTAAGACAAATTTATGAGACTATAAGCCATTCTCCAATTGATAAATGGTCAAAGGATATGAACAGGCAGTTCTCAGATGAAGAAATTAAAGCCATCTATAGTCATATGAAAAAATGCTCTAAATCATTGGCCAACATGACAAAACAGGAAAATGATAAATGTTGGAGAAGATGTGGGAAAATTGGAACACTAATGCATTGTTGGTGGAGTTGTGAAATGATCCAACCGTTCTAGAGAACAATTTGGAATTATGCCCAAAGGGCTATAAAAATGTGCATACCCTTTGACCCAGCAATAGCACTTCTAGGCCTATATCCCAGAGAGATCATACAAATGGGAAAAGGACCCACATGTACAAAACTATTCATAGCAGCTCTTTTTGTGGTGGCAAAGAAATGGAAATTGAGAGGATGCCCATCAATTGGGGAATGGCTGAGCAAGTTGTGGTATATGAATGTAATGGAATAGTATGGTTTAATGCTGAATGAAATGAGCAGAACCAAGAGAACTTTGTACACAATAACAGCCATGTTGTACGATGACTAATATTGATAAACTTAACCCTTCTCAGCAATACAAGGATCTAAGACATCCCCAGAGGCCTCATGGTGGAAAATGCTATCCATGTCCAAAGAAAGAACTATGGAAGTTGAATTGCTATCATTTTTTTTCTCTTCTGTTGAGTTTTGGTTCCTCTTTCTAACAGTTCCTCCCATTGGTTTTAATTTTTACTTACAACTTCACTAATGTGAAAATACATTTAATAGGAATGTAAATGTATAGCCTATAGGAGATCGGCGCCGCCTTGGGGAGGGGGGGAGGGAGGAAGGGGGAGAAAATTTTAAACTCAAAAGCATATGGAAGTGAGTGTTGATAAACCAAAATAAATTAATAAAATTAAAAAAAAAAAAAGAAACATGTGAATGGGGATTGCTTTCGTGCAAGGGTTGGACTAGATGGCCACCACGGTCCCTTCCAAGTCTCAAAATCTGTGATTCTGTGACTTCTTCCTCTCTTTAAAAAATGAAGTTAAATGTATAACTTTCTCCCCCCAACAATTCCTTAGTTGTTCCACGTGCTACAGTCTCTTCTCAACTACAGTTAATTCCTTAAGGACAGTAACTCTTTCTTACTTTTTTTGTTCCCATCATTAATTTCAATATAGTCTGGAAATTTTAAGAGCACTTAATAAATGCCCAATGAAAGGACTGATATTAATACTGTCTTAAATAAAGTAATGACTTAAAACTAAGGACAAGTTTACCAGGGATAAATGAAAAAGAATGCAAACTGAAAAATGCTATGAAAATGGCTTTTGATAGTATCTATCATCTAACGGAACTATCTTCATCTCCAAATGAGCCTTTATCAGTTTTACTGAAAACTATATGTCCAAATATCAGAAAGTGGTATGCTTTATTATACTTGCCTATAAAAATTAGTACAATAACAAATATGCTATAAGAATCTAGTTAAAATAAATGAGTAAATACTTACCTCCAGTGGTGAACTGCAAAGGAATCTTGTGAACTGCATAGCAGGGATTGAAAAGAATCATATTCCCCCAGAAATGAAAGACATACACACAAAAAAAGAAAAATAAGAAAAAATATTATAATTCACAACTCATTTTAAATAACAATTGCATACTTACATATACTAAGGAAACTTAAAAAACTATAGTTGTAAATTTTTAAATCAATGAAAAATTTAAAACTGGCCTCATTGCCATCTTCAGCTCTAGCTTGTCTTTTCCCTAGAGCCGATGTATCTGGCTTTCTAAAGTTTAGGACAATGAAAGTATTACACGGAGCTAAAAACCTTCTAACCCCTAGCTTTTAAAAAGAAGCTGGATGACTTGTCAGTGACACTGTAAGTAGCAATTAATGAATCATATTTGAGGGACATACCTGAAAGATTCCTTCCAACTTTAAGAGTCTACGCTTTTAGCCAATATAGGTATGTGTGTGTACATACATACATGTGTGTACATATGTATACATACATTTGTATGTGTAATTAGATATGTATGTATACATGTATATGATATGTAATACATACATGTATATAATATGGATATACAATATGGATATCCATATTGGCTTATGGATAATTAATAAAAGGAAAAAAGTAAGTTCCAAGTCAAAACACATTACATTATCACCTGAAGATCTAGGCCCAACCTCCATCTCTGATACTTAATAACTGTGTCACCATGGGCAAGTAATTTAATTTCTCTAAGCCTCAGTTTACTCATCTACAAAACACAAGTAATATCCATGGCTCCTACCTCACAGGCTTGTGGTAAGGATCAAATGAGATAAATACATCATATGCTAAACTTAAAACTCTATAAAAATCAGCCAGCTATTGTGGTCTCCAAAAAACTAAGTAACTTATATTATTACCATTACAATTCCTTTCCATAAACCAAAAAAACCATAGCTGTTTTTTTTTATCTTTACTATTAGGTGAACATTCTGGAAGTGTATGCCAAGTGATCAAACCATCACCATTATGGCTATGTACCACAATCTGAAGAAATTCATCCCCTATTATTTAAAACTCTACTTTAATAGATCTAGGTTAGCAAGTTTCTACCTTTCATAGAATAATAAAATGTTAAATAATAATTAATGATAGATAACATATGCATATAATGGTTTATAGTTTACAAGTACTTTCTTCACAATACCACCATAAATCAGTGTAAATTTTAATATCCACATTTCACAAATTAGAAAACTGAAGTTTCAAGAAATTAAGTGACTATCAAAGAACTTAAACTCAGCTTGTCTAAATTCAAATTTAGTGCTTTTCACACAATATTCAGGTATATTTGATTTTTTAAAAATAATTGTTGGCATCTTGAACTTAACAGCCAATATGAGTATTCCATATATAAAGAACAGAAAGAATACTGTACATGAAACCCTGAATCTCCATTACACATGGTTTTTTAAAAGTATATTCTGACACTCCACATACTACTTAACAAAAGTGTCTAGCTTTTCTGTTTACCTCTGAACCTCCTTCTATTCTACAAACTTTTAAAAAGGTTTCATTGATGTCTTTATCATTCTTTTCTCCCCCATCACTACCTACTTCCCCTGCCACAAACAATTTTTTTCTTACAAAGCCCTCCACTGTTGAACTGTTAACATAATTAGTCAAACAAACTCTACATTCTTACATCTTTCAGAGAGGTTTTTCTTTATGATATTGTAGTTCTGGAAAACTCTTCTCTTTGCTCTGCACATTTCATTTTGCATCAGTTCACACGTCTTCCCAGATTTTTCTGAATCTGTCCCTTTCATAATTTTTTTTGATGCAAATATTTCCCTATATCATATAGTATAACTTATTCAGCTATTCCCAATTGATGAACATTCCTTTAGTTTACAATTCTTTGCTACGACAAATATCATGATACACATGAGACCTAACATGAGTCTCAAAAGTTTTCAAATATAATCTGAAATTAATTTTATTTTGCATGGTTTACAAGCTTTTATTTTGAAAGCTTTATACATAGGAAGTAGCATATATACAGTATTACATGATGGCAACTGGCACAAAATGTTACTACTTGTAGAAATAAAGACAGGCATTATGTCTTACTACCTGCCACTAGCTCAATAATGTATATATTTTCCTTAATTTCCATTTTAAGATAGAATATTTATAAAACAGGTATTTCATGGAGATTTTAAAACTTTCTTCCCCTTTGAAGTTACAAAAACATGAAATAACATGATTCAAAGCACTCATTCTCTGAAGCAAAAAAAAGCAAATAACAAGTCACAAGTTATATATCCATATTCCCATTAGCAAACATGAAAAAGATTTCCAACTCCTTCTGTTAGTTTACTGGGAAAAAAAATCTATAGGCATTTTACTTCATCTGTTAACTATTTAACCTCTTTCACAAAGTGTATTTTGAAGAACAAGGAAATAAGAAAATTAAATATTATTACAAAATATACTTGATATACTGACTCCACAACTAGAATCATTTTAAATAAAAACAATTATGTTAACCATTTCAATATAACTAAGTCCCTTCTATATCCTGGCTGGAAGCCCATATTAACAGCATTTTGTGAATGTAGATATATAATTGTTTTGAACAAGAAATCGTCAGTAATAAGTCTTTTCACAAGTTAACTCTCTATTTATCAGTAAGTGTGCTTCTTTTGTTTTTGTTTTTTTGGTAAGGCTATCGGGGTTAAGTGATTGCCCAGCGTCACACAGCTAGTGTTAAGTGTCTGAGGCTATATTTGAACTCAGGTCCTCCTGACTCCAAGGCCAGAGCTCTATCCACTGTGCCACCTAGCTGCCCCCTAGTAAGTATGCATCTTAAAAGATACTCCCCTAAGTACATGTAATAAATGCAATGCTAAATGTTCTTAATAAAACTTTAATTTTTCAAAATATTAAGTGATTTTTTCCAGGCAAATATTCATATATAAGTGAGAGTAATACAATAAATTTTAATTCAACAGGCATTTATTATACACCTACTCCATAAAAGGCACTATGGATACAACACAAAAATCACAAACCAGTCCCAAACTTCAAGGATCTTATAGCTCTTCTATGGAGGGATTCAACATGGAAATAGGTCAGAAAGATGAAACAGAATAATCCGAGGAAGAAGAGAACACTAACAAGGTGCCATATCAGGGAAATTTTCTTGGCAGAAGTGGGCCCAGAACTGACTCCTGCAGAAGGAAGAGGTAAAGACGCAGTTGTCATTTCCCCTCCCTCAACCCCAAAGGCAAGTTACCAGAGAAAATTGGCCACTAAGTATGGGGAATAGCAAGTAGGCCAAGCAGCTGAAACAGAATATTTAAAGAAGTAGCCATGTGGCAACTGATCACTAATGTGACATAAGTCTAGAAGGCGTGACAGCAACCTGACTGAGAAGAGTTCGTATTTTATCTTTGAGGAAACACAGGGCCACTCAAGAGTCTTATGCAGGATCTGTGCTTTAGGGAGATTGTGTTGGCAGCTACGTACAAGATGGAGTAGAGAAGAGAAAGACTAATCAAGAAACTAATTGGAAAGCTACTATAGTAGCTTAGATGCAAGGACAAAGGCCTGAAAAGGGGTGGTGGCTATGTGGTTA
Source organism: Phascolarctos cinereus (assembly GCF_003287225.1). Taxonomy (NCBI): domain Eukaryota; kingdom Metazoa; phylum Chordata; class Mammalia; order Diprotodontia; family Phascolarctidae; genus Phascolarctos; species Phascolarctos cinereus. Next base: position 86,525,769 of record NW_027555736.1, on the reverse strand, counting down.
AGGAAGTGGATTTGAGAGATAATGTGGAGGGAAAATTTATTAAGACTTGGCAAACTGACTGGATTTGGGGGAAAGATAAAAAAGAATAAAGGGTCAGAAATGACCAAAGATTGAAAAACTGCGTGTATGGATGAAGAATAGCATTAGCCATGAGAAATACGGATATTTAGAGAAGGAAGAAGTTGAATTCTGGACATGTTTGTCATCCTATGGGACATCTAAGTGGAAATATCCTGCAAGCCATGGGTGACAAAAAATTAGAGCAACTAGAAACTAGATATATAGATAGAAATAAACTGAGCCCATGGAATAACTTGACCAACTGAGATGCCAAGACCACAAGGAGAGAATGTAGAGAGAAGGGATCCTGGGATACAGACATAATTAGGAGGTCAGAAGAAAAGCTTCTTGTCACAAAAGCCTAGAGAACAAGGATTAATCAGAAGAGCAAAAGCAAGAGAAAAACAGAACTGAGAAAACTGGATTCAGTGATTGAAAGATTGTTGTTAACCTTCAAGTAGCTCAACTGAATGATGGTTTGAGAAGTTAGACTACAAAGGGCTGGGAAGGAGTGGAGGCAACAAGTTAGACACTTTTTCTATGAGTTTGCCTGTAAACAGGTAAAAAGCTACAAGATAACGGTTTGGGAGGATGGCAGGGTCACGTGAATAAGGATTTTTGAGAATGGGGAAGATCTAAGTATGTTAGTAGGTGGAAGGGAAGAGCTTTGTACATAATGAAAATAAAAGTGGGGAGGGGGAGTGATGAATGACAGACAAGCTGCCAGAGGAAATGGAAGAACTGACTTTGGCAAGGAGAAAGACCATCTCTCTTCCAACACTGAAGCCAAGGAGAAAATAAGGGTCTGGTTTAGAAGAGTTTTAAGGATTAGAACTGAGGAGAAGAGAGAGCCCATAAAAGCTATCTTCCATTTTAAATAGGTGAGGAGGGGAAGGCAGCGGTAGGGGAGGCTTGAGGATGAAGAAATTAACTGAATAGCTGCTTTGGAGACTATAACAGAAAATAAAACAAAGAAGAAATTAAAGGATTGTTATGCAGTACAAAGGACTGAATTGTAAGATGGGGTAGCAGAAATTTGTGCCACACAGTCTGCATGGTTCTGTCATTTCCTCCAGCAGTGCATCAATAGAAACAGAAGAAACAGGTAATGGGAATAAGCAAGAGCCAGTGTTCAGAAAGGCACAAGCATCAGGATAAGCAGGCAAGGAATCTAAGGGTAGTGGGCAGCATATAGTGAAACTGCTTAACTACACCTAAGTGGTACAGTGGACAGACTGCTAGACTTGGGAGTCAGGAAAAACTGAATTAAAATCTGGCCTCAGACACTTACTAGCTATGTGATCCTGGGCTAATCACTTAACTTCTGTTTACCTCAATTCCCTCAACTGTGAAATTAGGATAATAACACCTCTTACAGTTGATGTGAGGATCAAATCAAATAATAATTGTAAAGCTCTTAGCACCATGCCCAGCATATAGTAGGTGCTCTATGAATGCTAGCTATTATTAGAATTGTTGTTGTTGTTATAATAAGGTCAAGACTTCAAAGGAAAGAAAAGGAAGCCAGAATGGTTTGAAGGACTATAAGAAAAGGAAGGGACAGAATTAAGGGAAGTCATGATAGGAGCAAAGAAAAGGTTTAATAGGTGTTAAAGAGAGGACACGAGTAAGAATAGTAGGATATAATTTTTTCAAAAGGGCTCAGAGTTCAGAATGACTGACAGAACAGTTACAAACGAGAATGAAATCAAACATGCCTGTTCCTGTGTGTAGCTGAGGTTGAGTAAAGATGGAGGTAATGGAAATTAAGAGGTTTGATGACTTAAGAGGATAATATTTGAAACGGCCTCAAAATTTACAGAAGGCCCCACACTGGAGGCCAAAGGTTGGGGTAAAAAGAAATAAAGAGCCAAATACTAAATTCTTTGTGAAAGTTGAGAAAATGACTTGGAATTTAATAGGTATCAACTTGTTGTTGGATGGAATGAGCCTCAAAGTGTTGAGTAATGAGGGCTAAGGAAAAGTCTAGAATTAGTAGTGAAGTTCAGGAGTAGGCCTACTTTTCCTTGTGACTCAGTGTGCTAAGCCACAGAAGACCTAACACAAGGTGCACAAAGTACTAGAGAGGATAGCCAGGGATGCAGTCTTCTGGGAAAACCAGACTTCTATTAGTGCAAGAGGTCACTGTAGGAGCATGATGAAAGGAAGAGTGCTAAGACAAGGAAAAGTGTATTGAGGACAGAACAGAAGATTCCAGAAGGCACAATGGAGGGGTAGGGCAGAACAAGATAAATAATCCGTTAACTTACAACTTCATATTTTAGTGCAAAATAGTCAACAATTCATTAACAAGGCATATACTATTTAAATGTTTTCCTGGATAGCATGGCGCAAATTTGGTTCATTTGCTTTATAAGTAAAAGGAAGAAGTAGTCCCTGAACTATGAAAGATGATAACATAGTCCTTTTTGCTTTATTTTTACTTAAATAAGTAGAACTACTTAGGCATCTGTATTAGCCAGTCATTTCAAATACTATAGCTCCTGATATAATCTATCCCAAAGCACAAATCTGACATCCAATATGCAGAAATATAAAGGTATTATCTGTTTAAAAATTAAATAACTGACTACAACTTTTCACCAAATTATGTAAAAATAACTACTTCAAGTAACCAAAATGTGTTTCTCATACTTATCACTGCACATCTGTTACTCTGTATGCTTTTGATTTTTCACTACAGCTTCCAAAACTTTCAGGCACTGAAACTTACAGTGCTAGTGATCCTTCTCTTCAGTCTTTACCCTACACTGTGCAATACCCCTCAAATTATCAGGAGGCAATCTTTGTTTGATGAGTAACTACAGCTCTTTTATAAAATAAAATCTCCATTTATAGATTGGCACTTAATCAAATTAAAATGCAACTCAGTGTGAAACTTTAAGCATCATATCCAGAAATTTGGAAGCACTGATTCTGTTAAGATCTCAAATTGAGTTATATATATATTTTAAACTTTTTTCTTAGACATATATTTATATTTTTTCAAACTTTAAAGCCATGTGAACACTAAGTTAAGAAAATAAGTACCATATAAATGTATAATTCTTTGAAATTCGACTCCAAACAAGAACCAGAATTCTACTTTTTAATAGTCCATTATGAAAAAAAGGACATTCACAACAGCCTAAAGATAGCCACACAACCTATGAGAAATGGCCTTCTATCCATCCATTTGCCCCTATAACCTTCTTATCCTGGACCACTGCTCAGCAATGCCAGCTCTCTTCTCCTATTGGTGAGTTCCTTCCAGGCCTCAATGACAGGAAGCATTAGGGAGCAGGGAGGCAGTTTTGTCCACCTTTATTCCCCTGCTGACTCTGCATCTGACTTTTTGAACTTTGCCACCATGGCTCAGGTGCCATCTCACCTAGGAATTTTCCTTAGAACTAGGTGCCTCCTCACCCTGGAACATCCACTGATCTCTGTAACCTTCTCACCCTGAAGGAACCTCTTCTGCATCTTTGCCAAGTCCAGGCCTGGAACTCAATCCCCATGTTGCAGCTCCCATCCCCCAGCTTTTTAGCTCTCTTGTCTGTGGTCTTCCATTTAAGCTCCTTGAGGGCAGGGACTATCTTCGTTTTTGCTTACATCTCTATCCTCAGCGTGCAGGACAGTGTCTGGCATAGATCAAGTACTTAAGAAACGCTCAGTGCCTTCACCTTATCTGGCCTTTTACCAAAAGTGTGACTGAAAAGGTCTCTCCACTTAACTGGGAATAAAAATTAAGACTGATAAGCCAAAATCATAATCCCTGCATCTACTAATGTCATTTGGAGGACAGGGAGGCATGAAGGGAAAATTATCAAATCAAACCTTTAATAGGTCTAAAAAAGTTAGAAAACAGACTCTTCTTGTTAGTAAAGAGATCTTAAAAATAAATAATACAACCAGAAAACCTTATGAATACAACAAGCATCGTGGCAGGTTTGTTGGTTAGAAGAATCTAAGTAACACAGTAAATAAAATGCTGGTTTTAGATTAATGATGACCTGAGAACAAATCCTTCCTTAGCTACTTACCAGATGTGTAGCCCAAGGAAATCATTTAACCTCTCTCAGACTCAGCTTCTTCATCTATAAATTGAGGGAGTTGGACTTGCTGGCTCCTATGGTCCTTTCCAGCTCTAAACCAATGATCTTTTTTCTTTTTTAGTTTAGAACATAAGGAGGAGCAAGTAACATGTGTGAAAACTCTAGACTAAAGGCTATATCTACTATTTTTTTTAAAGCAAAATCAACATGACTAGAAAAATAATATAAATAATATTTCATTTGGGAAAAAATTTCATCAAAGTGTTTGCACTGAAGCGGGCTATAAAGAGTAAAAGCTGAATCCAAACATATTTTCATACTGCAAGACAATCAGAAACATATTCCAGCTAAAGTGCTCCTGAAAAGTGGAGGGGCTGTGTGACCACAGGCGCTGTCTGCATTTACTTAACCAAAAACACCAGTCAATTACTATTTCCAAAGTTATTATTCAAGATTTCTACTGGCAACTGAACAATTTTCTAACTGGCTTACATCATCACACAAATCTAAAGAGATTTCATTACCTTTTAACCTACAAAGTGAATAAACTGCTATTAAAACTATCCCAGACTAATTCTACTTAACAGCATTAGTTACCATTTGTAAATGGTCAGCAATGACTCACATCTACATAGTTTCTGAAATTTTCAAATGGAGCTATCATATTTTTTAACAGACAACTGAAGATCAAACTTACAGCTGGACAGTTTGGAAAAAATGGCATGTGTGCTTTTTAAAAAAGAAGCAATTTATCCCTCAAGAAAAACTGTAGGCTAACAGCTAAGATATATTCTGTTTATTTATATTAAATAAGAGCAGCATGTAAAGTCACACTTGAAGTACTTAGCTAAAATATTTCCAAAAGGCCTCCGTGGAATCTTTCACAAATTTAAAATACTCATCATGCAAAATGTCCAGGCAATCAAGTCTTGATACTAGTCAAACAATTACCATTTTAAAAAACTTTATTCTTTTTTATGGGTATCTATGTCAAATTTTATAGGAAATACAAATGCTCCCTTCCTAAGTTAATACAATTTATATATTCATATAATCATATAATTCATAACATAATTCATCTACTTCAGAGAAATGTTTAGAAGATGAAAACTAAAGTGCAAAGTATTTTCTAGATTAGAATTAGATTATGTTATATTGCTTCACTGGACGAATAAGATTAAAAAATTCTTAATAAAATCATTCAGTGGTAGCTCCTTCCTCTAATCTCTATTTTATTTATTAACAATGTGGCTAACACAACCCCAAAATGACAAATTCGATGCTATCGATAACCTCTTTCTTGATATAGAACTCTGGACAAAAGCACTATGCCTCCATAAATCTGAAAAGGTAATATATCAAAGTACCTTATATATGCCTGTATAGTTTAAACAACATTTTCCGAGTCCATTATATATCTTATGCTGATGATAAAAAGAAGTATTGTATAGATGTTTCCCCCATCATGGGGATTGTTAATAATCAATTCAAAAAATACTTATTAAGAATCTACTGTGTATGTGAACATTTTTTATGTTGAGGCAGCTAGGTGACACAGTGGATAGAACACTGGGCTTGGAGTCAGGAAGACTTGAAACCAAATCAAGCCTCAGACATCTACCAGCTGTGTGGCTTTGGCCAAGTCACTTAACCTCTGTTTGGCTCAGTTCCTTATCTGTAAAACGTTGATAATAATAGCACCTACCTCCCAAGGCTGTTGTAAGGATCAAATGACAAAATAACTGTAAAGCACTTACACAGTGCCTGGCTCATACTAAGCTCTCCATACATGTTCTTTATTATTATCATTATCACTATTATTATCATGTGTAAGGCACCATACTAGACAGTTGAGATACAAAGAAAAAAACAAGATGGTCTCTTCCCTCAAGCAGCTTACATTTTATGTAATTTACACAAAAGGTACATAAAATAAACAGTATCCCAAAATCTTTATAGCAGAGCCACAATTCTAAAGAAGATGCCAATTATATATACTCGTTTTGTATAGAACTCTCCTGACTTAATAATAGAAATATTCACTGAACATTTCTGAAAAAGGAGTACAAATTAAGGGAATATCCTAATTAGATTCTTACATTCCTAATTCTGGAAGTAACTTTAAAGATTATCTAGATTTACATGTTTGTTTGAATAAACAAAGAAACAGAATAACAGGTAATGACAGGTGAGAAAAAAACAGAAATACAGGTATACCTTGGAAACATTGAGAGTTCCACTCCAGATCGCTGCAATACAGCGATGAATTTTTTGGCTTCCCAGTGCATATAAAAATTATATTTACACTATACTGCAGTCTGTTAAGTGTACAATTGTATTATGTCTTAAAAAAACCAATGTAAAGACTTTAATTTAAAAAGTTTCTTGCTAAAAAATGCTATCATCTGAGCCTTCAGCAAGTCAATCTTTCTTCTAGTGGAGGGTCTTGCCTGGATGTTGACAGCTGCTGACTGAGCTCAGGGTGGTGGTTGCTGAAAGCTGGGAGCTGGGATGGCTGCAGCAATTTCTTAAACTAAGACAACAATGAAATTTGCCATATTGATCGACTCTTCCTTTCATGAAAGATTTTTCTGTAGCATGCAATGTTATTTGATAGCATTTTATCTACAGTCAAACTTCTTTCAAATGCTATTGCTGCTTTATCAACCAAGTTTATGGAATATTCTTCAATACTCTTGTGTCTAAGGGACTAGACTAGCCCAAGAAAATGGAAAGAGACAGAAAATGGTATCTGAGCTATCTACAGGTCTTTAAGGACTGATGCAAAGGTAAGAAGACAGTGCAGTCCAGGCATACGAGACAGCCAGTACAAAGGTTTAGAAACAGAGGATGGAATACTATATGTGAGGAACAGGTAGACCAGTTTGGCTGATTGTAGAGTGCAAGAAAAGGAGTCACAACCAATAAGGCTGGAAAAGAGGCTGACATTAAGGCACAAATAAAGGGCTTTCAAAGATAAAGTCTATATTTCATCTTAGAGGCAATAGGGAGCCACTGATGTTGAGTAGGTTAGACATACACTTAAGGAAAATTACTTTGGCAGCACTATGGGGGAGATGTACTGGAGTGGGAGAGACAAGGCAGGGACACCAATCAGGAAACCACTGCAAGTCATCTAGGAGAGAGGTGATAAGGGCTTGAATTGTGATAACTGTTCAAGAAGAAAGAAGGGACAAATGTAAAGAGAGGATGTAAAGGTAGAAACAACAGCACTTGGCAACCAAAAACACATGTGGATTGAGGAAGAGTTAGGAGTCCAGGAAAATGAGATAGTTATGAAACAATGACTGGAAGGAAAGAATGTTTAATAGAAATAGGAGGGTTCGGTATAGGGCAGGGCATAGGGGGGAAAAAGAATGATTTCTGTTTTAAACATACTGAATTTGAGATCTCTCTGGGCCATTCAGTGTATAACGTTCAAGACAATTAATGATATGGGACTGAAGCTTAGGGTAAAGACCAGGGCTTGATCTAGAAATCTGTGAGTCATTTGCACAGAGACGACAATCAAATCACGGGGCCTGATGGGGGTACAAAGTTAGAGAATATAGGATTAGAGAAGAGAGCTTAGGACAGAATCTGTAGTTAGGGGATATATGGACAATGGGCCAAAAAAGGAGAAAGAGGAGCAGTCAGAGAGGAAAACCAGAAGACAGCAGTGTCACAAAAACCTAGAAAAGAGAAAGATTCCTGGAGAATATAGGTCACAGTATCAAAACCAGCATATGGCGATGAAAGACAAGGACTGAGAAAAGATTATCAGATTTGGCAATTCGGATAAGGATATTACACAGGTGTCTTTGTGATGGAAATGGCAGAACATATTACTAGTAATGAGACTCATCTCTATGGCTAATTTAATTTTTAAAAAACAGAGAAAACAGGTGTTCTAGTCCTAGCTCTACCACTATTCAGGTGAAGGACCTTAGGAAAATCACTTAATCTCTTAGTCTGTTGACATTTATATAAGGCTCTAAGGCTTAGAAAACATTTACAAATTTCATTTTGCTCACTACTGCCCTGAGCGGTAAGTACTATAGTGTTGTTACTAGCTCCAAAGTAGCTCTCATACCTACCATTCTCTCCATTCAGAGTCACTACCCATTTCTTTATCATCTCTTGCTTGAACTATTGCAATAACCTTCAAATTGGTCTCCCTGCCTCAACGCTCTCACTTCTCCCACTGATCCTCCCCACATCTATCCAAGTCATTTTACTCCAGTAAAGGTCTGACCTTGTCACCCCAGTATCCAATGAACTCGTGGCTCTCTATTAACTCTAATATCAAATATAACTTACTCTATTTGGCTTTTAAAGCTCTTTTCAGCTTGGATCTAACTTATGCTAATTATACATTACTCACTTTCTTGTATCCTATGGTCCAGACAAATTGTCCTTTCTTCTTGTTAGTAACACTCTTAAAAAACACAATTAAAATAACCAAACACGAACAGAAAATTAAGGCATGACACCATCTAGAATCAAAAGAAAACAATGGATTTACATCAAAAACTTTCAGATGACAAAATCATAGACAATTCATTTTGTTGGTTTTTGCATTGTGTATGGTGAATATCTACACAAAGAAACATTACTTCTAGAGGAAACACAGTATGTTCACTAATTATAATGATCTATTATTTGGTTTCAGTATCGTGTGTCTTTCAACAGAAAAGTATGAAAAAAATTTTCACCGGTTCAGCTAGTTATACTGACTACATTAACTGATTAATTACTAACAATTATCATTTAATGTCCCACAGGACATACACAGAGTTTTTTTAAATAATGAAGTATATTCACTCATGTGTATTCAGTAAGTTATTATTTTTACTGAGAACAAAAGTTTTTATACTATTAAGTAAAAATATTAAATATTAGTCGTTTTATCTTTACTGTTAATTTTAACACATCTCTCATAAACATCCCCTTATCTCCTCTGACACTGCCACCAGTCTAATGCTGGCCCTCATCACCTCATGCCTAGACTATGGTAATGGCCTGCCACAAGTCTCTCCCCACTACAGTCTATACTTAACTCAGCTGTCAAAGTGATCTTTCTAAAGCACAAGTCTGACCAAGTCATCCCCCTATTCAATAAATTCCAATGACTCCCTATAACCTCCAGGATGGACATTCATAACCTGCCTTCTCCCACCCCATCCTTTCTGTCTTCTTATACCTAATCCCCCTCTTCATTCTCTCCCCTGCACATACTTTGTGATCCAATGGCAGTAGCTATCTTGTGTTCCATCCCACATCTCTGGGAATTTTTACTGGTGTCCCCCATGCCTAGAATGCTTTCCTTCATCTCTACCTCTTGGATTCCCTGTTTTCAGACTCCAATTAAAATCTCACCTTCCACAAGAAGCCTTTCCAGAGACCCCCTTAATTCTAGTGTCATCTGTTTATTATTTCCAATTTATACATGTGAGTGATTTATATATGTAATTTACATACACACACCTATGTTTATGTATACATAGTGAGTTGTTTTCATGCTCTCTCCCCCACTAGACTGTGAGCTCCTTAAAGGGTAGGGACTGTCTTTTGCCTTTCTCTGTTTCCCTGGCTCCTGGCACATGGTAGGTACTCAATAAATATTTGCTGACTGTAGGAGGAGGAGGAAGGAGAATTCTCATCCTCATACCTGATAAAACTCAGCTTAAATGCTTACTTCTTCAAGAGGCCTTTCCACTCCCCCCAACCACCTAGGGCCTTGGACTCTAAGGCTAGCTTTCCTTCACTCTGTGTTTATTTTGTATGTGCTGATGTGTAGATGTGTTGTCTTCCTCACTAGCATGTAAGCTCCTTGAGGGCAAGAACTGTTTTTCCCTTTGTGATTTGTACTTGCCAGTGCCTAGAAGTATCTCTGAAAACAACTGTACAAAACCCCTGAAGCTTGGGAGAGTACATTCTCCACACTGGAAACAGACCCCTACCTTACTTAACAAAGAGTTTATAACTCAAGTAATTGGCTGAGATCATGAGCAATCAGCACAAAAAGAGTCAGACTATATTATCTTACTTTAGTGACAAAGAAGATCAAAACATACAACTAGAAGAAGACAACGAAGCCAAAGCTCCTACATTCAAAGCCTCCAAGAAAAATATGAATTGGTCCCAAGCCATGGAAGAGCTCAAAAAGGATTTTGAGAAGCAAGTAAGAGAAGTAGAGGAAAAACTGAGAGTGATGCTAAAGGAGACCCAAAAAATACTGAAGAAAATAACACGTTTAAAAATAGCCTAACCCAAATGGCAAAAAAGGTCCAAAAAGCCAAAGAGGAGAAGAATGCCCTAAAAAGCAAAATTGGCCAAATGGAAAAGGAAGTCCAAAAGCTTACTGAAGAAAATACTTCCTTAAAAATTAGAATAGAGCAATTGGAAGCTAGTGACTATATGAGAATCAAGGCACTGTAAAACTAATCCAAAAGAATGAAAAATAGAAGAGCATGTGAAATATCTCATTGGAAAAACAACCGACCTGGAAAATAGATCCAGGAGAGAGAATTTAAAAATTATTGGACTATCTGAAAGCCATGTTAAAAAAAAAAAGAGCCTAGACATCATCTTTCAAGAAATTATCAAGGAAAATTGCCCTGATGTTTTAGAACCAGAGTAAAACAGAAATTGAAAGAATCCACCGATCACCTCCTGAAAGAGATCCCCAAAGAAAAACTCCTAGGAAAATTGTAGCCAAATTCCAGAATTCCCAGGTCAAGGACAAAATACTACAAGCAGCCAGAAAGAAATAATTCAAATATTGTGGAAACACAATCAGGAAAACACAAAATTTAGCAGCTCCTACATTAAGGGACTGGAGGGCATTGAGTATGATATTCTGGAGGGCAAAGGAGATAGGATTACATCCAAGAATCACATACCCAGCAAAACTGAGTATGATCCTTCAGGGGAAAAAATGGTCTTTCAGTGAAATAGGGGACTTTCAAGCATTCCTGAGGAAAAGACCAGAGCTGAATAGAAAATTTGACTTTCAAACACAAGACTCAAGTGAAACATGGAAAAGGTAAACAGGAAAGAGAAATTGTAAGAAACTTATTAAGGTTGAACTGTTTACATTCCTGCATGGAAAGATTATATCTGCAACTCATGAGTCCTTTGTCAGTATTAGGGTAGTGGGAGAGAAAAAAATTATATGTATGTATAGATAGATGGATAGAGGGCACACGGTGAGTTGAAGATGAAGGGGTGGTATCTGGAAAATAAAATTAAGGGTTTAGAGAGGATTATACTGGGAGAAGGAGAAAGGGAGAGGTAGGATGGGGTAAATTATCTCACATGAAACAGACAAGAAAAGGCTTTTACAGTGAAGGGGAAATGGGGGAAGGTGAGAGGGAATGAATGAACCTTATTGTCATAGGATTTGGCTTAAGGAGGGAATAACATACACGATGGAGTATGGAAATCTATCTCACTCTACAGGAAAATAAGTGGGGAAGGGGACAAGAGAGCAGGGTGTTGATAGAAGGGAGAGCAGACTCAGGGAGGGGATAATCAGAAGCAGACACTTCTGAGGAGGGACAGGGTCAAAAAAGAATAGAATAAATGAGGGGTAGGATAGGATGAAGGGAAATATACTTAGTTTTTTACAACATGACTACTATGGAAGTGCTTTGCATGACTACACATCTATAACCTGTATCGAGATGCTTGCCTTTTCAATGAGAGTGGGTGGGGAGGGAGGAAGGGAAAAAATCTGTAACCCAAAGTTTTAAAAACACATGATAAAAATTTTAAAAATTAAATTTAAAAAATTTTTTAAAAAAAGAATAAATACAAACCAAATAGGTCAATAAAAACAAGTTTGGGAGGTAGGATAGTAGAAGCTAGAAGAAATCATGAAAGACTTTGCAGAGAAGGTAGTGCTGGAATGAATTCCAGGCATGGGGATTGCCCACCAGTGAAAATAGAGACAGGAGAGTGACTGGAAGCATAGAGGAAAAGTCAGTTTAGCTGAACAGCAACAAGCAGGATGGGAAGCAGCATCTAATGAGGCTGGAAAGAAAGGCTGAGCCAGAGGGAGAAGGGTTTTAAAAGCTAAGCAGACAAGCTTATTTTTTATTCTCAGTTAAGTACAGAACTAATGGAGTGACTAGGGGAGTAACAGGGTCAGACTTACACCTATGAGGGAGAATTTCTTTGGCAAAATGGTGGAGGGGACTGAAGTGGAAAGAGAATCAAGTCAAGGAGACCAACTAGGAAGGAAGCCACTGCAATAATGTAAGGCAGAGGTGATGGTGACCTGAACTAGGGGAATGACTGTCTGAGTAAAAAGAAGGGATTGAATTGGAGAGGCAGAGTCAAGGTAAAAATTGTAAGACCTAGCAAATGACTGAATATATGGGGAAGGGAAGAGTGAGGAGTGGAGGATAACTCCAAGGTTACAACTCTAGGAGACTGAGAGAATGATGGTACTATTAAATAGAACCTTACTGGAAGAAGACTATAGAGAAGACTTACAAAGGCATGGATGAAGTCCATCTGCATTGACAGAGGGAATACCTAGACTTATAAGATCAAATATCAATTGAAATATTGAAAATATTTCAATATTGGTATAACCTAGGATGAATATATTTATCAAACTGGGCAAGTAATAGCTATTGTTTTCTTCCATATTTATACTTACAGAAACCTATGAAAATAAATTTTCAAAGAAATCTTTTTTAAAATCTATTTCAATCACTCTGCTCTATGCTAAATACTGTACCCTAATACACAGCCACAGATATATGTGTATATATACACACACACATATACATAAATGTTCTCTATCCATTTTAATAGGCAAGATTTATGTTCTACAAGCATATTTATATATTATATTAAGCATAACATAAATATTCATCATTTACACAGCAAATCATCTACTGGGATACTTCTTAAAAAATCTCACAAGTAATTCCTTCAAACTATTTGACATATAAAATGAATTGCCACACCAAAAAACAAACAGAACTTCAGTAGTTAGACTATATCAATGGCCAGTATTGCTCATTTGTCAAGTTATTACTAGGATATCATAAAATTTGATGCTTCTCAAGCATAATGGAAAAAACAGATTTAAAATACAAATGCTAAAAACAAATGGTACTCACTCATAGCAAGATTACTCACATCACAGGAGTTTTACACTTGTTAAAATGTACTTTATTAACTATTGGTAAAATCTCAGTACTCACATTCAAGAAATTAAAGACAGCTTTTACTACTGCATAACAACCCAACTTCTTTTGCCATCATTTGATTTTTCCTTGTCATTTTATATTTATAAGTTTAGGAACAACATTTTTCCTCCTGAATACTTTTCCATTTGCTATAAAATGATTTTACTTACTGGTTGTTTCCTAGGAGCAGATGTCAATTTTTTTATTCATTTATTTCTCAAATATTTATGAGGCACCTACTGCATGCAAAAGACTGTACTAGGTGTTCTCTCTCTAGTCCTTCACATAGTTAGTACTGTCCTTGTAAGCATGCAAGATCAAAGCATTACAGAATCAGTGCCAAAGCCAGGGAAATCATCTAATCCAAATTCCCTACTTTATGGATGAAAAAACTTGAGTCCCAGAAAAGTTTAGTGCCTCACTTAAAACATCACAATAGCACAACTTGGTCTAGAAACCAGAGGTCTTTATTCTTTATTCAGTGCTTCTATTAAGTCATTTTAAGGACCTCCTATAGACAAGTGGTTCACAACTTTTTCAAGTATACAGACCCTCTTTTCAATGTCCAAAAAGTTCCTTGGACTCCCCAATACAGGATGTTAGACTATCAGTATCTGTTTGACTAAGAAAGTACAGTGACAAAAAGCTATTATGAAGTCAATTTTGCTTTTAAGTGAATTTGTATTTTAGCAGTCACAGCAGCATCTACGTTATCTGAAAACCAGTAATACACATACATATTCAGGAAACATTTTTCAGTCTTCAGAAGTTGTAATTGTTTATAGATTCACATATGATTTCACTGACACTTTAAATAATACTCTAGCTTCCCAGAGGTCTGTAGTCCAGAGGTTGGAAACCACTTTTCTAGGTTAACACATCCCTTTCAGAAAATGGCCCTTAAACACTCACTTGAAGAGAACCACCAAAACAGCTCATAGCTTCATCTCCACCCTGTTGGAGCTGTCCTCTCCTACTAATGCATAAATATCCCTCTTAGCAAATGTCACTCTTTGCATTCCTTCCAAATTTGAACCATGTATTTATCAATCTCAAAGTTTCTGGAAAATGCAGTATTTCTCCACAAAATATTTTAAATAATTATTCTTTAGTTGTAAAATTAATTATGTCCAGTGTAAATAAACTTTTATTAACCACATACTGAGTGTAGGTCTCCATGCTCAGTGCTGGGATACAGAAAACAGAAACAACACAATATGTGACTACGAGGAATTTATATGGGAGAGGGGAAAGAGTGACAGATTATAAGCATAAAAGTTGGCATAATCTAAGGTAGTGAGTGAGGAAGGAAACAGGGAACACCTAAGCAAAGTACTCTAGGAATATTTGAGTAGGAGAAACCTTTCAGCTCAGGAGAGGAAGCAGTGGAGAGAGGCGGGGTACACCAATTCAAGTGAACCTTGTAAAGAACAGAAGGTATCTGCAAGGCAGAAATGAGGAGAGCTATCATTCCAGGTGTGGGGTAGAGACTCCAAGCAGATTCAAGGTCACAGAAGGGTCAGGGTACTGTGTAAAGGGGTGTGTTGATATCCCGGCCCTGCCACTAAGTGTCTGTGTGACCTTGGCCAAGTCACAACTTCTTCAGGCTTCATTTTCCTCATCTGTAAAATGAGACTTGAACTTCACCTCCAAGGTCATTTCCAGCTCTAATTTATGAGCCCATGAGATGGCATGAAAAGTTCAAGGAACAGTAGTCTGCTCAGGCCAGAGCACAGTATGAATAAATAAGAATAATGCTGAAAAGGTTAATTCTAGAAAGAAAGTAGAATGCATGAGTTTTATTCTTGAGGCAAGAGTTCGCAACCAAAGTGCTTCAAGTAAGTGACACGGTGACTACAGAGGCCTTATGAATCTTATTTTTTGGCAACTGAGTGAGTGGAGAAAGTACTAGGAATGGGAGAGATGGTACAAAGGGAGCCCAATGAAAAAACTAGCAGTCTAGGTGAGAGGTGATATGGATCAAAAATAAGGAGGTAGAATTAAGACTGGAAATAAGGGGACAAATACAAGAGAGGTTAAGGAAGTGATTAATAGATAACTGGCTGGAAGAGATGATAAGAGGATAAAGAGGAAAAGATAGGGTTCTAAGCCTGAGTGACAGGAAAATAATTAATGCCATCAAGAGAAATAGGACTTTGATAGACTTGGCTCTTCTCAGCACTGTGAGGATCTAAGACAACTCCAAAAGACTCACAATGGAAAATGCTATCCACATCCAGAGAAAGAACTACGTAGATGTAGATGGAAGCATACTATTTGCTCTCCTTTTCCTTTGTTGTTTTGTACTATTGCTTCTTTCTTGGGGTTCCTCCCATTAGTTCTAATTGTTCTTTAGATCATGACTGTTCCTAACCTTTAAATGCTTAAAAAGTCAACAGAAAAACAAATTTTTCATTATTAAATGATCTTATTCTGCTGAATAAACAATAGTCCTCTAAAGTATATTCCACACTGCCCTTGAAGCATTGTTCATGAGATTGTTTCAGTTAAGCCTGATAAAGCAGAAAACATTCTCTCTTTCTGAGAGAATCTAGAATTTTTTCAGAGAACATAAATTCGGGAACCATCTATTTAATTAATGACATTAGGCACAAGACAATAATACAAGTTCACTTATGGAAGCAAAGTATACTTATACATGTTCACAAATCATTTTTTTGTATTCTGTGGCTTGAATTAGATTCCTTAAATAAAAGCTCCAGGAGGTAGACCACAAAGAAAAACAGTAAGATCCCTATCAGCTTCTTTTTAGCAACCAGCTCCACAGAGAAAGTAATGCTTACAAATAGTTGAATAACCAGGTTTTGCTGAGTGGAATATATGATGGTCCAAAAAAGCAGAAGGTGGTCCTCATCTGGCCCACTTGCCCAATTCTAAGGAGAGCTTCGAGGGCAGCTGTCAGCCAAACAAGATCCTCTTAATGGAAGCAAAAATGTATTTTCTTGCACATGGAAAGCTTGCCAACTTGCATAATCAAGAGACAGCCCTAAAGATGTAACCCAAGAAACATCCTAGTTTGAAACAAACCTTTTCAATTTGTGATGTTTCAATTCCATTAAACTTGAGAGTTCAGAAATAAGAAAATAAGGTGTACTACTTTAAAAGAGCCCTTAACATTAAATAATGTGAATGAATAATCATGTTAAGCAGCACTAAAGTATATGGTTGTGTAAGTAGACATTCTATGGGAAACTACAATACTGCTACAACACAGAGTGTAATTTGTACTTATACAGTATAAAGAATGATGTTCCCACAGGAAAATAATTCAATTTCTCTTTGTGAAGGAAATTAAAATAAAGGACAAATACATTAAAAAGAACAATACAAAGTAATGATGTACAAAATACGATTCAGAGAGAAAGTAAAAACAACCAACATGAAAAACATTTCCATTTTCTGTGAAAATGTACCATATTCACTCAGGTAATGAAATAGTTTAAACTAACATACATGTTAGTTTAACAGCTGATTGTC
The DNA here is from genome assembly GCF_003287225.1 of Phascolarctos cinereus. Lineage (NCBI taxonomy): Eukaryota > Metazoa > Chordata > Mammalia > Diprotodontia > Phascolarctidae > Phascolarctos > Phascolarctos cinereus. The sequence continues at coordinate 86,508,947 of NW_027555736.1, read as the reverse complement.
ATCCTGGTTCCTTTTAAAGACTGCTTTCCTATTTGATAGATATTTTTCATCAGTTGTGAACAATCGATGCCATAATGCAAGCTAGTCTGGGTTTCAAAAGCAGCGCATTAACTTTGTCAACAGCTAAGGCATGAACTGCCTCCTCTCTCAGCCATTCCTACTTGCACATTTTTCTATATAAATTTCCAATAATGGTAAGAATGAATGGCAAAAAAGACAAGGACTCAAATGCTTAAAGTGCAGGTTAACCCCTACTATACTCAAGTACAAAGTGTCGTGTGTGGTTCCAGTATTACTGGAGAAATGCAAGATAAAATAAGCAAGATCTGGATCTTATAATAGTAAAGGTACATAAAAATACATAAAGCCTACTTACATCTTTTTCACACACTGTCAAATTCGTGAATAACAAAGCATTGTCAATGAACGAGTTAAGTCCCTTTGATCCCCACAACAACCCCGTGAGGTAGGTGTTATTATGATTCTCACTTTATAAATGAGAAAACTGAGGCTGAGAGAGGTTAAATAACTTGACCAGTTACACAGATCATAAGTGAATAGCAACATACCCTGACAATGCTCAGATCTTTCCTCCTAAGAAATTCCATGTGCTCTGAATATATTAATTTATTTGTCCTTAGAACTACTCAGTGACCTCGTTTACATTTACTTAGCACTTCAAGGTTTCCTAAATGCTCTCCTCACAAGAACTCTATGGGATAGTACTGCAAGTATAATCATCCCCATTGGAAATATGGGGAAACATATTTGGAGCAATTAAATGATGTGTATACCACCACAAACTGATGGGTGAGTCAGACCGGGAGTCTGTGCAGGTCTGCTGAGCCCCACATTTCGAGCTCTTTCCTCTATACCACAGTGCTCTCGGAATGCTGTCAGGTCCCCTTTCTAAACAGAGAGCTGTCATCTGGAGCTTATGTTACCTGCCCTAATTCTGGCAGCTGGTCAAGAGAGGAATCAAGAGAGGCAGCCATCTGATGCACACTATCCGTTACATTATGCTTCCCAGGCTCGTTGTAGATATAGCATAGCTTTAGCTGTTCTTTATTATGGCATCCTAGTAGTTTACAGACAAAAAAATCATCAATAGAGGCAAGAACATGTAACAAACAGTACCTCGGCTTCCCCACACTCAGCTGCTGTATCCTTGTGTATGGCCATTTGATACTTGGCATATAAAGAGAGTGACTGGCGGAAGGACGACTTGAACTCTGGGTCCTCAAAGGAAACAGGTACTAACCTCACCTTCAGGGCAAGGAAAATACAGGTATATTATATTGAAATTTCTCTCTCATGATATGCTTCTGAAGGCAAGGCTAGTGTAAGATCTCCTCAACTCCACTTCCAAAGCTCAGCATTGGAATCTTACCTGAAATGGAATAAGCCCTACTAAGGGTTAAGTGGCATAAAGCCTATACAAGACTCATGAAACTAATTCTAGTTTTAAATCTCTTTAAGGGTCAAGGCTGCATCTACTATTTGTTTCTACCCACTTACTACAGTTCTGTTTACAGTGAACATTCAATAATTATTACTTGCTTAGAATAATAGCAACATACTCAGCTTCTACTCTATTCTCCCTCCAGAAGCATTAACTTTATCTTAGGGATTTTTAAAATTATTTGATTACCCAAATTATGAAGTGGTCAGAATACTATGGCATTTAATAATCTACTTTATTTTTCTAGTTTCAGGTGTGCATTGGAAGTATAAGATAATTTTCCAAGTATAAAATACATGACCTACAAAGATTTATCACTGACTATAATTTTGACGTCTCTAAACACATTAACAATGTGTAAAGTAAAATTACCTACTTTTTGTGGTACATACCATTTTGAGGTTATATATCATTGGTATCTAATGAAATTTGCACTCCCAGAATGTCCATTAGTTTGCTATTTCTCTTTGAAGATTTGCTTCAAACAGACTATGAACAACATGTACCATAAAATAAACTTCATTCTCTAAACCAGGATTCATGCAATGGTGTTAAGTGTAGGGGAAAGTTCAAATTGAACATAAAAATTATACTTGGCCTTCTGACCTGGCTTACAGTTGGTTTATCAGGTGGGTCCTTGTGAATAACCATCTGGTAACGTTTATAGACCTGGTAAGACTCCTGAAATGTGGCTTTGAACTGGGAACTTGGTGGGGATGATCTCACCACCCTCACCTTCAGAAGGAGTTGAAAAACAATTCTCATTAATAAAACAAATTGTAATTACTCATACCTGAAAATAGATGAAAGAATTTTTTTTTAATTTTAAAATAGGCATATAACTATATAGCTTATTGATAACATTAAAACTGAATCACTTAATAAAACATTTAAGCTAAATCAATTAATAAAACTTTAAAAATCTATTATTTCTGTCAACAGAAAAGCCCCACACATTACAGGAGGCACTCTCAATTTTTACTTGCTAGTTCTGAAGTGAATGGAAATATGCTTATTTAACCAAACTATTACATTTCTAAAGATGATTTAAATTATTGATGGCTTTCAATTTTGATGTCTGGATATCTATGAACTACATCAGTATGTTCCTAGAGTTATCTTACAAAACAAAACAAAAAATAAAGATTTTAATATGATTTGGTTAAAATGTTCTTTCTATAACATAAAATTATAGAAAGGACCAACAATTCTTATCAGTTTGCATTATCAGAAAATCATACAGTAATAACCCATAAAATCTGAACAACACTGAATTCATGGTTCAAGTAGTAGCTGGAACTATACATGAGCAAAGGACATGCTGTAGAAGAACAAGCCTAGACCTTGCCTTCCCCTACCATCTGAGATCATAAGAACTATGCAAATCTGTGACAAGGGACTGATTTAGTAACCCCATTCTTTCCCCAATTCAGAAGACTCCCAGGTTTCAGGTGGTATTAGAAGTCTGGACAGCTGACCAAATAAAAAGAGACCTACTCTTTACCAATTCCCAATTCCTTTCCCTTTGTGAGGGAAGACTGAACCCTAAAGTAATATCTTAATCCTAGAAGAAGGCATGGTTCCCAGGGGAGTTGGAACTAACCAGAGAAGCAAAGAAAGTTGTCTTAAAACTGTATCTGGGATAAAATAACAGGGTCCTGTGTGTTTTTCATTTTCCATTAGGTGAAAGAGATATAGATAGATAGAGATAGATAGATAGATAGATAGATAGATAGATAGATAGATAGATAGACAGACAGACAGACAGACAGACAGACAGACAGACAGACAGACAGATAGATAGATAGATAGATAGATGGATGGATGCAGACAAAAGCCATATGCAGATGTTACTAGATGAGATTCCAGGTGGGGGTTATGAGCCAAAGAGAAATTTTGAAAGATGTCTCCAAAATGAATTTAGTCTATATAAACCCAGAATGGGCTTTATAGACCTCAAATTTTAATTTTTTGTTGTTGTTACTGTTTTTCATCATGCTGTGGATAGAGTGCTATATTCCAATACCTAGGATCAAATCTTGGCTCAGATATTTAGTAATTGTGTGACCCTAGGCAAGTCACTTAACTGTCCTAAACTGAATCTTCAAAAAGGAATAATTACAGCACTTACCTCACAAAGTTGTTGTAAGGATTAAATGAGATAATGCTAAAAAGCTATATAAATGTTATTAGAGGAATTACTATTTTTGAGGGGAGTAGCTTTGCTTATACTGTCTACTGTAGTTATGGTCAAAAATATTACTTTTTGAAAGTAATATGAAAACAGAAAGTAAACTAGACTTTACCTAAAAATGATTTTTCTTTCTCCAAATCAGCTCTACAAGAAAAAAAACCGTTATGTATTATGTATTATGTTCATTATGTACTAAGTTCAAGAAAGATTTAGTTAATAATAGACTCATAATTGCAGAAATTGCCTATGTTTTGGAGCATATTCCTAACCTTCTGAGGTAAAAATCCCTTGGAACCACTGCCAGGCTGAGAATCTTTGACTGGATGAACATTGTCTGACTCAATGTGAAAATACTAGGAATTATGTGTAATTCCCCCCCACACCTAATTCAAATTCATAATCCAAATCCAATTTTAATAAATCCAGTTTTAATGTATATTATTCTCTCTTTTAGTTTAACTAAAAGGAAACTTTGTTATACCAAAGAGTCAGAGCGCCCTCTACTGTGAAACATTTTATTTTTATGGCTATTTCTACATAAAGGTCTAAGTTGGCAAGGCTTTTCAAAAGTAAATAAATAACAGCATTCCAAAATAGAAATTAAACTTTTAAATTTGGAAAATTTAAAATCTATGTCATAGCAGTCCACATCATTTACTTCCTTCTTATTCAAACAACATAGTTTAAATTTTCTAATTTTAACTGAAAGATAAAACTGAACAAAAAAATCATTATGTAACAGAATACCTCTAATTGATGTGCAGCATCCTCAGGTAAGGTGTCAAAAATGAAATCTTCAATGGATTTAGGCTGATTTAATTTAGGTTTTTCTGAGGGAAAAGGTTGTGGTTCACGCTGAACTTGAGAGCCTTCAAGCTTATCTGTTTGACTCTTAAGAATGAGTTTCTGCCTTTTCCTTTCTTTCCGTATATCCTTTGCTTTTCGACATGGAGGCTTACTCAAATCAGCCCCTTTACCTAAAATGACCAAGATATATGTCAAGATTTTTCTCTAGGTAAAAAATATTTTTCAAAAACACAATAATCCTCCAGGTTATCCCAAAGTCAGAGATTGCTACTGCCAAACCGAAACAGGCACTTGTATAATACAGTGGGTCGCCATTTTGCTGACTACTATTCTCCATCACTAGAATTCACTATGAAGATACGCAGCTCAACACAATAACATATAAAGTAATGCAGGACTTGGGAGTCAAAAAGAAGTAGTGATTCAAACTTCACTTCAGGTCTTTCCTACTACTGTGAAACCAAGGCCAAGTTATTCAACCTCTCTGAGCCTGTTTCTTCATAAATTGAGGACAATGTGCCCACCTCACAGTTCAGCTCCCCCATAGTTGAAGTCATTTTGTCTGGGTTCTGAAACAAAAATAAAGTGGGCCTAGTTGAGAACAACTTCAAAGTCTAGTCCCAATCTGTATGGGTCTAGATTACATTGGTCAACTGACCATCCTAGAAAATCTGTCTGCTAAAAGAGAGATATTGAACTTTTCACAGAAAACTTGAAGATTTTTAAATTTTAAAACAGCTTTTAGCCCATGAGGAAGTAGTAATTGTATAAAATATCAGTACAAATGGGGAAAAAATTACTTCATTCAGAAAATGCTTACAGACTAGTCTTGTTACACTAGTGAAAGAAATACTAATTAAACACTTCAATTTCAGTGCTATGGAAGTTTTGCAAATCAAATTCTGGGGTGGATATTAAAATGAAAATGTTTTTCAAGTTCATGCAACTATCAAATTAGAAATGAAAGGCTAAGAAGATTATTAAAAATTTCATGACTTTCATTTTTCTTACTAAAACATCAAATTATGTTACTAAAAACAAATATAAGAAACTATGAAATTAAAAGTTTATGTAACCTACTCCCTTTAGTTTAACTAATTCAGAAAGCACTATCTACTGGTCATCTGTTTACCCAAATTTTTATATAAACATTATCTTGGAAAACATGTGCTTATATCCTAAACATCTCAATCTGGAATTTTTTAGCACAAATGAACTTGAAAACATGGTTACATCACCTTAGGATAATCTAAACCTTTCTCATATAAGCCATCTAAATTTACAGTGGATTGTGTTTTTAAAAATGTATTTGTAAAAAGGCTATAAGGATCTCAGAAAGCAACTTGCAATAGAAACAATTTACATGATAGATAATTAAGTTCTTGGGCCAAGCCAAAAAAGCTTGCTTTGAAGCTACTGCTCTCTTGCACTCTGTGTGTGTGTATACACACACATAATCACATATACATACATACATATATACATATGTATATATACACATACACACATATATACAGAGAGAGAGAGAGAGAGAGAGAGAGAGAGACTTAAGTTGTCCTCCCAATGCCTCATCATGGACTATGCCAGCAGAGAGCATTCCCCGACTGGTAGGCTTCTAGGTCAATTAACATCTCTCTTGTTTAAGCACAAGCTTAGTTCAGAAAGTATCAACATCAAAAGATTAGCCACAAGGTAATATTTTTTTTTTCAGCCACCATAAATCAAAGCAGCAGTTTTCGAAGGCATAGAAGGGTTGTAATCTGCACAAGGAGAAAGATCAACTCAAATTAAATGTCTAATGGTACTATAAAGCCCACATCAGTGTCAATATCTATGTATTAATAATGTTTCTATAAGAAAACACTTTGAGGGTTTAACTTGGGACAAAAGAAACAAATCCATTTCCCATTCACTTGGTATAAAAAGAAATTTCTCAGGGGTAGCTAGGTGGCACAGTGGATAAAGCAGCAGCCCTGGAGTCAGGGGGACCTGAGTTCAAATTCTAGGCCTCAGACACATAACACTTACTAGCTATGTGACCGTGGGCAAGTCACTTAACCCCACTTCCTAGCCAAGAAAAAAAAAAAGAAATTTCTCATCCCTTCCTCATCAAATTCTAGCTATCCTAGAGTGATAGCTCCCACGGATTCAGGCAGGGGCAATAGCAAGATGCATGTAATTGGGTTATGGATAGTGAAGATAAGGGAGATAGGGTAAGGAGATGAGAGGAAACAAGCCACTTGAAACAATAAACACTAGAGGACACTTTCTAGTTAGCAAGCTCCCTAGTTAGCCCTTTTCTGTTCTTCTATGTGTCTCCTCCTATCTGCTTGCTTTCTACTGCTGGGACCTACTGCTATGGACTAGAATCTATCTTCTTCCTCAGCCCTCAAAAATCAACTCCCACACCCATTTAATGGACAGAAGAGATTTGGGATAAACACCGCCTATGGAGAGAAGAACAAGACAGGACCGCTTGGCTGAGGAGACAATAGCTCACAATTTTCTCACAAATCTGGAGTTACACAATTCAATTCTGTTTATCAAGCATTTATAAAGTACCTATTATACACAAAACATTCTATTAAGTTCTAGACACATTAAAAAACCTCTGAGAGCTTCCACTGTACTGTGCACATACAACATTCACACAGAACAACTGGGGGGATAGGGGAAGGCTTCTCGTGAAAAATGGCTCCTGACATGAACCCTAAAGAAAGTGAAAGATTCTAAGAGGCAGAGTTTAGAAGGCCGCGCATTCCAAAGATGTATGATAACCTACACAAAGGCACAGAAGTGAGAGCTGAAGTGCAGGTAACAGCAAGAGATCGGTTTGATGGGAATCTAGAATGCATGCATGGGAAGTGTATAGAATAAGTTCAGAGAGGCAGTCTGGAATTTAGACTGGGAATGCCAAGCTGAGGAGTTTAAATTTTATCCTAAAGGCAACAGGGTACCACTAAAACTTCTTGAAGAGGTAAGGGGTATACTCAAACTCTGCTCTAGGAAGATTATTGTGGCAACTTCTGGAAGACAGACTGGACAGGAGAGAGAATAGAAGCAGGGACACCAAACAGGAGGTTGCTGCTATCATCTGAGCCTTGATCCTGAGAACTGAGTTGGGATTGCCCAAGCAGGGGCCGGTGTGGAAAAGGAAGTAATAGTTGCTTAATTAATGGTTACCAAATAGTTCCTCAAGGGAAAGTGTTGTTTCTGGCTTTTATTCAAAACAAGGAGTGAGGAGAAATATGTTAATTCACAAGGTATCAAGTCCATATAATGAGGAGATGCAACACATCCAGGTTTTATTGTATATGAAAGAATGCTGGTAATTAAACTACTAGCTTAAGTTGTTGTTCAATGCCCATAGTGACCACAGCAAAAAGAAAAACATTCTTTCAACATGGCATGAGCCCAATCTTCAGTACCTGGTTTGGGAGCTGAGGGAATAACTCTGACAGAACTTGATGGCTCACCAGACCCCAGTTTCTCTCTTTTAGCATGTGACTGATTTAATTCTTTAGTTTCCTTAGCTTCCAAGTTTTCTTCTTTCTCCTTCACTTCACTCTCTATGACCTTGTTATAATCTTCACTGAGGGGTCTATGGTCAGACTGTACCTCCAACTTGCTTTTTAGAACAAAATCATCCACAGCAGCATCATCCATTTGAGAATCCATGGGCTCTTCTATAAATTAGGGGGGGGAAAACTGCATTGAGTAACTCAGTACTTTAAGATATCCAAATTTAGGATGAAAAGTATTTTTTATAACATGAATATATCATACACAAACTAATTATTCTTAAGTTCACTCAAAATAATGACAGTTTCTAAATTCAGATTTTTTTAAAACTTGAATCATAAAATGTTAGAGCTTGAAGGAATATTAAAAGATCATTTAATCCAATCGCCTTTGTTTTATAAATGAGGAAACTAGTGTCAAAAAAGTTAAGTGATTTCCCCAAAGTTACAAAGCTAATGGAAGAATTCAACTTGAAACCAGGGCTCCTTTCTCCCAACCCAGCATTCTGACCACTACATAAGCAAAGACAATGATCAGCTTATAAATAGGATGCGTTACAAAAAGTTCATTTGTAAATCAGTTGTGTAGAACTTAGAATGTATTTTTCCCATGGAAATCATAGCATAATGATAGTTAACCAAAACAAAATCTATTTTACTCATGTTGCAGTTGGATTATAACTCTAATAATAATTCTAAAGCTCCTTGAACTCTGTAAGGTTTACTGTAATGCCATTTTAAACCTGGAAACGAAACTGAGAAGACCTCTATGAACTAACAGAGCATGGAGTGAGCAGAACTAGATCAATTTTTACAATGACAACAACATTATAAAGAAAAACTCTGCAAGACTGCAGAATTCTGATCAATACAATGATAAACCACAGAGGACTGAAGGTAAACCATGTCACTCATCTCCTGAGCAAGAGGTGATGGGCTTAAAATTGCAGAATGAGACATATGTTTTTCAACATAATCAATGTGGGAATTTGTTTTGCTGGCCTGTGAATATTTATGAGAGTTTTCTTTTTCTTTTTTTAATTGTTCAATAGAAGTATGGGCGCAGCAGGATGCAGAAATAATATGCTTCCAAAAATAAAAACAAAAACAAACAAAAAACGTATGGGGAAAATAAAGCCAGTGAACCTGTAGATTGTGGAGGGTCCTTTGCGAAAAGCTAGTTTAGCTACTATGATTTTAGAAGAATATGAGAAATCTATACAGGTTCAAAGGAAAAGCCATTCATTACATGGAAGCAAGGAATTCTGATAGTGGTTCTCACAGACATGAGTCAATCAAAATTACTTATTTGTGCCTCAGTATAAAAACAACAATTACATCTTTCTTCACTCATCACTCAGAATAGCTAAGGTCACCTAAATATCCTTAAGAAGGATAAATTAAATTATAGTTTTGTTGAGTTTTTAAAAAATACTTGTTTAGAACCACATTCAATCTTACCTTCATTATTCCCTCTGGAAAATTCTCCTTTAGACAAAAACTTGAACATTTTCTTTAAAACTTTCTTATGAGATTTTGATGGCTGGAAATGTAAAGGTTGGCATCTAAGAAAGGAAGTTAAAAAATTACACTTAAATTTCAAACAAATACAATTTGTTCTAGATAGCGCCTAAATCTTCTGGCCAGTTATATCTCTGAGTACAGAGAAATACTTATAAAGATACCTATTGTCAACACATCAAGTAGCTACTTAGATTCTACAAAATAAGCAATTTTACTTTGCTACATAATTTGCAAATATCTCCTCATATAAACAATAAGGATTTATTTAAACTAGCGTAATGAATTCATTAAAGATTAGGAAAAAATTGGATACTAGTCTATAAAGCTAAACCTAAAATGTAGCATTACAAATATTTTAGAAAATGATGACAACACATGCTAACTGCAAAATATTTCCTAATTTAACACTCCTTTAATAAGATAAAGCGCATTCCCCAGTGATTTAACTTCATTACATAAAAAATTAGCATAATACTTGGCAAAAAGCTTTTTAAAAGTTACTGATCAAAATAAACGAACTAATATCCCAACCTTAGAAAATAATTGGTTTAACTTGCCAAGCACACATTATGGGAGTAGCAATCAGATTTTGCCCTAGATCAGACCACTTTCAGAACAATGAAAGTTTGCAGTTCCCAAGACTATTCTAGAATCCTGGATTAACACAACACTCAGTACTCCAAGAAACAGTTAGTAAGACAAGCCCAGAACTTCCTTCCAGTGTGAAGAGCCTAGCTCTAACACCAAGTCCAAAGTCAGGCAGTATAACTAAAAAATGAGCTAATAAATAAGAACTCCCCCACAATGAGCAGGTGGCAGGAATGCTCAAGACACAAACACTGAAAAAGAGAACCCCAAAACATCTATAAGCAATACCTCAGAGAAAAACACAGGTTGGCCACAAATTCAACTAGAATTCTTAGAAGAGTTCATAAAGCAAGAGTTTAAAAAAAAGAGTTATAAAATATTTTTATAAATGGAATGAGAACACTTACGGAATAAATTGGTAAAGAAATGAGATAGATGCAAGAAAGAAATAGAAAGGGAATTAACAGCTTGGCACAAGAGGAACAAAACCTTGCCTAAGGAACAAAGTCCCTGAAAATCAGAACGGACCAAACAGAAGCAAATAACTCCATGAGGCAATAAGAAATATTAAATCAAAGTTGAAAGGCTGAAAAAATAGATGAAAACGTAAAGGATCTCACTACAAAAACAAGTGATCTTGAAAACAAATAGACAAGAAAAAATTTAAGAATCATTGGACTATCTGAATACCATGACCAGAAAAGGAGCCTAGATAATATATTTCAAGAAGTCATAAAAGAAAAGTGCCCAGATCTTAGAACCAGAGGACAAAGTGAAAAAAGAAAGAATTTATTCATTACCTTCTAAAAAAAAACACCATAGTCAAAATCCAGAACTTCTAGGTTAAAGAAAAAATTGTTTAAGAAGAGAGAAAGAAAGAATTCAAGTACTGAAGAGCCACAGCCAGGATCATACACACTTCAGCAGCTATCACTATAAAGTAGCAGGGAACTTGGAATATGATATTCCAGAAGGCAAAGAATATGGGTTTATAGCCAAGAATAAATTATCCAGCAAAACTCAGAGTAATAGGGGGCAGCTAGGTGGCACAGTGGATAGAGCACCGGCCCTGGAGTCAAGAGTACCTGAGTTCAAATTCAGCCTCAGACACATAACACTTACTAGCTGTGTGACCCTGGGCAAGTCACTTAACCCCACTGCCTAGACAAAAAAAAAAAATACTCAAGTGTAATGCTGGAAAAAAAAATGGTCCTTTATTGAAATAGAGGATTTCCAAGTATTCCTGAAAAAGACCAGAGCTACAGAGAAACTCTGAAGTTCAAACACAAATGAGAAGACAAACACAAAAAGGTAAACACAAATAAACAATGATAAAAAAACTAAACAAGGATAAACTGCTTATATTCAAATACGGAAAGATGATAAATAAGTACCCTCTGATCCCTATCATCATCAGGGTTCATAGAGAGAGTCCTATTAAACAAGGTCTGGGAATAGTCCTGTTATGTCTTGATGATTTTAATAAAAGAATGGAAAGAGGGAAAAAGGAATGCATGGGAAGGAAGAAAAAAGGTTAGGGAAAATTATCCCATACAATCAGGGTACACAAGTAGACATCTATAATAATAAGGAGTCCCAGGAGTGGGACTGACAACTGACATTCAAACCACTCTCATCTGACCTAGTCAAAAGAAGAACATACACACATACAACATACAAACACACACAGGTAAAGAAAATTCATTTCACTCAATAGAGTTATAAGAGGGAAAAGCAAGAAGTGGGGAAGAGGGAATCAGAGGGAGGATAAATAAAGGAAGGTATTAATTCTAAGCAAAACAAAATCTAAGGATGCACATATTTATAGCTTTTTTTGAGGTGGTAAAGAATAGGCCATAAACTGGGGAATGTATGAACATGTTATGGTACATAAACGTGATAGAATATTAATGTTGCAGAACTCGTATCAGTACAAATGACCAACCAGGATTCCAGAGGACTAATTATGAAACATGATACACACTTCCTGATAGAGACATGAAAGACTCAGAATGCAGAATGAAATAAATACTTTTAGGACATGACCAATGTGGGAATTTGTTTTAGTTGACTATTTGTAATGGCATTTGTTTTTCTTGTGTTCTCAAAGGGGCTGGGGGAGGCGGGGGAGGTAAAAAAAAGCAGATCTTGTCTGATAAAAACAAATTTTTTTTAAAAATTAAAAAAGAAAATAAAAGAAACTGACCAACCACAATTTCTAAAGATTCATGATGAAACATGCTTGACCACCTCTTGAGAGAGAGGTAATGGACTAAGAATGCAAAATGAGGCCTTTTTTTTTTAGGCCAATGCAAAACTTTGACTACAAATGTTTCTAACAGGTTTTATTTCTCTTGCTTTCTCAGTAGGAGAAGAGGGAGTGTGTGTGTTTGTGCGTCTGTCTGTCTGTACACACTCAATCAGGGAAAGAAGAGAGAGGGAAAGAAGACTGATCTTGGAGAATAAAATAAAATTTTATTTAATATTAGAAAAGTTGAACAATAGAAGCCAGGGTATTTCACTAAGAAAACAAATGTTAATGCTGAAATGAATACAAAATTATATTTAAATGCTACTTACTATACACACACTGTATTAAACCAGCAAAGTTTTTATTAAATTGGCTCTAAAATGGCTACAATCTTAGAAACATAGCTGTGTACCTCTTCCTAGCAGAATTCCTTACTTCCTTCAAAGAACGGCTCAATCTTTTTGTTATAGCAATGAACTAGAAGCTGAATTAGAAGAACAAGAGATACCTGGAAAGAATGATGTGTTCATGTAGTATGAAATGGGCAAAACCAGAACAATTTATACAATAACATTATAAAGAAAAATAATTGTAAAAGACTAAATAAAGAACTCTGATCAATCTGATGACTAATCAGGATCCCAGAAAGCTAATGATGAAGCATACTTCACCCACCTCCTGATTGAGAGTCAACAGAATAAGACATACATTTTCAGAACAGCCAATGGTGGCTAGGGATAGGGTTGCCAGAAAAGAAAAGAAGGTCAATGAAATATTTTATAAAAGTACAGAAAAATACAGAAGGCCAGAAGGAACCATAGAAAAGCAACACAGCTGGAAAGTTACCAATATGATGTTTGGCACATATCATATATACTCAATAAATGCTTACTGCTGGTAGAAAATTTTTCTTTTCAAGGAAGTTTTTTTTTCTTGGCAAAACCAGCTACCTGGTATGGACTATCATAGGCAAGACTAACCATGTGAAAGGGGGATTAAAGTCATGTATCTGTCCAAAGGTGGCACAACTAGAAGTAGAACACGAAAAAGATGATTTTAAGTATAATGTCTAGAAAACCTTCTAACAACACAGCTGTACAAAAATAAACTGGACTGCCTTAGGAGATAGGAAGTTGCCCCAAAATGGAGTATTTAAACAGTAGCAGATGACCACTTATTTGGTATGTTATAGTACATATGAAAACAAAGAAAAAGCATCATGAAGTAGAACTCTCAATATTACAATGAGCCTCTACTTGCAATCCTAGTCAGTCCATCAGTCAGTCAACAGGCTTTTATTAAGAATTAACTAAGTGCTAGTCACTGTACAAAATGCTGGAAATACAAAGAAAAGTAAAAATATTCCATGCTCTCAAGAATTCACATTCTAATGGAAGAAGACAATCTGTAAAAAAAAAAAAAGATACATATGTGGTAACGGTATTTATTGTGACAGGGTTCAAGAGAATGCAACTTTCATACCAGGGCTCTACTATTTCTCTCACTTCTGTGCTTCAAAGAGCATTTGCAATACAAAGTTCTTACCTTATTGTGTACTGAGGACAACACGTTTGATTCATAACAGGTTTGTATACGTACTTGCCACTTCTAAAACAATAAAATATTCTTGTTAATTTCTCAGGCATTTTTCCTGTACACACAGTAGATTAAAAATAAAATACTTCTCAAAGTAAAAATCCAATGACTAGTATAAAAAAGGCTTTACTTTTAATTGCCTTTCCTCAAATATTTTTTTCATCTCTTAACAAATATATAAATCAAAAATGTTTCTTTTCTTCTAAACTTCAATATAAAAAAATTTTATTTTCAATAAAAAAATAGTTTCAATAAAAAGGATGTAGGAAAGTACCAACTTCAAAAGGGCTATCTCTATGGCTACTGAAACGATACAGGTCCAGTCCAGACCTAGGATTTCATTGGTGTATGGACTCCCCTCTATCATGCAGAGCAGTACCTGCTCTAGTACTGAAAGGTTAAGTGACTTGCCTATTGTCAAACAGCCAATAGATGTCAGAAGTTGTAATAGACCTAGTTCTTCCAGATTTGAGTCAGTCTCCCTATCTACTACTATCTTTATTCATGTTCAATCACTCAAGACTAAATTCAATGACATAAATTAAATTTGGGCTGAATATTGTTATGCAAAAAAATTCCCACTAAAGTCCAACTATGATGCTTCATCAGAGTGTGAACAAGGTCCTGGGAGTTAAAGCTCTGGCAGAAGTCCTCCCCAAACAGAAAGCCTTTGAGCAGGGGGATTCATCAACAGAATGGAAACCCTGCTGTCCAAGGCCCAATTTGTTTAAGTTCAGAAGGACTCTTTTTATCATCAGAGTTTGGGCTACCAAGCAATTAATTTTTTCATCCATATCTACTCATGAAAACTGTATGCTAAGATATGGAGTGACTAAAATCCACAATGATGAAGAAAGTAGACACAGCGCTGAAAGGAAAGGTTTTTGAAGTATGTAAAAGTAAAAATTAAATGAGCAGGACTATCATAATGACATCCTTAGGTTCAACGCCACAAGAAAGTATTATAATCAAGCCTTTCTAATGGCTCAGTTAAACTAAAGTGGACAGATTCCAAAGTTTAATCATTTTATACTGAAGTCTACATTAGTATGAAGTTAAGTAATAGCAGGATTACTTTATCTGATAAGTCTAATTGAATAAGATGCAGTATAATTTGCAGCTAACATGAGAAATTAAAGGTATTCACAATTTTAAGAAGTCAAAGACTAAAAGTATTAACAGCAATTAAATTTTGAGGTTAAAGAATAGTAGCAACAATCGCAACAACATCTTACATTTTTAAGTGTGTTTACATACTTGATCTCACTTGATCCTCACACTATCCCTATGAGGTAGGTGCCATGATAACAGCATACCCACTTCACAGCTAGGCAAGACATGACTACACAGGTGCTCCTGAAAACAAGTTTAGTATTCTACCTATCAGAGATGCAGGGGCAAAATACATTTTATTGCTTAAACACAATACTAATTTTTCCACAATTAATTTAAATGCAAAAAAGTTTGAAAATACATTCTGGAAAAGCCACTTAGCATAATGGATAGAGAACTAGCCTCCGAGAAAAGAAGATCTGGTTTCAAGTCCCATCCATAACATGTCCTGTCTGTGTAACCGGGGCAAGTCACTTAATCTTTCAGTGATCTAAGTAATTATATAAGATTTACTCTTTGTTACAAAGAAGGAGCCAACCCACACTGGACTCTCCTCACCCAGGAGTTCCCTATGCTACTAAAATTACAGGTCTGTTCCCTATCCTGATTTTAAAGTTTTGTTAGTGACTTATTTTTCACACCACTAATTTCTAAAATAATACTCCCACTGAACTGACCTGTAACCGTTAAGCAAAAACAATCCCAACCAACATAACTGAGACATTCTGTACAATACCCCACTACCCTTCACCTATCTACTGTGGTATCTGCTCTTTTGTACTGACCAAGACTAGACACTAAAATCAGCTGCTAGGAAGGTTTAACTTTGTGGCAATTTGAATGTATAAGTTCTATGAAGAAATCACTGGGCTAGAAAATATCTGTATTAGGTGGTTTTACCTTCGCCATCCACGGTCTATAAGAGCTTGGTAATCCTGAACTGTCATTGAATGTGCCCACATGCCTGTTATCAATAAATAAATGTCAAAGTTAATAATTCCAGCAGATTAAACTTTTTAAAATAAAGTGTAAACTATATAAAAATATAAACTCTAACTTTTTTAACTATGAAAACAAACATCAGTAGCAAAACACAAATATTTTGTCCTGATGGGAATTACGTTTATCCAAGGACTTCACTTATTAGTATTAACCCTTGTACTATTACCTCATACATCAAGAAATCAACATTTATTAATGTGTCACACACAATGCTAGGAGTTATAGACACAAAGACAAAAACAAAACAGCCCTCAAGGAGCTTGTTTCATCAAGGATTTACCTCTAACTCATCTTGTAAAAAGGTACGTAATCTGGTTCTCTTTCATTTTCTAAAAATGTTTGGGTCATTCCCATGTCTGAATGAGAAATACCTTGGCTAACAAGCCACTATTCACCCATGTATGTGGTCAGGTTAGGTGTGCCTAACAGGTCAAGGTGCCACAACCTCTACACAGATGTACCAAAAGAATAATCAATGACATTGCGGCAGTCTTACCACTGCTTAGGGACCTCTGGTAAATGCTGTCCTTGAAGCTGCCTACAATACAGCCAACTGTGTAAGAATGCCCCAACAACACCCAGCACAGAGGACATATCAGGAAAATCCACAAGCCAAACAGATTTCCCAAAACTACTAATTTCATAAGTCCCACTTGGCTCTTTTACTTTCCTTCCCACTTGGACTGCTAGACAGCAGGGAAGACCGTTCTTCCTTCCTCCCCACTCTCCTACTCCAGGTTACACAGAATCCACTGGGACACTAGCCCCCTCCCCAGCTGATTTTCAACAACCCACTCCTGTAGAAGGTAACCCACAGGCCCATTCCCCACTTCCCAAGAATAGCAGGCAGGTTCCTCTACTAGAACTCAAGCCTTTAAAGGTAAGGTGGTTATTCATATCATTCTAAGCAGGAAGTCAATCCTTCCAATAAGATGGAAAACATTTAGGCCTTATTATCTGCCTTGCCACTGTATCTTACAGTCTTCTGAGCCTTACCTTTCTTCCCTGACACTATGCCTTGAAACCTCAAGACAGAGCCATCTAAATTGTCAATGTACCCTAAAAGACCCCTGCCACTGAGCCTTGTCAACTGCCCCACTTCTCCATCTTTAGGACTCCAGGCTTCTCCATCCATTACAAAGCTGAATTCTCTTATCCATGTTATCTCCCCAATTATGCTGGGAATTCCTTGAGAAAAGGGGCTGTCACATTTTTCTATTTATATCCCAAGCATTTAGCAAAGTTTTTATACATGGTAAACACTTTTTCCATTCATTCAACATGCTTTATTCCAGCCATCATCCTGCCATATTCTACAGGCATAACATCCAAGATAGTATGCATTAAGTACCAACGCAAAAGAAAACCTTGCAAGAGGCTCCTATAACCATTAGTAGTATCTCCTCAACCACAGTATCAGGAAGGACCTTATTTACAACTGACACATATATCAACTTCACAAGAGAATATCACCATCCTTATGATAACATATCTTCTTGAAAATATGCCACAAGATTGTGTATTCCAAGCTATCATTCCAAGCTCATGTTATTTCTTGAAACTGATTCACCTACATGGGCTCTCAGGACTACCTCAGATAGAGGTCCACAGTTAATAACCAAGTTTTAGAAAACTTCAAAATAGGTTAGAAATTCAGGGAATGCTTTTCAAAGCCTGCCATCTACCAACAAGTTAACATGTATGATATACTACCTAGGACAGTAAACAGTATCTACACTGTTATATACCACATATTTAAAGCAGAACTTGATCCAATTCTTGCTAATGACAAAGCATAACAAAAAATAATAATAATAATATGATGTACTCTGCCCTTAGAAGCTCATCTTTTCAGGTAGCTTCTTAAGAGAATTATTTGCCCATGTCTGTGCCTTATAGATATGCAACACACTTAACAGATGCCAACCTTGTTGAGATCATAGAACAGTACCTGCAGAAAGGAATCTGGTTCATTCAGAAAATATTAGAGCAGGAAAGAAACAGGTAAAGAAACTGGGGGATTAACAAAGACCAAAAGTTCACCTGGAACCCAAGAGGGCAAGTGCAACTTGGATTATACTCCTCTCAAACATACTTCAAACAACAAATATTTCCAACCCGGGTTATTCACTATTCCCCAGCTACTGAACCCTATGACCTTAGTTAGAACTATCACACACCTGAGATTCAGAGGTTTTCACATCTAATACCCCAAACCTTTATGCTTTACTAAATTTCCATGAAAAGAGGAACAACTTGTTTAGGCAGGGATGGGATCTAGGGTTCAAATACAAAGTTCAAATTCAAATACAGAAATTCTGCCCTGCAGACAGAAGTAGGAATAATGTACTTTCTGATTGATTAAAAGAGGAAAGAACCAGAAGACTGAATGTGGTAGTTAACTAAAAATGTCAATATTCCTCTAAGGTGAGGAGAGTACACTGGAGGTACCCAAGAAGGCACCAATCACTTTCACAGTAGGATCAAAAGGAGGAAGACAACACATAAGTGAGATGCTAGCAAAACAGTTCAAGTATACAATGGAGACAGCAGAAGGTAAGTTACATTTTGCACCACTACTACCAGCCGATGGGACTGGCAGTACAGTTAACAGGATTCCTAAAGAGAAGTAAGAATAGTGACTACTACAGGGCAGCTAGGCGGCGCAGTGGATACAGCACTGGCCCTGAAGTCAGGAGTACCTGAGTTCAAATCCAGCCTCAGACCAAACACTTGACACTTACTAGCTGTGTGACCCAGGGCAAGTCACTTACCCCCCATTGCCTTAAAAAAGAAAAAAAAAAGAAGAGTGACTACTACCAATACAAATATCAACATAAAGTAAGGCTGGCAATAAACAGGTGGCCTTCAGAGATATTTGGTTGTTTGAAGAGCTCCAATTAAACTCAGGTAAATTTTCAGGGCACAGGAAAGGGTCTGGTGCTTATCATAGCATTTCCCTGATGTGAATGTACCTATCAACAGCTCAGTAAGCGGAAAGGAACCGGGAAGGCAGTGAGTTGTATTTCTGTTTACCTTCCCCAGGCATCTTAAAAGTTCCATGGCTGTGTTTGGTGCCTTCCCCAAAGGCAACAGGACCAATTTTTGGACAAAGACAAGTTGTAATAAGATTACAGGCAGCCCCAGGAACATTTCTTTTTTAAATGTTTTATTTTTATTGTTCTTTTATTATTAAATCATATTTCTTTCCAAATACATTCCTCTCCTACCTAGCAAGCTATCTCATATAACAAAGTTTAAAAGTTTAATAGGAAAAGAAAGTAACACATGGATCATGTCTAAATACATATGCAATATTCCACACCCACAGTCCCCCACCTCTACAATGGGAGACAGGGAGCTCAACTCAGGGGTCAAACTTTGTCATAACTATACCGTTATCAATTTTGGTTTGCCGCTGTTCTTTCCACTCATATTGGTATTATTATTGTGTATAACTTTGATAGTTCTGCTTCATTTATTCTGCATCAATTCCTAAGTCTTCTCATGCTTTTCTGCAGCTATATTTTTGATACAGCATTTTTTCTATACCTCTGTCCCAAAACCCTATGGGTATTTAAAACTTCAGACATAACAGGGAAGATCCATGCAGGCAATGGAGAACCAATGAAGGATATTAAACAGTCAAATAATAAATAAAACCACTTTTATAAAGATTGACTCAATCAGTGGTTCACAGAATCTATTATCAAGCGCAGGCAAGACAACATGCTTATGGTAAGGTACTAAGTGTCATGCAGTATATTTAATCAGTCTGGATCTGCAGTCAAAAGACCCAAGTTTTAATCCTGGCTCTGCCATTTATTACATGTGTAACCTTCAATAAGTCTACAAGTCTAACCTCTAAAAGCCTCAGTTTCCAAATCTGTAAAAGGGGAACAATGGAACAGACAGCTAAGTTCCCTTACAGCTCTAAATCTGTGATGTACAGACCAGTGGCAGTGGGAGAGACATAGCAAAAGAGTTCCCCATCTGTCTCTAGGATAAAATACCAACTGCTCTGTTTGGTATTTAAAGTCCTTCATAATCTTGTCTCCAGCTACCTTTCCATCCATTCCTCACTAACCCAAAAATTGTTTCTCTCCTAACTACATTCCATTTCCTGTCTCTGGTCCTTTGCACAAGTGGCCTTCATCCCTCAACATCTCTTTCTGTTCACACCACAACAATCCTAGAACAGCTCTCATCACTTCTAGCCTAGGTCATTCAATAGCCCTTTCATTAAGCAGGCCTACACAGTCAGGTTCTCTTCTCCAATTTAGCCTCTATACCTGCCAAACTAATAGCACTAAAGTATAGCCATTTCACTGCTTTGCTTAAGAAACCTAAGGATTCACATTATCCTTCTGATAAAATACAAACTCGTCTACATGGCATTTAAAAACCTTTCATAATCTGGCTACACAGCTTGTCTTTCCATGATGACTGATTACATATTACTCCCCCTCCCACACACGCTATAGCCAAATTGGTCCACTAGTTCCTTTTATGAAAATCCTCATCCTGTATCTCCATGCCTTTGCACCAGGTGTCTACCATCTTGAAATACTCTGCCTCAACTCGATCTCTTGAATCTCCCTTACATTCTTCAAATATCCCCTTCTTCAGGAGGCTTTTCCTGATCTCTCCCCCACCAAAAAAAAAAAATTTATTACTGAGGCTCCCTGAGAGTAACTTACCCAACATCATTTGTACTACATAATAAATATTTCCAAGTCTTCACCCTACCACTAGAGAATCTTAGTGTGGGAAGGAACTCTGTTCAAAATTCACATAGTCCAACTTCTACTTAAAGCATTAATTTGTTTTTGAACATTGCATTCATTCTCTCTTCTCTCTAGGTTTTCATGACAGTTTTCTCCTGGTTTTCTTCCTGTGTAACTACTCCTCAATCTCTTTTACTGAACCTGATCCAGGCCATATTTACTAATATAGGTGTCCTCCAAGGCTCAGGCCTGGGACCTCTTCTTTTCTCTGCACTATATTCAGTTGGAGTAGTCATCAGCTCTCATGGATTCAATTATCATCTCTATGCAAATTATTTTCAAATCTTATTTGTTCAGCCCTGCCCTCCAGTCTCACATCTCTAACTGCCTACTGGATATCTTTCAATTGAATGTCTTGTAGACATCTTAAATTCAACATACCCAAAACTGAACTCAGTATCTTTCCCCCCATCCCTATCTTCTCCCAAACTTTTAAATTACTCTTGAGGGTATCACCATTCTCCCAGCAACTCAAGCTAGAGATCTAGGTGTGTAATATCTCTCATATACTCCCCCCCTTCTCTCCTCTGCCACTGCTACTACCCTGGTGCAAGTCCTTACAGCCTCACCACAAATGCCTAGTGTCTGGTCTCCTAGCCCCATTCCAATGTCTCTCCCCATTCCAATCCATCCTCACTCAGCTGTCAAATTGATTTTCCTAAAGCACAGGTCTGATTACATCATCCCACTCTCCACCATCCAATAAACTTAAATGACTCCCTATTATCTCCAGTATCAAATATAAAATTATCTGCTTAGTGTTTAAAAATCCTTCATAACCTGGCCCACTCCTACCTTTCTAGGTTTCTTATAACACACCTTTCCACATACTCTGCAAACCAGTGACAATGGCCTCCTTGCTTTTCATCACCCACCACACTACAAGAGTTTTCACTGGATGGAATGCCCAGAATACTCTCCCCTCCTCATCTCCATCTCCTATTCTTCAAGCCTCAACTAAAATCACACCTACTCCAAGAAGCTTTACCTGGTCTTCCTTTACCTAAGTACCTTCCCCACTAGTATCTTCAATCTTTGATCTTGTTTGCACATTGTTGTTTGCATGCTGTCTTTCACATTAGAGTTAGCTCCTTGAGAGCAGGCGCTGACTTTTATCTTTCTTTCTAGTCCCTTAGCACAGCGCTGACAGGCCCATGGCCAAAAGCCTACTAAATGCTTGTTGATCTGACTTGCTTTAAAACTTCAGACAACAGGAAACTGGTTACCTATCCATTTTGTAACAACTAATTCAATTCAACAAACAATTACTGTGTCTTCTACTACTCACGTACCAGTTATCACAGGGTTGGTGGAACAGTCACTGATTTCAAGGATCTTTTGACTTATAAGGAAGATATACCATAAACAACTATAAAACAAGGTGAAGGAAAGATCATTCTACATGGAGGGAAAGTTCCAGCCAAGATAACAGAATCACTTGACTGAACTGTAGTGCTCAGAAAAAGAAGGATCAGAATAAGGAACCAGTACAGTGGAAAGGGCACTGGCCCAGAAATTGAGAGAACTTAGATTCAAAGTTGGCCTCTGCAATTTACTAGTCTGAGCTTGAGCAAGTTGGTTACCCTTCCTGGGGCCCAGTTCCTCATCTGTATGACGAAGGGCTTGGACTGGATGCCTCCAATCACAGTCTCTTCCAACTCTAGATATGTGATCCTTCCGTTCCTTGACTGGTACAGTTTGGCAACAAGGATAGCTTATAATGAAATAGTGTCAAATAAGGCTTAAAAGGTTTTCAAGAGCCACACTGTGGAGGTACTCAAAAGATGGCTTGTTAAGAAATGGGTATTCTTTCTTGGGGCAATCTGTGAAGCAGGGTATAGCAATTAAAATTATTTAAGAGGCAGTTAATCCCTCCTTTATCCTTTGCTCAAGCCTTCCCAATCCTTGGATCAAGCAGAAATCTAATCTTTCTTCTAATAGAAGAATCCTTCAAATAAATTTTAAAAATTGATGAGCAACGATACTGTACAACAGAGAGGGAAAATTAAGAAACAAACAAACCCTGAACTAGGAATCTGGAACTAACTTTAAATCCTAACCCTTTCCATCCTGCCTCTGCCAGGTGACCTCAAGCCAAAGAATTCTCCTCCCCAAGCCTATTTCTATAAAATGCAGGTGTGCTGGACCAATCATAATAATAATTATATTAACAAGTCAGGCGAACATAGAGCACTTTAATGAAATAACCCTGAAGGTCCTTTCCAGTTCTAATATTCTATGACTTCATGCAACGTTTCAGACACGTTGGAAACAGACTGAAAAAAGGTCTGACTACTATTTTTAAGCTGATGAAAATAAAGCAAAGAGCACTCGGCCTGCAGGGCTGACTTCACCACAAGAACGGTCCAGCTCCCTTTCTGAGTGCCCATAGTCGTCAGTCAACAAGCATTTATGAAGCGCCTACTACGTGCCAGGCACTGAGAATACAAAAAAAGGCGAAAGACAATCCGCGCCCTCGAGGAACTCTCAGTCTCACCGAGGAGAGAAGACTCAACCACCTGGAATCAAAAGAGATAAGGAGGGGGGCATCCTCGGGCGATGAGCAGGGGGCAGTAAGCCTCAAGGACCCCCGGCCCCTCGAGCCGGAGGACGCCGAGCGTCCGCCCCCGCCCGCGCGCAGCCCGTCAGGCGCGAGCCACCGCCTCGCTCTCCCCGCCCCCTGCCCGCCCCCCGGACCCTCCCGCCACAGCACGGGCCCAGCCGGACCGGGCCGGCAAGGCGTTCGGGCCGGGCCCCCTCACCATCGGAGCGGCTGCCCGTCTCGTTTTTACAGTAGCCGCAGCGGTAGAAGTCCTCGCCCTCGAAGTATTCCACGATGGTCGGGGAGGTTCCGAGAGCCGCGGCCATCTTCCCCAGCCCCGCGGCCAGATCCGGTCGCTCTGAGCCGCAGCCGCTGACACCCCACAATGCCCCGCGCCGGCGAGCAGTGGGGCAGGCGGAGACGGGGCGGGGAGGCGGGCAAAACCACCGGTCCCCCCGAGGGACAAGCCTCACCGGGGCTGACCGCGGCGGGCGGAGAGGGGTGACGACACTCACGCCATATTTGGCAACGGCAACGCGGGGCTTTTTCTAGTCCGCCCCTCGAACAACGGCTGTCTTCAGTGACGGCGAGGCTCGCTGGCCGTGCGAGATAAGCCTCGGGAAAGACGCCGGGTTGGGGAAGTGAGGACGGGAGGGGGGAAGCTGGGCCCGGAGAGCCCGGCCACACTCACCGCTGGAGACTTTGCCTGCCGGGGAGTTGCAGTAGCCGCAGCGGTAACCCTCCCTGGGCCCCTTGTATTCCACCACGGAGGCCATGCTGGGCCTGGGTCTCGCTCCGCTAGCGCCCCCTTCTCCCGCCGCCGGGGGGCGACTCTGTCCCGAGCCCCTTGGCGCCCCCTGCAGGCACCAGCGGGCCGCTGAACGGCCGTCTTGCTCGGGGCGAGGGCGGGGCCGGGCCGATCCAGCCCTCGCCTGGTTTCGCTTTTGCTCCTGGCGCTGATATCTGGAGCATCTGTCCGGAAGGCCGTGGGCTCTGTGCAGAAAAGCCAAGCGTCACATCCCGCCTTCCCCCGCACGAGGAACTCCTGGAAGAAGGCGGGGACGGAGCCAGGAAGGGAGCAGCTTTGCAGGGTCAGGCAGGTGGCTCACGGTGCATAGCACCTAGCCTCGGTTTCCTGATCTGTAAAATGAGGATAATCATAATTAACACAGGGAAGACACTGGAATCAAGAGGGATTGGGGAAAGCTTCCTGTGGAAGGTAGGATTTTAACAGAGATCCAAAGGAAGCCCAGGGAGATTGGTAGAGCATTCCAGGCATAGGGAACAACGTTAATTCAGCGTGTTGTTATTTTTTATAATTCTTTTGTTCTCTTTTTTAAGTGTTTTTTTCTCATTCGTTTCTGAAGGATCCGGTTTTTGTAGGACTGATTTGTTCTTGTTTTGTAAAATCTTTTGGCAAATCTCATAGTAATTCGTTTAGATTTTTTAAAAGAGATTTTTACAGTTGTAATTGTCAAGTTGGGTCTTCTTTGATTCACCAACTAATTATCAGTGAAAGTGGCTTCTCAATTACATATTGCAACATATCTACCTAAAAGTGAAGACCAATATGCACATTTTTATGTAGTATGCAGTATTTATGTGGTGCTCAAAAGAAACAACTTAAAATACACATTGAAGCCTCTCAGATCTCTACTTTTCTCCTGTACCAAGTTCTGATTAAATTATAATTCAAAAGAAATAAAATACATTGAAGCATCTCAGATCTGTACATTTTTCCTGTACCAAGTTCTGATTAAAATATCGTTTAAGGACATAGCATTGTATAGTGGATAAAAGGCTGGCCAATCTCCCTCCCTGCTTCACTCGTTTCCTAGGATAACTGCCCAAACATCATTCTCATTCCATAACTTCCCTGTCAGAAGGGTACATACCATTCCTTCCTGCGTTTTGTATTCACTTAAGTTTAGCAAATTCAATTTAATTCAGTAAATGTTAAGCACCTATTGTGATGCTAGACACTGGAATATTAAGAACCTTTCTGGAATATCAGAAAGCATTCTAATAAAAAATAAGGTGTACCCAAATGACTATAATTTAGAAAGTGATAAGTGAAAAAAAAATAATCCAAAGTGCTGTGAGATTTGAGTAGGAAAAAAAGATTTGGAATAGTAAGATTTTAAACATGAGAGCAATACTGTGTCTTACATTTGTATCATCCATAGCACTTTCCTCACACTTAGTAAATACTCTGCAAACAAATATTTATTGAGTGAATAGCATAAATTCTGTTTTTATTTAGTATTTCAAAACCACCTTCTTTGAGACTCCCATGTGAGACCAAGTTTGAAACCTGAATATATGAGGTATGAAATTAATGTGCATAGCGTACAGTATGACACTAAATCAGTAGGCTCAGGTCTTAAAATCACTTTTTTTTCCTAGAAAAATATGGCATGTTACGTGTTTAGAAGCTGTGGACATGGATTCACTTCATAAATGACATTTTTTAATATCATACATGTGTTTTAGTTTGCTAAATTGAACTATATGACAGGGGAAAGAACAGAAAAATTCTTTTACTGTTGATTCCATTTGTCGTTACACTGTCAATTGAGTAAGTTGATCAATTGCTGTCCTTTCTGTCCTCAGGTGGTCTCAGTCTCTGAATGCCTCTCATATGAGACCAGTTTTGAGTGTGATTCTAGAGTCTCCTCTTCATCATGCCCACAGACATTCTATTCATTCTAAGTAAACTGAGAAGGCATCCTTAATTGGCCTTCCTAGAACAGAATTCCTGCTCAGCTGGAATTAAACCTCCCTCCTCTTTGACATCTTTGTATTTTTTTAACCTCCCAATAAAACAGGGAAAAAAATATGTAATGCAGTGATCACTCCCTTCAGTTTAGATATGAAGCCCTTTTAAAAATATTTTTCCGTCAGTTTTCCTGCCAACTACATTTTTACCTGTTTGATAGTCCTAGTGTTCATTTCTCTTCTGATTAATAGCTTAGTTGACCATAATGAAAAACATTTACATTCAGTTATTTCCATAGCAACCAACTCCAACCCATCCATTCTTTGATATGGATTGTTCTTTTAAAGCAACAATAACCCCTTTTCAACCACATTGTTTAAACACATGGCACTGTCCATTATGGATTATTTAAGAGATTTCAAGAATAAATTTGACTATACACAATGCTTTCCTCTGTTTGCCCTTCCCTTTTCCCTAAGTTGTGACTCCACTGTATTGTGGAAAGGGTTCTAAACTTAGAATCAGGAGAAACCTAGGTTCAAAGCCTATGCCTAATACCAGCTGTGTTGACCCCCTGGACAAGTTAGCACTCAACCTCTGTGAATCTCAATTTTATCATCTGTAAAATAGGGAGGAAAATAATGAAGTACTTCTCTCAGAGTAGCTTTAAGGATCAAATAAGATAATGCATGTCCTTAACGTACTACATAAATGCCAACTAGTATTACTAGCTATTTGTGTGAAATGTTTCATTTGAGGAAAACAAACCAGAGAACATCACCACGCTTTTTGTTTTATTTAGATCTTAATAAACATTTACTTTACCTGTTTTTTCCCCCTGTTTAATAAACCCACTTGGTTGCTGAGGGAACCTGCCTCCTGTAGATTGGAAGGGAGGACCCTTGCTTCCACTTCAGAGAATGATCTCTACAGGGGACTATTGCCTGTTTACTACATGAAAACAAAAAGCCAGGGCTGAGTGCATACGGGGGGCACCATCAGGCCAAATCAAGCCTCTCCTACCTGTTGGTGAGCAAGACAAGAACTGCTGTGGGCCACTTGGTCGGTGCTCTCTCTACCCAAGTGGCATGAGGCCTAGAATATATGGCCCCTATGTTATTTCTCTCCCTGTTTTATCTGTTCTTTAATGATCTCAGGTGGATGATTGGAGCTAGAACAATTTTAATGAGCTTCAAAGGGTTGGAATAGCCAATAGAGTTTGCCAGCAACCCTAAAACAGAACCCTTAGGCAAACTGTTTGGCCCAGCCCAACATTGACTCAGTGGTGAAGACCTTGTGCCCCGAAAACAAAAGCAACCACTTATCTATTTGCTATGCAACACCCCAAAGTTAATTCAGTGGAATGTTGGTATAGCAATCACTTTACATTTGAGCCCACTCTCACCAGCGATTGAGGTGGTGGAGGGAAGAGTGTATTCAGATGTAAATGGTTTATGGAATGGAAGATGGAAGGATGTTTTTGGTTCTTATGATGTTTTTAAAGTAAATGTACTTTAATAAAAATGTGATGTTAATTGATTATCAGTGATCCTAAGGAGATACCAACTGGCATTGGGGTAAATTATATTGGGGAAATAATCACTGGCAATTACTATTGAGCAGAGTACAGTGGAATGGGAGCTTGAGCTAGCAACATTAGAAAGACCACTGAACCCGTTCAGGATACCCCTAGAATCCTAAGGGGGGGGAAGCATTGAAAGGCTGGGGACCCAGCCTCTCCACAGTGATGGGAAGTTGGGAGAGTAAGTCCAAAGTCTATGTTCCCTACAGAGAGAATTCACAGAAAACTAAGATGTGTTAAAGTAATAAAATTTACTGATTTTTTTTTAAGAGCCACAAATTTTTCACTCTTCTGAAGAGGAAGTTCTGTGAATATTTTAAGTGTGGAAAAATTATGAAAGATGTATCTCTTTCCCTTGGAATCTTGATGACTATTTCAGTGTAGGACGCCACCATTGTTGGTGTCTCCCCCTCTTCAGAACACCTATTTACTTACCTATGTACTTTTATTTCTTCCCCTGCCCATCTAGAATAATATGGTGCTCCTTGGGTGCAGAGATCGATTTGTTTTTGTGACTGGTACGTAACAGAGCTTAACATTGTTGAATTATATTGAATTGAAAAGGCAAACAGATTAGAATTCAAGATTGGTGTCTATAGTCCCAAAGTTACCTAGCACAGTGTTGGAAATATAGTAAACTTTGAAGTAGTTGTTCTTTAATTATTGACTAGTAGGGTTACTTCAGCTTCAAGCAGTCTGAATAATAAAACTTAGAACAGAGGAGAACTGTGGAGGATAATTTCTTTATATGAGTTCCCAAATGCCTCTCTTTACCTTTTCATTCAGGAGCTCAAATTGGCTGGCTAGAACTCCTAGGGAGATTTAGTTCATGAAATTCTGCATACAGTATATTTGGCTAGATCCACCATCTGGGTCTCCTTTTTTCCCCTTTACTTCATATTATTCCTGAATCATCTTGTTCTTTCCAGACTGAAAGCGCTTACTGAACATGAGATCCTTGTCAACATACTGCTAGAGACCAGATACAGAGGAAGGTCCCCAGCAGGCTGAGATGAATCCCTCTGATGACTTTATAGTCACAAGACCTGGTTTCAATATCCTGCCTCATTCACTTGCCTGTGTGACTCTTTACACAATGTACTTAACCTCTCTGGACTTCAGTTAGTTTATTGGGAAAATGAATAAGGAAGAAAAACAAATGATGTATCAGGGTACTAAGGGAAAATTTTGTGTGAAGAAAACAAGGAAACTGTGAGTGAGAGAAGTTACGCAAAGGAACTAAGCAAAATCCTAGCTAGTTTACTCTAATTCAGAAATCTGAGGCAAAAAAAATAATATGCATAAATCAGGTATGGAAAAGTCAAAGAATTCAGTAGAATGAATTAACACTTCATACAAAGAATGAAAGTAACACTTCATGTAAAGTTCTTGAGTGTGTAAACCAGTTCTCAAAAGACTATTAGAAAAAAAAAGTTTTTCAAGTTTATGGTTCTTATGGTCAGGCTGCTAATATCATTCCTAGATGAAAGAACTTTCAGAGTTATTACTGTTATATAGTTGCCACAGCCCTTACACTACTTGTGAAAGATCCTGAACTCTCCTTCAAAACAAAAAAGTTAAAACTTCATTTTTAGAGAGGTGACAGCTTGTATGCAGGATTTAGAAAAAGAGTTAAGATAGAAACTTTGAAACTCCTAAAGGTGAGTCAATTAGATCTCTGAGAAGACCCAACAAAGGAGCATTAGACATTTGGTCTCCATACTAAGGGATATGATGGACTCAGGGATTGTATCTCCCAAAAGGATGAAGGCTATGGTAAGAGTCTTAGAAGACTCCTCAACACTGCCCTCCCTTCAGAAAAAGTGGATAGAAATATCAAGAAACTTACCTCCTCTACTCAAAAACAGTATCCTATCCTTCTGGGATCTGGGGCAAATCCTAACTCTAAGTCCTGGAAATGCATTTCCTGAGAGATTACTATTTAATAAAAACTACTGGGAAGATTGGAGAATAGTATGGCAGAAACTGGGCATAGAGCAACATCTTACACCTATACCAAGATAAAGTCAAAATCAGTACATGATTTAGATGTAAAGATTAATACTACAGGCAAACCATGAAGAAGGGAAGAATTTATGACCAAACAAGACATAGACAATATTTATGAAATGCAAAATGGATAATTTTGATTACATTAAATTGAAAAGCTGTTGCACAGACAAAACCAATGCAGCCAAGATTAGGAGGGAAGCAGAAAACTGGGAAAGAATTTTTACAGCCAGTATCTCTGATGAAGGCTTCATTTCTAAAATATGTAGAGAACTGAGTCAAATTTATAAGAATACAAGTCATTCTCCAATTAATAAATGGTCAAAGGTGATGAACAGGCAGTCTTCAGAGGAAGAAATTAAAGCTATCTATAGTCACATGAAAAAATGTTCTAAATCACTATTGATTAGAGAAATGCAGATCAAAATGACTGAGTACCACATCACACCTGTCAGATTGGCTAACATGACAAAACAAGATGATGATAAATGTTAGAGAAGATGTGGGAAAATTGGAACACTAATGCATTGTTGGTGGAGTTGTGAATCGATCCAACCATCCTGGAGAGCAATTTGGAACTATACCCAAAGGACTATAAAATTGTGCATACCTTTTGACCCAGCAATACCACTTCTAGGTCTGTATCCCAAAGACATCATAAAAATGGGAAAAGGACCCACATGTACAAAAATATTTATAGCAGCTCTTATTGTGGTGGCAAAGAATTGGAAATGGAGGGGATGCCCATCAACTGGGGAATGACTGAACAAGTTGTGGTGTATGAATGTAATGGAATACTATTGTGCTATAAGAAATGATGAGCAGGCAGACTTCAGAAAAATCTGGAAAGACATATATGAACTGATGCTGAGTAAACGAGCAGAACCAGAAGAACATTGTACACAGTAACAGCCACATTGTGTGATGACTGACTTTGATAGACTAGGCTTTTCTTAGCAATGCAAGGATCTAAGACAACTTCAGAAGATTCATGATGGAAAAAGCTATCCACATCCAAAGGAAGAACTATGGAGTCGGAACGAAGATGGAAGCATACTATTTTCTCTTCTTTTCTTTTGTTGTTTTATTTCTTCTTTCTCAGGGTTCTTCTCATTAGTTCTAATTCTTCTATACATCATTGACTAATGTGAAAATATGCTTAATATGAATATATAAGTAGAACCTATATCAGATTACGTACTGTCTTGGGGAGGGGGGAAGTGAATGTTAAAAACTCAGAATAAGTTATTTAAAAATTTTTTAAAATGCATTTCCTGTGTTTCTTCATTGAAAGTAATGCCATATTCCTGACAGAATAAAAAAGGTATCTCCAACAGGATAAAATGGAGACAGCAGCAAAATGGACTTAGAATAGGATACTCTGTGACAAAAAAAAAAATTAGTCTATTAAGATTCTCAAAGAATCACAGATTAAAAGGCGTCTGAAAAGCATGCCAGTTGAGAATAAAAAGAAGTAAATAACATTTTTTAAAACTCCCCTAAAACAAGAAAGTACTCCAAAAACAGGATTTCAGAAAGAGAATTTATAAATCAAAGAAGAAAAGCAAGCAAAGAATATTAACCAAGCTTTTTTCAGTAAGACTGTGGTAAAGGAGAAAGAGATGAAAAAATATGAGCAGGTCATCAGTTATCTACTTTTCAATTTTACCATGCAGAATGATGTGACCAATGCAACATCTTAACTGCAAATTCAAAGAAGAAAGGAATGAAAGTACTATTCTATAAAGAAATGTTAAGCGTTCCACCATTTTTGGAAAGGAAAAAAGTTATGTCTCTTAAGTTTACATCTCAGCTGAGGGCTGTCATTAACTATATGGCCAAATACCTACAGCCTTTCATTTTTATGAGGCCTTAAGGGTTCCAAAGAAATTAATATACTGTAATTTACTATTACCCTTTCCTATCTCATCCTAACTTTTCGTTAGCTCTGTCCCTTCAAAATTTGATCTGAGGTATTATTTTAAGGTGGTTGTGGGGGAGGAGGGGAAGACATTGGGAAAGTTCGGCTGAGTGGCTGCCTGTAATCCACCATCCTTCCTTCTCTCTTAAAGCATCAACCTCTATCTATTGGTTCCTTTCCTACTACTTTCAAATATGCCCAAGTTTTCTCTTGCTTTAAGCTATACTCCTATATATCTGTCCTTCCTTTCTCAGCCAAATTCCTCGGAAGAGCTTCTTGCATGTTGTTTCCATTTCCTCTACTCTTACTCCTAATCTCAACTTCCCTCCTCATCACTCAACTGATGTGATCAAATTGATGGTTATGACCATCTTAATTGTCAAATCTGATTGTCTTTTTTTAGTCCTCATCCTTCTCAATCCATTTGTTGTATTTGACACTGTTGACCAACCTCTCCCCCAGGATGGTCTTTCCACACTGGTTCACTTCCTACCTATCTGACTTAACTTTCTTAGTCTCTCTTGCTGGCTCATTCATAACATGCCCCCTAACTGTGAGTGTTCCTCAAGATTGTGTCATAGGCCCTCTTCTCTTCTACGTACTCAGTAACTTCAGCAGCTCC
The DNA here is from genome assembly GCF_003287225.1 of Phascolarctos cinereus. Lineage (NCBI taxonomy): Eukaryota > Metazoa > Chordata > Mammalia > Diprotodontia > Phascolarctidae > Phascolarctos > Phascolarctos cinereus. The sequence goes on along the minus strand of NW_027555736.1, from coordinate 86,476,706 downwards.
TAGAGGTTTAATTTTCATCTGTATGTAATGACTCTTACACATTTATAGATCCAGCCCTAATGTTCTCCTATCTTCAGTCTCACATCACCAGTGGATGTATGTTGAACATTTCAAACTGTATGTCCCATAGACATCTCAAAGATCCAAACTGAATTATCTTTCCCTCCAAACTCTTCTTCCAAATTTCCCATTTTTGTTAAAGGTACCACCATACTTCCTGTGTCATGGAGATTATAATTAGCATTTACTTAGGTTCTTTGCCCTCACCATATCCAATCAGTTGCCAAATCTTGCCTTTTTTTCCTTCACAACACATTTTTCATTATACCCCTTTCTCCTTACTTAAAAAGCTACCACTTTAGTTCAAGTCCCTCATTACCTCATTACTCCATCGCCTTAGTTTGTTGTAATGACCTAATTGGTCTCCCTTCTTCAACTTTATCTCCACACCAGCATGTCCTCCATATTAAAATAATGTTCCTTAAGCACAGATCTGATCATGTTACTCTACTATTTGCTCAACTCCAGTGACTCCTTATTATTGCCTCTAGGACAAACTTTTAAAGACATAACATGACCTGCCCCTACAACTTCTCTTCCAATTTCTTTCTTCTCCCTTCTTTACAATGCAATACAGCTAAACTGGTCTTTTCAATGTTTTTTACTCATAACCCTGTATCTCCCATCTCTTTGCATTTTTACTAGCCTCCTTTCATTCCTGGAATGCACTCCTTCCTCACCTCTGCCCCATGAAATCACTTTTTTCCTTCAAGCTACAGCTCAAGCACTATCTTCTTGATTCCTCACCTCTACCACCCCCTGCTAATGTCCTCCCTCTCAAACTACCTGGTATTCAACCACTTCATATTTATTCCACACATATTTATACATGGATTTACCGTCTTCCTCATTACAACATAAGTTCTTTAAGAATAGGACCTCTTCATTATTTGGGTACTCTAGCGCAGTGCCTGGCACATAGGCTTAATTAGTTGATTAATTCTTCTGATCAGTGAGTGCATTCCCTAAATTGTCTTTCTCTCATTTCGTCTTTATCCTTACCCAGCCCTTTGAGAAAGAGTATACTTTTGAGTCTGTCTTTGCTAGTCAAAGCAGTTTTTAAGTTCTTCCATCAAGCTTATATAGAGGTTTAAGAGCTTTGGGCTACAATCTTATCTGTGCTCCACCTCCTCCAATATAAAGAACTGAACTTTTTCCTTCTTTTTCCTCCCTTCACAGTTTAATTTTATAGAGCTAACATCTAGTAATATAGCTTCTGTTTTAAAAGCTACAAAAAATTTTCATCCAAAATATTTAACCCTTGATCTTAGAAATATAACAACTTTAATAAGCTTTCATTTTGTCTATTTGACTCTTCAAAAATGGTGGAATTTTCAAGAATACTGAACCAGTTGGCAGTTTTGTTCTACTTTCTTCCTCCTGTTCCTCCCCTTTCAACTTTGACTTTTCAATAAGGATATATATTTCCAGCTGCTTTCCATGGCGAGGTTGGAGAAGTGGATAAGCAGTAACCCATTCATAAAATTTTATTTGCTCTTTCTTCACCTCAAGTTTTGGAACTGGAGGAATGTCGATAGGGATGCTATAAAAACGTCTTTCCTTGTGACTTTGCATAACTTTTCTCCCATATATCATGCGCTTTTGATGGTCTTTGATTTGCTTTGCCACTGATTCTCTCATCTGTTCTCTCGTTTTCTGGATGTCATTATCCTCTTTACTTTCTGCTGTCCAAATTCTGGGAGGAAATGTTTTCCTTGGGCTATCATGAGGGTATAGTATATATGTTTTGTTTCTAAGGTTTCTAGCATGTTTTGCTCTGTAAATATGCTTCTCTATCTGCTTTAGTTCTCTCTCATTTACTAAATAGTCCCATTTTTTTGGTGCCCATATTTTTTCTTCTTTAATTACTTCTGGCTCTTTGTATAGGCCAGGCACCTGTTCAGAAATAGACCTCTGGTATTCCTCCATAATTTCATCATGTCTCTTGGAATAATAAATCATAGCTTGGCTGAGCCAGTAGTCCAGGGATTCAGACTTGAGTTTACAGATGGCTTTATTCTCCTCTTGACATTTTTTAGCTAACAATCTTTGTGCAGCTCTACTATGTGTGCCACCTAAATTCTGTCAAAGTAAAGTATAGAATTTACAATAAAGAAGCTTTTCTCCAGAAAACACATTTTAAATATTTGCTTTCTATGGAGAATGCCAGGATCAGAGTGTTTTCTTACAATTGCTATAGAAGGAGACCTCTTTTATATTAGTGCAAGAATCTTTATGGTCACACTTCACTACCAAGTGTATCTCTCAAGCTTATTGGTCTGTGAGGCATCATCACCAAAAGTCAATAGGCAATTCTCCAAAAAAAAAAAATCCAATGTTGGATGATCACATATGAAAAATTTACAAAATAATATCACAGTTTACAAGTAGCTGGAAAGAACTGCCAGGAAAAAAACTTCCAATTAGAAGTTATAAGTTGGACTTCTAGACTTTTCAACCTATTGTTTATTTATTCTTCTGGTAGACTTTAAATTCCATGGTGATTTGGTATGGTAGTTTGCTTACCAATATCTTTTTCTCCAGAGGGGATCGGAGACCTCTGGCAATCCGAGGGTCTTGAATATTTTTGACCCAGGTTAACCTAGAAAATAAGGTAGAACCAGGCTAAGAGAAAAATCTTAGAAACTAAATGTTTACTAAAGTCTTTGGAACTGTCAAATGGTGCAACTTCGGAAATTAATATGATTTGATCAGTGAAAGTGACATTTAAAAAAGCAGCATTAACATCTCTGCCACTGCACCCTAAGGACCATAGGACTTACAGATAAAACCTTCGTTATGTTATGTCACCCATTCGAACGTGAGCTTCTTGAGAGCAGGAACTGGTTCACTTTTCCCAGGGTTTAGCACATAGTAAGAATGTAATAAATGCTTCATTCATTCATTCATTGTATACAGAAAACTAGCCTCTGAGTTATATGCCTTTGGTACATACTTTCCTGCGTGATTAAGCACCATTATATAATCTTTTAGTGTCCCAGGGAATTCACTAAAACTAAGTGAATGGGCAGGTGCTAATTTCCATTGGTAGTGGGAATTTCCTCAGGACCACAGATGCTGTCTAGTCCAACCATTTCATTTTACTGTTACCTATACCAATGGAAGAAAAAACAGATCCTGTTAAAAATTTTTCTAAAGGAAAAGGAAAAGTCTTTAAATGGTTTCTTAAGTGATAATGGGCCAAGAGGCATAATAATCTGCACGGTAATGATTAGGGCATTTCATTAGCCGACTGAAATATATTCTTGAGAAGACATATTGTTGCAGATAGAAAGCCAGCATCAGAATCAGAAAGTTTTATAAGTTCAAGACCTGCCTACATACTGGCTGTGTGACCCTGGGCAAGTCACTTAACCTAAGTGTCTTGGATAACTCTAAGATTATAAATTGCCAAGCTGCATTGATAGAAGGAATTGATTCATTGAGAGTTGCCAATATACCAATGAAAATACAGGTCTAGACCTTCCTTTCCCTACAAAAATATTTCCTGTTTTTTCCCTCAGGATAGACAACAGTTTCTCTAAAAGTCTCACAGCATGGTTATTTGCAGTTGGAGAAATAATTGTCCTTCCAAAGGAAGAGAACAAGAAACAAATCTATAACCTATCATCCTTTCTCCAAAAGGGAAATCTAGTGGTACTTACTGCTCTTGTGCACTTAATGTCAACCATTTTGAATCTTCAGCAGATTGGCAGGAAGATTGCAGCTCACTGTCCAAATGAGATCCTCCAGAGGTAGAAGTTTCTGTATGTGGAGGTATTTTGCTATCTTGAAAGAATTTCTTTTCTTTTGGTAGACATTCAGCAACTGACCTCTCTGCATTTAATTGCATATGCAGTATTTTTGCTTTCTGATGCTCTACTTTTAATGCCTTCTCTTCACTCAGTCTGTCCTCAACCCTAGACACTTAGATTCCCCTCCTCTTTCCTTCTGATTTGCTCTCTATTTTATACTCTGCCCCTAGTCTCCAAATCTGTTCTCTGTATGGTTTGTAGCAAATGGTTGCTTAGGATGAACATTTATTTGCTCTTGCCTTGGGTTTGTCTACAGGATAGATTAATGGCACTGTGAGGAAAGATCACAAACACTGCTTGTGTCATCATTGGCCAGGTTTGAAACAATTATGAAGTAGGGTGTTAAGGCATTAATGCACTAGTGTTGTGGCTGTGAGAGTAGAAATGAGGTGACATATCCAAGAGATGTTGGGAAGATAGACCTGACATTGACATTGGCAATTCTTCTACAATTGCAGATTGACACCTGCTTAGCAATTTGTAATTTTAAAGATTTGTCCATTATCACTGAAATGTTAATCAATTTGCCTAGAGCCATAACCAGTATGTACCAGTGGCAATACCCGAACATCCTTGAATCTATTCCCTCTTACTATGCCACATCACACTACCTCTCTCACACTACATTATAAAATAGTAAGCATTAAAACTACTTATTAATGCTTGAAAACCAGGAAATAAGGTTGGTGAAATAGACTAAAAAAGTACGACCAGATTCAGAGCTCGGCACAGCAGAGCAGAGTGGAGAGGAGTAGACCAAAGCAAAGAAGAGGAGAGTACCACAAGGGAGACATGGAGAATCATTTCAAGTATGAGGATTATAAGAAAACTGCTGAGTAGCTATTATCCCAAACTAAATATCAACCTGAAATTGCAGTGATCTGTGGTTCTGAATTGGGGGAGCTGGCAAATAGACTGACCCAACTCCAGGCCTTTGACTACAATGAGATACCCAGCTTTCCTCAAAGCACAGTACCAGGACACGCAGGATGGCTGGTATTTGGATTCTTAAATGACAAGTGCTGTGTGATGATACAGGGCTGATTCCACCCTTGTGAAGGCTACCCACTCTGGAAGGTAGCATTCCATGTGAGGGTTTTTCAACTTATGAATGTGCACACCTTAATTGTCACCAATGCTGCTGGTGGGCTGAACCCTGAATATAAAGTTGGGGATGTTATGCTGATCCAAGATCATATCAACTCAGAGGCCCCAATGATGAGAGGTTTGGAGAAAGGTTTCTTCCCATGTCTGATGCCTACGTCAGCATTCTGAGACAGAAGGCCCATTGCATATGGAAGCAAATGGAACAGGAACGACCACTGCAGGAAGGAACTTTGAAACCATTGCAGAGTGTCAGTTTCTGCAGAAACTAGGGTCTGATGCTGTTGGCATGAGTACAGTACCAGAGGTGATAGTGGCCAGGCATTGTAGCATTCCAGTCTTTGGATTCTCCCTCATTATGAACGAATTAGTATTGGATCATGAAAGCTAGGAGACCACCAATCACAAAGAGGTACTGGTGACTGGGCTCCTGGCTGCTGAGAAGTTGGAGCAACTTGTCTGTACTCTTGTGTAAAACATGCAGCCACCTTCTGAGAAGACTTTTTGACCCACAGGCTGCCTGGCGTCTCCTTTCCCGGCTACCCACTTTGTATTCCAGACAGTGGCCAGCTTTGCCTCTTTGCTTTGAGCCATTTAGCTTTTTGGCCTGAGATTGTGGTAGAGAAGTGAGAAATATTTGTTTTCCACCTCCTTGGAATATCTACTTATCCTTTCAGGCCCTTCCTAATGGTACCTAATTCTTTTTTATTCCATTTGTCCCTTCCCCACCATGGAAAGCTGGATCATTCTATTGTAGCTCCTACCCACAGCCAATATCCTAACATCCTTCATTCTACCTCCAGTAGACTCGTCTAGGGATTAAGTCCACTTTACAGTAAGATTAGTGCTAACATTTTGAGAAGACCACTCATACATTCCCTAAGGCCTCATTTTGCCATCCTATGACTTCTAAGGTCCTTTGTGGTCCAGACCAGTGGGTATCACAAATTTAGTACTATGTGGGAATAAAAAGACAGACAGAAATGTTTCTGCCTTTCTATGCTGAATGCTTGACTGGATGAGAAACAACAGTTTAGGCTATAAGAATGTGTAAGTATGATGATGACAAAAGGTATACTGGCTTCTTAGACAATAAATAATGGATGTTTCACTGGCTGTATATTAAAAAAAAAAGACCAGTTGAACACATAACCTAGGGGCTCAGTCAACCCAAGAACACAAACTAATGAGGGAAGAAATCCCTATTCAAGAACAACCAGTGGGAAAACTGACAGAAATTGGGCTTAGATCAACATCTTATCAAAAAGCTTCATGGATAAATGGCCTTAACATAAAATGCCACATTATAAAAACAAAGAGAATATAAGTATCTTTCATATTTACAGTTTTGGAAATAATTCATACCAAAACAAAGAATAGAGTATTTGAACAAAGAAAATCAATTGACTTAGAATAAGAAAAGAAACTCACCTTTGGGGAAAAAATCTTCATATCAAATAGTCCTATTAAAGGTCTGATGCCCAAGATATATACAGAATTCATTATATACGTATGTGTGTGTATATATATACACACACACACACACACACACATATAATCAAAAGCCATTCTCTAATAGATAAGTGATCAACAGATATGAACAGTTTTTAAAAGATGACATACAAATGGTTAACAACCATATAAAAATGTTCTAAATTACTAGTAATAATGGCAGCTGAGTGGCTCACTAGATATAACCCTAGGCCTAGAGTTAACAAAACCTGAGTTCAAATCCACCCTCAGACACTTACTAGTTGTGTGATCCAGGACAAGCCACTTAACCTCTGAGTCAGTTTCCTCATCTGTAAAATGGGAAGAATAATAAAACCTTCCTCCCAGGGTGGTTGTGAGGATCAAATGAGATAATAATTGTAAAGTGTTTAGCTAAGTGCCTAGCACATAGTAAGTACTACATAAAGGTTAGCTATTATTAGTATTATTAAATAAATATCTAAGAAATCGTGAGGTTTCACCTCTCTTCAAAGTGACAAACATGATAAAAGATGAAAGTAGTCGTTATTGAAAGGTCTTATGAAAAGCACATTAAAACTGTTGGGTTGTGAATTGATCCAAACTTTCTGAAAAATAATTTGGAACTATGCTAGAAAAATGAAGTATTTGACATTAGTGATACCACTACAAGAAATGTACAAAAAGAAATTCTAAGAGGGAAATTTTGTATATATGACAAAATATTTATAGAAGCATTTTTTAAGTAGCCAGAAACTTGAAATCAGAAGGGTGCACCTTGTCTAGGGAATGGGTAAGAAAGTTGTGGTATATGAATATAAATATACTGAAATAATAGTGAACCCTAAGAAATGACAAATATTAAATCAGAAGGTCTTAGGAAAATATGTTTGAATGAATACAAAATAAAGTAAGCAGAGCCAAAAGAACAATATACATAATGGCTACAATAATGTAAAGTAAAACATGAAAACACTTCAGAACTCAATAAGCAATCTTAATTCCAGAGTATTGATGATATAAATATACCTCAGTCAGTCATTCAATAAACATTTAAATGCCTCCTATGTGCTGGGCACTATGCTAAGTGCTAATGATACAAAGAAAAACAAAAACCATTCCCTACTCTTAAGCTCAGTCTGAGGGAGATAATATGCTAATAACTATGTACAAACAAGTTATATGTAAATTTTTTTTAAATCAAGTTATATGCAGGATAAACTGGACATAAACAAGAGAGGCACTAGAATTAAGGAGCATCTCAGTAGAGAGGTCTTGTACTATGGAAGCAGAATACCCTCAGACACGGTCAATGACTTTTTGTTACATAAAAATTCTGTAAGGGACAAGTAATGCGAAATGATATAAAAGAAGAACAATAAACAAAAAATAAAATTGAAGTAAGCACTATCTATAGCAATCACCTGAGCTACCATTCTAATAAGCTTGTCAAAATGAAATAAAGTGAGTTTGGCAAATTTGCTTTTTATGAAGCAGAGCTGGCTCTTACCAGTTTTCCATGGTGTATTCTTATGAAAATATCACCTCTCTCTCCTTCTACTAAGTTTCACACAAATAAAAAGAGTAGATTTGGAGTCCAAGGACCTGTATTCAGACCCCGCTTCTGCCATTTACTGCCAACCTCTTCCTAGCTCCAATTCTAGAATTTTGTCTACTATACCATGCTACTCAAGGAAGAGGCAAGCAGTTTATCTGAGCCAGACTACAAACTAATTGAGGACAATCAAACATGTTCATACCATAACCCTACTTATCTTAAGTTTCAGTTATCTTTTAACTGTTTTCACTCTGTACTTACTATTCTGAAGATAATCCTGCTTAATAGAGGAAGAGATGCAGAATAGCTGAATAGTTCTGCTTTCTTTCTCATATTTATTTTCCTTGTATCATCCAAGTGAAATAGGATTCCTATTTCTACAATGAACTTCCTCTTGCCTGTAACATACCTTATTTCTTCTTTTTAAATTTAATTTTTTCTCAATTAACAAAAATCTAGTTTCTTTTTTTTTCTCAGTTAGCTGTTTTCCTTCTAATTTTAATACTGGTTTTGTTTGTACAATAATTTTTTAATTTTATGTAATCAAAATTGTTCATTTTATTTTCCATGATCCTCTCCATCCCTTTTTTGGGCATGAACTCTTCTCTTATCCATAATTGTTAAAGATATTTTTTCCTTGCTTCTCTAAAACAAGATCTAAAGGATCTTAAAAATAATATCCAAGTCATGTGTCTATACATGGTATGAAATACAGATCTAAACCTAATTTTTGCTAGACTGCTTCTTAGTCGGCCTAGCAGTTTTTGTCAAATAGTGAGTGAGTCTTTAACCAAATAGTAGCCAAAGACTTTGGGTTTGTCAAACACTATGTTACTTTGTTTTCTTCCATATGTTGTGTTCCTAATTTGTTCCACTGATCAACCTTTTTATGTTTAATCATTATCAAAAAGTTTTGATGACTATAGCTTTCTAGTGCTAGGTCCTTTTTTTCCCACCTTTTTTTTTTTTATTTCCCTTGAGATTCCTGAACCTTTGTTCTTCCAAATGAATTTATTCTCTCTAGCTCTTCAAAATAATCTTTTGGTCAAGTGAACAAGCATTTTTTAAGTGCCTACTATGTGCCATGAACTGTACTATATACTGGGGATATGAAGAAAAGTAAAAAATAGACCTTGATCTCAAGGAGCTCAACAGTCAATTGGGAGACATGATATGCTAACAACTATGTATAAATAAGATATATACAGGATAAATTGAAATAATTTCAGAGAGAATCCCTATTAAGCACTAGAAAGGCTTCTTACAGAAGCTAGAATTTTAACTGGAAATTCAAGGAAGCTAGGAGGCAGAGAGGAGAGAGGAGAGAACTCCAGGTGTGGGGAACAGCAAGTGAAAATTCATGGAGTTGGATTATAGAGTGTCTTAAGGAACAGGAAGGATGCCAATGTCACTGGATAAATAAAGTATATGGAGGAGAATAAGATGTAAGAAGAATGTAAAGATCGAAAGGAATCTGGTTATGAAAGGTTTTAAAAGCCAAAGAATGCATTTATGTGATCCTGAAACTAATTGGAAGTCTCTATAATTTATTGAATGGGGGAAATAATATAGTCAGACCTGCACTTTAGGAAAACCAATTTGAAAACTAAATGGAGGATAGATTGTAAAGTGGGGAGAGACCTAAGGCAGGGCATCCAAGTGTCACGCTATTTGTAATAGCCTAGGTGTAAGGTGATGAAGGCCTGCACCAGGATGGTAACAGTATTAAAAGAGAGAAGGGGGCATATACAGAGATGTGATGAACGTAAAACCAACAGGATTTGTCAACTGATTGGAAAAGGGGGGTTGATAATGTGACAAATTAAAGATGATACTGAGGGTGTGAGCTTAGGTGATGGTGGTGCCTCAACAGTAATTGGGTTATAGTTTGGTATGGCATTGAATAAGTAAATTACTACAGGTAGTATTTTCATTTTCAATTATATTGGCATTGTGTGACCATGTGTAATTAATATTTCTTCCTTAATTTAGTTCTATATTTCTCTAAAGAGCATTTTATAATTGTATTCATATATTCTTCTTTGTGTTGGTAGACACCCAAATATTTTATACATTCTATAATTATTTTGAGAAGTTTTTCTATCTCTTCCTGATAAGTTTTGTTGGTAATACACAGATATACTGATGATATGTGGATTTATTTTATATACTTCAGCTCTGTCGAAGTTATTTCATCAATTTTTAGTTTACTCTTTTGGGTTCTATAGATCGGGGATTCTTAACCTGGGATCTGTGCAAATTTTTCATAAAACATTATCTCAATATAATTGCTTTCCTCTGTAATCCTGTGTATGTTATTTTATGCATTTAAAAATATCATACTGAAAAGAGGTCCATATGCTTCACAAAACTCTCAAAGGGGTCAGTCATATAAAATAAGTTAAGAATTCCTACTCTATATAGACCATCATTTCATCTGCAAAAAAGCAGTAGTTGTTTTCTCTTTGTTCATGTTTATTCCCTCAATTTCTTTTTCATGTCTTACGGCTATAATTAGCATTTCTAACACTACATCAGACAGAAGTGGCGATAATGTGCTTTATCCGTAATCTTATTAGACCTTTGTCTCTGTCCATTAAATATAATGCTGGCTTTTGTTTTTAGATAGATACTATTTATTACATTAAGGAAAAGTCCATTTATTCACTTTCTAGGGACTTAGCTATAAGTATTGTATCTTGTGAAAAGCCTTTTCCACATTTATTGAGATATTCATATGGTTTTTATATTTACATGTCTTATGTATATATATATATATATATATATATATATATATATATATCATATACATATATATAGTTGATAGTTTTACTAATGTTGAATTAACCTCACATTTCTGGTGTAACTACATCCTGGCTAGATTGTATGATCTTTTTTATATGTTTTTATAGCATATTTGATAAAATTTTATTTAAAAATTTTATGTCAATGTTCATTGAGGATTTTGATCTATATAGTTTTCCTTTCTCTCTCTTGGTTCTTTCTGGTTTAGTTGGCAAGACCATGTTTGTATTATAGAAGGAATTTGGTAGAAACTCTTCCCTTTAAAAAAATGTTTTATGTAATATTGGAATTAATTGTTCTTTGAATGCTTGATAGAATTTGCTTGTACATGGTCCCAGGGGTTTTCTTTGGGAGTTCATATATAGCTTATTACAAATTCTTATGATATTGGGTTATTTAAATGCTCTATTTCTTATCCTGCTAATCTGGGCATTGAAAAATTTTACAAACATCTATCAGCTTCATTAAGTTGCCAATTTTATTGGCATATAAATGTGCAAAGTAATTACTAATGATTTCCATTATTTCCTCATTTGTTGTGATTTCTCCTTTTTACATCTTTTGATACTGGTAATTTGGTTTGCCTGTTTCTTTTAAAAATCAGATTAGCTAATGATTTATCTTCCCTCTTACTCCCCAAAAAGAAATAGCTCTTCATTTGTTTTTTTCTTTCAATTTTATTAATCGCTTACTTGATTTTTAGAATTTTTATACTGGTGTTTTACTGAGGCTTTAAATTTTTTTTGTTTTCTAGGTTGTTTTTATAGTTACATAATCACTTCATTGATCTGTTCCTTCTTTCTTGTTTAACAAAAATGTTCAGAGACATAAATTTTCCCTTAAGTACTATTTTGGCTGTATTCCCAAAATGTCAGTATATTGTCTCACTGCTGTTATGATCCTTAGTGAAATTATCTGTGGTTTCTATTTTTTGTTCTTTGACCTGTACTATACAATTCTGTTATTTAGTATTTAATTAATTTTAATCCTGCAGTGGCCCTTATTAAATGTAACTTTATTCTATGGTGGTCAGTAAATCATGTTTAATATTTCTGCTTTTGTGCATTTGTGAGGTTCTTATGCCCTAATACATGGTCAATGTTTCTAAAGGCTTCATGCACAGTTGATAAATATGTATGCTCCCATTTTCATTCAGTAATTGCGGGGATTCTATCATATCTAACTTCCAAAAATCTATTCAGGCTTAGCTTTTTTCTTGTTTATTTGTTTGTTAGATTTGTCTAAGGGGTATATTAGAATCTCTTCTAATAATAGTTTTACTGTATTTCTCCCTATAACTTGTTTACCTTTTCCTTTACTTTTTTTTTTAATGCTATGGCATTGGGTACATATATATTAACATTAATTCATTTTGTATTCTTTTAGCACAATGAATTATTATCTTTTAATTGAGCCTGTTTTTGCTGCTACTTTATCTAAGATTATGATTGATACCCCTATCTTTTTAAGTTCAGATGAAGTACAATAGATATTGCTCTAGCCCCTTGTTTGAACTCTGTTGGGGATTTTTATGTTCCAAAAGTATTTCTTCTAAATGCCATGTTTATTGTTAGATTCTGCTTCCTAATCCATTTTGCTTTCAACTTTCCATTGTTATAGTGAGTTAATCTCATCCACATTAACAGTTATGATCACTCTTCATTCTATTCTCTTACATTCTCTTAGAAGAATGTAAATACTTCATTCTTATTTAGTCCCTTTTGATAGCCCCCTCTTTCTTACCAATGCATGTTTCTCTGACTTCCATGTTTGTTTTTCAAAGTTTCTTCCCAGCTCTGGCCTTTTCATCAGGAATGACTGAAAGTCCTCTATTTTATTAAAGATACATTTTCTCCTTTGTAGGATTATACTGAGTTTGGGGCAATAGGTTACTTGGGGTTATAAGTCTATATTTTCTGCCTTTTGGAAAGCCATATTCCATTTATTCTGCTCCTTTAAAAAATCTTATGTGACCCTGAATTTGGCTCTTTGGTACTTAAAATCTTTGAAGCTGCTTGCAGTATTTTCTTTTTGACTGGTAGTTTTAGATTTTGGCTATAATATTTCTGGGAATTTTCATTTTGGTATTTCTTTCAGGAGGTGACTGGTGGATTCTTTCTATTTTCACATTGCCATTTGGTTCTAATAGCTATGGGCATTTTCTTTCATGATTTCTTGAAATATTCAAGCCTTTTTTTTGGTCATGGATTCCAAGTAGTCCAATAATTCTTCAGTCTTCTCGTTGATCTAATTTTGAGGTCATTTGTTTTGTTTTGTTTATGAGACACCTTATATTTTGCTCTATTTAATATTTTGACTTTGTTTTAATATTTCTTCTTGTCTCATGACTCACTAACTGTTGTTTGATCCACGCAACTTTTCAAGGTTATCTGTTGCTTAGGAAAAGTTTTGTACCTCTTGTATTAAGCTATTAATTTTCCTTCAGAGTCTTTCTTCTAAAACTTTTTCTTTGCCAATTCTTTCTTCTAATGTTATTTCATTTATAATTTTTAAAATTTTACTTGACTTTTGCTTTAGTTCTCCAAGAATTCTAGCTGAACTTATATTTAACCTGTGTAGGCTTTGCTTATATTTTTGGAATCATTCTCTTCCTCAAGGTTTGTTCTTAGGGATCTTGGTCACCATAATAGCACTTTATAATGGGAGCCTTTTTTTTGGGGGGGTTTACTCTTTCCTCTGGCCTTACTTTTTGAATGGAGCCTTTGTTAGGGCCGGGCTCTGTAAGACATCCTGCAGGGAATGTCTTAGTTTAGTCATAATTTGTATTGCCTTGGGACCACGTGGCTGCTTTCTCTGGATATTGAGTGCTAGGCTCTTCAGGCCACAGACCAGCAGACTTTTAGTGGGCCCAAATTAATCTGTAAAAACATAGTATCCCAACTGCTAAATGATCTTGTAATATTTAAGCATTTTTGAAAATGGTGTTGATTGAGGCTCCCAGACATTTAGGGGTCATAAATTAACTCCACTACTGTCCCAAGCCTATTGTTTCTTAAAGGATAGTCCTGTGAGTTGATACCTGCAGAGACATAAACTCCTGATTAGCTGAGACCTTTAAGATCCTGACTGGACAGACTTTGGAATAAGTATTAATTTTTAAAATTAATTATTTTTAGCTTTCAACAATCACTTTCATAGGCTTTTGAGTTTTAAATTTTCTCCCCTTCCTTCCCTCCCTAAGGTATGCAATCTGATATAGGCTCTACATATACATTCCTATTAAACATATTTTCACATTAGTCATGTTGTAAAGAATTAGAACCAAAATGAGGAACCACAAGAAACAAAACAAAACACAAGAAAAAAAAGCAAATAGTATGCTTCCATCTGCATTCAAACTTTATAGTTCTTTCTCTAGATGTGGATAACATTCTCCATCTTGTCTTAGATCCTTGCATTGCTAAGAAAAGCCTAGTCTATCAAAGTCAGTCATCACACAATGTGGCTGTTACTGTGTACAATGTTCTCCTGGTTCTGCTCATTTCACTCAGCATCAGTTCATATAAGTCTTTCCAGATTTTTCTGAAGTCTGCCTGCTCATCATTTCTTATAGCACAATAGTATTCCATTACATTTATACACCACAACTTGTTCAGCCATTCCCTGGTTGATGGGCATCCCCTCCATTTCCAATTCTTTGCCACCACAAAAAGAGCTGCTGTAAAAATGTTTGTACATGTGGGTACTTTTCCCATTTTTATGATGTCTTTGGGATACAGACCTAGAAGTGGTATTGCTGGGTCAAAGGGTGTGCACATCTTTATAGCCCTTTGTGCATAGTTCAAAATTGATCTCTAAAATGGTTGGATCAGTCCACAACTTCAACAATGCATTAGTGTTCCAATTTTTCCACATCTTCTCCAACATTTGTTATTTTCCTGTTTTGTCATGTTAGCCAATCTGATAGGTTCAATGTGGTACCCCAGAATTGTTTTGATTTGCATTTCTCTATTCAATAGGTTTAGAGCATTTTTTCACATGACTACAGATAGCTTTAATTTCTTCCTCTGAAAATTGCCTGTTCATATCCTTTGACCATTTATCAGTTGGGGAATGACTTGTATTCTTATAAATTTGACTTCTCTATATATTTTACAAATGAAGCCTTTATCAGAGATACTGGTTGTAAAAATTCTTTCCCAGTTTTCTGCTTCCGTCCTAACCTTGTTTGCATTGACTTTGTGCAAAAACTTTCAATTTAATGTAATCAAAATTATCCATTTTGTATTTCATAAATGTTCTCTATCTTGTTTGGTCATAAATTCTTCTGTTCTCCATAAATATTGACAGGTAAACTGTTCCTTGCTCTCCCAGTTTGCTTATAGTATCAGCCTAAGTATTAATTTTTAAATGTTAAGATGAAGATTACCTAGGAGCCCTGAGATACATGGAGGAGCTTGCCCTCTTCAACATGTTCCTTTATTCCCAGTTCCTGTACCCCAAAGATTGCTAAGAACAGATTTCCCTTATAAAATCTTCCTTTCTTGATCTCAAAAAGCTCACTTACTCTTTAAGTATTGTTTTGTCTGTTCTAATCTGTATAAATTCACTGATTCCTATTTACTGTTTGCTTGGATAAATGGGTTTGTTCATTATCTGATATTTTTTGTGTACCAAGCCATTTGGTAAGAGGGAGCTAAGCTGCCCAAAGTAATTGCTAACTTCCCCTTTAGAGCAACTGTGGAAAGCAGTTTTTATTCTAAACCAGGGGTGGGGAACCTGCAGCCCTGAAGCCACATGTGGCCTTCTAGGTCCTCAAGTGTGGCCCTTTGACCCAATCCAAACTTCATAGAACAAATCCCCTTAATAAACAGATTTGTTCATAAAACTTGGACTCAGTCAAAAGGCCACACCCTAGGACCTAGAAAGCCACATGTGGCCTCAAGGCCGCAGGTTCCCCACCTTGTTCTAAATCCTTACAAAAACCTTGTACCTCTACATGACCACAGCTATCCTCTTTCCCACTTCACCCCCCAGGCTACTGGTAGTACAGCCACAGCCCTCCCACCCATAGACAATCATTGCAATAATCCAGGTAAGAGGTGATAAATGACTGGACTAAGACTGGGAGAAGCTATAAGGAGCCAGATACTAAAGATATTATGAAGACAGAAGCAGTAAGATTTGGAAACTAACAAACTGGGTGGTGCCTCCAAAAGAACTAGGAAAGTTTGGAAAGCTGATGGGTCTCAGGGAAAAAATGAGTTCAGTTTTCATGTTGAGATATCTCCATAACATCTAATTTGAGATAGTTTGAAATATCCAATAGGTTAATTAGTGACAGAGGACTGAAGTTCGGGGGGAGGAACCGAATATAAAGATGTGAGTCATCTGCACAAAGATCCGTGAAGACTCTGGGTAAATGACCTAAATGAAGTTAAAGGACCATAAAATATAATATTGGAAGAATCAATAAAAACGACAGACAATTATGTAACAGATACGGCAGTGAATCTGTTTAATCATAAGAAAGCAAGGCAGCTTCATAAACAATAATATAAAATACATATAAACAAAAAAAACTAAACATCTGATTCTCTGAAAAACACGTTTCATAATACAATAAATGATATATGCTTCTTTCCACCTGAGGTGCCAATTTTCGTTTGGGATACCTAGAAATAAGGAATAATCAATCAAAACACAAATTCAAATGAAATCCAATTAATATAGCTTAGTTTGCTGGATTATGAGGAAAGCCCTACAGAGGTACAAAAGCCAAAGCAAATGACATGCCAAGCATCCTATTCTCTCTGATTTTTATACAGGCCAAAACAAAAATCAGTAATAGCCTTATGGCAGGAAAAGAGTTTACACAAAAGAAACTTAAGGGTCATGAAAAGGGTAATCCCATTTGATTTGCCTCACTGATAGTAGCAATGTTCATAGCTGATAGTATATACTAAGCATTGTTCTTTTTCAGTACAAGCTGTCTTCTCACTGGCTCTGTGCGCTTTCCAAGTCATTGCCTAGCTGCTGTCTAGAAGGGGTCCCTCCCAAGAAGCCAGGGAAACACAGCTTTCCTCAACAGCTTACTGAAACAACAGTAAGCTTTACCCAAAAAGAAATAAAAAAGGCATTGATGGCTGGTGATGACAACTATTACTGGGTTCCTAGCATTCATTTACTCGAGTGAAATTGCTATGGTCTGGCAGAGTCCTTGCAGGGCCCTCCTTTTTCCCAACTCCAAATTTCTGGTGCTGTTCCCACTTTCGTTGGCAGACATGCAGCAGGGTAACTGAAAATAAAACATTCATCTACGTGGCTGTCAAAAGTTGTAGATATGAAAAACGATACTCTTATAAGATTGGAAAGCAAAAATGTTAATAGCTAAATTACATTTTAGTAGTAATATAATGGTCAGTAATTAATAGCAAAATATTAAAATGTGCCTCAAACAACAAAAATGTAATTTCAACCCATTTCTAAAGATTGCTACTAAAGTTGAGGGTCTAAATTGTGCAATAATCAGCAAATGGAAAGCTTTTCTTAAACCATTTGGTGACCGATTTCATTACAGAAAAATTTTAATCCATAAAAACATTTTATAATGAGAAACTAAAAAATAGCTCCGTTTGCAAATACAATTCATTGTAACTAGATATTTATAAATTATCTATGAACAATTTCCAAAGTTACTGTGTCATGTAACAATGAAAACTAAATATGACATCAAAATATCCCTTAATTTTAAAGGTTTTATAGTAACTACCAGGTAATAAAGAGTGATATTAGGGAAGAAAAAAGGGAAGAATGGAATATTTAGAAGTATAACCAAAGTCTCTCTTCCCTAATCTTCACCTTTTAATTTGAAGCTTTCTCTTTGTAAGAGTAGAAAAAGGAATCAATTCAAGTTGTGGGAAGATCAAACGTTTTGGTACTCCTTCAAGACGACAAATTTCTGCTTTACCTTCTTTTAACATGGATATAATTTTCTCTGTCAGAATCACCATACAGTTCTGTCCAAAGCATAAACCTAGCTGATAATGTTTGTCCTGCCAGTGGCCTATAGTCAACAAGACAATGTTATGACAAAAGAAGATGAAGGAGACCCACATCAACTACAGGAACATAAAACTAGAGAAGACAGAGCCGATTACCTCAGTGGTATAGGTCATACAGGAAAGTAGTTTTGGATGCCAAATAACATGCAACCATACCTTTGAAAGCTTGGATTTTACTCGCTACAGCACGTAGGAGGGATCATAGGCTGCGAAATTTCAAAAGTTCTCACAATGTCCTGGTAGAAAAATGAACATTGAAGAAAATGCCATTCACCTTGAAACCAATGAAGACAGTCAAGATTTGGGGAGCAGAAGACGTGTACTTTACCTTCCAGTCTTGATAACTCAGTGATATAACGTCTTGGTGCCTGATCTGGGTACTTTGCTGTTCACTTTCCTCATCACCCTGGGTAACAGGCTCTATTAGAAAAGAGAACATTTTCAAAAGTGATTAAATCAGAAGAGCATTTCACCAATAACAGGATTGTAAACTTTAAAGGCATTTGTTACTGAATTAAGTATTTACGTGCCACTCTGTTTAATTTCAAACATACTTAATAATCCAATCCAATGGCATGGCACGTGTCAATATAGTCTCAATTTACCGCAACTACAATATGAATTTGGATCAGCTAGGGGATGCAGTGGATAGAGGACTGGCCCTGGAGTCAGAAGGACCAGAGTTCAAATCTACCTCAGATACATATTGGCTGTGTGACCGTGGGCAAGCCACTTAACCCCAACTGCACCCCACTCCACCAAATGACAATATGAATTTACCTCCTTTTATTTTCAACAGTAATTGGGTATTAGATAAATAATTATTTTTCCCCCTACAAACAAACTGAGTGTCTACAGAATGCATGGAAATACAAAAGGCACTTTAGGTGAAACTAAGGAAGGAGAGAACACTATCACTGATGTTAAGGAATTTATGATATAAGTTGGCTAAAACAAGAGGAAAATTTCAAAACAGTATATAAGTGCACACAAGAACATATATTATGAGACATACATGTATGTCTGGGAGTTTAAAGAAAATGAAATACAGCAGAGTGATTAGGTTAGCCTTTCTCAAGACATGGGTTTGGAGTTACATATTATAGGAAATAATGGATATGGATTAGTAGAATAAAAAGGAATGAGTTCTAAGTGACGAAAATGGCTTAAGTAAAGCCATTACTTAAAGTAATCTGAAAATTACTAACAGTGCCTGAAGGGGTGGGGCAAACAAATTGGCCAGGATGGAAAAAAAGAACTATTCTGGGTAGTAATCAGATTGAATAGGCAAAGAGGAAATGTGTTTAACATACAGATTTATTGAGCCAGCAAGTTTCTTGATGTGTGATAGGTAATGGGAAACCTTTTTGGCTTAAGTAATAAAAAGACATGATGGAAATTA
Source organism: Phascolarctos cinereus (assembly GCF_003287225.1). Classification (NCBI taxonomy): domain Eukaryota; kingdom Metazoa; phylum Chordata; class Mammalia; order Diprotodontia; family Phascolarctidae; genus Phascolarctos; species Phascolarctos cinereus. Next base: position 86,457,467 of record NW_027555736.1, on the reverse strand, counting down.
TTCAATATAAAGGGGTTTGGAGTAGGCAAGACAAATGGATTAGACACTTATACCACTGACAGCTTGAGGTAAGAAGACTTGGACTAAAAGTATTACTCCAAGTAATGGATTTCATCCAACCTCGTCCAAGAGAAATTGTGGGGGAAGAAAAGACAGGACTCTGTGATAATCAAATTAAAATGTAAGGGAGAATTAGCAGACTAGGAGCAGAACACTCCATGGTTATGTGCATGAAGGGCTTGGACGACTATAGTTTGATTAAAAGCAAAAGGAAAATTAGGAAATGGTGCTTGTTTGGGGTAAGATAACGACTGGTTCAGTTTTCCACAGGCTAAGTTTCAGGTAGTGATATCCTATGAGCAACTGCAAATTTGAGAATGCAGATGGAGAAGAGCAGACAATCAATAAATTAGCCCCAACAAACTGTATTTAAAGACTGAAGGAAAAGGTGCCAGAAAAAACAAGGAATAGAGAAAAAGGAAGAAAATTTAAAATTTTAAGGAAATTTTACCACCTTTTAGAGGAAGAGTATAAATAAGCATTTACATACATAGAGCCTATATGTTGCCAGGCATTGTGCTAAGTGTTTTTTTACAAATGTTATCTCATTTGAGCCTCACAAGAACCCTGGGAAATAGGGGATATTATTATGTACAATTTATAGTTGAGAAAACTGAGGCAGACAAAGGTTAAGTGACTTAACCAGGGTCACAGGCTGGATTTGAATGCAGGTCTTCCTGACTCTAGGCCCAGAGCTCTATTCAGTTATTTTAGCTCTCATATGATAAAGATAATAGTAATATGAAGATGTATTTTACCTATAATTATGTTTATTGTTTTTAACTAATCTTGTATTTCAGTTTTCAGCTGTTAAGCATTATGTAATAATGAAATAAAAGTGTAAACCTTGCAATAAAACTCATCTGCTTTTAACAAAATAAAAATTTGTCATCTTTAATTAAAAAGGCCAAGTCTCCACAAACTAAATTTTTTAAACAGAATCATTACCTATTATTGGCAGTTTATCTTGGTCAAGCCTTATTCTTGCAAAACCATCCTAAAATACAAACGTGATACATAATTTTTACTACCTGTTATTAAGATGAGACATCATTACTTATTTTCACCACACATCTCTCAAATGGTAGCAATATGGCATTAGAAAACAGAGGTAACAGTACATATAAAGACTAAGAAACAAGATTTTCCTTAACTTTCCTGTCTTCTTGTAGCCAGTAGTATAAATTTTGATATTCTGCACTAGAAAGGACCTATACACACAAATCTATGCCAATAAACACAAAACTTCAGCTGCTTCAATTATGTGTTAAACTCAGCAGCATTTGGCAGACCAAGAATCCAACTTTATAGTAAGAAAAGAATGAGCACTGAAAGTTGTCCAGCAATGGGAAAGCCTGCCTTCAAAAGTAAAAGCCTATCACTAAAAGTGGCCAAGCAAGAGATGGACAAAGGTAGGATCTGTCTGACTCAAGAGTCAGTGTTTTGTGTTCATGGTAGCGCCAGTCCTTGACTTAATGCTCTGCAAATTATACTCATGTTAGGACTTTACAAAATATATTTGTTGATATCTTTGGTTTTATCATTACCAAAATTTATCCCAGTATCCTCCTGCTTCCCCCCTCCCAAAGAGCCAATGCATCTAACAAAGAATATTTTTTTAAAGGAAAAAGAAAAAGAGGAATTCCATCCCCCCACCCAGAAAAACTGATCAATATATTGAAAAAAATCTGAAAATATATGCAACGTTCCACACTTACGGACATCCTCTCTGTGCAAAGAGTGGGGTGGAGTGAGGATGTCTTCTTCTATCTCCACTTTGGAGACACTTTACTTTTAATACTTGCAAGAGGTAGCACACACAGGGATCTTATTATCAATTCTAGGTTTCAGGTGGTTGGGAAGACTGCTAACACTGGGGGACCCCTTTAGGACTTCTGGGCTTTCCCACTGACTCTGTGGCTAAACTTGTTTTTATGTGTTTTCCCCCCAGCTGGAGTTCCAGGTTCCTTAGGAAAAACATTGTCTAGTTTTTTTCTCTTTGTATCCCCAGTACTTAGCACAGTGCTTGATACACAGGAAATGCTTTTAATTAATTAAGGAAATGCTTCCTTTCATTCATGCATTCTATGACTGACACCTACTTCAGAAAGCTTTGTAGTGGTATAATTAAGTATAAATCAAGTGATTATATATATGGTATATAAGTGTGTTTATACAGGTAACATTATGTTTTCTATTTGAAAGTAGGCACAATGCTACCAATCAGAAATTTATCTCCTACCTACACAATTTCTATCAGAAATTCAGATTCAATCTACTTCTTTTTAAGGAAATGTCTTGATGCTGGTTTAATGACTAGCTGTATCAAACTCATATTACGATGTTTCAAAACAGCTTTTAAAATTTCAAAGCTGCAAACTCATGATATTAATTTATTTTAAACAATTCTATCTTAACAATGATAAGGTAAAACCAACAGTATACAGAACATGAAACAGTTTATATCTGGGTTAGTTTCTTCTACCTACTTACATACAAACATTTCTTTTCAAATAGCCAGCAACAATAAGGGTTTTTGCAAAACTAGCTTGAACAATTCTTTTATGTATGTTATTTGTAACTTTTTTGCTTACAAAAACAGTGGAAAATTTGTAATTAAGCCTTACCCTTACAATGAAGGAAACATGGAAAATATTTTCAACAGTTCGGGCAAAAGAATTTGGATCAATCACAAAGTCAAAGAAGGATATAGGAGCCTCAGCTATAAACATGGGAAAATAGAAAAGAAAAAGTTATTTTTCACCAAAGTCCACACAACAACATTCCTCTAAAAGATGGAAGTGGTATTAACTAAAAGATGGCAACTAATTTTTTGTAAAAATACTTAAAAATCAAGTTTTAAATATACGTTTTTAAAAGATAAAAATAAAACATCTTTTACAAGAAAATAATCACTTTATGTAAAATTTATAACTGCTTTCCAAGTGCACATTGTTCAAGTCACAAGCTGAAGTTACACTCACGCTCTTCTCTAAAATAGGTCTGCAGTAATCCCAAGATCCTTTCTACCTCCTTTTCTGTAGCCTCTTGTTGGGACTCCTCCATTTTTTTCAACTGGAAAGTACAAGTAAGTTAACAAATATGAATGCTCACCATCACCATTATGCAAAAATGTTTTACCAGAAACAAGTCGAACTCCTCATGTGCCTATTCATACTCATCAAGCTTCTATGGAAGACCTAGGGCTTTGGTGGACCACCAGTTCAAAACAAAGCCTTGTTAGGACATGGAAGCCAAAAACACTAATGGGATCTTAAGTTGCATTAATTAATACATCATTCATTATGTACAAAAGGAGAGAGATGGTAATTTTATTGTACACTGCCCAGATGAGACCACATCTACAATATCATTTCTAGATTTCAGTAACCACATCTGAGGAGGAGGACTGACAAAACGAAGCACACTAAATAATAACAGGATTTGAAAAAAATTATCCATACTACTAATAGAAGAAAACAATAAAGTTAACAAAACATTTCTTAGAATGGTTATAGAAGAGGAACTGATAACTGAATTCCAAAATGAATCAAAACAAAGTCCCATTAAAAAAATAAGTATCAAAATATACGAGTGATAGAAAATCACAAAAATAGAGTTCTAAAAATGCATCCTATTTTCCTTTCTCACAACCTCCCTCCCATATGATCATGTCTTTGAAATTTATGAAGATGACTGACTATTGTATCTAAATATAAAAACAATAATGACTGCAAGAAGCAAACCTCAGCAGGCATGGCCCTTTCCTCTTCTTTCTTATCTTTTCTTCTCTGACGTTCATTCCGTTGCTTTGGCACAGGAGGATCAGTCTTGAATGAACCAAACCTAATTAGAATGAGAAAAAAACCTATCTGTTCAAGAAAGCTATGATTTACCAAAGTCATTAAGTAACTCCTGCTCACCATGGTACATTGGAAGGAGCACTTCCCTTGAAGAGTAATGACCTGGGTTTGAGCACCAGTCTACTTTGTGATACTGAGCAAGTCCATTTGCTTCTTTGGGCCTCATTTGCCAATCTTTAAAATGAGGGGTTGGATTAGTGACCACTGGGGCTTGTTCTAGCTCTAGTTCTATGGTATAATACTACTTTACAAACTAAGTTATTTGTCCTAAGGGAAGTCTCAAAGACACGTAGCTGCCAACAAAGTGTTAGGTATACTACAAAATGGGATTTTATTTAGTGTCTCCTTAATCTTCTTGTCCACATCCAACAGTTTTCTAAAGTTTCCTCAACTAAAAATACCTCATTCCACACTTTCAGTTTGTCTTAAGTGGCTGAGCCTACCCAAATAAAGCCTCTTCCAACCCATACTCACTTGATCTTGTATTTACTGCAGAAGATAAGGGATAGAGAAGTGGGGAAGGAGAAGTTCTTCAAATGGCACTAGGCACTAGGTCTCTGTGAGGAAAACACTGATAGGATATAGCTGCCATACCCTCCTGGGACTAATTTTCTAGAAGGGAGAATTTCTTTTCAGGAGGAAAATCTCAAATTTAGAAGATGGAAAGGACCTTAGAGATTAACTCAGCTATTATATTTTAAAGATTTGGAAACTGAGACTAATAGAATTTAAATAATTTGCCCATGCTGACACAGGTAGTAACAGAATTATGATTTTAACTCGGGCCTCCTGACACCAAATCCAGTACTCCAACCACTATACCAAGCATCTTAGAAAGTTTTAAAATAAGTAAAGTCTCCTTTAAAGAAGGAAGAGGCAATGTGGTATAGAGTGGTTTCCAAACTTTTTTAATCATACATTGAATCAATAAGAAAATTTTGAGCATTAACCCCAAAATGTGTATATTTACTTATTTATAAATAATACATGTGTATTACCATACTAGTAATTATGTGTATTATTTAAAACATGTAAAATGTTAAGAATAAAAGGATACAATCAAGATAAAATAATAGTTGATCCCAGAGTCAATAGGGAGCCACTGGAATTTGAATATGTATGGACTTTAGGAAAATCACTTGTGTGCTTTAGGAAAATCACTTTGGCAGCTGTCTGGAGGATGAATTGGAGAAGGGAGAGACTTGAAGCTGTGAGATCAATTAAGAGGCCACTGAAAGAGTTCAGGCAAGAGGTGAAGAGGGTCTGAATCAGAGTACAGAAAAGGGGTAAGTGTGAGATGTACAGTAAAAATGACAAAACCTGGCAAGTGACCAGATATGGGATAAGAGTGAAGAATTAAAGATGACATGGATGTTGAGAACATGAGTGAATGGTGGTGTCTTCCACAGTAACAGGGAAATTCAAAAGAGAACTAAGTTTCGGGGGAAAGATAACATAATGATAACCTGCAATTCAGGTTGTAATCCATCTACATCTGCTAATCCTGTGCCACTAACTCTGTCCCTATGAAAATGAAAAGGGGTGATGGACTCTCTTATTCACTAGACACTTGCCTGGAAGGCAGAGCTGAGTGCCTGCCACAGCCTTGAGGTCATCTAGGACACAGGGTGTTAAGAGACATGGGCTAGGGAGAAATTTTGCCAAGAAAGCTGCTACAGGTACTGGGTCAAAATTACATTATAACTGAACTGAGGGACCAACACCTGAGCCTAGTTTGGAGCTATATGATATAAAATTTAAAAGTTTTGCACAAAATGAAATGCAATTAAAATGAGAAGGAAAAACAGCAATTAGGTAAAAAAATCTTTGCACTGAAATACATAAAGACTTGACTCAAATTTATAAGAACAAAAGCCATTCCTCAATTGATAAATGGTCAAAGGATATGAACAGGCAGTTTTCAAAGGAAGAAATCCAAGCAATTATATGAATAAATGCTCCAAATCATTATTAATTAGATAAATGCAATTATAGTAACTATGATGTTCTACATCATACCCTTCAGACTGGCAAAGCAGACAAAAAAAAGAAAATGACAATTGTTAGAGGGGCTGCAGGAAAATGATACATTAATGCACTACTGGTACAGCTATAAATGGGTCAAAAAAGTCATTAAATTATGCACATCCTCTGACCTAACCAAACCACTTAGGTCTACACCCCAAAAATATGAAAGAAATTTTTAAAAGACCCACACATACAGAAATATTTATGATAGCTCTTTCTCATAGTAGCAAAAAAGTAGAAACTAAGAGGATACCCATCTATTGGAGACCACTAAATAAATCATGGTATACAAATTATTCTTATTGTGATAAGAAATGTCATAATGGACGGTTTCCAAGAAAACTGGGAGAGCCTATATAAAATAGGCATAGTAAATGAGAACTAAAAGAATGATTTATGTAATAACATTATTTTTAAAATAAAGTTAATACACCCTATACCAAGTTAAAGTAAAAACGGGTATAGGATTTAGATATAAAGACTAATACTACAGGCAAACTAGGAGAGTAAGGAATAGTTTGTCTTTCAGATCTATGAAGAAAGAAGAATTTATGATCAAACAAGAGATAGAGAACATTATAAAATGCAAAATGGATAATTTTGATTACATTAAGTTGAAAAGTTTTTGCACAAACAAAGCCAATACATCCAAGATTAGGAGGGAAGCGGAAAACTGGGAAAGAATTTTTACAACCAGTATCTCTGATGAAGGCTTCATTTCTAAAATATGGAGAACTGAGTCAAGTTTATAAGAATACAAGTCATTCCCCAACTGATAAATGGTCAAAGGATATGAACAGGCAGTTTTCAGGGGAAGAAATTAAAGTTATCTACAGTCATATGAAAAAATGTTCTAAATCACTATTGATTAGAGAAATGCAAATCCAAACGACTCTGAGGTGTAGCATATCACACCTATCAGATTGGCTAACATGACAAAACAAGAAAGTGATAAATATTGGAGAAGATTTGGGAATATTGGAACACTAACGCATTGTTGGTGGAGTTGTGAAATGATCCAGCCATTCTGAAGAACAATTTGGAACTATGCCCAAAGGGCTCTAAAACTGTGCATACCCTTTCACCCAGCAATACCACTTCTAGATCTGTATCCCAAAGAGATCATAAAAATGGGAAAAGGACCCACATGTACAAAAATTTTTACAGCAGCTCTTTTTGTGGTGGCCAAGAATTGGAAATTGAGGAGATGCCCCTCAACTGGAGAATGGCTAAACAAGTTGTGGTATATGAATGTAATGGAATATTATTGTGCTGTAAGAAATAATGAGCAGGCAGACTTCAGAAAAATCTGGAAAGACTTATATGAACTGATGCTGAGTGAAATGAGCAGAACCAGGAGAACATTGTACACAGTGACACCCACATTTTGTGATGACTGACTTTGATAGACGAGGCTCTTCTCAGCAATACAAGGATCTAAGAAACTTCAAAAAACTTATGATGGAAAACGCTATCCACATCCAGAAAAAAGGAGTCTGAATGCAGATGGAAGCATACTATTTGCTCTCCTTTTCCTTTGCTGCTTTGTTTTATTGCTTCATTCTCGTGGTTCCTCCCATTAGTTCTAGTTGTTCTTTACATCATGACTAATGGGAAAATATGCTTAATGTGAATGTATAAGTAGAGCCTATCAGATTGCATGCCATCTTGCGGATGGAGAAGGAGAAGGAAGGGGAGAAAATTTAAAACTCAAAATCTTATGCAACTGAATGCTGAAAACTAAAAATAAATAAATTATTTTAAAAAATGAAGTTAAAAGACAAGCTCTCTGACCAATGCAATGACAGATCACAATTCCAGAGGACTGAAGATGAAGCATGCTACCCACCTCTTGACAGAGAGGTGAAAGACTCTGGATGCAGAATGAGATATACATTTTTAGACATGGCCAATGCAGGAATTCGCTTTGCTTGACTATGCATACTTGTTATGAGGGTTTTCCTTTTTTTTTTTCTCCCATGTTCATTTGGGAGAGAAAATACATGCTTGTTAATTGAAAAAGAAATTTTAAGTGCTTTATGAAGTTCATCTATACTCATGCTAAATATAATGTTATCTGTAAAACAAAGAACTTGTCAGATATCAACCCTTCTGCCAGGCCCCAAATAAACTTACAAAAAGTGGAATGTTGGAGCACTCTTTAAGAATTTTACTGATATTATTCCTACTCTGAGCCAGGAGTCTTCAGGTAAGAATCCAATATGAAGAGTCTCTTCCTCACTATCACTTTCTTGTACTTCAAGACGATTTAGGCCCATATACTTAAGCTGAAATGACAGGGGAAAAGTCTTAATTTAATCAAATGCCATCATTTACTAGATGAAAAACATTCCTGAGTCTCCCAGTTAAAATGGTCAGAAAATTTATCATATCTCAAGGCTACACACAGCTACTACACAGCAGCTAAATAAGTTTGTGAATAGCCATGAAATAAATTGTATGTTTCATATAAAGGAAAGTTTACATCTTAAACCTAGAGAAAAATTACCCAGCACTCTTGGTAAGAAAGTATGATGGTCTAACTCTTTAGCACCTTAAGTGCTATTTTCCAGCAGCACAATGTGTACTAGATGTTCTTGTACATGTCTACAAACAGTTCACTTTTCAAAATAGCTCAAATTCAAATCAATTTCTAAGTATGTGATACATGCAAAACACTTTTCTGTCCTCAGATCAGAGATTATGGTATTGTTGGAAGAACCACAGATGCCAGTAGCCATTTTTAATAAGGCCAGTGACACAATAATAAAATTAAAAGATTACTTAAATTAGAAAAAAAATTACTTAAAAAAAGGAATCCTTAAAATATGCTATTCACCACCCAAATTTTATCAAAACAGAACTCTTGAAAGACAAGGAATAGTAATAAGCAAATATTAACTGAACAGCATAGATCATGCTACTAAACATTGAGGAGGAGAAGAAAATTTTGAGATCTGGTTCCTGTGCCTTTGGAGAGCTTCAAGTATGACTGAAAGGAACAAACCTTAAATGCAATAGAAGTCAAAATGGTATCAAAGTCAAAGCACAATTGTATGGTCAATTTTTGCCCTAGATATAAAGTCAGTCATAATCACTTCTCTACTAATACAAGAAAATTAAAGATATCCCATTACATTTGAATTAGGATCATGAAAAGGCATTATTTAATTTTCTAGATGCTCTTAAGAAAAGGTTCAAAGTATCTGGGGGATAGGACTAAAACCACGAAGTCAGGTTGATCTATAAACTTCTCCCTACTTGGAACTTCACTTGCCTTATGGCTGGTTAATTCCTTCCTGCTATTCCTCAAATCTCTGAGACTAAGAATCACAATCTGCCCAGGCAAAAATTTCCAATCACAATCCAGCTTAGTGCTCTTTTCAAAGTTCCTCCACTACTTGGTCTAGCATTTCCACTGTACCATCTAGAATCCTTTCTTGATCATTAAGACATGCCTTTACATTTTACAACTCTACCACCATCTTTTGGCAATAACTAAAACTCCATCCTTTATCATCTTCTACAACACTGAGATTTCTCTCATGCCTTGGATGAGCCAGCAAGAGAAGTTGATTATACTCACTGCTCCCCACTACTACTTCCAAATCCTCCTGCCTACCCCCAATAAGTAACTTCAGGTCCTATGCAGTCCACATCTTCCAATTATATCATTATGTCCACAGCCTCATCTACTAATCTCCAGGTCACACTCAATGAATACAAGATGAACAAGTTGTAAATTATTTCCAATTTGTCCTCACCAAAATCTCTATTCTAATACTCTATCCTCAACACCTCCACTCCTCTGGTCTCCTTGCCAAAGCCACCCTTCCACTTTATCACATCCTTCTATTTCCTTTGGGAGCTTGGCCTTTTGATTTCTTCTGTACTTGGGAAACAGGAAGATAAAGCCTACTACTAACACTAGCTATATGATTATAGCAAGTTACTTATGTTTGCTGAGCCTCAATTTTACTGTCTGTAAAATGAGAATACTAATACCTGTGGTACCTATCTCACAAGGTGGCTGTGTGGCTCAAATATCAGGTGTCCCAAAAATCTTAGAGGAGTAACACTCTTTGATAACTTCAGAAGTAAAAATGCTACAAACTTAGGAAAACAGCATTTGAAAGGGTAATGATTTTTTAAAAAAACTGATATTATAAATGTCAACATAACCACCACCTTGTGTTCATATATCACTCTAGTTGATTTTCAAACTCTGTAAAAAAACCAAAACTGTCATCGGTTGCTGCTTGGTGGAAGGACTGCATTTACAATCCTAGTCTTAAGATTCTATCAAGAATGAGGTTTTGACATGACCCTCAAGAAAAAAGTGACCAATGTGGCCAAGCAAAAGGACTTTCTCTACCTATCCACTGGGCTGAGAAAGTCATCCCAAAACTGACCCAAACACAATGCATAACGAAAGGTTTCCCCACTTGTAATGATTTTTTTCTAAGTCTGTAGCACTTAACACTTTTTGAAGTTAAGTTTAAAACTGCACTAAGATTATACAGGATACCTTATATAAAGTGTTTGCAAGTTTTAAAGCATTACATACATGGTGGCTATTAATACTATCTACAATCTCTCCATACTTACTAGCCTTTTCCCCTATTATCTAGCCGAGGGCTTCTTAAACTTTTTCTTCTCATGACCCCTTCAGCTATGCCTGGCCTGAGGGCATGTGTAGTGCAAAGCGCTCATGCTGTGTGTTCAGAACCAAGGCTGCAGTGAAGCTGCATGAATGCAATGGCAAGTGCTGCCAGAAACACCTTAAATTCATTACAAGTTTGATTTTGGATTAATTTTTGGTCATTGCATGTTCAGAAACCTTTTACTGTTGCCAAATTTTTCGTGACTCCATATGGAGTCGTGACCCACAGTTTAAGAAGTGCTGGTCTAGCCAAGCTTATTATTATTATTATTATTTCTTGTAAACCCTCCAGCTCCTACTAATGTACATCTGCACTATCTGTAAATAGGACCCCCACAACTAGAATGAACCGCTTCTGCCTCTCTGTCGACTTCCTAGCTTCTTTTAAACCTTAGCTCAAGTGCCACCTACCTCAGGAAGTCTACTGTGATAGATCCAGTCTTTCCTCCTGGAAATTGGTGTCTATTTTGCATTTAATATTCTGTGCACATGTTGTATTCCACACTCACTCACCCCCAAATGCATTTTCCTTGATGACAGGGGCTTACTTTATCTTAGTCCTGGCACAATACCTTATAACACCATAGATGCTAATGAATGCTTGTTAAAGAAAGGACTATTAGCATGTTTCATTAGTATTCCAGAAAAGCCTGGAGGAAGATACCCAAGCATGTTAAATTACAGGCAGCACAGAGAAGAGCCCCATAGGAGAAGGCAGAATTGAGCTATGATCTGCATCCATGGAAAGAGTTATCCTAACAATGAGATCACAGAAGAACTGAAGCAGCTACCATTTCTAGCACTTTATCAAATAATAAGATACAGGGAAGAGAACAAGATGGAAAGGGAATAAGTATTTATATAACACCTATTCTGTGCCAGGCTCACTGCCAAGTGCATTTTACAAATGCTATCTCATTGATCCTCACAACAACTCTGTGAGGTGTTGAGGTGCTGTTATCCCCCTTTTACAGTTGAGGAAACCAAGGCAAGCATAGGTGAAACAATTTAATGAGGATCACACAGCTAGTAAATGTCTGAGGCCAGATTTAACAGTGGACATCCTTGTTCCTAGCATCCATTGTTTTTCCATAATAATAGTGATGATTCTAGCTAACATTTATATAGCACTTTAAGGTTTGCAAAATGATTTCATTATCTTAATTGATCCCCATAACAATTCTGTGAAGTAGGTCCTACAATTCCTTGCCTGTTATGAGTGTAGCCTGCTCACACCCATAATATGCCTCCTTAGTGTTCTCCAGGTGATATCTACTTTCAACTTTTTGGAGACTATAAGTCACAGCTTTATAAAACACTGGTGGAACACTGGTATAAAAAAGATAAGCTTTTGTTTCAAGGAGAAGCTTGGGGAAATGAAAAGACCTTGCCATTTCCCAAAGGTACCACTGCTTTCATCCTGTCCAATTCTAGGTCCAAGAGAACAATGACCATCCACTTTCATATTGGTCTGAGATTTGACAAATTCCATGGGCTATCCATTGAACTACAATCATAAGCCTAGACAAGAGGCAGTCTTCATTTGCTTTCTTTTTCCCACATGGAGGATCGGACTAAACTGAGCATGTACCTGCAAATGTTCTTGTGCTCAACACAATGAGGATAATAATAATAACAACATCTGCAAACAGGAGTATCTGGAACACCTCACCATCTATAAGGAAGCCCATTTTGACAAAGACTCTGCATCTCCATGAGAAAACACCTATCTGTATCCTACTCCTTTTTGGATGAGGGTCAAAGTTCTATTACCTCCCTCAGGAAATTATGTACAATTCTGATATATGCAAGAAAGACACCTTGCTGGAAGAAAGCCTTTAACACAGCATTCTGCTCCAATGAATCAATTAAAAAAACAATCAACAGTAAGCAGAGCTTTTATTCTTTCTCATATATATACATAAATGTATGTATATCTTTTGGTCAATTGTGTGATGTTAAAGATGTAGTCTACAGAGGAATATTGCTTGAGAAAACCAATTTGCTTTTAATATCCTCGCCAAGGAGGCTCTCAGGACACGTGTAATTATTCTCATATAACCTTTATATAGATAGGGGTAATCAATGTTAGGTCCTAGGATCCTAGATTTACAGATCGAAGAGACCTTGAAGATCATTAAGTTCAACCTCTTCGTTTACTGATGAAGAAACTGAGGCCCAGAAAAGGTAAGTTGCCCAAGACTGAAGAGATAGATGTGGAAGAGCTAGGATTTGAACTCAGGTCCTCTGACTCCAAAGCCAGTTTCTACTCTACCATGCAGCATTGTCTTGATTGCCTTTGGTATTTTTCCCTTTTTCCGGAGAATGAATCCCTCCCTGGCCAGCACAGATTCTTTCACTGTGTACACTCAGCCTAGTTCAGATGCTTTAACCACCTGTATTTTCTTCTGCCCCCTTTCTACATTTCACTATCTCTGAGGATACTGAGACGTTACAGTTCAGTGCAGTGGGCCTTCTCTTCTTGATGATGGCAAGGGCTTGCTGTAACAATTTTGACAAATCTTTTGTCTATTTTCCTGCTGGCCTCAGTTGAGTCACTCCAACAAAGCTCACTTTAACCTGGTTTTACTATATGCTACTTGTTTTAAAAGGGAATATTTATCATATTCTACCATTCTTTTCTGTAAGATTTAACAAAGAAGTTTATATCATAATCCAGTGTTTTCCTTAGCTTCTGTATATTTCCACTTGGCAAATAAGACAAGTATCTGCTGACTAAGGCACTTTCTAGGTTCTTTCAGTACCCTTGTTTTTGCAATGGTTTATATTAGTGAAAACTTTGGTATGAAATTGTAAGGGTCGTCCTGGTTGGTTTTTTGTTTATTTATTTGTTTTTGCCACCTTGTTAAGGTAAGAGCTGTTAAGCTGCATCCTAATTTTTTTTCACCTTTAATCTTCTAGTTTCGTATTCATTTTGATAACAAGCTGGTGGTGTGACTATCCCCAAACAGCTGATTTCAAATAACTCCCACATCAAAAATAGATTCTTTCCTGATTATTAAAACATAACTGATTTCATTATATGTTGATGTTCATTGCTGTTTGCCATGTCCACAGCCTTCCAATTCTTCTAAGAAAGTAAAAACAACATAAAGGTGTGAGACTTTTATGTCGCCCAAGTCTTCTGATTCTTTCATTCATTATTCATTTCTCACCAGGCTGCAATTCAAACTCCTCCATCATATCCCAAAAATCTCTTCTTCCTTAAAGATCATTTCAGCCCTGGAATCCATATCTTGAAAATACCCTCAGCTCCTCTCTCGGATCCATTTAAGCAGGAGGCTCAGAGCAGCCATCATTTCATTGCTCACCAGGGTGCAAACCTGGATTCCCTTACCATGCCTCATGAAGGTACCTTCCTCTCCCTCTGCCCTCATCCTTACTCCCTTTTCAGTTCCCTTTTTTGTGCTGTCTTCATCCTTTAGAATGTAGGCTCCTTGAAGACAGGGCCTATATTTCTTTTTGCTTGTATTTGTGGTCCTAGCCTGGAACATAAGCACCTAATGTTTTTCCATCATTTTTCATCATCTTGACCTATTCCTACTATGACATTTATGTTTTACCAAGTATCCAAATATATGTTAAGACCCTCAAAATTAAATCAAATCCTTTGGACAATGTCTTACCTCTTTATCCTGTGCAACAAATATTTGTGTATGATATGCAATTATTTTCATGGTACTTTCTGCAAATAATTATCAGAAGTATTATAATGTGCAATGACCAATGAATGGCCTAACGAGAATTTGTTGTCTTTGGATGCACAATAAAAACTGAGTCCTCTAACTATTTACCTCACTCCAAGGGGAAGTTGTAAGCCATCCTTCCTTTTAGTTATAATTTCATTTAGCCTTCTATTTTCATTTATAGCAAGGATATCAAGATTTATACTATTCAGTTCCTCCAGTAGTATGTCCACTTATTGGTCACCAGATAGGGAATTCATATTTAGAGTACCAACAATATATTTAGTCAATTATTCATTATGTATGACCAGATCATTCCTCAAAGACCTACAACTTCCTCACTGTGGTATGGAGGTGCCCCTGGACTCTTAAAGGCTACACCAACAGAGGGTAAGCTCTGGCTGGTTTAGATGTGGGAAAAGCTTCAAGTTCAGTACTGCCTGCTAAGTCTAGGTAAGTATAGAAAGTCTCATCATTAGTAGGCTGGCCCCTTGGCAAAGATTTCTTTAGTTATGGAAATTCATGAAACAAAGAAAAAAATATAAAGTCTTTGGTACCATGAAGCCCCATTCAGGTTCTACAGTAACAGTGTCAGAGTGGTAAAAAGGGGGGGCAGAATGTACTAAGAATCCATATTTAAACTATCAACTTTAAATTAGCTGTCTGTTCAGTAGTAGGCACTCTTTCGAAACAAGCCAATCTTATTAGCAACTTATTATTTAAAATAATAAGATCAGAGTGCAGAACTACCTGGACTTGATTTCAATTTTGCCCTATTATAAAGGAAATAAATAAAAATTTTAAATAACCTTTTAAATTCTGTCAGCCCCAATTTCACAAATAACAAAAGAAAATCTTATAGTTTTGAAGGAAAGAGACCATCACACATTATGATAAAGTGACATATACACCTCAATGATTATAGTAAATGTCTAATACCCAAGTCATTATTTCATACCTATCTACTGGCTCCATGCTTGATTCCATCACAAAGGAAATGGAGTATTAACACATAAGTTTGGAACAGAAGGTTATTTAAAAACCTTTTCAAAATCTGGTAAAGTAAAACAGGGGTTCCAATTCAGTGGCTTTAAACTTACTAAATCTTCAGTATATGATGTTGGATCAAATAAGGTCATATCAGAATGCAGCTGATTTGCCTTTTCTTTACCCAAGTCTGAAGCCAAAACAAGAAACTGGGCATCTAGGGCTGCTTCTCTTGCTTGGGACACTGTTCAAAAAAGAAGAAATATTATTAAGATATGATAGAACAGTCAAAGTGACTAAATTCAACCTGGCTCAGTTTCCCCATTATGTTCCTTTGAAAGGGAATGTTACCCACCTGGCTATTCCTGAGTCTGGCTGTAAGGTGGACTTGATACTGCATGGTTGGAAAACTGAATTATGTGAATCCAAACAGTGTGAAGGATGTTTTATCCTCTCAAAATTGGGCCCTAAATCTAGTTCCTGCTTTACATCTGGGCCCTGAAGTTTTTTCTGTCAGATCAGTGTCTTCCAGACAACAGCCCTTTCACCTACAGTTGGTAGCAAACAGCGGGTACCAGTCAATATCTCCCCATCGTTCCCTGGATGCAGCCTGTGCTTGATTCCAGTCAACCTCCTCTTTGGGACCCCCCTCGAGGCGGGGACAGCTCTACTCCCATTGCCAGCAGGAAGCAGTTTCAGAAGCTGAGACCTTTGCCCCTTATTCCAAAAGAATTTGGATCTCATTTGTTTGAGGGGAGAATGATGGGGTTGGGATCTAGATCCCAGAAAGGAAAAACCCTGGACTTTCCCACTTGGCCCAATCTCTGGCATTTGCCTGAGGCTATAATCCCATCAACTGGCCTTTCACTGTGGCTACACCCAATCTCCCAATTCTGTTACCTTTAACCTAGCCTGTCCTTCCTTTGTTTTACCTCCCTATGTATGACCCCTGGCCATTTCCCACCCTTAATCCTAGCTAGGCTCCATTCTCCCTTGGCCACGAGGTCCAGGTCCCAGGAGTTCAGTTCACCCCAGCTTACTGGCCATTCCTAGGTCCCTCCCACAGTCTTTCTGTATATGAGGTCCACCTTGTCTCCATTAAGATGCTGGGATTCTGGGGCAGCTAGGTGGCACAGTGGATAGAGCACCAGTCCTGAAGTCAGGAGGACCTGAGTTCAAAGCTGGCCTCAGACCAAATACTTGACACTTACTAGCTGTGTGACCCTGGGCAAGTCACTTAACCTCAACTGCCAAAAAAAAAAAAGATGCTAGGATTCTTATAATCTAGCCACTGCTTAGATTCTTAAAATCTAGCCACTGCTCAGATTCTTATAATCTAGGCAACAGCTTACTAATATTCAGACTCCTTAAGAGTCTGCCCAGTATGATGGATGTTCTAGTAATAAACCTTGTCTTTGGCTGGAAAAAAAAAAAGAATGAACAACATCTGATTATCTTTTCCACTCTCCTATCCAATCATGATTACTGTTAATAAACATGCACTGAGTAACTGTTGTAGAGCAATAATGCTAGGTGATGTGAATACAAAAAGGTAGAAGTCTCAATCAGTGTTAGGTGAATGGCTGAAGAGACCACAGCACAGGAAACCACTGGGAGATTACTGCACTATTAGAAATGATGACTATGAAGAATCCATAAAACCTTGTAAAGAGATGCATGAAATGAGGAAGAGCAAAGTAAGCAAAACCAAGAGAATGCAGAAAATGACAAAGGAAAACAATACAACTCAGATAAACAACACAACTCAGATAAACAACACAACCAATCCCTCTGATGTCTGTAATTTAAATCTAGCCGTAAGCCCATCAATCTGAGTCATCCTAATATTCCTGGTCAAGTTTAAAACTAGGCATTATTAAATGCTATCACTTACCTCTGTTAAACAGCTGGTTGGCTTGTTCAAGTGCATCTGTTAATTTGTTGCTTTTTGAACTCAACATATCTTCTCGTTGCTCTATTTTAAAAATACATACTTCAGAAAATTGAAACTTTAATACATCATTGACGAAGTACAGTAACAAGCAAGTATTTCCAAAGGTCCTGCTCCCCATCTTTTTGGGAATTATGAAAAAAATTACACATAAGGATAAAGGTAGTTTATTGCTTTAAAAGAGCCTGGACTCCTTACCCCTTTATCTTCCCAACCCCTTGGTTTGTTTCCACACCTAATGAGCTCCCCTTTATATAACTAACCTACAGAAGATGGTTGTGTGTAGTGTTAACAGGACTGGATCTGGAGCCAAAAGAGCTGACTTCTAACCCAAGTCTTGCACTTACTAGCCTTGTGATCTTGATCAAGTTACTCACCCTCAGCCTCAGTTTCTACAAATGTAAAATTCGGGACAAATTTGTTCTGAGAATACTAAAAAAAAAAACATTTAAGGCATGATTTGCATATGGTCTAAACCTGTGATTCCACTGGAGTAAGGAACTTGCCAGTGAAAAAACTCCCTTTACCAATGCAGACTAGCAACTGTTCTGCAAGCTTTAATCTCAGAGAGTTGTCTGGGACACTGAGAATGACTTGGCCAGGGTCACACAGCCTGTATGTATCAGAGGTAGAACTTGAAACCAGTCTTCCAGTTTCAGAGGTCAGTTCTCTGTCCATTGTGCCCTGCTACCTCTACTTGCATACGATGGGCCATGCACATCTCAACCGATGCATGATTGTTATGATTAAATAAACAGCATCATGCTCTTTAAACAGTCTGAAAAAGAAAACTTTGTAAAATACAAACTGCTACATTAAAGTACTGCAGAGCAGTCGATGCCAGCCTCTCCATCCTTGGAATGAGAAAATAGGAGACACAGAAGGGTGTGAGACTGGTCCAGGACCACGTCAACTAGGATCTGCAGCTAGGCTTATCTTCTCTCCCCCACTGGGCTAACTCGGCCCTCTCACAGTATCCTACTAATCCACTCTGATTTGTGCCTTTTTGGTGGTTGCCTTCTGAGATCCCACCACCACACACACACCTTGTTGCCCTTCATTTAAAAGCAACCTTAAAAACTGCTAGGAACAAATTCAGCTGGGGTACAGGCAACTGAAATTGAGGAAGAAAGGCAGAACAAAACAGCAGTTCACGTTTATAAAGTGCTTTCTTCAGTAGTCCTTGTGAAGTAACCAAGTATCAACGCTATTTTAAATACAGAACAGTAAAGTTACAAGCACTTATTAAGTGCCTACTCTGAGCCAGGTGCTGGGCTAAGCCTTAGGTCTGGTCTTTAGTCCAAGTATCAGTGCCATTTTAGAGATGAGAAGACAGGCTCGGAAACATGAAGTTATCTTGCCCGGATGACGTAGCTACTGGGTTCAAATTTGCCTAGCTGTGTGACCCTGGGGAAGGCCTGCCTCGGTCTGCTCATCAGTAATATGGGGATAATAGCATCTACCTCCCCTGGTTGCTGAAAAGATAAAAGATCTTTGTAAAGTGTTTTGCAAACCTTAAAAGGCGCTAGTTAAACGTGTATTATTATTATTAAATACTCATTATTAATGTTATTCAGGGTAGGGGCCTACCATTAACCCTATTGCACAGATGACTGAGGGCAGGGAGATAGAATGCTGGAGTCAGGAAGTGCTGAGCTCATAAATGGCCTCAGACACTTTCTAGCTGTGTGACCCTGGGCCAGTCACTTCACCTGTCAGCCTCAGCTTTCTCCTGGGTAAACGGGGACCAAGAGCCTCCCCTCCCAGAGTGGCTGTGAGGTTCAAACGAGACCGTCATTGTAAAGCGCTCCCCGGCACACAGCGGGGAACACACGGCGGGGGAGCACACAGCGGGAGGCGCACAGCGGAGGCTCTATGCAAAGGCTCTAAGCAGAGGAGGCACAGCCGGAGGTCAGAGGGAGGAAGGCCGCGCCGCCCCGCCCCCGCACCGCCCCTCCCCTCCTCCTGCTCACGCTGCACGTTGTGGATGAGCTCGCGGTACTGGTGCCGGATCAGGCGCCGCTTGCTGTCGTCGCCCTCCGTCTCGAAGCTCGGTTCGGAGCCTCCGGGAGCCGGACAGGGCTCGTCCTCCGCCGCCTCGATGCCATCGCCCCGGTCGTCGATGCCCTGGCTTCGCTGCGGGGTCCGACAGCCGCTCGCTGCTCGCGGGGCGGGCGGGAGCGAGTCCCGCTGCCGGTTGGGGCCCGCCCGGGGTGTGCCGCGGTTGTAGTTGCCCAGCATGGCCCTAGACCCGCTGTTTCTTCACGGGCAAGGAGAACTGTTAGCAATCTTCGAGGGGAAAGGGGGAGGGGAGAAAAGTGCTGCTGCGCGTGCGCAGCATCGCCCAGTGACTTCCTGCTTCTGGATTAATAATTTCTCTTCCTGTTCCTAATTAATGGAAGGTGGACGGTGGCGCAGCAGGCACAAAACGCATTTGGTTTATACACAGAGTGGGCGGATGCAGCCTCTTGTAGCGGAACGTTATCCACGCCAGCACTTCTTAACCTTTTTTGTGTGGCCTGGAAGCATTCTCGTGAAGCCTGTGGAACCTTTTTCAGGATAATGTTTTCAAATGCAGAAAATGCATAAGATTGCAACAGACAGAAGCCAACTACTGAAATGCAGTCATCAGAATATTTTTTAAAAACACTTTTCACAGATCCTTGATGGAGAATCTCTGCAGACAGTGAGGAGTTTGCCGGTCACACTCCCCAGGCTGGTGGTTTCCATATTTTACTTAGCAACGCCGCCCTAATTTTTCATAAAACAATACATGGAAATAACTGCAATTTCAATATTTTATTCAAATAGAATTAAGGATTATTGCAATTTTTTTATAACATGCAAATCTTAAATTGAATCCATTATGTGTGTATCAGTATCTGTACAGCTAATTTTATAACAAAAATTAAAATGAGATTAATGGGCAGCATGTTTTTCAGTTAAAAAAAATCATTGGTGATATTGCTACTGGTAAATCTTTTCCAAGAACTACCACAGTGATATCTTGTCACTGAAACAAACTGTAGCAGAAAACTATTTCATATGAGTAAGAAGTTACAAACAGTGGTAAAATTTGTATTGCTTTGTTTAATAGACCAGATAATTCTTTATTCACTCATAGCTAAAACATAAGATTTCAGTAGTTCTTTTTCTGATGAAGTAAGAACAAATGTATCCTCTTTGTAAATAGCAAATGGATTCACTATCCATTATTTTCATCCACTAGTGTTTAGAAATCCCAAAGTCTTTAAGATAAAATATATTGTTTCTTCATATTGGTCAAAGGATTAATAAGTTGGTCATTTTAAAATTTCATTTGCAAGGCAGATTTTTTTTAAATTGGGAAACAAAAATATTTTATAAATTTATTTTCCATAGCTCTAAATGTTTTTGTTGTTCAGTCATGTCCGACTCTTTGTGGCCCATTTAGGGTTTCTTTGCAAAGATACTGGAGTGGTTTGCCATTTCTTTCTCTTGCTTACTTTACAGATGAAGCAAACAGGGTTAAGTGACTTGCCCAGAGTCACAAACCTTGTTAAGTGTCTGAGGCTGAATTTAAACTCAGGAAGATGAGTCTTCCTGACTCTATCTGCTGTGCCATCTAGCGTACAGTAATTGTTTTCAGTCCTGTTTGACTCTTCATGACCCCATTTTGAGGTTTTCTTGGCAAAGATACTGGAGTGGTTTGCCATTTCCTTCTCTAGCTTATTTCAGACAAACAAAGTGACGAAAACAGAGTTTAGTGACTTCCCCAGAGTCACACAGACAGTCTTCCTGACCCTAGGCCTGGTGGTCAATATGTTGTGGTTTGGGGTGCTGGGAACCCCAAAATGCAAGAGTACAGGAGATCTGCCTCAAAAGAATTCAACCACCCAAACCTTTCAGTCAAAGCAGAAAGGTTTATTTGTGAGTCTTATAGAAGTGGGCTAGATGCTAGGAGGGCCACAGTGAAAGGGCAGTTAAAAGGATTATTGAGTATCTAGGTGACTAGGATGGGCCTAATCCAGGGACTAGATTGTATGAGAAAGTTCAGGGAAACTGCTTCTTGCTGGCAAGGGCGATAGCTTTCAACGACATGGTCTTTTCCTTTTAGGGGTCCAGGTCACATCACCCCATCATATCCACTCTACCACCCACCTGTCCAAATGTTTCATAACTGCCAGTAATTTTATTCTTCTGGATTGAAATATGAATTGGAGGACCTTGCATGGATTTACTTAAAAGTACTGTTTTTCAAAAATAGTCACCAAATATACAAGTTTCAGGAGAATGTTTTTGTCGTAAAATGAATGTTGCATCTATATCATCACTCAAGAAAAATGGTAATTTCTCCTCTTAGTTCAAACACTCTTTGAAGTACTTTGACATAAAAAAGCCAAAAGTATTTTAGAGCAATGTAGAAGATACGTATGCTCTGCTCCTGTGTTGTCATTTTTTCTGTTTTATTTTTTTTAGGTAATTGGAGTTAAGTGACTTGCCCAGGGTCACACAGCTAGTAAGTGCCAAGTCTGAGGCTGGATTTGAACTCAGGTCCTCCTGACTTTAGGTCCGATGCTCTATCCACTGCACCACCTAGCTGCCCCCTGCTCCTGTGTTGTCAAACAATTTATAAAGAGACTTCCTTTTAATGGACTCATTAATAAACTTGATTACTCCTGTAACAACTTGAAAAACTATATATGGCTTCTCTTATATTTCTCAATACAGTGAAACATCGGTAACACTCCCTCTGGGCCAATTTCCTAGCTTGTATTTATATGCTGGTTGTTTCCTTAGAGGGATGGCAATATTCTCAGATTCTAGGGGTACTTGGTAGATCCACATTCCTAAAAGAGCTCATGAGCACCCATTGCTGAGCTTTCCGTTAATAGCTAGCAGACACCAATAGCTCATAGCAAAGGCGTTCACTAAGATGGCATAGTAAAAACAATAGTTATGAAACATTTCCCCACACAAACCTAGAGCATAGCTCCTACAATCACACACAGAATCTTCGGGAAGAAGGGGAACAAACTACATAGTGAGGTGGACACATGGGGAATATATATAGGCAGGAAAACTCGTGACTCATGTGCTACAGGGATCTGAGGTCGTTTTTGTCTTCATGGAGTCTTCATACTGTTCCCTGCTAGAGAAAACGTCTCTGCTGCGTGTTCCTTGTGTCTGTTCCTCTCCGTTTCTGACCTCTCAAAGTACAGGGCTCGTTCTCCCTTGAGTCCAGAGTTAGCTCTCTTCTTTGCTGCCAGAGGTCTTACTTATCAAAGCTGCTTGCTGCTTAGAATGCTGCTCCTTTATACGTCTGTGTCTCCATTGAAAGCAGTTGTCTCTACTACCTGTTGGGACTTACTTGGTCAGTACTTCTAATGTGCTTTAGATGCACGGGCATTCTAAGGATGCAACATCCATAAGGCATTATGGAAGAATCCATTGTAGTCAAAATGGGCCCAGCAGTACAACAGATATACCTACTCAAGCATTCAATCATGCTGAAGTTAAATGAAAGAAACTAGCTTCACTGGTAAGGGAAATACACCAGAAAACTGACTGTCCAAATATAGTCCAAGACAAAAGAAAAAAAAGTTAAATTTTCTCCACCAAACCTCTGAAAACCTAAGGTATCCAAAGAGGCCTGGGTGGAGGATCTCTCCAACGTACACCTGAAAACGCATAGAGAAAACAAATATATCCTGGATGAAGGCCCTGTAGTGTAATCTGATGCACTGATGCCCTCTAGCATAGGTGTATTTATTGAGTGTTTACTATGTGTCAAACAAAGACAAAAACAGATCCTGCTCTCAAGTGTTCACTTTACATTCTAATACGGGACTCAACATGTAAATAACTATGTGTGTGGGTGTGGGTGTGGGTCTAAGTGCTGGGGATACAAAAAGAGGCAAAAGACAGGAAGCTCAGGGAGCCTACAATCTAAAGGGGAAAACAAGTAAACAAATATGCACAAACAACCTATATCCATGATAAACAGGCATTTAATAAATGTTTATTGACTGTGTTGAAGTTCCCCAGTATGAGAGTAGGAGTTTTAGTGAAGAGAAAGACTGAGCCAGGCACTGAACTCACTGAGGAAGGAAAACGGCCTGGAGCTCTATAGATAGCAATAAAGACCTGGACTGTATAGATAGTATAAACCGGAGAGCAAAAGCTTCCAAGGAGAGTTTGGCAGAGGACACAATGGGAAGGATAGATCTGGAGTAGGACATTGCACGGGAAGAGTCCAGATGGATGAGAGTAAGGGAGACAGAATTTATACTTTCCACAATGCTACTTACTAGAGTCTTTTAGGAGGCCATAAAAGGTGTGGCCCATTATCACCCAGCCAATGATTTTGCCCCATCCAGTTCAATCAAAAAAAAACCTTATTCATGTTTTGTAAAGGGACATAGACACGTCTTTAACAGTTAATTTAATACCTTGTTGTCTAGTCATTACTTTCTGTTCCAATATCTACCAATGGATTGAGAAAAGGAAATTAATTGTAAAGATATTAACTACCTATGCAACGCAACGTATATAAATTGTATAAGGGGCCAAATTGTAGGCTAGTGATCGTCAACCTGCTTTTATTCTTGCATCGACTGAACTCCATCAGTGCATCATTTTCATTTTTAAAAATCTATCAATTACATTTAAATTATTTTCTTAATATGGCATTGACACGAACAAGTTTACAAAGGAACAAACTTCCCTAAAATCAGTTTCCAGATCATAAAGTAAATGTAATCAAATTAGCCTCTTTAATTATATCTGCTCCTTCATCCACTTGCTATTTGAAGTGGGAAGATGTTAATTTCTCAATGAATCAATCATAAAGTCTTCAGAAATATGGGCAATTATTTTTCTCACTATAGTATCACCAAGTGGAACCGTTCAAAGTTGCTTTGCATATGATTAGGCAACCATCATTTTGATAATCACAGCTGCAGGGGAACCAATGTTTCATCTATCAAATGGGAAATTTTACACTTAGCAATTCTGTAAGCAATCTTATATAATGCAGTCATTCTCATGTTGCTTATGTGGTTTTATAGAAAGCTTGGTTTTGTTATTAGAAGCCTCTTTTCTCTGGAAAAAAATTTCCTGGTATTGCCAATGTATTATGTGCAAATAAACTTCGAACTTGTTATTTCTATCAATTAGATTTCATGCCATCTACAGCTAAAACATTCATGCAAAGCAATCACAGTAATCTGTATTCTCCACCAATAACAGTGCTTGTGAATCCAAGGGATAAATATAGTAGATTATGTTCTTTAAACTTGTTGTTAAAGCATTTTTCAGTCGTGTCCAACTCTTCATGACCCCATTTGGGATTTTCATGGCAAAGATACTGGAGTGGTTTGCCATGTCCTTCTCCAGTTCATTTTATGGATGAGGAAACTGAGGCAAACAAGATTAAGTGACTTGCCCGGGGTCACACAGCTAGTAAGTGTCTGCAGCAGAATTTGAAGTCAGGTCTTCCTGATTTCTGGCCCTATGCTCTCTCTACTGAGCCTCCCAGCAAATCTTTTTTAAAATTTAGAATTTTCATTTTGTGTCTCTGTATTTTTGCTACTTAAACTGTCTCTGTTTTCTCTGCTTATACTAGTTCCAGCTGCTCCAATGGATTTTCTCTTTAAACAGTTATGTTTTTATCTACCATGAATATTATTTCACTTAAAAGCCAGAAACAATAAAAATACAAGAGAAACATATTTAATTGTTGAACATTTTAAATGGTTTTGACTTTTCTTGAGCTATTTCCACTTTTAATAGTTTAGAAGTTCCCCTCATATATTTGAGGGAAAATAAACTATTACATTTCCTTGCCAAAATGAATGAGGTGGAAAAACATGAGAGATAGTTGTGGTACTTTTACCTTCCGTGAAAAGATTTTTTAACTTTGAGATTATAATGTCAGATTCAAATGTAGCAGATAATGCAACAGCACAATTCATTTGACATAACCCCATGCCAATAGTGGTAGATTCTACTTACATCAAGATTCACCATATAGAAACTCAAATTTGACTTAATTTGTTTATACTTTGTCATCTCCCATATGTAACAAGGGGTATAGAGTGTGACTTGAAGAGAGTCCAGAACAGACATGTCTCAAGAGAGGGGGTACAGGACTGTAATTATTACTATTATTAGCCTAAAGGATATAGTTTTTAGGTTTAAGCTATATATCTTGAGGCAATGGTAAAGTTTAGTGAGAGTAATCAAAGGAACATATTTACCTCACCGAAAAGAGCCACCTCTTCATCAGAAATTGGGGTAAAAGGATAATTCAGCTTGTTTTGACAGTAAGTATATCTTGTCCAGCTATATAACTAAATTATAGAATAACACAATATTTGAAGAATCAAAATTGTGAGTGATTGAAAGGGCTAAGGAGAGACATGTGGTGGGCATAAATAGGCAGCAGCATATTACCAATGAGAATTTGGGCTCAAGAAGTGGCAAAAAAAAAAGGAATCAACCAAGAGATGCACAATTGGAAAAGTAGGGAGGATAATTGTGTAACACGAGCGAGAGATGAGTTGATGTCAACAGGATGAGTACAACACTGTTACCTACTTAATGTTAAAAGATAAAGATAAAGACCCTGTTTCTGGGTGTGTACTTTAAAAAAAAAAGCAATTTCTAGAAAGAATAAGAATTGTGTGGGATGAGAAAGTAATGTATGAATTACAGTTTGGAGTATGGTAAAAAGAAAAACTACCTTTGTTGGAATATAAATCATCATCATATAAAATTAGGATAAATTATTTTAGCTGATGATCAATATATTCCTTTATTACATAGAATACAGAGAATAATACATAGAACATAGAATAAAGGAATATATTGATCATCAGCTAAAATAATTTATCCTAATCTTATATGCAAATTGGAATCCACTCTACAATAATCCTGATAGATGATCATCCAGTTTCTGCTTGAACAATTCCAATGACTCACTATTTTACTGGACAGCCCATTTCACTATTCAATAGCTCTCTTGGAAAATTCTTCTTTATGATGACCTTCCAAAATAATTATAGTTCAGTTTTGTATAACACTTTAAAGTTTATAAAATACTTTCTTCATACAAACCATATGAGGTTTATGGTGCAAAGATTATTATCTGTGTCTTATAGGCACTACATAGAACTCTCAAATCATGCCACAGGAAATTCCAGGTCCTATTCAATAAAATAGATCATCATTTTAAAGAGAGGAGTATAATCATTCATAGTGAAAAAACCAAGGGGATGAAAAGTTCTTATTTATAACATGTAGCCCATTAAATTTGTGTATTTGTATATCACATACGTGTGTATGTATACATATGCACACAAATATATGTACATATGTGTGCAAATACATACAAATATTTTCATATAAATGCAAATATATTTGCATATATGTATATATACATATTCATACATACACATATACTATGTACACACACACAAAATTTGTGTGTGTATATGTGTATGTTTTAGATAGCTGCTGCAAATGAATAAATTAAGCCTACAAGTGAATAAAATGAGGTCATTTGTGTTGGATTGTATTTAAGAAATTGCAAAGTGTTTTTAAAGATCTTGAGCTACTCAATGTGGTAGCACCATGATCTCAAAAGAATCAAAATGGTAATTGATCCAAAGGGCAATGGAAAGATACATGATCACTATAAATAGACTGTATTGTCAATGATGATTTGTATTAAGAAGTGGTACAAAGACATAATCAAATGTTTATATGTCCAAAAAAGGATTTATAAAGGATATATTACAATGAGACATAAATGGAAGATTCATCTTCCTAAGTTAAAATTCAGCCTCAGACTCTTACTAGTTGTGTGACTCTGGGCAAGTCACTTAACCCCATTTGCCTCAGTTTCCTCTTCTGTAAAATGAGCTGGAGAAGGAACTGGCAAACCACTCCAGTATCTTTGCCAAGAAAATCCCAAATGGGCTCATGAAGAGTCAGACACAAGTGAACAACAACAATAACAAAAAAATTGCAGACCCTGGAGACTGGGAGATTCATGGGGCCAGCTTCCTTACATGTCCATTATTCAGGGATCTCCAGTCTATCATCCAAGTCTTTTACTCTCTACAACCTCACAGGCTGTCCTTTCTTTATGTGTCTTTTCCAAGAGCATCTGGAATCAATTCAATAAACCCCTTATATAGGTGTGCAGCATTTTGGCCAATCAGGACTCAGGTCTTCTTCCTGCTACAAAACCTGATGCTCATAGTTGTCCTTCAGGTAACTGCCACAAGCCTACCCAGGCAGGGGTGGGGCTTTACAACCATAAGTATAATTTGGGGGAGAGGGAAGGGAAGGCACTCACATCTAGGGGTTCAAGAAAGGTTTCAAGTTCATGTATATTTGAACTAAACTTTGAAGGAAACCGAGTACTCTAAGAGGTAAAGGGGAGGTGTGTATTCCACGTGCAGGCCATTCTATGCAAATGCACATAGCTAGAGCTGGATTGTTGTAGGTAAGGATCAGCCAAAATAGGCACTGTGGCTGTAAGGATAGTGTGAGAAGGGGAATATTTTGTGATAAAACAAGAAAGGTAGGTTGGAGTCAAGTTGTGAAGAGCTTTAAATGTTTTTTTAAGTGTTTTTATTTGATACTACAGATAACTGGAAGCCCCTGGAGTTTATAGAGTAGTGGAAAGACATCGGTCAGGCCTGTGCTTTATGAAGATCACTTCTGTAGCTATATAAAGAGTGAATTGGAGAAGGGAGATACTTGAGGTACAGATACTAGCAGGGAAATTATTGCAATGGTCTGGGGAAGAAGTAATGAAGACCTGAAAAAGAGTGGTGAATATATAATGTAGAAAAAAATGGAGATGAGAAATGTAAATGCAGAATCAACAAGATTTGGCAATTGATTTTATGTAGAGGTCAAGAGTAGATGAGGAATTAAGGAGGACTATGAGTTTGCCTAATTCTCATTCAAGAAAAATAAGAAAAATCAGGATTAGTCATTAGTGTAGTAGCAACTTTAAAAGAAATATTATGTCCAAAGTTTCAGATGACTCCCAATGATTTCTAAGTGCTTGGAGGGCTAAGAACAAAAAAATTATTCTTAAGATTCTATGTGAGAGAAAGATTGAATATTGAGTTCAACCCATTGGAATCCATATCCATGATACTCACCACAATGTACAATATATACAGGCTAGGTCTCATTAGTACAAATATCTTTTAAATGAAAATCTTTGTGTGAAAAGAAACCCCATTCAGTGGACTTTTTATTTCTGCCAACTTGATTCAATGAAATTCCATTAAACCAGAGATTTTTGGATAGTCCTTTGAAGTTGGTAAAAATGGTGATTCTCCTTCAAAGAAAAAGTAAAAAAAGAACTATACATGGAGTACTAATTTTCAGTGTTTCCTGCTCCAGGTTAAAAAAACAATTATGCAAGAATTACTCATCTTTACAAAATGGTTTCATTATATGCTAAGCTGATGACAATGATAATGTAAATGAATGACATTAAGCCAGTTCTACAGGTTAGAGTAGGACTCAAGATACACTTGAACTGATAAAATCTTTTCTTTGTATACTAGGAAAACTATGATTGTTATTTGGTTCCATTTAAGAAGCTTCATCTTCATTCATGTGTGTCTGAAGAAAGAGAGTTGGGAAAGCAGATGACAAACTGTCTACCTAAACATTCCCATTTGCTTAAGTTATAACCCAGGAGATCATGGCAGAATAAATATTTCACAGCCTAAAAACTCCCATACTTCACTATGTCAATGTAATCTAGTCAATGTGACTATTTCCTTTAACAATAAAGATTATAACTTAGGCTCATCCTGTAAGACTCTTATTCGTGCTCTCTCATGAGTTCACACAATATGCTTGAGATCATCTTCATATTTTCCCTTATTTTATTTTTTAAGACAAATTTATATAGATAACTTGTGTTTTTATATCACCTACATTTGCCATTGTAGTCCTCCCCTTCGTCCCCAGAGAGCCATCCCTACTACTTAAGTCTGAAGGTGAAAAAATACTTCTGCAAAACTAAACAATATAACCAAAAAAGCCTGTTATATTCAGTATCTCATGTTCATGGTCCACTACTTCTACAAACGAGGGGAGGGCATTATCTTGTCTCTCTTCTTTGATGACAAACTTGGTCATTCTAATTTCATAGCATTCTATTTTGATTGTGTTGTCATCATTTCTTCCACTTAACATTGTTGTAGTCATTGTGTATACTGTTTTCCTGGTTCTACTTACTTCAATTTGCCTCAGTTCGTATGACTTTTCATGCTTTTCTGTATTTGTCATGTTTGTTATTTCTTACACATAGTAATCTTCCACTATATTCATGTAACATAATTTGTTTAGCCATTCCCCAATTGATGGCTATCTTTGTTTCTAGTTCTTTACTAACATAAAAAAAGTGTTCCATAAATACTTTGGTGTGTATGGGGCCTTTCTTTTTGTCACTGACCTTTTTGCCTAGCATATAGCTAGCATCGGAATCTTTGGGTCAAAGAATAGGGATGTTTTAGTTACTTTCTTAGCATGGCTCCAAATTGCTTTCCAGAATGATTCTACTAATTTACAGAGCCACCAAAATGCATCAGTGTACCTGTCTCTCCATCATCTTTCCAACATTGATTATTCCCATCTTTTGTCATTGTTGACAATTTTCTGGGTGTGAGGTGCAAACTCAGAGTTGTTTTGGTTTGTACTTATAATTAGTATTTTGGAGGCATTCTTTCATCTGGTTATAAATTGTTTACAATTCCCTTGAGAATTATTTGTTCATATTCATCAACCACTTATCTATTGGGGAATGGCTTGTGGTCTTACATATTCTGTTAGTTGTCTATATATCCTGTCTCTTAGACCCTTATCAGAGACATTTGATTCTATATGATTTCTTGAAATCAGAAGAATACTAGAGGAGTATATAGCTAGTCCTCACTCTCTCCACATGACCAGATGATCTTTTCAGTTATTAGTTTCTTTGATAATATAATTTACCTTTTTTTAAAACAACATCACAACTTCTTCTGGACAACACCCTATTCATAATGTTACAACCTGCTGTGGATTATTGCCCTTTGAATGATCCACAATTTCACTTCTTCAGAGACTGTAGTATTCCATACCTCACTAACCTATAACACCAGGAGAATAATGTTATTTTTTTAAAATGGGCTTTTGTTTCAGTGAGAAGCTTGGAGTCATTAAAAAGAATTTTGCAATTTTTTTTGCATATTTTATTAATTTATTTTGATGTATCAACAATCACTTCCACATGCTTTTGAGTTTAAAATTTTTCTCCCCCTTCCCCCCCACCACTTTGCCCAAAATGGTGCACAATCTGATATAGGCTATACATTTACATTCCTATTAAACATATTTTCACATTAGTGAAGTTGTAAGTAAAAATTAAAATCAATAGGAGGAAACATCATAAAGAAGAAATAAAACTCAACAGAAGAGAAAAAAAAAGATTGCAATTCAACTTTCACAGTTATGATTACTATCTGTGTCTTTTTCTCCATCCTTTTTCCCTCCTGTTTAGGCTTTTCTTTCTCCTTTCTCCCTTCCCCCCCTCACCAGTACTTTGCTTATGACCACCACCTCCTTCAGTCTCTCCTCCCTTCTATTATCCCCCCCTTCTCCTTCGCCCCCACCCCTTCTTCCCTCCCTTCCATCCCCCCTCCCTTTTCTTTCCTCTTTTCCCTCCTACTGCCCATAGGGCAAGTTAGATTTCCATACCCAACTGATTATGTTATTCCCTTCTTGAGCCAAATCTGATGAGAGCAAAGTTCAAACAATGCTCACCGCCCCCTTTCTTTCCCTCTGCTGTAATAGGATTTTGTGTCTTTTCCTGTAAGGTGATTTACCCTTGCCTGCCTCCTCCTTTCTCTGTACATTTTCTAAGATCAGACTAATCCACTTACTTGGATCCATTTAACCCACTTGATTAGATTTTTTTTATCATTACATCAGTCACCTAATATCCACCCATGTTATGTATACTCCTTTAACATGGTTAACAATACAGTTCTCAAGAGTTGCAAGTGTCATCTTCCCTTGTAGGGATGTAAACAGTCTGCCCTTATTAACAGCATTTTGTATCTTTCTGTCCCATTTACCTTTTTACGTCTTTCTTAAATCTTGGACTTGAAGATCAAATTTTTTGTTGAGCTCTGGTCTTTTTATGAGGAAGGTTTGGAAGTCTCCTATTTAGTTGAATATCCATCTTCTCCCTTGAAAAATCATGCTCATTTTTGCAGGGTAGTTGATACTTGGCTGCAATCCAAGCTCCTTTGCCTTACGGAGTATCTTTTAATGTAGAAGCTGCAAGGTCCTGTGTAATCCTGACTGTGGTTCCATGATATTTAAATTGTTTCTTTCTGGCTGCTTGCAGCACTTTCTCTTTCATCTGGTAATTTTGGAATTTTGCTATTATATTCCTTGGTGTTGTCAATTTGGGATCTCTTTCAGGTGGTGAGTGGTATATTCTTTCTATGGTTATTTTACCTTCTGGTTCTAGGACTTCAGGGCAGTTTTCCTTTATGATTTCCTGAAAGATACTGTCCAGACTCTTTTTTTCATCATGATTTTCAGGTAGTCCAGTGACTTTTAAATTGTCTCTCCTGGATTGATTTTCCAGATTGGTTGTTTTACCAATGAGATATTTTCAGTTTTCATCCATTTTTTCATTTTTTTATTTCTGTTTGACTGATTCTTGCTCTCTCATAGAATCATTAGTTTCCATTTTTTCAATTCTAGTTTTTAATAGATTGTTTTCTTGTGTTAGTTTTTGTACTTCCTTCTTCAATTGGCCAATTGTATTTTTAAGGGATTTGTTTTCTTCAGTGTACTTTTTTCCAGTTTGCCAATTGTGTTTTTTAGGGACTTGTTTTCTTCAGTGTACTTTTTTTCCAATGGCCAATTGTATTTTTTAAGTACTCTTCTACCTCTCTCATTAGACTTTTAAAATCCTTCTTAAGCTCTTCTAAGAAGGCTTTTTAGGCTTCAGACCAGTTCATATGCCCTTTTGACGTTGCAGATGTGGGTTTGTTGACAATGTTGTCCTCTTCAGAATTTCTGTCTTGATCTCCACTCTTCTCATATTATGAATCTGTGGTACGTTTCTTTTTACTCATGGTTTCTTTATTCCCTGGCCTTTAAAGAGATTGAGCTCTCCTGCTGGGGAACAGAGGGCACTGACCCAAGCTTCTTGTGTTGGGAGCCTAGGTCTTGATCACTGGCTTTGTGTGCTTGGCCCTCTTATGTTGGCAATTGGAGGCTGCAGGGTTTTGGCAGCTTACCTCATGTTGGGCTGGAATCAGCAAGACTGGAACTTTCAGGCAGTTCTAGGTTGCCTGCTTTTCTTTTCCTTTAGCTTTCTTCAGCTCCTTTTAGATGGGTGCTGGAGGGTGTTTATCTGCCTGGCGCCCCTTGCAATGCTGCCTCCCACTTTTCTGCTAATGCACTGGGAGATTCCTTTGTGGTACAGTGCCGAGGCACCTGGTGGTTTTCTGAGCTGTTTTCCACCGGTTCACCCGCCTTCACTGAGGCACTCAGAGGTCCAGGGGTTGGTGTTTGCCTGCTCTGCCACCTGGGCTTCAGGATCTCTTCCTGGTGTTCCAACAGCTTACCTGGTGTTGGGTTGGAATCAACAAGGCTGGGGCTTCATGAAGACTTTAGGTTGCTTTCTTTAGCTCCTTTCAGATGAATACTGCAGGATGCTTATCCGCCTGGGGCCCTTTGTAGTGCTGCTTTTGCTGAGGCACTGGGAGACCCGTTTGCTGGGTTGCTGCACTGCTGTTCCCCATCTTTCTTCTAGCTCAGCTGTTCCAGAGTTTTGTTTTTTTTTTCTAGGGTGATATTTTCTGGGTTTTCAGAGGTTGATAGGGGAGGGTGGGAGTGACTACCTTTTCATTCCGCCATCTTCAATTTTGCAATTTCTCAAAGACATTCCAGGCTGCTCTTCTTGTGTTCAGTTCTGAGCCCAGACATTATTTTTCAAGCCTAAAGGGCTGGCATGTTTTGATGGGAAAGGCAGTGACTGTTGTCTGCTCCTACTATGTACCTGTTAGCTCCTTTAGCACTACAGCAGTATATTACAATAGCTACCAAAGCTATGGATCAGAGAAGCATATGGACTCTCCTTCTTGCCCTGATCCATGTTCACTGTGCTGTGAAACAGAGCTCTACACTCTATTCCTTATCCTTTCCACCCTTCAGTGTCCTCCCTTGCTACCTCCACTTTCCAATTATCTCCTAAATTGCTCTTCCTGTTCAGAAGAACAACTTTGAGTTGAATCAAAATTATTTTGACTATTATGAATACCCAAAATGACTACAAAGGACATATGAAGAAAGACTATCTGCATCCAGAAAAAGAATTGATAAATAGAAGTTATGTCTAGAATGATTTTACATATGTATGTGTGTATATATATATATATATATACATATATACATATATATATACATATATATATATATACATATATACACACACATATTTATGTTTAATGGTAGCCCTCCCTAGGGTAGGGGGGAAAGAAGAAAAAAATACATTTTCTTGATAACTTTATTATATATTTAAAAGGAATAGCAAGTTGTACATAGTAGATGTGCAGTTTCATTTGTGATCATCTTTCTTTTATTATACTATGTTATGGAAATGCTTATTTTTATTCCATAAATAAAAAATTAAATAAAGAAAAATTTAAAAGAAGAAAAGGATCTCGTGTATTGCTCCCTATTATGTTAGAGACGGTGCATTTTCACTGTCTGCCTGGATAGCCATTTGGTCTGGTATGTTGTCAAAGGGATGCTCTTTCAGGTATAGGTTGGATTAAAAGGCTGTTAAGCTCAGAAGATTCTGTGATAGACAAATTCTATAGATTGTCAATTTAACTGCATATCTTGTAGTCGGGATAAGAGACCTAAAAACATTACTAATAAATCAGTCCTTCAAAGTACTTCCAAGTGGCACCTGGAATTTCATTTTTCCTCCCTGAAAAAAAATATTTTTTAAAATCATCTTAACCAAAGGAAAGAAAAACCCAGACTTTAAAATGGTCATGTTTATTGTTTAGTATATGATCACTGTTACACTTGCTCTATTATTTATGTTATAGTCTATACATTCAAATAATAGTACTTCACATTTGCTTCACTAGACTAAAAGAATTTACCAAATATAATTGAATGTGAGCCTTTTAACAACCCTGTGAGGTAAACTGGTCAAGCATTAGTGTTTCCATTTAACGGATGAGAAAAACAGACTCAGCAAAGTTAGTGCTTACCCAAGATTACAGAGCAAATGAATGGCAGACGCATTACTGACATGTGGTCAAATGCTCTAATTATTAGACATTTTAGAACCTCACAGTCTTAAATGGTTATAATCTTAAAGCTTATCTTCTTAAGGATCATGGCCTCTTTAATATCCCAACCAAATCCTTTAAACTTCCAATCATTTAAAGTACTTAATATACCAGGAGGCAGCATGGCACAGTTGATAGATTGCTAAGTCAGGGTCAGGAAAACCTGGATTCAAGTTTTACCTATAGTATATGCTGGTTGTGTGTTCCTGGGAAGTCACTTAACCTCTCAGTATCCTAGTCCCCAACTCTATCAGTAGAGAAAATTTCCTTACCAGGAGTTTACTATATCAATGAAAGTGTTGTTGTTGTTGTTGAGTTGTTTTCAGTCACATCCAACTCTTCATGACCCCAATTTGGGGTTTTCTTGGCAGAGATATTGTTCCTTCTTCAGCTCATTTTACAGATGGGGAAACTGAGGCAAACAGGGTGAAGGGACTTGCCCAGAGTCACACAGCTAATAAGTATCTAAAGCCAAATTTGAATTCAGGTCTTCTTGACTTTAGTGCTCTATCCACTGTGCCACCTAGCTGAAATTACAAGTCCAAAAAGATGGGAATTTGATGTTGGAGTGTTTGTAGAAAGAAAGGCACAGTAATTCGCAGTTGCTGGGTATGTAAATTAGTCCAACCACTCTGGAAAGCAATTTGAAAACATGCTAAGAAAGTGACTAAAGTGTGAACACTCCAGGATGACCCAGAGATTCCATCCCTAGGCATATAGCCCAAGGAACTCAATGGCAGAAAGAAAGACCCTGTGTACCACAAAATATTTTTAGCAGTACTTTTTGTAGTAGTTAAAAAAAGAAGAAGAAATGTAGGTGCCTATTGATTGATGCCTATTACATGAATGTAATAGATTATTACTCTGCACTAAGAATCACTGAATATGACAAATATTGAGAAATACAGGAAGACATATGAACTGATGCTAAGCGAAGTAGGCAGAACTATGAAAACAATATACATGATTATAATAGTGTAAATGAAAATTACAACAGCAACAAAATAATTCAAGCTGAATGCAGTGAAATGATAAAGGACTAAGCCTGACCATGGATACTTACTAGTGAAAAAGTCACTTAACCCTGTTTGCCTCAGTCTCCTCATCTGTAAAATGAGCTGGAGAAGGAAATGGCAAACCATTGCAATGTCTTTGCCAAGGAAACCCCAAATAAGGTCACTAAGAGTCAGACATGACTGAACAACTGAACAATAAGAAGCCTGACCCTGAAGAAGAAATATGAGAAGGCTCCTCTCCTAGGTCTACAACCTTGTATGTAATATTAGACTTTTTTGATGTGTAAACTTTGCTGAAATTTTTTTTCTTTTTTCTTCTTTGTTATAAGGGGTAGTTCTCTGGGAGGAGATATTCCCTCTAGCATAGTTTTTAACCCTAAACCAACCCACATTTATAGAATGCTTTCATGTGATCCTAGGGTGAATAAGGAATCATGAGTAGGGAAAAAGAAAAAATTTTTAAAAGTTACAAAATCAGAAAGAGTGGTCTTTTTTCTGTGTTTATTTGAGCTTGAGGAACACTGAGTGATTAAGTCACAAGAACAGATTGGGAATGTAAATCGTATGAAAGCATAAGATACCATTTTACACTGATTGGCTAAAATGATAGAAGGGGGAAGTGACAAGTATTGGAAGGGATACGGAAAAATTGGGACCTTAATTCATTGTTGGTGGATCTGTGAGCTGATCCAACCATTTTGGACAGAGATTTGGAATTATACCCAAAGAGTTATAAAACTGCCTATACTCTTTGAGCCAGCAATACCACTATTAGGTCTGTTTCCCAAGGTGATTAGGGAAAAAGGAAAAGAACCTATATGTTCTAAAATGTTTATAGCAGCTCTTTTTGTGGAAGCAAAGAACAGGAAATTGGGGAAATGCCCATCAATTAGGGAATAGCTAAACAAATTGTGGTATATGTTCTTGACAGAATATTACTCTGCTCTAAGAAAAGATGAGCTTGATGATTTTAGAAAAGCATGGAGAGACCTCCACGAAATAATGAGGAGCAAAATGAGCAGAACTAAGAGAACACTATATATAGTAATGGCAATTTTTGTTTTAAGAACAGCTTTGAGCAGCCAGGCCATTCAATTACAAATGTGTGTGTGTGTGTATACACACACATACACATACATATATATGTGTGTATATGTGAATGTATATATGTGTGTGTATATGTGTGTGTATAGATAGATATATTTTGTGTAATGGTAGCTATCTCTAGGATGGGATTTGGGGGATGGAGGGGGAGAAAAAAGAAAGTTACATGATAACTTTGTTGTATATTTGAAAGGAAGAGCAATTATACATAATATATCTGCAATTTTGGGTGCAATCTTCTGTTTTTCTATTCTACTTTGTTATGGAAATGGCTGTTTTATTTCTTAAGTTCAGAATAAAAAATGGTAACCTCCTCCCCCCTCAAAAAAAATAGAATATAAATTTCTTGAAGGCTAGACTATTTTTGCCTTTCTTTGTACACTTAGCACATAGTAAGTACTTAAATACTTATTGATTTGAAAAGATATCAATAAAATGTTTTAAAACAAAAAA
This sequence comes from Phascolarctos cinereus, assembly GCF_003287225.1. Classification (NCBI taxonomy): domain Eukaryota; kingdom Metazoa; phylum Chordata; class Mammalia; order Diprotodontia; family Phascolarctidae; genus Phascolarctos; species Phascolarctos cinereus. Next base: position 86,420,239 of record NW_027555736.1, on the reverse strand, counting down.
GAAATTATGAGGCCAGTAAAAAAAATCATGTTATAACACAGTATGGAAATTCTTTTCAATTGTCCAGAAATAAAATCTATTTATAGTCTTAGAAGGTTACCTAAAGATCAGACAGGCTGAATGCCTTGTGTATAGTCACATAGCTAGCAAGTGTCAGAGGCAATATTCGAACTCAGATCAATGCTACCTCCTAGGCTGGGGCCAAAAAAATATGGCACTAGAAGTTTTAAAAGCCTAAACATTTTCAGTAAGATAGGTTGACTTTTTAGAGTTCATTGAAGAGGGATTTATTTAACGTATTCCAAGAAAAAGACAACTGCCCTGTTTTATGAAACTTACAGGCGCCTGCAGGGCCAGCCTGACCTGCCACTGCATATCAGGAGATCTATTAACTTTCCAGGTTGGTTGTTTCTTCCCCAGCCCTCCTGCACTCCCACCCCCACCCCTCCAGTCTTCGTTTAATGCACAATTTGGCCAAGTCAAAGAACAGGGCAGTTTCAGTGAATCTTCCCGCAGAAGGTTGTCCAGGATACCTTCGTTCTCCAAAGGGGCGGCACAATTTTCCTAAATATACAGTCCGAGAAAAGGAATAGTCCCCCCTCAGCTGTACCTGAGAGCTTGCTGCCTCTGGTGTTATTCTCATCTTGCGACTGAAAATTCCTTTTGAGAACTGACGTGTCACAGCAGTAAAGCTCCCAGGGTCAGATTCCTTACACCTCGCCGCCATCCAGCATAGTGTTCTCAACCTTAAGCCAACTCACATTTATAGAACGCTCGCTTTCATGTGATCCTGGGGGTGAAAAGAGGGACCATAAGTCGGGAGAGAGAAAAATAGTGGTGAAAAGTCATAAAATCAGGAAGAGAGTGGCCTTTTTCCCTTATTCTTATTCATGCTAGACGAACACTGGGTAAGTAAGCCACAGATCCTATTTTCTTTACTCCTTTAAGGAACATGAACTTTGAAAAAAAAAAGATGAACATGTACTTTGAACTAGTTTGGCAACTGAGATTAGAGGGATAAATGTTGAAAAGTCTTTTTTTTTTCTTACAGAGTAAAATTTAAAGCTTATTTGTGTTTCTATTTTTGGCTTGTTTTTAAAAATTAGGTGATTTTTATTTCTTTCTCCAAAATAGCCAATAGTTTTTAAAGCAAAATAGTGGCAACAAGTATCCCAGTTTTTCTGGGCCTCAGTTTCTTCATTTGTTAAATGAAAGGGTTGGGTTAAATGACCAAGGGTCACTCCCTTCCAGCCTTAAAATCCTACAATTTAATGATTCTGCCAGCAAGAGGTCTTAATATCACACATTTGTAATTAAGCAGTAATGTAATTTAAGAATGTACTTGAACTTAAGACTTTATGGAAAATAAGTTATTTATAAGCTCTTAATCATGTTGGCTTATAATTGCATTTGCACTCATTCTTCTTTGGATTTTCACAAAACAAAGTAACTTTCCAGACAGATTTCCTCTTTTGTGAAGTGAAAGATTTGGATAAGATAATTTCTAATAGCCATACTCCTATAGGGCTATTTTAGAAGTTGTAATTATTCATTTAAACTGCCATGATGTTCATAGAAAATGTGTGTTTCTTAGAATGATTCTCAATGATAGTTATTAAGAGTACTGACAGGTCAAAACTGACTCAAGCCTGAACCTAAGGTTTGGGACAATCTATATATTATTTCACTAGAGCATTTAATTTTAAGGACTAATTACCATCTTGTTACAATTTGGTGTTTGGGTTTGGAGGTATTAGGTAAGTTCTTGGGGCTTTTAACACCTCTATGGTTCTATATCTGTAAATGAATAATTTCAGATATTTTCCTAAGTGATGGTGAAAAAACCCACTATATAACTTTTGAAAGGTTTTTTGGGAAAGTGCTTTATTTCATGTTAAACCAAACTCATACTTTAGGAGACAGCTGCATTAAAATGGAAAGAGTGCTAGACTTTCGAGTTGGAGGATCTTGAACTTAATGCTGGCTTGCTGCTTAACTGCCTGTGTGATCTGGGACAGTTTCCTTAGCCTTTCTGGGTTTCAGTGTTCTTATCTGTAAAATGAGGTGGTTGGACAATATGATTCCTAAGGTGCCTTACAACTGTAAATCTTACCATCTTCTGGTCTTCCTGTATCTTTAGACTATTACAAGATAGCAGTGAAAAGTTAAATTTGGTTATTTTTCTTTACAGGAAAAGGAAAGGAATATCTCTCAAAGTTTTGCATGTATGCATCTCAAACTCATTATGTCCAAAATAGAACTCATTTTATTTCTCCCTAAACTTGCCCCTCTTCCTAGCTTTCTTATTTGGGTTGAGGACACCATCATCCTTCCAGTCACCTGGGTTAGAAACCTTTGAGTTATCTTTCACTCCTCTCTCTTTCTCATCCCCAGTTCCCCATCTAATCAATTGCCAAGTTTTGTCTAGCCCACTTCTGCAACACCTCATGTACATCCCCTCCTCTCAGGTCACGCAACTGGACACTCCAGTCCAGCCTCTCCTTACCTCTCATCACCTCTCCCTTTAGTCGGTCTCACCCCTCTCCAATCAACTTGCATTCAGTTGCCAAATTAATATTCCTAAAGCACAGGTCTGACCTGGTTAAGAAACTTCAGAGCTCCCCAGTGCCTCTAGGATAAAGTACAAATTCCTCTGTTTAGCCTTTAAAGTCCTTTGTAATTTGAATGCTTTCTAGAATGATTTCACATTCCTTGTACTTTTTGGCCACTAAAATTTAGCTCAAATGGCCTAGTTGTTGTTCCTTTCACATCATGGTCCATCTCCCAGTTCAGTGGCTTTGCACTGGCTGTCCACCCTGTGCAGAATACTTTCCTTTCAAATCTGCACTCAGATGCCACCTCCTACTCTATATGAGGCCTTTTCTGATCCCCCGGGTCATTCTACTCTCCTCTCCAAAAGTTGCTTTGCATTGGCTTTGACTATATTTTGTACTAATTTATCTATGTATCTGTTGTATCCTCCCAAAAGAACTTAAGTTCCTTGAAGTCAGGGACTTTCTTTTTGTCTTTGTATCCCCAACACCTGGTAGGGTGCCTTGCACAGAGTAGTCGCTTGGTAAGCTTGCTGAATTGAATTGAGTATATTCTGAAGTTAACAAAAATTGTTCAATCATAGTCTTAGAAGAAAACCTTGAAAGGCCTCTTAGTCTAACCCATTGACTCCATGTAGTGCTGATTCAAACAGTTCCTTAAAATTCACACCCTTCCCAAAAATCCTTTTCCTTTTCTTTCCTTTTTCCTTAAAAGTCTATGAACAAAAATCCATGATACCTTCCCATTTCAAATCTTGTCTTATACTCCCACATAAATATGTTCATCTATTTCTATAAACCTATGCTTCTTATCCTGCCTTCAGGGGAAACATTCATATGATGATCTTTAGAAGGGCTAGAATTTAAGGATACAAAGGATCAAGCTGGGTCAATTGATAGTGCATTTTTTAAAAATCCATAAGGCAAATAGAGATAGGATAAAAATTTTTATTTCAGAGTAAAATTATAATAAAATCTTGGTGTCAACCAGTATACCTGGTTGTCAATCAACATCCCCTCTCCATCTACTCTTTGCTGGGCCAGAAAAACCCATTTCTTTTAGGCATCTCTCCATATTATTCAGACACAAATTTATTGAGCACTTATATGTAAGTCATTGCATCATTTGCTGTGGAGGATTCAAAGAGCAGAGGCCTTAGTGCCTGTCTCTGAAGAGTTTATAGACTAGTAGGGGAGGAGATAAGCTCAGGGAAAAGACTGTTTAGGGTGCTAGACTGAAAATGAGAAGAGCCACAAGAGTGGGAGAGGTGTAAAGTGCTATAGGAGTTCAAAGAAGGGAAGAAATTATGACTAAAAACAAAAAAGAAAAGAAAAAGCGTTTTGAGAAAGGTTATGAGTTGAACTAGGACTTAAAGAAAGTTCTAGATTTTGATACTGGGAGAAAAGAAAGGAGGTATTCCAGACAGAGATAATGTACAAAAAGCATCCAAGAAAGAAAAAAAGCAATGGGGAAAATTGTATTTAGTGAGAGTAGGGCATTTGTGGCAGGAAGCTCCTGGCAAGATGGACATGAAGAGCATTTAGATTGTATCCTAGATAGTGAGAAGCAATAGGAAGAGTTCTGGGAAGGGAAATTACATGAGAAAATGATATTTAGGAAGGCTAATCTGGCATCAGGTTGGAAAATAGTTGAGAGGAAGGAAAGAATGGTAGCAGCTGAAACCATTTAGAAAGCTATTCCAGTAGTTCAGGTGGGCAATGACGAAGACATCAAAGTAGAGTGATAGCCATAGGAATAGAAAAGAAGGGATGGATTCAAAGACATCTGAAAAATCAGCAGGACCTGGCCAATGTCTCATTGGGGAGGGAGGTGGGAAGCCAGGATGACTTACTGTAAATAAATATAAATACATTTTAAAAATCATAATTTGTAAGGATAAATTTATGTCTAGGTTTCTATACCTTGTGAAATATACATGTATAGCAAAAATAAGAGAAGTATTTTTGCAAGATGAATTCCTGAGGTTTCCTAAATATTATTAAAAATGGTGTTTAAGATTGACACAGTGTGATTAGTGCCCTTAGTATATAACCAAAAAGGGGCAAATCTTATTGTGCCAGATTAAAGTCTGTGAGCAGCCCATGTGGACTGGGTCCAGGATTGGTTTCCATGAATTTTAACCCTAGAGTCATACACCAGTGTTGTAAATCAAATAGGACCAGGCAAATGGGATAGCTTTCTATGGTCAAACAGCTAGCATCTGTTTGCAATGGGTAGTGATTACAATGGATTGTGTCTCACTACTCTGTGGCATTGGAGGAATAGCTAGCACCCCCAAATCCACATACATAAAGAATTCTGAGGCACAAAGAGTATTTATGGATGTGTACATTTCTGGTTAGATTCACTATCTAATTCAACAAAATTTATTAAGCATCTCCTGTGTGTTGAATGAGCATTGATGGTAGGAGCTGGGGGAAATACAAAGTTTAGATAAGGCATGGTATAATCATGATGCTAGCAGGTACTTTGAAATAATAATAATAATAATAATAATAACAATAATAATGATAGACTCAAAAGGTCATAGCTTACTTATTTTAGTACTTTAAAGTCTGCAAAGCATTGTATATATATATATATATATATATATATATATGTATATATATATATATATATATATATATATATATATATATATATATATATATATATATATATATATAAAATTTCATCTGATCTTCACAACAACCCTGTAATGTAGGTTACCATTATTTATAACTCTTTTAGAGATGTGTCATCTGGGTCTCAGGTTAAATGATCTGGTTATCTGGCTATGGCTAGTACTTGTTGGAGATGAAAGTGAAACTCAGTCCCAAAGTGAAACTCCAAGTCCCAAAACTGATTTTTATATAGCATGCTATATACATAATCTCATTTGAATCTCACAACACTTTTTTTAAGTTTTGAATTTTTTTCCCCAGTTACATGCCAAGAAAATTTTTAGCACTCATTTTTATAAGATTTTGAGTTTCAAATTTTTCTCGCTCCCTCTTATCTCTCCCCTCTTCTGAAAATGTAGGCAGTTTGATATAGTTTATGCATCACAACACTCTTCTGGGATGGGTACTACAAGTAATACAACCATTTTACAGATGAGGAAACAAGCTCCAAGAAACTAAAGGAACTTGCCCATAGTTAAACAGCAAGTCAGAAATCAGGTCTTACTGATTCCAAATTCATCACTCTTTCAATATATCATGCAAAGTGTATGCAAAAACTTGAGGGATTTTTTCAAGGTAAGCATCAGAGTTATTACAGCTAAAAGAAGATATCAAAAAAAATGGTTGGCTGATAAAGCTGAGCCTCTGGGTCTGATCTTCAGTCCTCTAGGTTTAGAAGGAAACTCAATTTGATCAGTTCATTTAGAAGGAAACTTGATTTGATCGGTTCATTCAGGGGTACCGAACTCTGGGAAGCTGATTCACCCTGTTCAGACTTAGAAAATTAGGAGTCCAACTTAGAAACCAGAATGCCAGTTTGCCAATTTACAATGACAAGAGAACTGGTGTCAGTCGTTGATATAGAGTATTCCTGCCAAGTGATCCAATCAGGTGAACCCTTCCAGATGAATCCATTCAGGAGATCAATTAGCAAAGTCAGAAGATTTCGGGTAAGCATAGAATGGAAACCAAAGGAGTTGGATGTTAAGTACTATTTCCACCAAGTCTGGATAGCTTGACCAATGGTACTCTTCACTCTGCCTATATTTCTTTCCAAAGAACCAATAGAGACCATCTTTAATCCAAGCATCCTCCCCTCCTTTCCCCCCCACAGTGCTGAATAAACACTGACAAATTCTTAATCTTTGGCTTTCCTTTTTCTAGTCTCTAAGTAGACCAATCTGTTATGAAAACATTACCTTCACCATGACATAAGAGAGAGTTCCTTTGTAATCGCTCACACTTTAGTTGCTTTTTGGAGGAGATTCTGGTAGACCCCAAATTTATTTTTGGATACTATTCTTCAATGAGGTGATCACAATTTGTTAGTCACCCAAAAGCAACATTACCTCATGCTATAACACAGTGCCGAAGGGAAGGGTTTATTTACTTTAGCTGTTCTTTAGATTTGTGTTTCCCTGAGGGGGTTTCAGAAGACTATATTCTTATCAACAGCCTATTCACACGTCATCTCTTGGCCAACCTCATTTTATGCTGATGCTATTTCACAGAGACATTTTCCTGACTTTGTTTCCAAATTTTGGAGGGTACCCCCAGATTGAAGTTTATTAACTCCATGCATTTGGGGGGTAGATATTTCACTTTCAGATAGAAACCATAGAACCAGTCAACTAAATGGGCAATGACTAGATTTCATATAATGTGTAGCAATCTACTCACTTTCAGGACACTTGGTAAATAATGTCTGTGAACACACTTTTGCTAAAATTGATAATAAAGCTCAAGTTAGAACCTGACAAAGTTATTTCACGTCTCAAATTTCATACCAGCCAGATGAGGCAACTAACACTTGGACTGTAGGCCAGTCACAAGATCTGCTGCTCACATTTTCCAACTCTTTGAAGAGCATTTCATGATATTAGTGTTTGCATTGCCAAATGAGAAGTATACTCTTTGGCAGCTCTTTAATGCTCCCTCCTTGCCTCTAGGACTTCAATTTACTTTTGATGACATTTCTTCCTCAAAGTCTCAGGAACCTTTTTATTTAGTACACTTTGTAACACACCTTGGCCCATGTTGCACTCTATCTTATAGTATAGTTATCTGCACATAATTTAGTCTACAGACCTCCCCCTCACTCCAAACATAAACTCCTTACAGGCTATAACTATCATTAAAACAAAATCTTTGTATCTCTGATTCCTAGTACACACAGTAGGTACTCAATAAATGTTCAACAGAATCTTGGCTAGAGAGGAAATAAGCATTAATATAGCACCTACTATGTGCCAGACACTGTACTAAGTGATTTACAAATATTATCTGATTTGGTCCTCCAAATAACTCTGGAAGGTAGATGCTATTATCCTCTTCATTTTATAGTTGAGGAAACTGAGGCAAACAAAGCTTAAATGATTTGCTCAGGGTCATACAGGTAGTGAGTTGAATATCTGAGGTAGAATTTGAACTCAAGTCTTCTTGACTCCAGAACTAGCATTCAATCCACTGTGCCACCTAGCTGCCTCTGTCTGTGGCCAGAAAGCAAGCCAATGGTCTGCAAGAAAATGAGGATTTATAACCTTGTAGCTTATCTGTACGAGCAGTTAGGTTGTGCAGTGGAATAGATGTTGGGTCTGGAGTCAGGAAGACCCATCTTCCTGAGCTCAGCTCTGGCCTTAGACACATTTTAGTTGTGTGATCCTGGGCAAATACTTTCCTCATCTACAAAATGAGCTGGAGAAGGAAATGGCAAACCACTCTAGTACCTTTGCCAGGAAAACTCCAAATGGGGTCACAAAAAGTCAGACAAAACTGAATAACAACAAAAAACAACAAAATGTATCTGTATATAAGATATGAGGTATTGGTCTAAATCTAATTTATTAATATGATTGATTAAATTTATACTTTTCCTAATATTAAACCAACCCTGTATTCCTCATGTAAACCCAACCTGGTAATAGTGTATAATCTTTGTGATATTTTGTTTTAGTGTCTCAGTTGATGATTTATTTAAAATTTCATATTTATGTTTCTTAGGGATATTGATTGATCTATAACTTTCTTTTTCTGTTTTGATTCCCCTTGGGTTGTATCTCAAGAACAGATCTGTGTCATTAGAAGGAATTTGTGAATATACCTTTTTATATTTTTGCAGACAGTTTATATAATATTGGAGTTAATTGTTCCTTGAATATTTGATAGAATTCATTTGTGAATCCACCATAATTTTAAAGGATTGATGATGAAACATGCTATACATTACAGAGATGAAGGACTTAGGGTACAGAGTGAGGCACATGTATTTCTGTATGTGGTCAATAAGGGAATTTGTGTTTACTTGACTATGCATGTTTGTTTTCATATTTGTTTTGAGAATTTTATTCCAATGTAGTATGGAGAAGGAAAAAGAAAAAATAGATTTCTGTCAATTCTTTTTTTTTTTTAAAGAGAACTTGGGGAGTGCTTCAGATGTGGAACAATGAAGTCTTTCAAATGAAGTCACTGTACTTATTTTTGCTGAAGTGTTTTACTTTGTCACAAGAGACCTCTCACAAAGTGGGAATAATCTGTACATGTTTGTAATGTATAACAAAGTATAGCAATAAAACTTTTTTAAAATTTGGTGGTAGTGGTGGTAGAGGGGCAGAAATGGGGCTTCCAGGCTGTTCCTTGGGGAATATAGATGTGCTCTGAGGAATTGTTTCAAACACCGCTCCTGGAATCCTTCTAAAAAAGGATTAGTCTAAAGCAGGGGTGGGGAACCTGTGGCCTGGAGGCCACATGTAATGTATAGCATGTTTCATCATCAGTCCTTTAAAATTATGACAGATTCACAAATGACCTGCTTGACTGAATGTAGCAGTGGATTATCAGATGCTGGACGCTGCAGTAAGGAAGTGACTCACTCAGCAACTATACTATATTCAGCAGTTAACTTGGTGGGACAAATGCTTTGTAGCAACTACTTTAATTGTGAGCGCACTCTCTTCAGGAGCCAAGGTGGTCTAGGGGAAGGTGTGAGCCTAGGTATTAGGGGAGAAGAATGCTTTATAAGTTCTGTTCTTACTATATCTTCTCAGTAAACATCCCTTCATAAAAGCTAATTGCTATTAATGGATTAAATGATACTAGAATGCTAATTAACAGGGTTAATCAATGACGCCTGTAAGTGGTGATTGCTATTGGGAAGAACACACCAGAATGGGGGCTCAAGTTGATAACATTAGAAAGGGATCTCAGGCCTCTCAGAACTACTCCTAGAAAAGCCAGTCTTGCTCTAGAGAGACTGACACATCGATGTGAGTGGGAATAGGGATAAAGACTGTGTCTAATATAGATATACATATAACAAGAAGAAATTAGACTTGATCTTTAAGGTCCTTCCCAGCTCTAAACTTTTCATGATTCTATACAGTAGCAAACACTAAGAATATTTAGCAAGGCAGATTGTCCTCCACGTCTACTGGGCTGTTCTCTGGTACAACAAACCTATCCATGCCTAAGTAGAATGTCTTCTTTGAAGTATTGCTGACTTCCAGGAGCCAATATGAGGGAGTAAGATGTAAGGCGCTCTCACCCTCCCTTATTGATCTCTGAAAGCCCAGAAAATGTCACCCCAGGAAAAACTCTGAAACAGCTGAGTCAGCAGAAAGACAGGGCATTTCAGTCTTGTAGCCCAGGAAGCTTGGGGAATTAGTGGGAAAGGCCCTCTTGCTCTGGGGGAGAGGGAGCAGGACAGAATGGGAGGCATCCCAGCAAGCCCCACCTCAGCAAACCAGAGGGTGATCCTGAGCCCCAGGGTGGTGGAGCAGGCAAGTGCCAACACCAGGACTCCCTGAGTGCCTCAGCACAGGCAAGGGAACCAGTAAACACCAGCTGGGAAAATCACTGTGTGCGCTGGTGTTCTCCATCAGCCAAATCTCCCAGTGCTTCAACACAGTTCCAGGCTGGCAGACATCCTCCAGCAGCCAAACATTCGAGTGCTTTAAGGAACTCCAGGAGTGTAGGCATCCTCCGGGGGCCAGAGTCCCCACCTCCACCCCCAGAGCTCCAGTGCTGCTGACTCTAGCTCAGCACCAGGTAAGCTGCTGGACCCCTACAGCCAGCACCTGAGGACCCAGCACAAGAAGTTTGGAGAGCTCAACTTTAAAAGCCAGGAAATATGCAAACACCATGAGCAGAAAGCAAAAACAGACAATGACCATAGATTCTTATTATGGGGACAGGGAAGATTAAGGCACAAATCCAGAAGAGAACAACATTGTCAATATACTCACATCCAAAACCTCAAAGGGGAATATGAACTGGTCTCAAGCCCCAAAAGCCTTCTTGGAAGAGCTCAAGAAGGACTTGAAAGTCAAATAAGAGAGGTAGAAGAAAGATTGGGAAAGGCAATAAGAGGTATGCAAGATAGAGTCAAAAGCTTGGAAAAGGAAAGACAAAAATTGACTCTATGAGATATCAAGAATCAGTCAAACAGAGACAAAAGAATGAAAAAATAAAAGAAAACATAAAATACCTCATTGAGAAAACAACTGACCTGGAAGATCCAGAAGAGACAATTTAAAAATTATTGGTCTACCTAAAAACCATGATGAAAAAAGAGCCTGGATAGCATCTTTCAGGAAATCATCAAGGAAAAATGCCCAGAGGTCCTAGAACCAGAAGGCAAAATAGTCATTAAAAGAATCCACTGATCATCTCTTGAAAGAGATCCTAAATTAAAAACACCAAGGAGTATTATAGCCAAATTCCAAGATTACCAGGTCAAAGAGAAAATACTTCAGCCCAAGCTTCCTTACTCTTGGTCCAGGGTTCTTCCCCCTATACCATACTCTTCCTCCAGCTCCAGTATTCCTGAACTTGTTGTCTCCTCTGTTAGGATGTAAACCTCTTGAGGGCAGGAAATGAGTTTTTGCCTTTCTTGTCTCCCCAGCACTTAGTACAGGGCCTGGCACATAGTAAATACTTAATAAATGTTTGCTGACAGGCTGACCCAGCAGACCTCCTCCTGGTAGCTATTTGGTGCTCTGCTCTGCCTTGCCTCTCTTGACATAATGGAAAGAGCACTGAATGTAGAGTCAGAAAAACTGTGTTCAAATTCTGTGTCTGATACTTACTAGTTGTCTGACCTTGGGCAAGTCACTTCCCCTTGTAAGGCCTCAGTTTTCTCATCTATAAGTGAAATGAGGGGCACAAACTAATTAATCTCCAAGATCCTTTTCTGCTCTGAAACAGAAGATCCTATTATGTTTGCATGTTAGCTTAAAAGTGGGTAGCCTTGTAAATCAGACTAGATTTGGTGATAAAAGACCTTTCTTTGTTCAAGTCCTGATTCTGACACTTACTAACTTGGTTAAAAAAAACAAAACAAAAAAAAATACTTTACTTTTGCAAAATAATCATTACATTATTAAAATTATTTTTTAAAAGTTGGAGTGATGCTTTTAAAAAACATCCTTGCCATTTCCTAATATGATGTCAGTAGATTACTTTTGTAATAAAGCAGAATTAAGCAAAATAAACCATCACACTGATCATGTCTGATGTAATTTTTTTTATTTCTAAATGGAGAGAGAGGCATCTCCCACTAGCCCAGGATGGAGTCATCTTCATTCCTGATAAAATGGTGGTTTAGAGGCATAAGCTGCCATTTTAGAGGTGTCTGGAGCCCATAGTGTGGAAACTCCCTCTACCAATGCAGATCGTCAATTATTTTGCAATTTACACTCTAATAGAGTCGCTGTGTCTACTGAGCCAGTGCAAGATAAAATGACTTGTCTAGAGTGACACAGTCAGTATGTGTCTGTCATAAGAGAATTTTAGTATAGCTTCCATTTTACCGAAGACAGCAAGTCATATAATTAGCTGAAGGTTTTTGAATTTAGCTGAGACCCCAAAAGTTTAGCTATGGTTAATGGTAAAAAATTTCTGGCTCAGCTTTATTATTCCTATTTACTTTAGTTGAGAAATCTCCCTTTAGATCTGGTAATCTGTTTAGTTCCTGCTCTGTCTACAAATTCCAGTTAAAAATCCCCTAATACTTCCTGATCTGATCATTACTTTACCTCACATAGATATTCCTCTTCTGCTCCCAATTCTATGTAAATCTTAATGTTCCCCTTTGCCCTCTATGAAATTCCAATTATATCCATCCTGCCTTGTCCTACATAAGACTTTTGGAAATGCTACTCATGGCCTATTGGTTCTCATGTACCATGGAACTATGCTGAGCATATAAAAAATGGTTATTAAAATATCTTTGTGTGTTGATAAATGTAATTGGCAGCAGTACCTATCAATGTATCCCTGAATATTTTAAAAATCAAGCCAGGGCAGGATTTGAATCCAAGTCTTCCTGACTTCAGGGCTGGCTCTTGATTGGAGTGTCATTGTGAGATCCCCCTTTTCTCTTGATAGCAACTTGTTTTATATGCTGCTGAATATTTAGTCCCACATTAAACTAGGAAAGAATATTCTACTAAAGTTCCCAAAGTCAAAATCAGGAAGAACCAGTCAGGGTTAGAGTGTGAGTCAAAGTTTAAATTATGAAGCTTCATAGTCAAGTATTAGGGGTAGAGATGACAGGGTGGAGAACAAAATTGTTTCCAAAATGGTGGATCAGAAACTGCCTATGGCAGATAGCTATAGCCAGCCAGAATTTAAAGAGCTTGTTTAGAGAACTACGTGTGAAAGCATGAAGGCAGTGGAATTTAAGTATTCAACAATACAATTAGTATTTCACCAAGAATTAAATAAATAAAGCCAGAGCAACAAGAGAATGTGTAACTAGCAACAAAACTATGTTCAGGTTCGCTCTCATGGGTGAGCAATGCATAGTCCCACAGGTCAATGTGGTACTTCAGATCTTCAAGTACAAGACCTGGGTTCAAATCCTTCCTCTGATTCTCATTACTATCCTTATGTGATCTCAGGAAGGCCACTTTACCTTCTTGGGTCCCAGTTTCCTCATCTCTAAAAGAAGGTTGAACTAAATGTCCTGTATATAGATCTTCCCTTCTACCTCTTAAAATAGGATTCTATGAATCAATGCTGTGATTGAAAGTAATATTATAGCCTTTGAGTGACCAACTGCTATTAAAACAAGCAGTCTGTGTAGGGCACTCCAACTAGGCAATCATTAATCATCTATTGTGCATGATCCACATACCTTCCTCTGAGGGCCATCTTTTATCTCAATTCTTACCTAACCCTTAGGCTTTGAATGGGTATGGCCTCAGACAAACAGAGCTGGGAAAGACCTTAATTTAGAAAGGCCAAGGACACCCACTGCATCCTTGGCCAGTCATCTTGATCTTTGGCTTGCCACTGGACCCCAGTGACTTTGGAGGAGAAAGTGAGACAGATGACTTTGAGCATTCAAGTCATGAATTCAAATCCAATTCATATGCAGGTCAAGATATTACACTCATGATATCATTGGTCCTCTTCAAGAATGAAGGACAAACAACATTGTGTATGATATATGAATTAGGTAATGCAATAACATCAACAAAATATACTGTCGCTCATTAGTGCCAGTGAATTATGGTAGCCATCCGTGGTCAGACTGATCAGTCATGCTCTTTATAATAGAATTAAAACACTGTAAATCTTTAATAGGGGAAGCAGTGTGGAATAGTGAAAAGAACACTGTGCTAGGAAGCAGAAAACATGGGTTCAAGAACCAGCTCTTTCATTTCCTAGATTTCTAAACTCGATCAAATCCCTTAATAAACTGAGCCTCAGTTTTCTCACTTGTATTTTGGAGATAGTAATACCTGTGATATCTACCTCCCAGAGTTCTTGGGAAGCTCAAATAAGATCAAATATATAGAATGTTTTGCAAACCTTAATGTATTATATATCATATATAATTATATATTATATATCACATATAATTATATATTATATAATGGAAACTCTCACTGTGGTTATAGATGTCAACTTTGTCAACTGGAAATCCCCATAGTAATGTAAAGTGCCATTAAACAAATAAGGAAAAAGTATTCATGTTCTTGATGTGCCTCAGATACATTGAAAACCCAGCACCTTCTCCTGAAGGGCTCACTTAAGAAAGATAATCTTAAAAACTTAATAAATATGATTAAAATGTGATTCTTGCTCTCCAACAAGTGAATGATGAAGACAGGCATAGATTGGCTCAAAGGTTATCGAGCAAATTCTGAAGCATTTTTTAAAAGATAAGCGCCGAAGAAATATTTTACAAAGTCTGAAGAAGTGGCTTCCTAAGTCATTCACAGTTGTTTCCCTTAATAATATTGGTCTGAGTTCTTTCCAAAGCCACAGGCCCTCCCACTTGCCATGTGTTAAGGCCAAGGTGGACATTTTGGGGGTAAATTCACCTGTACCATGTCCATGCCTCTTACTTTGACTAAGTCTGTCACAGATATCTTCCCTCCTATACCTAAACATTCTGGTCAGGATGGATAAAGTGATAAAATCCCCTTCCCCTTCTCAACAATCTCCCCATTCCCCTACATTCTTTCCCTTCCTTCTTCATTCTCCGAAATCTCCTCATCTCCATCCCCATTATGTGTCTCTTGTCCTTGATTTTTCAAAATGACAGCATGGCTCAACTTTTGGGTTGAACACCAATGTCTGGAATTTTGTGGGTTACAACAGCTTGTTTTCATAAAGAGTTTGGTTCTTTCTAATTTCTAGCCTGCATGGAAATTGTGAGTAACATAAAGCTGAAGTTTGAAAATTTCATCAAGGATTTGTTCTTAAAAAAAAAAAAAAGGAAAAAGATCCTTTAGTTCACATCAATATATGGGCTTGGGTTTCCATGCTAGACTGAATGACTGTATGTACTTACTGCAGATATAGAGATATAGATATATACACATGTTTATATATAACATATTTGTGTATTTATGTGCATGCATGCACGTATGTATACACACACACATATATGTACCTACACATACATAGCTGTAATCCACAATATATA
This sequence comes from Phascolarctos cinereus, assembly GCF_003287225.1. Classification (NCBI taxonomy): domain Eukaryota; kingdom Metazoa; phylum Chordata; class Mammalia; order Diprotodontia; family Phascolarctidae; genus Phascolarctos; species Phascolarctos cinereus. The sequence goes on along the minus strand of NW_027555736.1, from coordinate 86,405,065 downwards.
ATATGCATCATATAGCCTCAATTTAACTTTTTTTAAAAGTACATGTATTAAGAATCTACTATGTACAAAGCATTGTAGTAGGTGCAGGGGATGCAAAAACAGAAATGAAACAGACTTTACCTTGAAGAAATTCACATCCTATTGGGAGACAATATCCAGATTCTGATAAACAAATGCAGAAATTTGTGAGTACTTAGGGAAGTGGCAATCACAAAAAGCTAGTATGGCTTCATCAAGAATGTTTTATTTCAGACTAACCTCATTTCCTCTTTTTTAGCAGAGTAACCAGATTGGTAGACCAGAGGAATGCTGTAGACACAGTATGCTTTGATTTCACTAAAACATTTCATAAAGTCTCTCATGATGTTTCTGGATAAGGAGAAATGTGGGCTAGATAAGTGATAAAAAACAAATGTATTTCCCTGGCAAGTCCCCTTCCTCTTCTCAACAGTCTCTCCACCCTACATTCCCTACATTCCCTCCCTTCCTCCTTCATTCCTCAAAATCTCCTCTCCATCTCCATGCCCATCATGTATAGTTAGTTGGATTTGTAACTGATTGAATGACTGGATTCAAAGAGTAGACATTAATGGGCCCATATCAGTTTAGAAGAGGGTCTTTTATAAAGTATCCTAAAGATATGTCCAAGTCTTGTGCTATTCATTCAGCATTTTAATGAGTCGCATGAATTAAGCCAATCAAGCTGTAGGTGACATGCTTGTAAATTTTCTGGGGATATGAAGTAAAAAATGAACTATTTCCTGCCCTTCTGGAACTTACGGTCTACAGGGAATGGACTACAACACACACACACACACACACACACATAAATACAAAATACCTGCCAAGTGAATACAAAGTAATTTAAGGTGGGGGGGGAGAAATAATAATGGGGATAACTTGCAGTAGATGGCACTTAAACTAAGCCTCGATAGGAATTAGGAGGTGTGGATGAAGAGGGAGAATATCCCAGCTATAGGGAATGACCTGTGAAAAGGCAGAGCTGTTGAGTCATTTCAGTCTTGTTTGACCTTTAAGGGGCCCCACGTGGGGTTTTCTTGGCAAAGATACTGAAGTGGTTTGCCATTTCCTTTTCCAGCTCATTTTACAGATGAGGAAACTGAGGCAAACAGGTAAGTGACATGTGCAGGATCATACAGCTATTAAGTGCCTAAGTTCAGATTTGAACTCAGGAAGATGAGTCTCCCAGATTCTAAGCCCAGTGCTTTATCCATTGTGCCACTTAACTGCTCCCCAAAAGCCAAGATCAGTACCCTAATCAGTGTAATTCAGGACCTGAGAATATCTCCTCACCTGAACTCATCTCCTTTCTCTGCCATTGTTAACTGTTAACAAAGTATAGAAAAGAACACTGCAAGTTTTATAGCAAACTTTCTATGCAAAGTCATAGCCTCAAAGCTCATAGGGTCATAGATTTAGAACCAAAAGGGACCTAGCCCTCATTTTTTACAGATACAGAAGAAGACTCTTTGAATGGTTGTACTTGGCATATATGTAGTAGGCATTCAAATATGACTTAGCACAGCCCTCCCTCACTTAAAGCATGGGAAAAACTACAAGGGTAAGAGTTAGATAAGAAAAAAACCTTTACAGAAACTTTCTCTCATAAAGTTTTCCTATCCAAGATAGACAGGAAACTGATTTAAGTCTTTAAGAACAAGACCCATTCCCCAATAAGTAAATGGGCCAAAGATATGAAGAGGCAAGTCTTAAAAGAAGAAAGCTATCAATAACCCTGGGGAATCCCTAACAGTAAGAGAAATGCACATTAATACAACTCAGAGGTTCCATATGAAACCTGTATAATTGGCAAAAAAAAAAAGAAAAGAAAAAAGAAAAACGATGAATGTTGGAGGGGCTTCAAGGAAACAGGCTCATAAATGAACTGTTGGTGGGTCTATGAATTATTCTAATCATCTAGAAAAAAATTGAGAACTATACCTAGAAAAATCACTAAACTTTGAGTTTAGTCATACTCTTTGACCAAGTGATATCATTACTTGGTTTAATCATCAAGTAAAGAAGGAAAGGACCGATAATGGCTCTTTTTGTTGTATCAAAGAACTGGAGACAAAGGGAGTACCCATCAATTGGGGAATGGTTAAGCAAATTGTGGTATATGAATGCAATACATATTATTGCATCATGAGAAACATGAAAGGGATGAATTCAAAGAACCTGGGAAAACTTGTATGAGCTAATTCAGAGTGAAGTAAGTAGAACTAGAAAGCACTTTATACAATGACTACAACATTGCAAAAGGAAATAATTTTGAAACACTTAAGAACGCTGATCATTGCAATGGATAACCATGACTCCAAAAGCCCAATGATGATGGCTGCATTCCTGAAAAAGAGATGATGGACTAGAGATTCATAATAAGATAGAACTTGACCAATGTGTATATTTATTTTGCATAACTATTTTTATTTGCATAAATGAGGTTTGATTTTTTTTTTAAACTTTGGGAGTCTTTTGAAGAAGAAAGGGATGAGTGGTAGTAATATAAAAATGAAAAAAGAGAAAAGTATTTTTTAAATGTACAGAAGAAAACAGAAGAAAATTCAGAAAGAGATAAATAAGGCAGCTCAAAAGTATTGAATGTATTATATTCTTTAGAAGAAAAGAGCAAGTAGTACATAACAGAAGACTCATGATATTGTATATAATCTTCTTTGTATATGTAAATTGTCATTTTTTTGTATTTGTCAAGTTGAGAATAGCAAAAAATAAAAAATATTTTAAAAAGCACATGTATAGCCATTGTCACATATTATTATTAGTAATTACTAGTACTTTAAGGTTTGCCAAGTGCTTTACAGAAATTTCATTTGAAACTATTGATATCAAAATTAAATAAAAAAACTATTGCTTCTTCAAGTAATTAATATATTATTGTAATATGGTCTCCTCCCTCAAATCTCTCCTCTCACTAATTCATTTGGCATACAACTACTGCCAAAGTGGTTTTTCTAATGGCATAGTTCTGACCAGATCATTCATCTACTCAATAAACTCCAAATGGCTCCCTATTATCTCTAGGATCAAATATGAAAATTCATCTTTTGGCACTTAAAGTTCTTCACAACCTGGCCTCTTCCTACTCTTTCTGTCTTCTTGAGCATTATTTTTCTTCATGCACTGCATGGTCTCACCATATTTTTGGCCTACTTACTCTTACACACATATACACTCATAAGATACTCCATATTCCATCTCCACACCTTTGCCCTGGCTATATCATGCCTGGAAGGCCCTTTCTCCTAACCTTTGTCATTTGCAGTCTCTATTTTCCTTCAGATTTTAGTTCAAGTGTTACCTTCTGCATGAAACCTTTCTTTATCTCCTGATGTTAGTGACTTCCCTCATCAAATAACTTCATATTCATTTTGTATATATTCTGTGTATGTATGTATCCCCTTCTCTGGACATACTCTTCCAACTTGCACTCTCATTAATGATTTGGGTCTCTGCATTGATAATTTGTGCAGAAAATTTTCCATGTTGTGTAATCAAAATTGTCCATTTTATCTCCTGTAATCCTCCCTTGTTTTGTAAACTCTTCCCCTACTCATAGCTGTGAAATGTATCTACTTCCATTCTCCTCTAATTTCTTTAGATATGACTTATTTTTTATATCTAAGTCCCATATCCACTGGGAGGTTATTTTGAAATATAGTGTGGGATGTTGACTTAAGCCTAATTTCTAACAGACTTATTTCTAGTTTTCCCAGCAGTTTTTCTTAAATAGTGAGTTGTTACTGAGCAGCTGAGTTCCTTGTGTTTATTGACCACTATCCTGTTGTGTTCAGTTGCATCTGGTTCTTATGTATCTAATCTGTCCCATTGATTAAATGTTCTATTTTTTAAACTGTACCAAATTGTTTTGGATGGGCAGCCAGGTGGCACAGTGGATAGAGTGCCCAGCCTGAAGTCAGGAAGACTCATATTCATGAGTTCAAATCTGGCCTGAGGCACTTACTAGCTGTATGATTCTGGGCAAGTTACTTTACCCTGTTTACCTCAGTTTTCTCATCTGTGAAATAACCTGGAGAAGGAAATGGCAAACCACTCCAGTATCTTTGCCAAGAAAACCCCAAAAGGGGACACAAAGAGTCATACATGACTGAAACAACTGAACAACAGCGATAAAAATTGTTTTCATGATTACTGTTTTATAGTACAGTTTGAAATCTGGGACTGCCAGGCCCCTTCCTTCCCAGCTCTTTTTTCGTTATTCCTTTTGAAAGTCTTGCACTTTTTTCCCCCTCCAGATAAATATTGCCATCTTTTTTCTCCTTTTATAAAATTATTCTTTGGCAGTTTGATTCATATGGCATTGATTCTGTATATTAATATAGATATAATTATCATTTTTATTACATTAGCATAGTCCAATCATGAGCATTTACTTCTTCTCCAGTTATTAAATTTTCCTTTATTTTTGTAAAGAATGTTTGTAGTTGCTTTCATATAGTTCCTGTGAGTGTCTTAGTAGATGAACTCCCAAATATTAATGATAATATTTTGAATGGAATTTTTTTCTCTTTCTGCTAATTTTATTGGTAATGTAATTCAGAAAGGTTGATGATATATATTATATATATATATATAATATATATATAGAGAGAGGTACATACATACATATATACATATACTTATTTTATGTCCTGCAATTTTATTGGTTATTGGCCATATTAATTTTTCAGTTGAATCTCTAGGACTAAGTAAATCATCATGTCATCTGTAAAAAAGTGACAATTTTGCTTATTTGTCTATGCTTATTTCTTCAATTTCTTTTTTCTTGACATTTCTATAGCTATTTCTATAATTATATCAAGTAATAGTGATGACAATGAATAGACTTACTTTATTCCTGATCTAATTATAAAGTCTTCTAGTATTTCTCCATTACAAATAATTTACCCTTAGACTTAGATAAATCCTGTTTACCATATTAAGGAAAAGACTTTTCATTCCTATTCCATTTACTTGTATATGCTTTCTAGTTTAAAAAAAGTAGATATTATATTTTTCAAAAGCCTTTTCCTAAGCCTTCATCTCTTCATATAATCAGTTGATTTTTAATTGTTTTAATTATTAATAGGTCATTATAGGTATGTTTTCCCCTAATATTGTACCAACTCTGGATTCCTGGTACAAATCTAACCTGGAGTTAGTGTTTAATCTTTTTAGTGTATTGATATTACCTTTTTTGCTAACATTTTATTTAATATTTTATTCCAACATTCATTAGGGATATTGGTTTATAATTTTTTCCTCTACTTCATTTCCTTCTGGTTTCAAACTCAAGACCATTTTTTAATAGAAATATTTTCAAAGAATATTTTTCCTATTTAAAAAAAACCCTTGTATAATATTGTTGTTAATTATTCTTTGAATGTTTGACAGACTTTGCTAGATGCTATTCATCTGATCCTAAGTTTCTAGCCCCACTGCCCCCCCCCCCACTTTGGGAGTTCCTTTATGGCTTGTTCAGTTTCTTTTCCTAAGATATTTATATTTTCTATTTCTTGTCCTGTTTTTCTGGGTATTTATATTGTTGTAAATATTTATCCATCTTATTTATCAGTTTTCTTGGTATATGATGGGTAAAATAGTTTCTAATAATCTCCATTATTTCCTCTTCATTTGGATTATTTTTCATTTTTATATTGACATTTTGGTTTTTCTTTTATTTGATTTGGTTAGAGAATGCTTTATCTATTTTATTAACTTTTTAAATGCTCCTAGTTTTATCAATTTGATTTTATTTTTGCTTTAAATTTTTTTCATGATCTTTTTTATTTTTAGAACTTCTATTACTTTGGGGTTTTTTGTTTGATACTTTTAAAAGTTTTTAGAAATTTATATGCTCAATTCATTGATCTATTCTTTTTGTTTTTTGTTAATGTGTTAGAAAACATATATTTTCCCTAAGGACTGCTTTAGCTTTATCCCAAAATATTTAGTATACTTTCTCATTGTTGCTATTTTTTGTCATTGATGAAATTGTTTCTAAGATTTCTTTTCTTTGACCCATTAATTCTTTAGAATTAAATAATTTTGTTGTTGTTGTTGTTCAGTCATGTTTAACTCTTTGTGACCCCATGGACCATACTTTCCAAGGAGTTTTCTTGGCAAAGATACTAGAAGGGTTTGCCATTTCCTTCTCCAGTGGATTAAGGCAAACAAAGGTTAAATGATTTGCCCAAGGTCACACAGCTATTAAATGTTTGAGGTCAGATTTGAACTCTGGGCTTTCTGACTCCAGGTCTAGTGTTTCATCCACTGAGACATCTAGCTTCACGCCCCACCCCCTTTAGTAAGAATTTATAGTACCTATTTAAATAAATAGTAATTTAATTTCCATTTAATTAATACATTTCTCAATTGCCCTTGATTAGCTATACTTTTTACTGCAATATAGTTATTATAATTATGTATCTAATTGTTCTGCTTTCCTGAATTTTTTATGACATTTTAATACCTTTGGCCTATGGACAATTTTTATAAAAATGCCATGTTCAGCTGAAAAGTATGAAAATTATTTTCTATTCCCATTAAGTAACTGCCAGAGAATCAGCACGTGTCGCTGTTCTAAAATACTGCTCAGGTCCTTAACTCCTTTCTTGTTTGTCTTTTTTGTTTGATTTATCTAAGTCTGAAATGGTATATTGAGGTTCCTAACCATTGTATTTTACCATCCATTCCTCCCTGTAATTTTATTAGCTTTTTATTTAAATACTTAGATTCTATTTTTATTCATTGGATTCATGTGCATTTCAGTGAATGTTGTATTAAAGGTGAGTAAGAGAGAGAAGGCCGGAAGATCAAAGGAGAAGGCCATTCCACCGTTGCCCATTTCTATTCACCATGTCCTTACCCTACCTCTATTCTCCCACTTAAACTTCCCTTTCCTCTATTTCCTGTCTATCTGTTTTCCAATTCTGTGTGTGTGTGTGTGTGTGTGTGTGTGTGTGTGTGTGTGTGCCTACACACATGGATGTGCATATGTTCAACCTTCCATTGGTTCAGATAAGAGTCAAAGTCATGAGATACCCATGCCCTCTAACACATCCTTCATGTTCATATGTTCTTCTTTTTAGCACCTCACTTATAAGAAATAGTAAGTTCCTACTACTTCTTCCTCATAACTCACCTAGGGTATTCCATTTTCCTTCCTTTTCTTTCTTCTCTAAACACCATTAAAACAAAACAAACTATCTTTAAGCCCTGAATTTATTTAGAGAACTCTCTTAACTCCCTCTGTGACCCTTATAATCAGTAGGGTTCTGAAAAGACATTTGTCTCTCTCTCCCCATTAGAATGCAAGTGGTTCATCAATATTTATTATATTCCAGTTGCTAAAATATATTTACCATTCCACATTTCTCTTTTCAGAACTTGTTTAGCTCTAGTCTTTTCATCAGGAATAATTGAAAGTCTTCTATTCTATTGGAGGTCCACTTTTTCCCTTGTAATATTATGCTCAGTCTTATAATTATTCTTGGTTATAAACTTTTTCTTTGCCTTTTAGAATAGTGTGTTCTAAGATTTGATTTGATTACTCTTCTCCAGAGTAGTAAAGTCAACAAACATTTATTAAGCACTTACTATGTGCCAGGCACTGTGCTAAGTATTGAGAATACAAATAGAAGCAGAAAGAAAGATGGCCCCTGCCCTCAAAGAACTTAAATTCTGATGGAGGAAGGCAACAAATAAAAGAAAGCTGAAAAGGGTAGGGGTGGGAGCAAAAGATATCATTAAGAGGACATGGTAGAAAAAGTCTGGATTTTCAGGACTGAAGCCCAGAGAGGAATAAAGACATAATAGACTTGGACATTTTCTTTAAAACGGAGGTTATGGGAAAAAATGACCAACTAGAAGAGGGGCCCACAAGGGCAGAATGAACATCCAGGACAAGAAATCTACTATAACATGGCAGCGAAAGTATAGAGAATCAGTTGGAGAGTCAGATGAGTAGTTACAGCATAGGCTTGGGCACTCTTGATGATAATTCTTTGGTACCTCAAACATTTTCTTCTATCTACTTATAAGATTTTTTTTTTGGATTTGGATTGCTTATGACGTTACTGAGTATTTTCAATTTGGGTTTTCTTTCATGAGGTGATTAGTGGATTCTTTCTATTTTTACTTGCCCTATTGTTCTGATAGATTTGAGCAGTATTTTTTTTTATCATTTCTTGAAATATGGAATCTAAGTTCTTTATTTGGTCATGACTTTCAAAGAGTTAATTGATTCTTAAATTATCTCTACTTGATCTTTTTCAAAGTCAGTTGTTTTTGAGAGTAGACAACTCAAGTATTCTGCTATTTTTCAGTATTTTGACTTTATTCTAATATTTGTTGTTGTCTCCCAGAATCATTGAGATACATTTATTTTATTCTGGTTTTTTTAGGAAGTCTACTACCTGTGTGAGACTTTCCATTTTCAGTTTTAAGCTATTTATTCTTCTGAATTTTTCTACATTGCTCTTCTTTAATTTTTTAAATCACTTTCTTCAGCTCTTCAAAGATACTCTTCGAGTCTTTGAGGCCAAGCCATTTTTCCCTCTGAGGCTGTGCTTGTAGTGTTGGTAAGGTACTTTCTTCTTATGGGTTTAACTCTTTGTTGTCTTTTAACATGTAGTATTTCTTCATTGTGTTGGGTATTTTCTTCCATTTACACATAACTCCAGCCTATTTCTGTTTTGGGACTTTATGCTCCCAAAGGGCCAGGCTCTGCTCTCTTGCACACTTTTGTAAGGAGTAAGCAAGCCATATTTGGTCACATCCCCAATTTCCCATGCCTCTGTGAAGGTTTCCACATCTTCTTGCATCTGAACGGCAGCCTTCAGGCCCCACTAAAAATCCTTGGTCAAAGTTAAAGGCTTGAGGCAACACTACCCACACCTTGGAACTTTACTGGTTAAAGTGCCGAAGGCCTTCAACCCACTTGAACATCCTAGGTTAGAGAACAGGCCAGTCCCATACTTGTTTACCTGAGTGTATCCTGGCTTCCTGTGTATAAGATATTACTAGAGACCTACCTAGAATTGGGATTATGTACAAATCTTTCAAAAGTACTCCAAAAATTCTCCTGACATGTATACTAAAGCACTATTGGTGGAATTGTGAACTGATCCAACCATTCTGGAGAGCAATTTGGAACTATGCCCAAAGGGCTATAAATCTGTACATACTCTTTGATCCAGCAATACCACTGCTAGATCTATAACCCAAAGACATCCCCCCAAAATGTAAAAGGACCTATTTGTACAAAAATATTTATAGCAGCTCTTTTTATGGTGGCTAAGAATTGGAAATCAAAGGGATTCCCATTGGTTGGGGAATGGCTAAACTAGATGTGGTATGTGATTGTAAGCAAATATTATTGTGCTATAAGAAATGACAAGCAAGATGATTTTAGAAAAACATGGAAAGACTTACATGAACTGATGCATAGCAAAGTAAACAAAACCATGAGAACATTGTATTCAGTAACAGCAATATTTTTCAATGAAGAATGTGAATGACTAAGCTATTCTGAGCAATACAATGATCCAAGACAATCCCAAAGGGTTAATGATGAAGCATACTATCCACTTCCAGAGAAAGAACTGATATGGATTGAATACAGACTGAAGTATGCTGTTTTCGCTTTTTCTTTCATTTTTTTTTCTTTTATTCAAGTCTTCTTGTACAAAATGACTAACATGGAAGTGGTTTACGTAATTGCACATATGTAACCTATACCTGATTGCTTACCATCTCAGAGAGGGAGGAAGAGATAGAATTTGGAACTCAAAACTTTAAATAACAATGTTTAAAATTTTTTTTTAAGTACTCCAGTTGATTTTGGGGAATAGCAGATATTTGATGGGTTAGAGGAAAATGGAGGAATTGACCAGGGACCCTTGATCCACTGAATGTCTCATTTAACAGAGATAATAAAATGTTAAGATTTGACCCCTTTCAGACTTTGAATTCAAGCGTTCACAATTTGTAAAATGTACGAAACTTTGCCTGAGTGAACTATTCTAAGATTGTACAGGGCACAAAACCAGGAATGGAGCATCCATAGCTTGTAAAGGAAGTACAAAGAAATGACCTTGTATTTATTTTATTTTGTAAATCCTTATATAAGGATATCTTCCCAGTAGAATGATAGAATATACGCTCTTTAAGAGTAGAACTGCTTTATTTTTGTCTTTGGTTCTTAAGTGCCAATGTGTCCCTTGACATGAATAGGTTCTTAATGAATGCTTGTTGATTGATTGGAAGGGATCTCAGAGATCATTTTGTCCAATTCCTTCACATAACAGATGAAGAAACTGAGGCTCAAAGCCAAGACATTATTTACCCAATTTCACAAAAGCTTTTAGTGGCAGACCCAGGACTTCAGCCCAAGCTTCCTTACCTTGGTCCAGGGTTCTTCCCCCTATACCATACTCTTCCTCCAGCTCCAACATACAACCCAAATTTGTATGTCAATGGTGTCCTCCTAGAGACATAAAACTCCTTAACGATAACGCAGTGGTGATTATTCCAGGTACCATGCCAGGCCTTGAGGGGAAAGAATGCTGGGTAGGTCATTCCCTTGGCAACTCTCCAAACTCACCTCATAATCTGCAATCTCTTCTCACATGTGGGTTGGTCCCAACTATCAAGGAGCTCTGTAAACACGGTGCATTTGTGCATATACTTGTCAAAACCAAAGTCATATATTAAGTATAAACAAGTACAAGACTGTTTGCATCACCATTTTTCAAAAAGTGTTTATTGCTTTTCAGCATTATTTACTGCAAAATAATGCCCATGTTTAAACAGTATATTTTATTCTTTTCCCCCAGACAGGAAAACTCCAGTTTCCTGCTTTAATGTGCTAAGGGTGAGTAAGCATATAGTTTTCCAGTGTTTCCACGCTCTCACATTCAACACTACTGTTGTAAATCACTGACATAGTTTTAATTTGGATAATCCCTTTCTAAAAGGAATTCTGCTGATGGAATAATTGGAAAAGGCCTCAGTGGTGAAGGTGATGGACTAGTTATTAGGGTTAATGTGTTTGGCTCTTAGTTTTCTAAAATATCAGCTCTATATTAGACAGAAACTCTCAGGAAGCCTCATTTAAGCCGTGCCCGGTCTAAGGAGGTATGAAGTAGAGCTGGTTTCCGTCATCCAGAGCTGGCTGAGGGTGGAGACAGCACTGTTTGTTAAACTGGTTAAGGTGGCTCAGTTTAAATTTCATGTGATTCTGAATGGAGGAGTAGAAAGTATGATGTGAAGTTACATCCAGCTGAAAGTAAAGTATTCCGGTTTGGTGGAGCTAGTGGTAGCCGAGCCCCCAGCTCGTTTTTTTTAATGTAAGTATCAAACAAAGTTATATTCTTTGACAAAAATTCTTACTGGAAAATAAAGGGGGGGGAGCTATAATTTCAAAATCTATTAGGAAAACATCTCAAGTCAGGCCTTTCATATATGTTTTTTTGAAATGCACATCCAATCAGAGGTGGGTTTTTTTCATATTCATCTAGTTAATTGCTTTGAAGTATTTTACATGTGTTGGTTTTTAACTCAAATGCTTAGTTTTATTTGGTTTAATACGCACCTTCATGGCAGGGACTGTTTCATTTTGTCTTTGTATCTACATGGTCGACATTTAATAAATGCTTATTAAATTAAATTTTAAATGTATAAGAAAATGACTCATTTAGAGAGGTATGATATTTGGTACACTGTCTTTTTTGCAACTAGGAAATACTTTCCAAATGGATATTTTATATTTGTGTAGCACTTTAAGATTTGCAATACATTTCTCCCAACTCCTGAGGTAGATAGTACAAGTATTATTATCTCCATTTTACAGATGAAGAAACTGAGGCTCTGAGAGGTAAGGGGCTTTTCTATGATCACACAACTAAGCAAATGTCTGAAGGAGGAGTTTAACTTAGGTTTCCTGACTCTAAGTGCCTATCCCATACTGCCAGGTTTTTGATGAAATTTTACTTACAGTAAATTCAAGTAATTATTCCTTATAAGTGATAAATTTCAAGGGAAGGGGAAATAAAAAGAAACAGATGATTATGTGATTAGAAGATTGTTTAAAAAAATCATGCTTACCATAAGAACTAGTTTTTCAAAATGAATCTTGAGGTCATCTTGTCCAAAATCCTCATTTTACAGGTGAGGAAACTGAAGTCCATGGAGGTGAAGAGAAATGCCCAGGGTGACACACCCAGCTAGTTACAGAACTAAGAATAGAACCTGTGTTTCCCGAGTTCAAATCTAGCGCTTTCCACTATTCCATAGTTATTCTTTGGTGTCAACTCCAGGCCATTTTGATTAAATATGTGACAGCCTATTATGATGAACTGAAATGACTTTCTAGTAAGTGGATATTTTTAAATGGCCAAAAATCAGTTGAATACTGTTGGGAGATAAATTTGATAAATTTAATATCTGAGAAAGAACAGGGGCCTGAGAGCCAGGAGAGTAGGAATCAAGTCTCAATCCTGCACCTGAGTAGCTGGGGAAAAGTGCCTTCATTTGTCTCATCAATATAGTAACTGAAAGGGTGGCACTAAATGATCTGGGTTTCCTTCCAGCACTAAAAGTCTGTCATTCTCTGAAGTATTCTATGGCTTAGCATTTCAATTTTTAAAATGAAAATAGTGTCACTCCTACACTATATAGTATGCTTACAAAGATAGAGGTAGTGTGATACTGGGGAAAGAGCAGTATCCTTTGGAAACGAATGAGGTGGATTAAAATCCTATTTCTAATGCTTATTGTGTGTGTGACTTTGAGAAGGGACTTAACCTCACCCGGACTCTGTTTGTTCATTTGTAAAATGAGGAAGTTGGACTACATGGTTCATTCCAGCTCTACCTCTGTGATGGCCTTTATATTCCTTATAATTGATATGTTCCTAGGGGGAGGAAAAATAAATGGATGTTTTTTACAATTAGAAGATTGTAAGACAATGTAAATACTGAAAAGGGAAGCTGGGTTTTGAGTCAATTTGCAATCCAGCTAAATTCATAACAGTCTTGCAAAAAAAAAAGTACTAAACATCTATGGTATCCTTTGTAACTACATAAGTGCAAAGTACCATCATTATTATGGTAATTAATAATAACACTATTCTATATATTTCCACACACACATTAATATGCATTTTTAGTTCAGTTGGCAGGAGAGCCCTGTACAAGGAGGTAGCCTAATTCAGGCTATGGAGTCAAAAAACTTTCGTTCAAATCCTTCTTCTGACACTTAGTACCTTTGTGAGCTCAGGCAGGCAGGGTCCCTTCACCTCCCTGAGTCATGATTTCCTCATTGGTAAAAGGAGGGGTGTGTGCTCTAATTGGGCTTTAATGCCACCCCATTTTCTTAAAACAGGAGAACTACACTGACTTCTTCAAAGCCTCGTGCCAGAGTAATACAGATAGATAGATATAGATATATATGTATACACACATATCCATCTATCATCTATTTATATATCTATATCTTTATATTGATTACTGATAAAACATTGTTTAAAGATTTTTATGTGCTATTGTTAACCCTTGCCCTTGAGTTATATTGTCACCAATTGTGGGAAGGCAGCTTTAGGCATCCCACTTCCAAAGTGAACAGTTATGGAGGAGCATGTAGCAGCAGGCTGGGCAGCGACAGGGGCCAGCAGTCTGGGCAGGGGCAGCAGCCTGGGTAACAGCGACAGCAGCCACCTCTGCTCTCTTGGGAGGACCATGTCTCCGTTTATGTAGTCACCTGTAGTTCGAGAACATGGTAACAAAACTGGCTTTTCGGCTGCATCCGCCAACTCTGGGGTGGTAAAAAAATAATAATAAAAAAATAAAACAAGCGACTGCCAACCCGTATTGGGAAAGAACTCTTGGGTGGCACTTCACTCTCAAGAGAAAGGTTTTCTGAAGCGATTTTCCATGATGAGTCTGTTGAGATACTAGAGCAGAGGAGCTTGCCCAAAGTAGGGGGTCCTATTTTCTTGGGTTTCACAAAGGTTTCTACTCTTTTTCATCTCTTCCAGATTGCTTGTCTTTTCCTAATTAAGGAGAGCCTGCTGAGAGAGTTTCCGACAATCACAATGGGGAACGAGAACAGCACCTCTGACAACCAGGTGGGTGTTAGGAAACTACCTCCCCCGCCCCTTCCACCCTCGTGCTTATCCTCTATTGAAGCTTACTTTTTTCTGCCTGGAAACATTGTTGTCAACATCATCATCATCATCATCATCATCATCATCATCATCATCATCATCATCATCATCATCATCATGCCAGCAGCTCATTAGCAGGGTTGAAGGAGCAAAAGGTGGCATGATCTTTATGTTTAAATTGGCACCTGCCACCACTTCTATCTTTTCCAAGATTCTATTTAATTAACTGTGTAGCCTCTTTTTATGGACAATGGGAGCGTTTTCATTCTCTTACATCTATGCCACCCTCTCCTTTGTGAAATAGATTTCATAAATTTCTTTCTGGATTCTTTAATTAATAGTCACATAGTTCTAGTAGTTAGGTGGTTAAAATAGAAGCTTCCCTCTCTGCCTCAGAAAAGTTTTGGCTGTTGGAAGGTTTAAAAAAAAAAGGAAACAAATCTATATTACTCAGAGCTGTTAAGGAATGTGAAACAGATTGTCTTCATGATGAAGTTTCAATAGCTTTTCTAAGCCAAAAATGTCCTAAAATTGAAGATTGGATTTCAGTTGCTTAATTGTGCACACACACATGTAGTATTTCCCATCCATTGTGGTTTCATAGTAGAAAAAAATTAAATTCTGGTAATCAAATGTCTTGGCACAATCTCATTTAGCTAATTAATACAGCAAAAGCATGATGCAGATTTAGAATGTAATGGTATTGAGTTCTTCAGATGAGAAAATTAGATCTAGGAAGCTGACATTCTCCATCTGGCTTTCTGCTGCGGTTGTCTCCTTCTGATGCAAGTTTTCTTAAGAGGAATCTTGCTCTGGTAACTTCAGTCCAGCCTTGGAGACATACATGCTTTGACTACTTGAGGCATAGTTTGGGAAACAGCGAGCTGCTGTGGAGTAAAGATCTCAAACACAAAAGGCAAAGTGTGCATGGGGGCTGGTCAGAGCTATGCAATCAGGCCCTTTGGACAGGTACTACAAGTATGTTGTACAGGCAGCTTAAAAGGTGCTCTCGAATAAACTTTTTAAAGGCAAATTCTTTTGATCAAGCTGGATTAAGGAGACATCTCAAGGAGAGATGCTGGACCTCAGCACACGAGACAGAGATCCTGAGGTAGCATAAGGATGAATGGGCGGGTCACAGGAAAGAAGTGTTCACTCGGGGTCCAAGCCCTTGGGGCATAGAGAAGGGGAGGAAGGAGCCCATCTGATAGCTTCCCATTTTAATTCAATTAAGTCCAACAGACATTTATTAAGTGCCTACTATGTACAAACACTCTAAAGCTACATAGACAGAAAATAACATTGTCCCTATCTTCAAGGAGTCAGTCGGTCAGTCAACAAATAAGCACCTAATATGTGCAAGCATTGAACTAAGCTGGGGATACAAAGAAAGGTAAAAGACAGTCCTGTCTCTCAAGGAGTTCACAGTCTGATGAGGAGAGAGACCGCAAATTGTTATTCAGGTTATATAAAGAAAATGAAAAGGGGAGAGAGCCCAAATAGCTATGGGGAGATCAGGGATGTTTTCATAGAGGAGTTAGCATCTGAGTTGGATTTTGAAGGAAGACCCATAGTAGGCACTTTGTAAATGTGGAATTGAATTAAATGACCGGAATAAATCACTTCCCTTGATACTAGGTGCTAAGCTTCATTATTTCTACCTGCTGAAGGAGCAAAACTGCTGGCAATACTCTGTAAATGTCAGCACCTAGTGACAAAACCCCAGTATACCACCCTAGTTATGGGGCTAGTATTTTATGCAGCTCTTTCTCCTTTCTTCAGATGGATTAAGGAGTCTTTGTGAAGAGACACAAAGATTTAGATAATAGTAGCACAAAGAGATGAGAACTATAAACTTTTTAAAAATGAAATTTGAGTTTTTGAGACTATTGACCTAAAAAACTTTCTCCGTCTCTCTGATTTTTGTTGAATTCTTACGCCTAAGGCAAATATTCTCCAATAGATCTACATTTTAAATGCATCTATTATTTTTCTCCTGTCACATTTGCCAGATGGCAGTTCCTTTTCTTCTCTGCCTCCTGGTTTCCTTCAAGTCTTTTCTCAAATTCCACTTTTTCAGACCTGTCTCTAGGATCTGATGAATCTAGTTCAGGGGTGGGGAATCTTCGATCTCTAGGCTGCATGTGGCCCTCTAGGACCTCAAGTGTGGCCCTTTGACTGAATCCAAGTTCACAGAACAAATCCCATTAATAAAAGTTTGGATTCAGTCAAAAGGCCCAATTTGAGGACCTAGAGGGCTGCCTGTGGCCTTGAGGCTGCAAGTTCCCCACCCCTGATCTAGGTGATTTCATGGGGCCTATAACATGGGGAAAGGAGGAAAGCAAGAGGATCCTGTGTGGTTTCAATAACTGCGGTGTTCAAAGAGGCATCATGGTATTTTCTTTCTCCTTTTAATACCATCTTGGCAATCATTTAAACTTAAATTTACCTGGATAAAACTTGGAGGGATGGCTCACAAGATACAATTTATTCTGGCTTCTGTAATCTATAAGGAATACTTTGAACCCCCTGTCTCTAGCATTGCTGCTGCCAACAGGTGACGTAGCTCATGTGCTACTTACTATAACCATTTCACTATATTTTCTTTCAGTCAGAGGATGCTGGCTCAAATAACATCATCCTGCTGCCACCAAACCCGGGTGTACCACAGGTACTGGAAAATACAATTGATATGCATGGCTTGCATTTCAACCATTTGAAAGCATCTGTGGACACTTTCCAATTTTGTATTTGGCGTATCTGCTTTGGAGCTTTTTTTTGTCTCCCCCCCTCCTCACCCCAGCAAGTTGTGAAACATTATCTAAATTTGCTTTTAAAAAAAAAATATGTAGTTAGGTTTTTTAATAGGATTTTTCTGTACATATTCAAGAGTGTACTGATTAATATGCTGTAGGGAGCTGGAGAAATTCTATATTCTCAATGATAAAAGAGATACTGGGTGTTACATCTCTTTTATCAAGTAGCTCTTTGCTAGATCTCCCGAGTTAAGTTTTGGGTCTTGGTTTGTGGCAACGCCATTACTCTCAGTAGGGCAAACTAAATTGATGTAAAAAGACTGGCATTTCAAATCAGTGGCAATATCCTTATGCAGTTATAAAGGACAGAAGTCATACTACTTTACTTTCATTTAGGGGACCTTGAGGATCAAAAATGATGAACCTTCCATCAATTTTATCATTTTTATGGATTGTTATTTTTGTGCACTGATTGTGGGTTACCGTGGTTGAATAAATTAATTACATGGTAAATTAGCCCTTCAATAACCTATGGAGTCTCTCATTGACCTTTCCACACTACCTTGATAAAGTGATCAAAATAGAAGTGACTCCATGATTTAAGAAATAAAAAGGAGCCACCCTAATTCAAACTTCAGGAAGCTCAGCCATTCTGCCTGATGCTGCTTTTTGTGCCCACCCCTGCCACCGTCATAAAGTAAGTAGTCTTTGATTTTGTCCCTTTTTAGGATGGTTTTAAAACATTTATAGCTTCAAAATAAACTGTAGTTTTTCTTTATTACCTCCAGGATCTAATATAAAATCTTCTCTCTAGCTTTTAAAGTCCTTTGCAGCCTGGCATCTTATTCCCTTTCCAGTCTTACACTTTACTCCCCTCAAAATGCTCCACGATCCAGCAACATTGGCACCTTTACTATTCTTTGCATGTGACACTTTCTCTCCTGACTTTGTGCCTTTTCATTGGTTGTCCTCCATGTACTGAATGCTCCCTCTCCTCCTATCTGCCTTTCCTTGGAATTTCCTGACAAGACCCCAACTTGGTGGGTATATATCTAGGGGCAGCAGGCAATTAGATTGGATATGTATTATAGGGCCAGCTTTCCTGGTTCCCTTAAGGTCTTTTCTCAAATTCCACTTTCTGCAAGAGGCCTTTGCCAGTCCCTCTCAATGCTAGTGCTTTCCCTCTGAGTTTACCTTGTATATACCTTGTACATATAAAGTTGTTTACATGTTGTCTTCCCCATTAGAATGTGATCTCCTTTAGAACAGTGCCTCTCTTTGTAACCCCAGTGCTTCTCTTTGTAACCCCAGTGCTTAGCACAGTGCCTAGCACATTTTAGGCACTTAATAAATGTATGTTGACTTGATCTGTTAAACAACTTATATATGAAAGGGATCCTACTCTCCTCAATTTCTATATGAAGAAAACGAGACCCTGGGAAGTTAAGTGACTTGTCCAAGGTTACTCGGTTTGCTGATGTTCAAGCTGCAACTAGAATGAAGGTATCCTGACATTTGATCTGTGTTCTTTCTGCTGTGCCAATTCTGCTTCCCCCACACTGCTCACCAAAAAACAGGTGGTTAAGTCACCTTTAGTCATCCATCATGCCTTGAGTTCAGCAGAGTTTTATTTCATAGCAAATATCACTTCTATGCTTCTGGTTCAGCATTTTCAGCCCTTCTTACTAGCCATTTAAGGTCAACAATGGTTCATTAATGACCCTGCTGAACCTGTTCAATAAACTTGGGATGCCCTCAAATGTGAGTTCTGGAAAGAAATACCTAAGTTCAAGGTCTCTTTTCAAAAATCATAGCTCATAAGATCCCATCAATGTTTCTCTTTTACCAGACCAATCCAGAGGACAGAATAATTCAAAGTAAAAGGTTTTTAAATACAACAGAATAGTAAACTAAATAGCAATTTGTCCCAGACAAATGAGGGCACATTGTACTACAGGTTCTCATGTCACTTGTAGGGGAAGGGAACATGTATAGCCTGGAAACTCATGTTACTAGGGCTTCATCCTAATTCCATCCCAGCTGGTGCTTTTTTTTTTTTTAACTACTTTCTGCTTCTCTGCAGAGCAACTGGTGTCATTTTCTAGCTTATTTTCTCAGCTGAAATGCAAACTACCGGTGTCATCTGCTATGCCGCCTTTTGGGCTGCTGCTATTATTTGCTCATTTTCCACTGAATTATGGCTGTTCTGTATTGTCTTTGAGATTCTGTGGTTCTTTGTAATGGAATATTGACAGCTCTTTTAGCTTTTAGCCACTTGGCTAGGTGTTTTTATAAATCAGACTCACAGATGGATCCAGTCAGCATAACAAAAGCACTTAGAACAAGGATATCTTTTTAAACTACTTTTATTCCCTCAGGCCTATCTACGATTTGGGATAAGGTGAGAAATTTCCTTTCAATTCTCTTCATGTTTCTGTTCGCTATCGATGGGCCAAGAAGATTATCCTGAAGCTTTACTCTAAAAATATTGTAGGAGTCGGGGGAATTGGGGACTTTTGATCTTCATGTCTATAGTTATATCCAAATGTCTTCTCTCCTGTTTCTTGGATGTGTTGTGCTTATGCCAAGACCAAATTTCACTGACTTATAAAAAAGAAGATTGAGCCATTACAGTATAATTTGTTTAAAACAGCGGTTCTTAATCACAGGTCTGTGGATTTATCTTTAAACATTTTTGATAACAATATTTCAATACAATTGGTTTCTTTTGTTATTTTGTGTATTTTATATTATGCATTTTAATACATTCTGAGAAAGGGCATATAGGCTTTACCAGATGCCTAAAAGTGTCCATCACACACACACACACACACACACACACACACACACACACACACACACAGGTTGTTTCCCTTGTTTTAGAGCTTAATGTAAGGTTGATGCTATCTTCCAGTTAATTCAATTAAATTTAACAGACCTTTATCAGATGTAACAACAATGTGCTAGGTATTTGGAAAGGAAATGAAATTTAAATAAGGCATGGTCTTTTTTTCATAGTAGAGTATGACGCATACACAGATAACAATAAGACAGAATAGCATGTTGTATTGCAAACCATGGGAGGATGCAAAGAACTGTAAGTCCTGCCCTCACCTTCCAAGCATTGTCCAGGTCTCATTTATTCAGGGCTTATTAAGTCATTTTTCAGTCATGTCTGACTCTTTGTGACTCCGTTTGGGATTTTCTTGGCAAAGATACTGGATTAGTTTACCATTTCCTTCTCTAGATCATTTTATAGATGAAGAAACTGAGGCAAACAGGGTTAAGTGACTTTCCCAGGGTCACACAGCCAGTAAGAGTCTGAGGCTGGATTTGAACTCAGGAATCCTGGCACTTTATCCACTGCCTATCTAGAACTTTGGGAGCTGAAAAATAGAAAAATAGAATTTAGGTTCAGTCCGGGGAATGAAGTCAGACTAGCAGGAAAGAACTGTGACTTCCCAAGGGAAAGATCTAGATGAAGGACCCATTGACTAGAAGGAAAAATTTTTTTTAAAATGTACCTGGAAGAGATAATTTGGTACTTTGAAGATGTGCCAGGCTAATTGAATCATATGAGACTATGCACTTAAAATTACCTTAACTCTGTGTAGTTTAGACACTGAGATATCCTTATATTGTAGTGAAGCTTAGTTACAAGCTTGGATTAGTTCTGGGTGTTTTTTGATGGAGAATAATTAGCAGAGGTGAGGTACCACCAAAGAAGAAAAAGTGAGAAAAAACCTGATTCTCTCTTTTTGAGTTCCCAAAGTGAAGATGTTCCCGATGACAGTGGTAGCAGGAAAGAAAGGGGCATAATGTCTGATTCTAAGGACTCCCCTTGGGATTGCCTGGAAGGAGTCTAACTCAGTGGGCATATATTTTGGGGCAGTATAGGGCCAACTTTCAGAAGGACTTGAAAGCCAGGCAATAAAAATTTGGACTTCATGTTAGAGGTAGTAAGTACCCATTGTGTTTTTGAGCAAGAGGTGATACAAGGGGGAAAAATATTTTAGGAAGTTTATTCTGACAATCCTGTCAAGGAATATTAGAGACCTAGTACCTAGGATTAGAGAGTCGATAGCCCCACTGTACTCTGCCCCGGTCAGACCACATCTATAATACTTCGTTCACTCGTATCCACCACAAATTCAGAAGATCACTGGTAAATTGGAGAGAGTCCAGAGGAGGGCATTAAGGATAATCAAGGGCCTTGGAGAGCATGCCAAATGAAGGTCAGAGGAGGGATGATTAACCTAGCAAGGAGAAGATTTAGAGGCAAGGCCTTGATAATTGTCTTCAAGCATTCGAAGAGCCATCAAATGGAAGAAGAATTAGGTTTGTTCTATTTGGTCTCAGAGAGAAGGATGGATAGAAGCTTTAAGAAGTAAGATTTAGAATTGAAGTAAGGAAAAACTCCCTAACAACATCCCAAAAGTAGAATGGGCCTCCTTGGTCATCTTTCTGACCAGAGGTTTTCAAGGGGTTGGATGACTGCTTGTTGGGGGTCATTGCAAAGGGGATTCTTGTTGAAGAATGAATCAGATTATATGAACTCTGACATCTCTTTCAAACTCAAAGATTTTTCGATCTTTTAATCTTCCCAAATTTCTTTGGGCAGCCATACTTTCTTACTAGTTGTCATTCCTATGACTGGTGTCAGATGCTTTAATAAAGGCTATTCAAGGCAGCAGAGAAAGTTTTCCTGAATATCTATATTTGCCAGGCTGTACAATAATCCCATTGCCTGTTGTTTTACATTGTGACTGAAATCCTCATGGCGGTTCAGATTCTTCCTGGTGGATGTGTGGCACAGCTTCTGCAGAAAGACCCCTTTCTCTTGCAGCACTAAGGGTGGTGAAAACACTAAAATGGGAAGATGCCTGTGCAGATATTTAACTAACCTCTTTTCCTATTTGAATGCTTTGTCAGTTCTTCACTCAGGGAGGCAGGCCATATTTCTGAGAAAGGCTTTGAAAGTCTGAGAACACAAATCACCTTATGGTTACTCACTTGTATACATGTTGCATCCCTCTGGTTAGTATAATGTAAGTTCCCAGAGGGCAGGGTATGTTTTGTTTCTACCTTTATATCCCTAGTGCCTACCCTAGTCCCTTGAACACACCCAAATCCTCAAATGGATCTGTGACCTCAATGATTTAGATATTTTCCCCCAACGATGCAGGTCTCAAACCATCCATGCCTCCCTTTCCTATACACCTCTTGTCCATGTCCTCCCATAAGTTTTCCACAGAGATATATCTAACTCATGAAACAACCCTTGCACCTAGTAGGTGCTTAGTAAATGTTTGTTGGAATGGGGGAAAAGTATGAGGGAGGAATACCTTTGAGTTTATGTTCATATCAATTTCTTGAATTGGTAGAAATTAGTGCTGATATCATCATTATAACTCAGCTTTGAAAAAATTAGGAAGTTAATGCATATACATAAAACCTAGGTACTCTCATCTCTTTGGTGGTCAGAGAAGCAAATTCCTCCTGTACATAAAGAGCTGGAAGGGACCTTAGAAATATAATAAATAAGTCCACTGTCCTCAGTTTTTACAAATGAATTCCTACCCCTCTTTTTCTAATTTCCCTATTTCTTTTATCATTCAGTCACCCAGGTGACAATGCAAGCTTGGAGTCATTCTTGACTCTTTGCTCTCACTCACATTGTATTATTCCATCAGTTGCCCAGTCTTGTGGACTGGACCTCCACAGTGTCTCCTCTCCACTCACATGGCCATCTTGCCACCTTTTTTCTGGACTATTAAAGTAGCCTCCTAATTGGTTTCCCTATCTCAACTCGAATCTCCTTTCTAATCCATCCTCCATATAGCTGCCAAAGTGATGTTCTGAAATCTTGGGTCCAGTCATGTCATTCCCTTGCTCAGGAGTAGCTAGTGGCTTCCTGTTGTCTCTAAGATAAAGCACAGACCTCCCCTCCCCGCCCCTTAGGCATTTATAATCCTTCCCAGGCTTTCAGGATTACCACACATTACTCTCTTTCATAGACTCTGTGTTCCAGCCAAACTGGCTTTCTTGCTGTCTCCTAGACAAGACATTACATCTCCTATTCCCGTGACTTAACACAGACTTGTCCTTCTAATAGGAACAATCTCCTTCCTCACTCCTGCCTCTTAGAATCCCTAACTCCCTTCAAGGTTCAACTCAGATAGTTCATCTCAAGTAACACCTGTGACCTTTCCTTATCTCTGCAGATGCTGTTGCTCTTCTTCCCTGGCAATGGGACTGACTCATTTTTGTATCCTCAGCTCGTAGCCCAGTACCTGGCACTCAGTAAGAGCTTAACAGATGCTTATTGAATACACGGATTGACTTGTCTGGGGTCATGCAGGTAGAGATCAGGATCAAACCCAGCTTTCTAAACCTCAGGAAATGTGGAAAAAACCTAGTGTGAACTTAAGAGGTCCAGATAACATGTTTCTCTACTACTGATGATAACACCTGGAAACAATTTGTCAAAGTCTCTCCCCATCTACCACTTCACAGCTTGTCTTTTAATGTAGCTCCCCATGTTCTGAATTGTCCTTTTCACATAAAGCTGACTTAGAGGAGGCAACTAACTACTTGTGATGCAATTTCATAGTCCATGCCAGGGCCTAAGAAAATCATCTCCCAACCGTTGATTCCCAATATGCCATCATTTGGGATTTAGCCCCTTAATGTTAATGTTTTATTCCCTTTAAAATGCAAACACCCCTGAAATGATTCAGCTTTTATTAGTCATAATGACACAGATTTAGAACAGGAAGGGACCTTGGGTAGCTAGTCCAGCCTTCTTATTTTACAGATGATAAATAGATAAAGTATTCATTAAGCTTTTACTGTGGGTCAGGTGCTGTGTTAAGTGCTATGAATACAAATACAAGAAAGCTAGGAGCTTACTTTCTCATGGGGAAGAAACACAGGAAGGGGAGCTGGGAAGGGGTAGGGGTTACCCATGGTGGCTTGGATTAGAAATGGGGCCAAGAAATGACTTGGAGGCCTGCTTCTGGGCAGGGTAGGATCTCACCTATCAGAATAGTGTATTTGTCCAGGAGCAGAGTCCATGGTGAGAAAACTGTTACCCAAAGAAGTTATTGTATATATATACCTTTGTGTAGATTTCAGCTCTAGCTTTGGTTCTCTGTCCCTCTGGATGGAGGAAAAGATTCAGAGGTTATTGGGTTCCTTGGGTGGGAAGAAAAAGAATTGAGTACCAAGGAGAGAAAAGGTAACAGAAAGGAATACTTGGAAGTCTAAACTGCAAACCACTTATTTCCTCAGTTCTTAAGTGGGCTAATATTAGTAGGTAATATTAATTCCGGAAAATTTAATTTCTGATGAGAGGTAGTAATTAGATCTAAATGACAAGACCCAGGTGACAACACTATTACAGATTATTATCTCCAGGTTTTTTAAAACATTTCTCTTTAATATCCTTTAAATTTCTAGCAGCAGATATCACATGTTGAAATTGTCACCTGACAAATTACAACCCATGATCCAATCTGACATTTGGGGTGCTTTAATGGTTGGAGGACTGGCTTTGGAGTTGGAAAGAGTTGGCTTCAACGCTGGCTTCTGACATACCTGTGTGACCATGTTAAGAGGTCACAACCTCCAGATGCCAAGGTAATTTCTTCTTGGGGAGTTTCCTGCCCTGGTCAATGTCCTAATTTATGAAACAAATAAAAGGAAATTTATAATAACTCAAGGATAATGAAGAAGTTTCCATGTATACAAACCTACCCTTAATTGATACACCTAAATCTAGTCTCCTCATTAACACTGATATATTTAGAGGGAATAGCAGGTTGTCCATAATGGATTTGCAGTTTCATGTGCAATTTTCTATTTTATTATACTATGTTATGGAAATACTTTTTTTATTCCATAAGTTAAAAAAAAAGGAAAATACTGGTGACTACATAATTCCCTTGGCTTAGCCCAGGGGTGGTGAACCCAAACCCTCGAGGCCACAGGCCTGAAGTACAGCCCTTTGACTGAACCCAAACTTCACCCCTAGCCTGTGTCTTTATCTTTGGTCCTGGCTTATAATTTCATTAACATATGGCTCTTGCTCCATTGACACAGCTTTGGACTGGCAAAATTTAGAAGGTATAGTGGTAGAGCATTGACTGGGGCGGTGAGAAGGAGGTGTCTTGTCCAACATCAATGCCAACACTACTATGTGTCAGGGACCGGAAGGGAACTTAGATTTTCCTCCCACTAAGACCAGCTCTCTACCTGCAACCCTGGGCTTAAGTTTAAGTTATATCTTAAATTTACTTATATCTGGCAGATAAGTTTACATGTTCTTTGAAAAAAAGCATGTTTTCATAGGTTAGTTTAGAAATGATCTCTGGCTTCCTGGATTGAAAGAGGCTGTGCCCCACCTTATTTCAAATGGCAGGGAACTTTCTGAATTTCAAAGCACTTAAAAACAAAATTTCCAGCATTGCTAATGCCTGGCTTTTGTTTGTGTTTCCATTTAGAATTGCTTTATTGATTTAAAGAGTTGCCAGCTGCCGCAGATTCTGCTTAATAAGATGAATCAACTATTCAGCTACAAACCCTGGCTGCCTTGTGAAAATTATTTGTTGCATGCTGGGACCTGATTGTTACCCCAGCTTCTCTGCAGGCAGCTAATCCAGGACTAAGAAGTGGGGCTGGCCCCAGCAAGCCAAGTCTGATTTAGGATATCAAAATGCTCAGCAAGGAAACCTAAGCTTGCTGTCATGATGCTCAGGTTATTTGTTTTCTCTGGGCTTTGGGACGGGGGAGGGGTTTGGACTAGATGACCTCTAAGGTCATCTAATCCAGTGCAATGGATGTAGGCGTATAGCCTCTGAGGTCCCTTCTGTCTCTAAATCTGTGATTTAGCAACCCCAACTGACCTGCCACTGCCTTTTTTTTTTTCCTCCAGAAAGTAAAGGCAAGGCAGAGAGACAACAGCAGTGGAGGGGGTCTCTCAAATTTATTCCATCTCTTTTGCAGAAAAGCATAATTTATTTGGAGTCAGGGATCCCCTGAGCAGGGAAAGGTAGTTTGTCAGAATGTCTTATATTTGAGATAAAGAGATGCTTTCAGGAAGTCTCAGAATACTGGCATGAATAGTGACCCTCCTGTACAAAGAGTGGAGGAGGTTAGCATGGAAAACGGAGGGCTGCTTCTAAAGTACCTTCCTCCCATTTTATTTGGTGGGGGGGATTGCAACATGACTTGAGCTTGTGATGAAATGTCAGTTTTAGTCCATACCTCATCAGCCTGAACCTGCAGACTAGGAGCCTGAAGAAATCAGGCTGGATATTCCTTCAATGACCATTTATAAAGGCTCCATTACATACGTAAGGCACAATTGGGGGGGAAAAAAGTGAGCGTTGTTGGATTGTAGCTAGACTACAGGCGAAATGAAAATAACCATTTGTAGTTAGAATGGCATAGAACTGCTTCAGGCCAACTTATCTATCCAAAACCACCTAACTGAACCAGAAGGTTCAATGGGGAAGTGCTGGATTTGAAGGCAACGGGCCTACACTCAAATTTCCCCTCTGTTACCACCACCTTGGGCAGATCTACTTACTACTCTAGTGACTTTGGGCAGATCACTTACCTTCTCTGGCCTCACTTTCTTTGTGCATAAAAGGAAAAGACTGGACAAGATGATTTCCAAGTCCTTCTAGCTCAAAATTTTTTATGATTTTTTTTTGCCTCCTTAGCACCTGGCATTTAGTAGGTGCTTAATAAATGCTTACTGATTAGTTGATCCTAGGATCCTTCAATGAGCCTCAGTTTCCAGACTAGATGACCTCTAAGGTTTCTTCCAACTCTAAATCTAAATTCTTACAATTTCCTGATGCTCTTTCTGTCACTGTGGCAAAGTTCAGGAGAATATGTTTAGAAACAGAAACAAACCTCTATAAGATTGAACAAAGCAAAAGTCTTAAAGTAGACTTATTTTCTTTTTAGCGAAGCAAATTAGTTAATGGAGAAAGATTCCACCTGGAAATAGAAGTCAGGAGGATTTTGTCAAGCCCAGGAGATATTTGGGTGACTTCCTTGCCCCATATGAGATGGTTGCTTTGTCTAGGAGTGTACCAGTGGATTTGCCTCCCAGCCATCACAATTCTGTCCCTGCCCCTTCAACTCAAACAAATTCAAAGAGCCTTCTGAGGCTCTGAGGGAGGAGATACAGTGGGTGAAACCAAGACCAGTTATGTCTGGGACTTAATTCTGAAGGGATCCTGAATATTGTGGATTGCAGAATCTGTTAACCTTCAAACAATAATGACTTTTGAGACTCTAGCTTTTAATTAAATGTATCCAAAGTTGGTCAAAGGCTAGACACAAAGAACAATTTATAGTCTAGGAAGGGACCTGTCATATGCAGGTGTTACAAGGGAATGATTATAATAATACTTGGCAGAGCACTTTCAAAGGCTAGTCTTTTTCATGACAACTCAGTGAGGTAGCTAGTGTACTGCCTGCCTCATTTTTTCCAGAAGAGGAAGGGAGGGCTCAGAATGAGTGTGACCTTGCTCAGCTTATAAATGTCCGGACTGCATTGGAACCCAGGACCCCAGCACTCCTGTTGCTACACTGTGTCTTTAATAATAAGGTGTGTGTAAGAGAGGAATAAAGTGCTAAGGCTATTCAGGGGAAGGACAGAGGAGAGAGCCCTTCTGTCTCTAAGAGGGGATGTCAGGAAAGACATGATTTTACAACCCCATTGGGAAAGGTTGATGAGGTTTGGTTTGTTTTTTGCTCCTTTGCCAAACATGTTTATTATTTGTGATGCTTTGACTGCATAAGAATATGAATTTATAGCTGAGACCTGTGTGTGCATGTCATGCAACAATACAAATAATTTCAAAATAAGCTTCCTTTGTTTGGATGCACTCTCTTGACTCTCAGAACGACCACAGGGAAAAAGAGTTACAACAGTAGTGAGGCAATTATTTGAATTAATAATATTTTTATTGAGGCAGATGACTTCTGGCAAGCAAGGCTGGTGTAGGGAATTATCATATAGGAATCACGTGGATAGAGCTCTGGACTTGGAGTCAGGAAGACCTGAGTTGGAATGTGGCCTCAGATACTAGTTGCGTGACTCTAGACAAGTCTGCCTTAGTTTTCTCATCTATAAAATGGGGATAATAATAGCTCCTGCCCTCCCAGGGTTCTTATGAGGATAATATGAGAAAGTATTTATGAAGTGCTTTGTCCTATATACATATTCGTTATTATTATTATTAATGAAAAGAGAAATAGAGGGAAGATAAAACCAGGCAGCATCAAGTCATATGGAAAATCAGTTTCACTGAGCTAACTCTCCTTGATTTTTTTTTTCTTTTTGGTGAGACAATTGAAGTCAAGTGACTTGCCCAGGGTCACACAGCTAGTAAGTGTCAAGTGTCTAAGGTCAGATTTGAACTCAGGTCCTCCTGACTCCAAGGCCGGAGCTCAATCCGCTGCACCACCCAGCTGCCTCACTCCTCTTGATTTCTGTGCCGATTACTGCCCCTCTTAGGACCAACCCCGTATTGCGTTGGCCTTCAGTAGCCTTAAGTGTGCAGCGAAGGAGGGCCAAATCAGCAAATAGAGTGTTCTGAGGTTAGGTGTGCTTGCTCCTAAAGAGTTAGGTAATTTAACTATAGAGGAACATGAGTAACTATCCTTAACAAATGAGTGCAAGACTTTTTCTCTTTTTAATAACACTGTTATAGGAGTGAGGAAGACCTCAGACCAAGTCTTGTTTTTGGCACATACTATATGTGTGACGCTGGGCAAATCCGTTATCCTCTCTGTGCTCAAGGTTACATAGGGCCAACATGCTGTCTAGACACTCTGGAGTTAGAGCCAGAGTAAAATGTTATTGGAAAATATTTAACAAAATAAATAAAAACACAAAAAGAACATAGATGATGGCAACATGTCTTTTTCTAAGTCGACATGCAACTGTCAAGGGTCTTTCTATACAGTTGAATTGCACTGTTTCTATTTGAGTTTGACATCCTTGCTCTAGATGACCTTCCTAAGGGGAAAGCTAGGTGGCTCTGTAGTGCATAGATTGCTAGAATGGTATCAAGAAGACTGATCTTCATGAGTTCAAATCTAACCTCAGACATTTATTAGCTATGTCACCCTGGGCAAGTCACTTCACCCTGTTTGTCTCGGTTTCCTCATCTGTAAAATGAGCTAGAGAAGGAAATGGCAAATCACTCCAGTATCTCTGCCAAGAAAACCCCAAATGGGGTCATAAAGAGTTGGATACAACTGAACAGCAACAAATATGCATACAGAGAAGTTCCATATTAGGCCATTATCAAGTTTTGTTACTTTGAGATGTAGATGTCCTCCCAAATTCCAGGCTTTGCCCTTTTTGAGATTTAGTTATGATAATCAGATCTGTAGGTAGGATAAGGAAGAAAGATGACCATCTGGGGATGTCTAATATTTCAATCTGATCGATGCTTTCAGTGCTTCCTTTCCCCTCCCCCACCCCCATCTCTGGTTCTAACCAGCTGCCCCAAGATTTACATCCTTACCAGTGCGTTGTCTGTTAAGCTGTTTTGCCCTCTCCTGTATGTTAGGCACCTATTCCCAATTGCTAGTTTTTCAGAAAAAAAGTTAGGAGTTTTCACAAAACCTTAGAATTGGCTTAGAAATTCTCTCTTTGATTTGACTCAAACACATGTCTATTGGGTACAGAGCGCATTGTCCTAGGTGATGGGGGATACGCAAAGGCTAAAATAAAGATATCATCCTTGTCCCCATGCAGCTCAGTCTAGTAACTGAGCATATATACAGAAAACAGTAACACACAGTACTGAATACAAGTAAACTGAGTCCTAGTGATGCCCACCGTTATACAGCAGTTGACTTAAGGCAGGGCCAGGACTAGGACCAAGTCCTAGTCCGGTGTTCTTTATTTTTGCAATACCGTCAAATCGGGCATTAAGCCCAGAGCTTGAAGCTGGAGGTTAGGCAGGGCTATTGTGTGAGAGACAGCACAGTAAGAAAGAACATTCCTTGGGTCATGCTACGAGAGCAGGGCGCTGTCTCTATGGATCATGAACGAGTAGCCTCCCCTGAGCTGCCTCTGAACTGTAATGTGTTTTTGTCCTGAACATACCCCATAGTTCCATCTGCTTGATCATCAGTTCATAAGTTCTACACACGTGGGACGTTCATCTCCCCTTGACGGGAATGATGGGTGGCCTGCTGCCTCTAACATTTAGCATGTGTTCACCCTCCGTATTTGGTCAGCTTGGCAGTTGTTTCTGAAATCTGATTCCTGAAGCCGTGGGGATGACCTTTGGTCTACTTCCCAGAATTCACCTGCAGCCACACTGTTCGCTATAGAAGATCCTTAAGGAAGCACTTGACTAAGAGTGAACGAATTGGTCATCTTAACGGATTTGAACATTCAAGTCGACATAACCAGTAAGCTGTGGTGTCTATGCAGAGAGCTACAGAGAGGGGAAAATTTAAGAGGTATTATCAGTGGGATCTGTGGGGAGTTGGGGTGAGGAGTGAGCTCTTTTTCTTTTTAAGTGCAGTCATTAGGCATGGAAAATTGGTGTAACTTTGAAAAATTGTTTTCAGCTTCAGTCAGGATCCTGGTATATTCTAAATAACTGCTCCCAAAAAGGCTGTGTGTTTTCATCGAACAAGACAGAGAAAGAAGAAAAAGATTTGCAGAAGCAACTTGAGAATAAGTTTGCCATTGGGATTTGATTTTTTTTTCCAGCTTCTCTCTTTATTTCAGTCCTCTGTTTTTAAGGGTAAATGATAACTCCATAAATTCCTGTTTTAAGTGATGCCCGGTTTGTATTGAAACATCAGACTTCTTGGAATCTTGTAACCTAATACAGCCACAGTGCTCGGTGCTGTTGCTAGGCTGTTAAACCAGGGATGGGAGATTCAATGGGAGCAGTACAAAATATGGCAGGAAAGAGCTCAGATATCCAAATATGTTTTCTTCTAGATTTGCAGAAGAGGCTACCACATGAAACCAAAACATTATAAGTTGTTCCTTTTAATTGCTTTGTACTTTAGTACAGAAACATAAACATGCTTTTAAAAAAATGACAACGTTCTTTCAGATCTGACTTTTATTGGGGTAGAGAGGAGAGGAATTGGAGGAGCAGAATGCCTGTCTTTTCATTGCCCAAATGCTAATTTGGGCCCTTCTTATATTTTCTTTGCCTGAGGAAATTTTGAATGTAGTACATTTATAAAGGTCTACTTACTTAATATAAATGTTACCTGTATCTGTTTTAGTTCTTGTGGTCATGTCAGAATCACTCCAGGATTGTTTTAAAGGAACTGAATTAGTTTTCAGAAAATCACGTTTTCTTTCTTGGTCATGTAAATGTTTTAAATAGCACCAAAACCTTTAAAAACTTTGCTGACAGTGGAATTCACATTTGCCAAAGCCCTGAAAGAGTAAATTATATATAGCCCAGAAATCTGGATCAAGCATTGATTTGAAATTCTAAAACCTCAGCAACTCTGCTTTATCAAAAATGTTTCATTGTGTTTCACTTATTGAATCACCACAACAAATTTTAAAGTCATGCCGCTCATTTTTTACCCTTCTCTAAGTTATCTGATGCTCTTTATAGTTTGAATTGAAGGCAATTTAAACTTTCTAGTATTCTGATTTGGGGAGCCAGCAGGGATTCTTGCCTTATTTTACAGATTGATGACCAAACAGGGAAATCTCTCCACCTGCCTCACACTAGATATCTTATTCTTCTCTTCCATGTAAAGGGATTAACCACTGGCCCAGATCGTTCAGGTAAGGGATTCACAGAAGAGGCTAGAGGAAGAGGTTTTCAGAGGGGTCAGAGAGAGGAGGAAACAACTGCACTGGGGAGAGCCCTGGGATATTTCGGTACAGTCCTGACTTTATCATGTCAGGAAGTTCCCTTGAGTTCCTCTGTAGCGACAGATATTTGACTTGGAGGACTCGGACAAGAATTGTATATGATGAGAAAGCTCAAGAAACTGAGGCTTAGCAAGGTTATAAAGGGACCTTCTATTCAGTATTATTCTGCTCACAGAGGGGCAGCTAGGTGGCGAAGTGGATAGAGCACAGGCCCTGAAGTCAGGAGGACCTGAGTTCAAATATGACCTCAGACCAAATACTTGACATGTACTGACTTTTACCCTGGGCAAGTCACTTAACCCCAATTGCCTTAAAAAAAAAAAAAGACATCTACTCACAGAGCAAACATGTCAGTGAGTCTACTGCAGCCAGTTCACCTCCTACCAGGTGAGGGTATCTGGTCGACATTTAAGATTTGAAACAGGGCCAAAGTTCTCCTTCCTATATCCCAGGCTAACTGAATTCTATTTCTCATCTTGAATTAATGGAGGTTCTTGAGGTGCAGCTAGGTAGAGCAATGGAGAGAGCATTGGGCTTGGAGTTGGGAAGACCCATTTTTCTCAGTTCATATCTGGTCTCAGATTCTTACTAACTGTGTGACCCTGGACAAGTCACTTAACTCTGTTTGCCTCAGTTTCCTCATCTGTAAAATACGCTGGAGAAGGAAATGGCAAACCACTCTAGTGTCTCTGCCAAGAAAACCCCAAATGGGGTTATGGAAGTCAGACATGACTGAACAAACCAAAAAAACTTGAGGTGCTATGCCCACTTGGAAATAAGGTATCTTGTGCAGAGGTTTGGAACAGATCTGGGTGAGTCAGTTACTCAGAGACCTAAAGATTTTATTCTAGAAGAGCCCCCAAAACTTTCTTTTAAGCCCATGTAGCAGAGGAGAAAAAGCACTGAACTTCTTGTCAGAGGACCCATGTTCAAGTCCTGGTTCTGCTTTCAACTAAGCTGGGGGGGGTCATTTCCTTCTCTTGGTTTCAGTTTCCTTATTTGTAAAATGACCACGTTGGACTGGCTATTCTCTGAGTTTCTTCCTAGCTCTAACAATCTAGGTACCATATGATTTGCACTTTTTAGACTAGAAGTATCCATAAAACATCAGTGGATCCCAGATCTCATCAATGTAGCCTTCATCATTATAGATTCCAGCCCTTCATCATTGTCACTAGTCAATAAACACTTATTAAGTGCCTACTATGTGCCAGGCACTGTGCTTAGCTCCGGGGATACAAGTATGAGACAAGAAAGATAGTCCCTGGCCTCAAGGATCTTATAAAACACAAATGGAAGCAGAAAGGGGTGTGGGGTGGGGAGGAGGAGGAGAAGGTATCCAACATGGCGGCTTGGTGGAGAAATCAGTCAGAGAAGTCCCAACATTGTGCAGTCAGGGGAGAAATGAGATGTCTTTGCTGAGCTCTCTCATCACATGTGATTCTTATCTGAATCTTCCAAGTCAAACATCTGTCTCTACAGAGGAACTCAAGGAAACTTCCTGACGTGATATAGTCAGGACTGTGCCAAAACATCCCAGGGCTCTCCCCAGTAGAGTTGTTTCCTCCTGTCTCTGAAAACCTCTTCCTCTAACTTGAACCTCCTTCTGTGAATCCCTTACCTAAAAGATCTGGGCCAGTGGTTAATCCCTTTACTGTGGCAGAGAAGAGTAAGATATCTAGTGTGAGGCAGGTGGAGAGATTCCCCTGTTTGATCATCAACCAATCAAATGTTTATTAATAGTTAGCGTTTATATAAGCCTTTTATTATATACTTTTACTATAAGCCTAACTTATTTGATTCAAACAATAACCCTAGAATGCATTAATATCCCCATAATACAGATCAGGAAGCTGAGGCTTTGTTGTTATTTAGTCATTTCACTCATGTTCAACTCTTGATGACTCTGGAAAGATAGGACAGGGCTGGGTTATGAAGGTCTTTAAAAGCCAAACAGATGAGCTTATATTTTATCCTGCAGAACCATTAGAGTTTATTATTGCTTTACCAAAGAAGACTGAACAAGCCAATGGATCACGTTCACGGAGATAGCTTTGAGAAAGGCCTCTCTGGTAGCCTGTTTCATAGTGTCCTTCCTATGTTTGAGGTGACCTTAGGATTATAGATCTAGGACAGGAAGGTGCCTTGGAGGCCATCTATGGCATCCTTCTCATTTTAGAAATGAGGAAACTGGGTCCTAGCAAGTTTCCCCAAAGTCACACAGGTAATAAGTATCAGAAGTAGGATCTGAACGCAAGTCCTCTGATTCCAAAGTCTCCTAGAGGGAATGTAAATGTACTTCTTTTCTTTACAATTAAACTAGTAATTTGCCTCATTTGGTTGGTCTTCATTAGCTTGACAAAGAGTATCAGCTAATTCCTGGATGATAGGGGGCCATCACTACCGGCTACGCTCGCACCACACATGAATGGGAGATAGCACGGTATAAATAGCACTGGATCTTGTGAGCCTCGTAGCTGGATTCAGGGATTTATAGCTAGAAGGGACCTATGCAGTCATCCAGTCTGACCCCTCTACTTTGCAGATGAGGAAACAGACCAGAGAAGTGTCATATGGTTAACTAGTGATAGAATGTGGACTAGAGCCAGATTTTCTGACATCCGGTCAAATGTCCTTTCAATTCAGCAAATATTTATTGAATACCTAATATGTGCAAGTCTCTTCAAAGGCACTGAAGGAAATAGAAAGAACAACGTATAATTTCTACCCTCCTAGAGTTTGAGTCTAGCAGGGCTGAGAGATGGAGCTTGAGACAGAGAGTGACAAATGCACTCTTGTCCTGTTTTGTATTAAGTTTATTTGCAAATTTAAGATATAAACAAAGTGCCATGGAGTGGTCACAGTAGTCAGGAGTCATTTCTAGTTGGAGAAATCAGGGAAAGCTTTGTATTAAACTGGGCTCTCTCCCTTTCTCTGCTTGTTTTCTTCCTTCTCCTCCTCCTCTTCCTCTTTCTCTTCCTTCTCCTGTTCCTCCCCCTCCTGTCCCTCCCCTCCTTCTCTTCCTTCTGCTCCTCCTTTTCTTTGTCCTCCTTCTCTTTCTTTTCCTCTTCCTCTTCCTCCTCTTCATTATCATTGTTTTATTTTCATTATTTTTTTATTATCATTATCATAATTTTTAGGATTGGATCTATGATTTCTTCAGTCTTTTTTTTTTTTGGTAAAATTGTAGCCAATGATATTTATCCCTTAGGGTGTTTCATCTTGCTTATATAAGGATCCTAGGGGTAAATTTTAGCTCAAGTGAAGTTCCAGGAGAAAATGCATGCTTTCTTTCATCAGAAAAAGAAAATTGTTTCCCATTGTATTTTCCTTTTTGTCTTAGCTGGAAGGAAAATTGATGTCCAAGTCAGTGCCAGACAGTAGTTCCAAGGTTCCTGGTAGTACCTGCTCCTGCTTCCTTAGATGAACTTTGTTTTGTATTTTTCCAAAATGTGTCTTGTCTGTATATAAACAAACCATTGTGTTTTAACCTATCAGCTTCCTGAAACCTTCTTGGAAGTAGATGAGGTTATAAGTGGTAAGTAAAATAATATATGGAGATTGAGAGAATGGGTGACTCTATGAGGTCATTTTCTTTTCTGTTGGCAAAGACAATAGCAACATGATCTGGTTAATATTGGCTTTCTCTCTCCCTCTGTGCTGTGCTGAATTATGTTCATTGTAAGTTGAAGGAATATGAGAATTGACTTTGTCCGTTTTCTTGAACTTTTGACATTCTGACTTCATTCATATTGGGGTTGGTTTTTTTTTTTTTGCCAACTAAAATATTTTTTGCCAGGAGGAGATTCCCAGGTTGGTCCAGTTTCTAGGAATGTAAACAAGTACCTGTGGCCTACCATATACCTGAATCTGTGAATATTCTTGTCATTTAGCATTTGCTGGGTGGAGAAAAGTCCCAGATGGTTTTTTTTTCTTTCTCTTTTGGGGAAGTTTTTGAATCATACTGCATTTCAAGTACCCTACACTTTCATACATTTCTGTGCTTTCAAATGTGTTATTATCTCTGCTTAAATGGCTTCTGAGTCTTTTAAGACCCAACTCAAATGTCACCTCTTCCATAAAATCTTTCCCAGTCTTTCTATAAAATGTCTGTACAGATTGGATTGGGATAGACCTCTCCTTCTTACAAATCCCTATAACACTTCAGTCCAGTGTTTCTTATGGCACTTACTATATCTTGCCATGAATTGTAGATATTTGTTTATATGTCTCATCCATCTACCAAACTGTAATCCCCTTGAGGACTGCAATCATATCTTATTCATCTTTATGTCCCCCATAATGCCTATGCAAGTACCTCGTATATAGCAGGACCTTAACAGAGATATGATTTTGAATGAATGGAAACTAGGAATGAATTTAGATCTGTAAATATTTCCATATGGCAGTATGGTAAAGACCAACTTCATAAATCAAGAATGAACAGTGCTGAGTTATTGACTTAGTTGTTATATGAAAGTATGTGTGAAAATAAAAACCAAGTGGGGGAAAAATCCATCTCACAGCATCTTCCTCAATGCTTATAAAAACTAAGTGGAAAATTATAATCATACTTCAACATATTCATCATCTTGTTGGCATGGGTACTCATCCCACCTTCCCTCCCTTCCCCTATTCAGAATTCTAGCCCTCTGTGATGTCTCGTTAGGTATAATTATGGTTCACATATTTACTTTCTGTTGTGTCCTCTGTGACCTCCATTTTATCTTCAAAAAACTTCACTTTAGAGCTATTCCTTTCATGTTTTCATCCTCTTGTCCTCCCTGAGACTTGGCTTTCCTCCAGAAGATGCTGTATGTCTGGCCATCCTTTCTTGTGATGGTTTCACCTTTTCTCATGTCCCTGACACACTGGTCCAAGGAAGAAGAGTAGACATACCTTTTGTTCACTGTTGCCACTTCCACACTTTCCCATCACTAAGCAATGTCATCTCCTTTTAGGCTCATTTCAATTTCTCAAGGCAGTTATCTATCAAGTTATCAGTGTATTAAAGGTCATTCTCCCTTCTTTCTTAAGGAATTTAGTCACTCTACCCGCTAGTGTACCTTAAACTACAAGCTGATTACTTCCTCAAATATCCAGTTCATCGATCTCTTCAACTCCTATGACCAACATCTTACTTCCCCTTCAGCCATATACAGGCATATTCTTGATCTCACCATCACCACAATTTCTGTAATCAAAACTTCTAAAATCCTATCACAAAATGCTAACTTTGTACCACTCTTCCTAAATCTAATCTTTTTTTAAGATTTAAATTTTCTTTTGTATTTTGAACTTCACAGACATAATATGAACATTTTCATATATAAAGAACAGGAGTATTATCTATTAAACTGAAAATAATGTATACAAGTGATCTAATCCAGTCTTCATATGCCTTTATCTCTCCCATGCTTAAAAAGCCCTTATTTGACTGACCATTCCCTCAAGCTATCACCTCCTCCCATTCATAGCCAAACTCCTGGAAAAAGCTGTCAATATTTATTGCCTCTATTTCCTCTCTTTTCATTCTTCAACCCCTTGCAATGTAGTTTCCAGACTCATCAGCTCACCTGAAATTGCTCTCTCCAAAGTTACCAGTGATTTCTAGATTGCCAAATTCAGTTGTCTTTTCTCAGCCCTCCTCCTTCATTGACCTCTCTGCAGTATTTGACACTTTTGATCACATTCTCTTAGGTACTTAGATACTCTTCTCTGGGTTTTCATGACTCTTCTCTCTTGGTTCTCCTCCTACCTGACCGGTTGTTCCTTCTCACTCATTTGTAAGCTCATCATTTATATCTTGCTCCTAGTTGTGGGTTTAACCCTCAACACTCTGACCTGAGCCCTCTCTTACACTCATTTTCTTGGTGATCTCATCAGCTCCCAATGGATTTGATTATTATCTCTATGTCAATCACTCACATCTATCTAGTCATAGTCTCTGTCTCTGAGGTCCAGTCTGGTAATACCAAATGCCTTTTGGAGATTTCCAGTTGGATTTCAAACTCATCCCTCTTCCTAATTTCCCAGCTGTCAAGAGCACCACCATCCTTCTAGTCACCCAGTTTCACAACCTTAAGTTGGAGTCACCCTTAACTTTTCACTGTCCATACTCTGTTCCTATCCAATCCGTCTTGTTGCTACTACCTCCACAACACTTCTCCCATCTCTCTCCTCTCCACCCACGTGGCTAGCATCCTAGCTTAGACCCTCATCACTTTTTTTTTTCAATACTCTTTTACAAATAAGTGTGTGTTTTAAATAGGTGTTGCTTTTGGCTACTGTGCCTTTGCATTTGGAAAGGTGATTGTGCTTGTTGGCTAAGGTAGTTTCTGGCAACATGATTTAATGGGAAAAGCAATGGATTTGGAGTCAGGAGAAACCTGGATTCAAGTATCACCACTGCCCATAGAGGGTTGTTGTAAGGATCAAAAGTTCTTTGCAAACCTTATAGCACTTTACAAATGTTAGCTAAATGTTAGCTTGGTATATCAATGTTGTTGTCTTTGGGGGTATCTCCTTCCCTAGTGTGGTCCTTTGCTCTATAGCAACAGGAAGCATCATGTGGTTGAACTGTGTAAATGATCCACTCAGTCTCTGGCTGGGGATCTTAGAGTGGAGAGTGAATCTACTGGGAAGTCAATCAACAAGTATTCCTTAGGTGCCCACTATGTGCCATGTGAATTCCTGAAGTTCAACCGATCAATCAGCAAGTCTTTATTAAGTGCCTATACACAAATACAAGGAATAGGACAATCCATGGCTGTAGATCATGAGAATTATTTGCTGAGGGAATTGTCTTCTCATTAATTGTTGTTCATTCGTTTCAGTCATGTCTGACTCTTCGTGACCCCACTTGGGATTTTCTTGACAAAGATACTGGAGTGGTTTGCCATTTCCTTCTCCAGCCCATTTTACAAATGAGGAAGCTGAGGCAAACAGGGTTAAGGGAATTGCTCAGGGTCACACAGCTAGTAAGTGTCTGAGGCTGGATTTGAACTAAAAAAGATGGGTCTTCCTAACTCCAGGACCAGTGCTCTGTGTACTGCTCCACCTAGTTATCCATCTCATCACCTAGCCTCTATTAATTCTGTGTATCTCCCCACATTTCTCCCTTCCTAGTCCTACACAAATGATGGCTTTTTTTGGTTTTTGTTTTTGGCCTGAGAAAGCATAAGACTCTATATCTGCAGTTGAGAGGCAATATGGTGTGATGGAAAAATGTTGAAGTTCTGGGACTGTGGTATTTGGACACTGGACCATTTAAGTCCTATTGTCTAAACCTATTATGTCTTAAGGCAGCCATTTCACTTCTAGAAAACTCTGATTGATGGGAAGTTTTTCCTTTCCAAGCGTACTGAAATTTTGTGATCTTTCATTTTCCATTTATTGATCCTGGTTCTGTTCTCTGGGTCCAAGAAAAATTGGATCTAATTCCTGAAACACATGCAGTCTCTTTATATATGTATATAATTATGACATTCTTCCAAGTCTTTTTCTCCAAGCTACACATTCCAATTCCTTCAACTGATCCTTATATATAGCATGGTTTCTAGTCCTCTCACCAACCTGGTCACCACTGGACATGCTCAGAATCATCACTGACCTTTAAAAAAGTATGGTGGCTAGAACTGAATACACTATTCCAGATGCAAGCTGGCTGAGGCAGAGTTCTGTGGGACTGTAACTTTCCTCGTTCTGGATACTTCCAACTTTACACAGACTTTAGCAGATCTGTGATTTCAGAGATCATAATATGGGAACTCCCTTCACTAATGCAGATTCCAGCCTCTCCATGCCTCAGCAAACATTTTCATGAGCGTTCGAGGACAAATAAATCCATTGTCTGACATCTGTCTTCTTAGCCCTTAGCTAACTGTGTCCTCGGATGTTGGACACATGGCCTGGCCAGTCCATACCCACAGCCTTTCTGCTTCTTGCCTGTGCTTCAACAGTGTGCCTTTTGAGACTCCAGCATCACCTTCATGCTATCATGAATAGGAGCCTAATTTCCTATTAAGTTTTGGGGCTGCGCTATCAGCCTATTAACTCAGGGTTGAACTTGTAACCCACTAACATCCTCCTGTTCTTTCCTCATGAACATTCATTCTCTGGTTCTGTCTCACATCTGGAAGATCATTAAGAGCTAAGGGAATTTTGTTCTCATCGCCTAGCTTCTATCAGTTCTATGTAACTTCCCACATTTTTCCCTTCCTGGTCCCATGCAAATGATCTTTTTAATCCAAGCAGTATAAGACTCTATATTTACAGTTGAGAGGCAATATAATGTGATGGAAGAAAGCTATCGACTGTGTGATTCAGGAGATCTTGGGTTTGACTGTGTGACCTTGGGAAGTCATTTCTCTTGATTCTATTTATTTGTAAAAATGTTGGGGGGGAGGCGCAGCTAAGGTGGCACAGTGCATAGAATGCTGGCCTTTGAGTCAGGAAGACTCATCTTCCCATGTTCAAATCTGGCCTCAGACATTTACTAGTTGTGTGACCTCGGGCAAATCACTTTACCCTGTTTGCCTTGGTTCCTTATCAGTAAAATGGGCTGGAGGAGGAAATGACAAACCATTCCCTTATCTCTGCCAAGGAAACCCCAAATGGGGTCACAAAAAAAGAGTCAGATATGACTGAAATGACTCAACTTCAATGAAAAATGAGAGGGAATGGACTAGATGATTTCCAAAGCCTATTCTTCTATATATAAAGTTCCAATTAGCTATTTACATGCCTATACAGCCAAGTTTTTTGTTTGTTTAGCTGGCTGTATTTGAAATGGGTGGTTCTCCTTACTTCTAATGTAGATAACTTTGTTGTTTGTTTTGTATTAGACTGTTAAATATGTTAAAAATTCTAAAATTGCTTTCCTCTTGCAGGCATTTTCAATCTGGTATCTATGACATTTAAAAAAATATTGATAACTATATTCAGATATAATTTGTCTCCTTGGTCATCCTAGCCTATGTATCTTGTTTTTATGAATTTGAAATCATTACTCTAAATAGACTTCACTAGATTTCCAAAGGGATTCATGACATAAAAGAGGTTAAGAATCCCTGATCTAAGGCTTGTATGGAGGGGACAACTGGTTCAGCACTGGGAAAAATGATTGGTTTTCATGTTTGGATTTTGCTGTGGATCCCCCAAATTGACTTAATAAATGAAAGTGTGAATATTTTTTATAGCTGAAGCACATTGATAAACTGGAGAGTACCTGGAAGATG
Organism: Phascolarctos cinereus; assembly: GCF_003287225.1. Lineage (NCBI taxonomy): Eukaryota > Metazoa > Chordata > Mammalia > Diprotodontia > Phascolarctidae > Phascolarctos > Phascolarctos cinereus. The sequence goes on along the minus strand of NW_027555736.1, from coordinate 86,363,959 downwards.
ACTATCATGATACCATTTGAAAGAACTCGGAATGTCCTGCTAGGAGAAGATTTAGGGCTTTAAGTAGAGGGCTATCCCCTGGAAGACAGATTAGACCTATTCTGTTTGTTCCCAGAGAGAAGAATTGGGAACAGTAGGTGTAAGTAGTGGAGGCAAATGTAGGGTGGAGACAAGGGGAAAATTCTGAACAAATTAGAGCTTTGCAAATGAGGAATGGGGAACCTTGGGAGGTAATTAATGGTCTTTCCCCTCATTGGAGGTCTTCAAGCAAAAGCTGGGTGACCACTTGTCAAGTATGTCTTTGAGAGTATTATTTTTCAGCTACGGGTTGGATTAGATGGCCTCCAAGGTCCTTTTCAATTCTGAGATTCTGTAATTATTCTATCAAATAAAGCTTTGATTTAAATTTCCAAAAGTTAAAAAAAGATCAGTTCTCTATCTACTTCATCCCACTTTCTCTCACTTCCATTACTGTTGTCTAAATGTTTTTTATGCTAATCTTCTGTCACAGACTTTTTTTCTTTACTCTCTCTCTCTCTGTGTCTGCTTTTATCTCTCCTGAGTTCAACTATCTTTATGCAAAGACTACAAGACATAGGTGTGTAGGTATAGGTCAAAATTCCCCATTGCCTGCAGAACATCTGACTGTCCTGTAGTTATCTCAAATTCAGCATGTCTTAAATGGACCTTTTTTTTGTTTCCTCCTAAATCCATTCATTCTCCAACTTTCCTTTCCTTTCCTTTCCTTTCCTTTCCTTTCCTTTCCTTTCCTTTCCTTTCCTTTCCTTTCCTTTCCTTTCCTTTCCTTTCCTTTCCTTTCCTTTCCTTTCCTTTCCTTTCCTTTCCTTTCCTTCCTTTCCTTTCCTTCCCTTTCCTTTTTTTTTTTGGCTAGGAAATGGAGTTAAGTGACTTGCCCAGGGTCACACAGCTAGTAAGTATCAAGCATCTGAGGCCACATTTGAACTCAGATCCCCCTGACCAAATTTCCCCATTTTTGTTGAGGACATTCCAGTCACTCAACTTTATAACCTCAGCCATCGTTGACTCTGTCCTACCTGCCTCAGACTACCTCTTACCTCATCAGCTGAAATACCTAGGAAGGTATGAGTTCCCCTTCTTTGGAGGTTGTCAAGCAGAGACTGGACAACTATTCACTGGGGAAATTGTAGTAGAAATTCCTTTAGGGCAGAAGTTCTTAACTGTGTGTGTGTGTGTGTGTGTGTGTGGTGTGTGTGTGTGTGTGTGTGTGTGTGATGGAACCCTCTGACAATTTAGTGAAGCCCATAGACCCCTCCTCCAAATAATGTTTTAAAATAATTGAAGGAAATGCTAAGTTTCTGTTAGAAATTAGTGACGATAAAGATGTATTTAAGACCTCTTGAAATCTGTCCAAGAATCCCTGCTTCAGGTTGTGGATTGGACTAGTTGAGTGCTTTGCTTCTAAATCTCAAATTCTTCGATTCTGTGAAGATGTTACTTGTCCTTTTTCAGGCTTTGCATGTGAAATCAGGGTTACTCAGGACAGTTTGGAAGAATGTTTAAACCGTCTCCAGAAAGAGTGAACTGTCTTATTGTTAGTGTTTGGATGGGCCAGATTGAGGGTGGCAAGGATGAAAGATTAGACAGATTTGCTTGGGGAAGGAACCCCTCCCCACCACAGACACACACTCTCTCTCTCTCTGTCTCTCTCTCTCTGTCTCTCTCTGTCTCTCTCTCTCTCTCTCTCTCTCTCTCTCTCTCTCTCTCTCTCTCTCTCTCTCTCTCTCGGTTTTCTAGAGTAGTAGTCAGACTGATCCCAGGACCTTGGGGTGAGGCTAAGCCTGCAGATGGAGTTAACTGGCTTTCCTGAAGGGACTGGGGCACCCACAGGGGTTGGGATCCAGATAAGTCATTATAAATGCTGATCTTTCACCATAAGCCAAGTTTTTAACCTTCCTTTGTGTCATGAACCCCTCTGGAAGATGGGTAAAACCTACGAACCCTTTCTCAGAATAATGTTTTTTAAATGCGTAATATAAAATGCATAGAATTACAAAAGAAGCCAATTATATTGAAGTAGAATAATAAAATATGTTTTAAAAAGTATGCCAGATTAAGGATATCTGAAGCTTGGGCAGCAATAGAAAAGTTTGGATAGAATCTAGACTCCAACTAATCAGGGAGAGACCCAGTAATTGGAAATAAGGTCCAGAGAGGGATCAAAACCAAAAGAATCATAAGGCATATGTCTCTTTGCCTACTGAAGCAGATTGGACAGATCTAGTTGGGCAACAGTTAACAAGATCTAGGAATGTCTGCTGTGATTGGGAGGAGTAGACAGGGAGCAGAGGTCTTGGTTTGCAGGGTCTAGAGCCTGGGAAGTCAGAGAGAGCACTGCTGAACAAAGTTGGAGAGCTCTCATCCTAGAAAATCAATCAATCAATCAGTCATCCAATCAATCAGTAAACATTTATTAAGCTCCTGCTATGTGCTAAACACTGTAGAAAGTAATTTAGTTTTGCCCTATTTTATACTCTCTTCTGTATATGAGGGCAGATAATTGGCACAGTGGATAAAGCTTGAGGCCTGGAGTCAAGATGATCTGAGTTCAAAACCACTTTCAAATACCCCCTGTGTGACCCTGGGCAAGTCACTTTACCCTGTTTGCCTCAGTTTCCTTATCTGTAAAATGAGCTGGAGAAGGAAGGGAAACCACTCCAGTGTCTTTGCCAAGAAAGAGCCAGACACAACTCAAGTGATTGAACAACAGCAGCACACATGGGGAGCCCTGAACCGATTGATCATAGGTAGGAGCTCAAAGACCTTTAAGTGACTCCTGGCTGCTACTGGGGGGTAAGAATAGAGAAAGCGGGATGACTTCCCATGTTGAAAGCTTTGTTCCATGCCAGCAGTGAGACCAGCGGTCTGCTGATGTCCTCTTCTCTCTTTATGCATTATTTAATTCCCTTTCATTGCTTTCCCCACCCTTCTTTCTGTTTCAGGGGGTGTCACCGATTCCTGCAGCAGAAGCAGCACAGTCTCCTGGAAATAATTATGATATAAAGCAGAAACAGGGGAAGACAACTGGAAACACTGGTAAAGGCAGTTACTCCCCTGGTGTCTGGCCAGCTACTGCTGTGCCCCATGCTGAAACTACACCGGCGTTACTGAGCAGTGACACCAGGTAGGAATACATTTTTAAGAAAGCCATAGTCATGGTGTGGTCTGGCATCTGACAGCCTGGATGCTTGCTGCTTAGATGAACCAAACCAACACCAGACAACCCATAGAAAAGAGATGAAAACCTCACTGCCCTTCACTTCTCTCTTTAGGATCAACTGGTGCCAGGGTATTAGAAAATGCAAGGCAAATAAGCACTTAATAAGTGCATACACTGTGCTGGGCCCTAGGGCTACAAAGATAAAAGGAAAAGCAGTCCAGAGAGGCAGCTAGGTGGCAACCTGAGTTCAAATCCAGCCTCAGACACTTGACACTAGCTGTGTGTGTGACCCTGGGCAAGTCACTACACCGATTGTCCCAGAAAGAAAGAAAGAAAGAAAGAAAGAAAGAAAGAAAGAAAGAAAGAAAGAAAGAAAGAAAGAAAGAAAGAAAGAAAGAAAAAGAGTTGAGGCCCTCAGGGAGAATATAGTCTGCTAGAAGGGAGTGTCTTCTTCTAGCCATCTAATAAATGTGCTAACTATAGGCTCTTATTCCCCGCAAGTCCACTTGCAGATAGACTCCTGAGTGCAGATCTTGAAATGTAAGATTGAGAAAATGAAAAGACCTTTCTAAAGTATCCACTTCCTGGCTTTCTTGCTGTCAGGGCTGTTTATTGCAGTAGACAGTTTATCATTTGGGTGGTAGACTCAGGCAAAGAATAAATGGCCAGGTGGGCTTGATAGGCATAGCCCAGAAATTGACTAAAATCCGGATTCTTTGATTTGTGCAGTCAGTTCTTGGCTAGGTTCAACACACCGAGACCATCCCTGATGACTCTTTTCCCAAGAGGCTGGCCACATGCGGATTTGCTCGACTCTGGGGCTTTGCTGTTTCCTTTGCTATGTGACACTATCGAAAACAGGAGATTTTTCGTCCTTAGGTCTAAAAGAACACTGTGCCATAGCCATTCCCAAAAGATGCTAGCCACAGCAGCTCTGCAAAGAGGTTCCAATTTGGGGTTTTGGCTGCTCAAAATAAATGCAATTGACTACAGGTGTTTGGAAATCGCAACCTCCCCCTTCCCTCCCCCTCATTTTCTGCAAGTGGCCAACATGACTCATTATGTGATTTAGCTGTGTGGTTTCAGGAGGAGGGACTGGCTACTCTCTTGGTATGAGTGGAAGATTTTTGCAGGGAAATGGAAGCAACTGAGATTCCGAGTGTTGTTGTCCCAGAGAGGAAACCAGCCTTCCCAGAATGGTGTCACTTTTCACCCTTCTCTTCTACTTGGGGTTTCCTTTCCCCCTTTTTCCTTTTTTTAGAGTGCTTTTTAGCACTAATAACTACATGGTGTTTTTAATTCCTGTTTTCAACCAGACAACTTAATTAGCTCAGTATGACCATGAAATTAATTAATGACTAATTTTTTTTGCTGAAATTTATGCATAACAGAAACCACCCTTGGCAGAGATCCAAGGTTTCATTCTTCTTTTCATGGTGGTTGAGAGAGTCCTTCAGCAGTTTATGGATCTGGGTTTTGGTTCTGCCTCACATCTGGAAGAGCGGTAGGAGCTAAGGTCCTTTACTTCTCATGACCCCAGACTCCATCACTTTTTTTTTCTCTGAAAGTTTTCCTCTTATTGAAATAGAAATGCAGTGGGAAGGAAGTCTCTTCCCATACTTGCCGAAAGAAGGAATTTCCTATTGCCAGATAGTAAATCCTTATCAACAAGAGATGCAAGCTATTGAATGCCTACTGTGTGCCGAGCACTGAGACTACGAGAACACAAGGGCAGACGCCTGATGTTAAACTCTTGAAAAACTAACAATCCGGTTGGGAAGATGTGGAAAAGGTGGCACAAGCTACCTTGTGTCATCAGACAATGACGTAGTGACCAGAACAGGCTTTTGAGCTTGTGTGCTGGTGTATGTGGCCGAATGAGCATAGACTGCAAATGGCTAATGAAGTGGACTCAGAATGATGCAGGAGGGCCAGAATGGGCTGAATTGCCTTGGGGGATCTGCAAAGTTCTCTTAGTGCCCCTCTCAAACTTCTCCCTGAAGTGAAGATTCCACTCTTAAATATTGATATTCTTCTAGTATTGTTGTTTGGCACTAAGTCATGGAATACTATCATCTCTGAAGAGCTGAAAATGAGAATCCTTCAAAGAACACGTCAGTCCTTACACATTGTTGAAGTGCTTCCTATGTGCCAGGTATTGAACTAAGTGTGTTACAGGCATTATTTCATTTGATCCTCACAACAACCCTTCCAGGTAGGTGCTATTATTATCCCCATTTTACAGATGAGGAAACTGAGGCAAATGGAGGTTAAGTGGCTTGCCCAGGGTCACCTAGATAGTAAATATCTGAGGTAGGATTTGAAACTCAGGTCTTTCTGACTTCAGGCTTGGGGCTCTATCTGCTGTACCACCTATCTACTTCCAAAGTGGAAGACAACGTATAAATAACTAGATTCATAGAAGACTCTCTCTGTCTCTCTGTCTCTGTGTCTCTCTATACAAACACAAATGTATGTATGTGTGTACATATATATACATATATATATATATATATATATATATATAGAGAGAGAGATATAGAGATAGATAGAGAGAAGAGAGAGGAGAGAGAGGGAGAGAGAGAGAGAGGGAGGGACAAAGACAAAGAGTGGGGATGGGGAGAAGCAAGAGAGGGAATGAGAGAGACAGAGAGAGAGAGACAAAGACAGAGTGAGAAGGAGAGGGGAGAAACAGGAAACAGAGACAGAAAGAGAGAAAATGGAAAGTAATCCTAGAGGGAAAGACACTAGAAACTGGAGGGACTAGGAAAGGCAAACTGTAGAAGGTGGGCTTTAAGTTGGGTTTTGAAGGATGCCAGGGAAGCTAAGAGGCAGAAGTGAGTAGTTAGAGCATTCCAGGAGTGGGGGGGACAGGCTGGTGCAAAGGGTGGGTGATGGGATGTCATGTGAGAGAAGGACAACTAGATGGGCCAGATAATAGAGTATGTAGAAGGAAGTAAAGTGTAAAAAGACTGGAAAGGGAGGGAGGGATCAGACTGTGGAGAACTTTAAGTGTCAGATAGAGGAGTTTATATTTCATTCAGCAGGTGATAAAGAGCCACTGGAGTTTTTTGGGGTTTGGAGTGACATGGTCAGACCAGCATCTTAGGAAAATCACTTTGGCAGCTGACAAGAGGATTGAGGAGAGACTTGAGGCAGGGAGACCAATTGGGAGGTGATTTCAATTTGTTGTTGTTGAGTAGGTTCACTTGTTTCAGAGATGTCTGACTCTTTGTGACTCTATTTGGGGTTTCCTTGGCAAAGATCCTGGAATGGTTTGCCAATTCCTTCTCCAGCTCATTTTACACATGAGGAAACTGAGGCAACAAGGTTAAGTGACTTGCCCAGGGTCATACAGTTAGTAAGTGTCTGAGGTCAGATTTGAACTCAGGTCTTCCTGACTTCAGGTCCTGCATTCTATCCACGGCACCACCTAGCTGCCCCTGGTGACATTCCACTAGTCCAGGTCAAAAGTGCTGAGGGCTTGAACTTGAGTAGTGGTTGTAGGAGTAGAGAGAAGGTGACATATACAAGAGATATTGTGATGATAAAGAGCTGTGGAGTGGGCATGATCAGGCTGCACTATGTTACAAATAAGGAATGACCAAAGAGAAGCCATGGAAAGGCTGTGATCATGGAAATATGTCATCAGGAAAGAAGAAAATAAATTCTTGTGCTTACGTAGTGAAGGAGAAGTGATGACTGATAAAGATGCCCCACATGCTTCATGCATATCCCACACAAGGAAGACCCAGCACCTTGGACCTCTATGATGAACTAGTCAGAAGACATGGACAGGGATCACAGAGGATGAGCAGACCTGAGGGGCTGCAATCTGCATCACTGGAGTGAACCAGTGATATTGCTGAACTGTTTGAGTGGTTTGGATGAGCAAAGGCAAAAAGGAGCCAACCTATTCAGGGAACAGTGGATAGACCAGTGTGGCTTGGATGGGGGAGTTAAGTAGGAGAATGCTTAGAGATGAGTCTGGATAGGTGGATGAGGACCAAAATGGAAGCAAGGTGGCCTAGTGGAGAGAATGCTAAACTTGGTGTCCTGAGACGTTCTAATGTCAGGAGTTCAAATCCTGCTTCAGACACAGATTAGTTGGGTCATTTAACTTCTTTCAGCTTCAGTTTCCCCATCTATGACATGGAGATAATAATAGCATCTACCTCACAAGAGTATTGTGAGGATCAAATGAGATAACATTTGTAAAGTGCTCTGCAAACCTTAAAATGCTATATAAATACCAATTACTACTATTATTATGGGTAATAAACTTTAGCAAGCTTTGAGTGCTAAGCTAAGATGTTTAGACTTTATTATCCTATATGCAACAGGGGAGGCAGAAATGCATGCTACACTTAAATACGTAATTAACTAATATTAAGTTCATTATCCACAGTGCATTGGACGTATTGATTGAGGTAGGAACCAGAGACAGGGAGACATAACTATGCAATTTGGACATAACTGTGATGTTGGCCTAGATGAGGTCAGGGGAATGTGATTCCTAAGCATAATACTAATAACTGATATTTATATGACATTTTGAGGTTTGCGAAGCACTTTACTTGGCAAAGTAAACAATCTTATTTGATCTTCACAATACCCCCTAAAGCTGGCTATTATCGCCATTTTACAGATGAGTTCGTATCTTGCCGTCGATGCCCACTGCCTGTGTGACCTTGGCATATCACTTAATCTCTCCAGGCTTCAGTCTATAGAGTGAGGGTGTTGGAGAAGATGGGCTCTTGGACCCCTCCCAGTTCTTTAGCTATGCTTCTACGATCTTGTTTATAGTAAGCCCTACTTTAGGTTCTTTGAAGTTTAATAGCAAAATTAAATTTTGGATCACTGTGCTATTAGCTTAGTGACCCTAAAAAAAAATTCAAGTTAGGGGATAGAGGAAATTAAATTAAAAGGATTGAGCTTAGATCCAGAATTATAGTTTTTGCAGGTCATTTTCATTAGCTTTTAAAATAAAATCTATAGGTCTTTGGCCTTTTCGATTAAAGGCAGCTGGCTAACACAGTAGATAGAGCTCTGGGTCTAGAGACAGAAAGACTTGAGTTCAAATCCACATGCTGACACTTATTAAGTATGTATCCTGGGCAAGTCATTTAACCTCTGTCTGCCTCAGTTTCCTTAACTGTAAAATGGAGATAATAATAGCACCTACCTTTCAGGGTTGTTGTGAGGACCAAATGAGGTAGTGATTACAAAGCACGGAGCACCATGCCTGGCACATAGTTATTGTTGTTATTGTTAGTTATTAGTCATTGTTATTATTGTTATTTCATGGTTTAAAGGTAGCCAGCTGATATATTGGATGAAGCACTGTTCTGGAGTGAGAACGACCTGAGTTCAAATCTAGCCTGTGACAATTATTAGCTGTGTGACTCTGGACAAGTCATTTGACCGCTATCTGCCTCAGTTTCCTCAACAGTAAGATGGGGATATGCTATTATGCATCTGCCTCTTGAGGTTGTTATGACAATCAGATGAGATGTTTGTAAAGCATTTAGCACGGTACTGGCACATAATAGGTGCTTAATAAATGTTTATCCTCTATTGCTTAATGGGCAATTAAACCAAACATTTCTGGTGGCCATGGTGTAGTGAGAAAAGCAATGGATTTACAGCCAGAAGACCTGGATTCAAAGTCATAGCTTTTCCACTTGCTAACTATTTAACCTTGGGCAAGTAATTTAACCTCTCTGGGCCTCAGTTTCCCTCTCTGTAAAACAGAAGTAAAAATGGTTGTGCTATACAGGGTGGTTGCAAAGAAAGCAATAACATTCTATATAGATGTCAGTTGCTGTGTTTGAACTTAGCATAGTTGGACTGCATGCCTAACCCCAGACAGCTGTCATGCAATTTGTCACAAGGTAGCATCGTGTGGGTAGATCAACTCCAACTCATTCTGACTCTTGTAAAACAGAATCAAAACCAATGGTAGGTCAGTCGTCTTTGCATATGAAAGATAACATTATTTATCATCAATCCTGAAGAGACAGATATGTTATTTCCTGCCTTAAAATGTCCTGAATACTAGGATATCAGCCATTCCTGTATTGGGTGGTTGTTTCTTTCTCTGTCCTGAAATAGAATCATAATGACTTTTCAGTATGCCAACATGTCGGTGTGTTGATAACTTTGTTTATCCACAGATGTTTCTATGTAGCAGAATCCAGAAAGAGAATCCGATCCGGTGCCAGGAAACTGGTCTTTGGTCACCAGCTAGTTGAGTGACCTTCAAGGGCAGCGGGGATTGGGGGGAGAGTGACTCAGCCTCTCTGATTCTTCATTTCATCATCTTTAAAGTGAACTTGCTAGAATCTCTCTCAGCTCTGACGTTCTAAAGGCTGTATGTCTCTGGTCTCAGGAGGCAGAGGCAGAGTGTGTTCCTTGTTAGCCCGGCTTCCAATCTGCTTATTTGTGGGGTGCTGTTATGATTACAACGGACTCCATCTACTTTTAATCGTAATTTCTAGATTCCACTTAGCTCCAGGAAAAAATGATGGCGTATGCTTATTAAAGTCATCACCATGACTTCTTATAGAAGAATTTTCTTTTATAACAAAAACGTTATGGTGTTTTGGAGTAGCCACATCTTAAGAGGGAAGAAAGGAAGGACACATGAAAAATGCAAAATGACTTGAGAACAAAATAGGGCTTCATATGAAAAGGAAGGATATTTCTCAAACCATTTGCAGGGTGATTGACATGTTTAGCCAGTGCCTGGCACATAGTAGGTGCTTAATAAATGTTAATTGAATTGAAAATGTGTAAATTCAGTCTATCATCAGAAGCCAGTCTATAAATGAAATTTCTCAGTCCTAGCAAAATCAAAACAAAACAAACAACCCCCTCCTCCTGCCAAAAAACAAAACCAAACACCTAAAATATGATCTGGGTTATGAAATAGCAAGTCTGGCCCAATGGACTAAGACAGGGCTCGAGGCCACATGTGGCCCTGTAGGTCCTCAAGTGCAGCCTTTTGACTGAATTCAAACTTCACAGAATACATTTGTGAAATTTGGATTCAGTCAGGGGTCCACATGTGGCCTTGAGGCTGCAGGTTCCCCACCCCTGGGTCACTAAAAGAAGCTTTTTATAAATGCCCAGCATTTTCTTAAGCTGCTCATTTCTACCCCTCCCTGACACTCTTCTAAAATCCCTGCTCCACGCCCATACTCCTGACATGCCAGGATGTGTCAGGATGGGATGGGGTGGGACTTGGCCTCCACCCCTCCCTGTCCTGCGGCTGACTCACTAACACCCCCAACAGGAAGTAAGCACTCCCAGAGACCAAGCTCTTTGGCGTGACTTTTATGAGTGAGAAGATGCTGTCCTTAAGAGGAAGGGCAGTTGGCTCTTGGTGCTGGTTGTAGAAAAATATATTGTATAACTCATACATCCATGCTGCTTCTGTGAGGGATCTGTATTTGAAAATATGAGAAACTTATATTGAGTAAAGCCTAGCAGGCCTGCCTAGCAAGTCTAGATAGCAGTGCAGTCTTCAAATCCAAAATCCTCCCATAATAGACCCTTAAGATGGGGCTATGATAAAAAATACTGCTTTGTCCCAGCCAATGAAATCCTTTTTTGGGTCCCAGTGTTGAGCAGATCCCCATTTCCCCCTGAGAAGAGCAATCCAGACCTTTTTTAGAACGCCAAGGATGGTCTTCTAAATAATCCTAATAATCTAATTAGCTTTTCACCAGTAACCAGTCTTTTGGATCTTTAGTTCCTAAGTAACACAAACAACAGCAGCAGCAACAGCTAGCATTTAGATAGCATTTTAAGGTTTACAAAGCACTTTCCAAGTTGGGCCTCACAACAACCCTGTGAAGTAGGTACCATTTGTTGTTGGGTTGTTTCAATTTTTTTCATGACCCCGCTTGGGGTTTTCTTGGCAGACGTATTGTAGTGGTTTGCCATTTCCTTTTCCAGCTCATTTTGCAGATGAGGAAACTGAGGCAAACAGGGTTAAGTGACTTGTCTAGGATCACACAGCTAGTAAGTGTCTGAGGCGGGATTTGAATTTGGGTCTTCCTGACTTTAGTCTCAGCACTTAATCTGCTGCACCACCTAGCTATCCAGGTACTATTGTTACCCCCATTTTACAGATGAGGAAACTGAGGCTGACAGCAATTAAGTCTAGCAAGTGAGTGTCTCAGGCTGGATTTAAACTCAGTTCATCCTGACCCTTTCTTTCACCTTATAGTATGGTAAGTTTTAAAAGACTATAGCTGTATAGAGTGAGGAGTCCTTCACTTTAGCATAGTATTTGAAAGACAACAGAGTGTGGGGGTCAAAGCACTGAGCCTCAAGTAAGCAAAGGTGTTTTTGAATCCTGATTCTCCTATTTGCTGTGTTACTTTGGGCAAGTCACTTAACCACTCTGAGGCTTTTTTTTTTGCTTTTTGGTGAGGTAATCAGGGGTAAGTGACCTACCCAGGGTCACACAGCTAGTCAGTGTCAAGTATCTGAGGCCACATTTGAACTCAGGTCCTCCTGACTCCAAGGCTAGAGCTCTATCCACTGCGCCACCTAGCTGCCCTTTTCTGAGGCTTTTTTTTAAAACTGAGAGAATAATATTCACATGTCATGAGAAAAGTCCATTCCACAAGCATTTATTGTGTCTATCATGTCTAGGCAAGCATTTTCTAAGCCTAAAAGTTTGATAGAAATGTGAGGTGCTATCTTTACTTAAAAGACAAAGTAGTTAATGTTGATTATATAATTTTTCCTATAGGAGAAATTCCAAATGGGTTTTAAAGGATTAAATTAAATGCCTGAAAAAGTTTTCTTATTATTATGCTAGAGGTCCAGTGAGAGGCTGGACAACACCTGATGTCCCGTAGACATCTTAAGTGCAACATGTCCAAAGGAGAAAGAATATTTCCCCCAAACTCACCCTTAGGTCCTACCTCAAAGAGTTGTTGTGAGGATCGAATTTGATGATATTTGTAAAGTGCTTAGCACGGTGCCTGGCTCATAGTGGGTGCTTATTAAGTCCTTATTTCCTTCCCTTCCCTGTTCCACGACACTTCCCCATTTCTGTTGATAGCTCCCAGGTGTAAAACCATGGCTTCTTCCTAGACTTTTCCTTCTCTTTTAGCTTCTGTACTAATTAGGTGTCAAGTCTTGTTGATTCCAACTCTGCAACTTCTTTGGAATCTGAGAAGTGATTATTAATAACCAATGATTTGGGGAGTTCCAGAGTTCCCCCTTTTTCTAAAGTCCTCAGCCTCTGAAGCACAGGATTGATGATATAGCAGATAGGATTAACCTTCTCCTCAATCTAGGTATTGCTACCCCACCCAACCTTATTAGGAATTTAATCTAAAGTGAAACTCCTGGCCCATTGTCTTCTGCTCTGGCTTGGGTAGGGGATATAGATTCTTTGTCTAGATTTCCCTGGGGGAAATTTGAAAGTGTCATAATCAAAGGAACATCCCCAAGCCCCTCATTAGAATAGGTCCACCTATCATTGTAATATTCATTCTCTCTCATTAATTGTTAACCAATCAGAGTTGATTGGTACCCTCAGGAATACCCACTCTTCCAAGGGCATATAAACTATGAGCCCCACCACTATGATTGGTCTATGGCATTCCAGAGTGTCACTGACCCTTTTATTAATAAAATGCTAGTATTATTAATAAAAGTATTAGGTACCCAGAAATTCTGTATCTCCAACTTTTTAAACATCTCACATCAGTCCCTTTGTTTTCACTCACAAAATCTCTTGTTCAGTTGTTTCAGTCATGTCTGACTCTTTGTGACCCCATCTGGGTTCTCTTGGCAGAGATAGTGGAGTGGTTTGCCATTTCCTTCTCCAGTTCATTTTACAGATGAGGAAACTGAGGCAAACAGGGTCAAGTGATTTGCCCAGAGTCACTTGGCTAGTATGTATCTGAGGCTGGATCTTCTTGACTCCAGGCCCTATGCTCTATTTACTGTGCCACTCAGCTGCCCCCTCTTCCCAATAGAGATAGGCAGTTCTAATTTTATTGTCACCCTCCTTCTATACATAAATTGAATAAAGTTTAGTGGGTTCATATGATTTGCCCACAGATTGCAACTGATAGAGAATGGACTTAAACCTAGGTTTTCTGACTTTTCTTTCCACTAAATCACTCGTTCTTTCTATCTAAATATGAATGAACTATGCAAAGAAGTCATGCTGGTCTTCAGAAAAAAATTTCAAAACAAATCAAATCTGGGTCACCTCTTCTTTCCATCTTCCCATTCTTACCACATACTCCAAACCTTTTCATTTCTCTTAATCATGAGAAAGAATTCAAAATATTCACAATAAAGTAGAAATGACTGATAACAGCTTAACTCTCCTGAGAATATGACTATATAACCAAGGTCAAAGCTTTAAGCCAAAGGAATGAGGCTGCCTTCTATTGGAATTTCAGGCATCAGCCAGCAGGTGGGGAAGGTATTTGGCAAGCCTCCAAACCTTCCTATGGTTTCTGAAAAGTCAGCCTTGTCCAGAGCAGCCAGAGACATTTGGCAATCTAACTTTCTAAAGCATTTTCCAGGATTAGGAATCAATATTTTATACTGTCTTATGCAGGTCATATTGTAAATATGATCTCAGAAGTTCCTTAAAGTCAGACATTTGGTTCCTGATTCATATATCCTTTTTAAAAAACATAGAAAAAATTGATGGAAACATGGAAGAGATCCCAGTGATAAAACACTCTCAGACTAACATGATAATCTCTCCAGTGCATGGCAGGAATGGCATGCCATTTTGATATATATTATTCTCAGAAAGTTCATGTATGGTGCCTTTAGGAGCCTATAATGGTAATCCTAAACCTTGGGTGAGATAAGTGTCTTTTTGTTGTGTGTGTTTTCTTTTCTTCTGGCCCTACCTAGGGTAGTGAGAGTGGTATATGAGTAGTTGACTTAAAAAGAGATCCCCACTCAGTAGCTGCATCTAAGTATCTTTTAGCCAATCTGGATGTTAGTGAACATGTAAGTTCACAGTTCTCTACTCTGGATAGGAATTGAGATGCCCAACCGGATGAAAAAATAACAGCCTTGGAATTATTAGATAAGGGTGCATGCAGCATATTCAACCTTCACAGTTTGCAAATTTCCTTATAGGTTCCCAATATAATTTAGAAACTGTACTTCTCCTGGATAGAGAGAGGCAGCAAGCTTAAGAATTCCCATCCCAAACGTATAACCAAGTTCTCAGCTCCACATAGCTAGTAGACATGGTTTTAAGTCTTATTTTTGCTTCTGATATGACTTGGGCAAGTAGTGTTGCCTCTCTGGGCCTCAATTTTCTCATTCGTAAAGGGAGAGGCTGTTGGAGGACTGGATAGCAGGCCAGTAGCTGTGCAACCACAAGCAACTCATTTAAATTTCTCGGTATGCCAGATTATAGTATAATATATACTATACCAAAGTATAGCATGTACTATAGTGTATAGTATATATTGTACTATACTACAGCATCTGTACATTATAGCATAGTATATACTACATATAGTATGTACTATACTATAATATAGTATAGTATATAATAATATATAGTATATAATATAATATAGTATAGTACAGATTCAGTATCCCTAAGACTATAAATTATAGAGGAATTCTTGATTTAAATGGTAGAGAGAGTTTCCATACCAGAAGTTTTTTATGTTGACCAAATCATATATTTGGACAAACAAAGCAAAACAAAAATAAGGGAATTAGACCAGCTGATTTCTAGTCTATGTTTTCAGCTGGTTTACTCAGTGACTTCACCTTAAAGAAATAAGCAAATTGTTGTAGAACCGGGCCTCTGAGCCTCAAAATTGGTGAAATTCTATTCGACTTCATGCTGGCACTGGATTGGATGCCAGGTTAGTCCCAAGCGGAGAAGGGAGGCCAAGTAGGGCTGCTCTCCTTCCCCGATTCTGCTGCGTGTCACGAGCACAGGTTACTTGAGAGCCCAGTTCCAGCCCCACTGGGCTGGAAGCACTGAGGATACAGCAGTGAAAAGAATGTTCCGAAAGCCTCAGTTGGTTTGGAGAGCCAGGAAGGGATGTTATCTCATTCAAACCGGCTGACAGTTTCAGCCTTGTCACTGAGTACAGCCCCAAATGAGGGCATTGGAAAGAGCTGCTTGGGAAATCCAGCTTGGAGCAAGGGAAACATTTGCCTGCTCCCCTCACTTCCTTTCAGAGGCTGCAGGCTGGCATGCAGCTGTTCCAAGCCCTTGAAACAGCTGAACTCTCCCACTGGCAGCAGGCTCATTCTTTACATAACTCCTCCTAACAATAGCGACTGGACAGGCCGAAGAAACATTCAGCTGACTGTTTAAATTCCCACTTGCCTGGTGTACGTCTCAATGTTTTGGTTTGGTTTGGTTTTTTTATACTAACTTGAAACAGAAATGTCCCTTTTTGCTAAGCCTCTTATTTAAAAAAACAAAACAAAACACAACAAAGCAGAAAATCCCCCTTTTAGGCTTTGCTGACCGTTCTTTTGGCCTCTTATGGGGAGGAAGTCTAAAGAGAACACAGGAAAGAAGTGATGTTTTTCACTGAAGAGCTTTTCAATGAAGCTGCCTCAAAAACATTTTGACTCTAGAGTCAGCGACCTTTTACGGTCTCAGAAGTCATCCTTGGTATCAGTTCATTTTCCCTGCACTGTTCTTATTTCACCCTCTGCAGTCTTGGAGAAAGGGGGTCAGGGAGCCCCAAAACCGGAGGAGAGTCAGGGCCTGGAAGAGTTGGAAGGGATTTTAGCAACCATTTAGTCCAAGATTTTTATAGATGAAGACACTAAGGCCCAGAGATAGGAAGTAACTTTCTCAAGACCACAGAGCTGCTAAGTGGTGTACTGGGGAGTCTCTGACCTTTAACTAAATTGCTCTGAACTAATCTATTTCCAGACACGTTCCCATTTAGATAGGCAAAAAATACCTCATTGAATATTATGGGAAGTGAAGAACTTGATTTTTGTCTTTATTCAGTTTATGAGAAAGAGGGAGGTGATGAGGATTTAGGTTTATATGATACTTTACAATTCTAAAGAAAGTGTGTTTCACGAAACATGATCTCATTTGTTCCCCAAACACTCCAGAGAGAATAGCAGTCCTGACCTTATCTCCATTTTAAGAATGCTAGCGCAGGCTTATCTAATGCCTCACAGCTGATGTAGCACCTTCCCCAGTATAATTCTGGGAGCTTGACCTGATGACTGTTATTATCCACTTTGGATAATTAAGGAAACTGAGGCTTTTAATGATTGAAGGAAAAGTTACTTGGGGGAGGGGAGTTGGAGCCAGAACTTGACCCTGGGGTCCTCTGTCTCAATATTCAGAGCTCTTTCCATTACCCCAAACTGCCTCTGTTTTTTACTGCATGATATGGTTTGTGCTCACATTACAGGTTGAGCTATGGTTTCTTTCATTTTTTTTTTGTTTTGTTGTTAACCTACAGGGGAAAACAAATTCATTGATTCTGGTTAACAAAAGACATTAACTTTTTTACAATTTCCTTAATAATTTCCTCCTTGGGGCGCACACAGAATGAATGGTGACCCCCATTCTCACAATGTCTGCTGTGTTGTGGAAGTAAGTTAGAAAACTTTGGGTCACAGGAACATGGCTGGTCATCAACTCTACTCTATCCCTTTTGTTTTATTGATAAAGAAATTGAAACCCAGAGAAATTATATGATTTGCCCAAGGTCACACAAGCAGTGGTAAGTGACAGAGCTGGAATTTGATTCCAAATCCCCTAAACTCCATTCCTTTCCCATTGTACTGCACTGTGGAGCTCTATGAGGAGAGGTAGTCAGCCGTATGCCTGACACTGGCCTGAAAGACTCCTTGTAATGTCCCCAAAGCCCCTAACTTACTTCCAGGGAGTAACTTGAGGAGGAAAGACTTAGCAACTATAGTATCCTTGGTAAAAACAAAACAAAAACAACCCAACAATGATGACCTTTATTTTGAGGAAGGAGAGCCAAAAAACCCTCGTTCCTGACGCTCTGAGTATAGGCTGGCTGTGCTGAGAACAGGTGTCAAACACTTCCTTATGTCAGGAGATTTCATCGTGCCCTTGGCCAGTAGAGAGCCTCACACACCTTAGTAGACAGCTTTTATGAGTTAGTGTGAGCAAAACAATTCATTACCTTTTTATTACTGCCTGTGTATAGGTCATTGTGAGTAATGGTCATCTCCCTGTGCCCAGTATGTGTTTTTCCATTGTCCTTTTGGTTCCCTGCAATTTTGATTATTCTTAGCTGCATCTGGGCCAGTAGAAGGCTGTGGGGTGTAGTGTCTTTGGAATCAAAGGGTCTGGGTTCAGATGTCACACCTGATGCTTATTACCTTTGTGACCCTGGACAAATCACTTAAACTCGAAAGAAGGAAGAAAGGAAGGAAGGAAGAAGGAGAGAAGGAAGGAGGAAAGAGGGAGGGAAGGAGGAAGGGAGGAAGGAAGGAAGGAAGGAAAAGAGCACTTATCAAGTACCTACTAATTGCCAGGTACTGTGCTAAGTGCTTTGTACAAATATTTTCTCATTTGACCCTCACAACAACCCTGGGAGGTAGGTGCTATTATGATCTCCATTTTATAGATGGGAAAACTGAGGCAAAGAGAGGTTACGTGACTTGCCCAGAATCACACAGCTAGTAAGTGTCTGAGGCCACGTTTGAACTTGGGTCCTTCCAACTCAAGGACCAGTACTTTATCCATTGTGCCACCTAGTTGCCCCATAAGATTTAATATTTACACCATGCAATCTGTGATACCATAATAATTTCATAGCTTACAAAATACTGACTGGTGTTTTCTGTGCTTTTAGTTTAGAAGAGACTGCATTGTTATGTCTTGGGGAAAAAAAATCCTTTAAAATTGAACCAAATGAACCACACGTTGGGAGAGACCACAAAGCGCAGTCTCTTTTTTTCTTTTTTTCTTCCTTCCTTCTCCTTCCTTCCTTCCTTCCTTCCTTCCTTCCTTCCTTCCTTCCTTCCTTCTTTTCTTCTTCTTCTTCCTCCTCTTCCTCTTCTTCTTCCTCTTCTTCTTCTTCCTCCTCTTCTTCTTCTTCTTCCTCTTCCTCCTCTTCCTCTTCCTCTTCCTCCTTTTCCTCTTCTTCCTCTTCCTCCTCTTCC
This sequence comes from Phascolarctos cinereus, assembly GCF_003287225.1. NCBI lineage: Eukaryota > Metazoa > Chordata > Mammalia > Diprotodontia > Phascolarctidae > Phascolarctos > Phascolarctos cinereus. The sequence continues at coordinate 86,345,604 of NW_027555736.1, read as the reverse complement.
TCTTCCTCTTCTTCTTCTTCTTCTTCTTCTCCTTCCTCTTCCTCTTCTTCTTCTTCTTCAGAAGTTTAGGAATAATATCACAGGAATCCTATAATATTAGAGCCAGAAGGGTCTTACAGGTCATCTAGTCCTATCCTATTGCTTTAGAGAGGAAGAAATTAAGACCCAGAGAAAAGCTACGAGTCTGAGGTCACCCTACTGGGTTAGGCTACCAACTCACTAACAGAAGGTCAATTAGCATGTTTGAGTTCATGGCCTTTTTATTTAGAGGACTTGCTACTCACACATTTAATGGGTAAGCTGAGTCACCCTGAGCCTTAACCCTTTGGTAGCTTCTCTGAAAATGTCATAAAAACTGAGCTTTCGTAGGGAAGAAGTACGTTTTTACTACAACCATGAGGCAGGAAGCAGAAAGGGCTATACCTCTGGACGTTTGTCAGACTCAGATAGAGATGAACTAGAAATCCAGTTGTGATCCTCCTACCTAGGATTTTATGAACCAACAGAAACACATGAAGTCCCTTCACCCCTGCCCTTCTTTCCTCTAAACAGTGCCTCTTCAGTGCTGGAGGGATTCAAATTTTTTTTTCAACCATTCAGAGACTTACTATTCAGCTTCTACCCTGCTATAGATTATCTAGGCCTTTTGCTTTTCTCTTGTTGATTTTTGATTTTCAGTCTTTAGTTAAACCACTGGGCTCCTTTATTTGTTCCTGGAAAAAGACACAGGAAGGAGGTAGTTCAGACCGTTGGCTAAAATAAAACTTTATTGTTTGGGGAAGCTAGGTGGTGCAGTGGTCTGGGAATCATGAAGATTCATCTTACTCAGTTCAAATTGGGCCTCAGACACTTACTAGCTATGTGATCATGGGCAAGTCACTTAACCCAGCTTGCCTCGGTTTCCTCATCTGTAAAATGAGCTGGAGAAGAAAATGGCAGACCACTCCAGTATCTTTGCCAAGAAAATCCCAAATGGGATTATGAAGAGTCAGAAATGACTGAAAATAAAAAGACAGTAGTCTGCATTTTTTCCTGCCTCCTTATCTTTGTTCAGTGGTTATATGTGCCTAGAATGTCTGTTTCCAATCCCACCTCCACTGTGTCTTTTAATATACCCAATTCAAATGCCACCTCCTCCATGAGGTCTTTTCTCTTCCAGCCCTCTGCCAAGTTGGTAATGATCTTCCTGCCCAGACTTTGCATCTGTCTTATGTATTTCTATGCGTTCAAGTTATTTGAATATGTGTGTGTGTGTGTGTGTGTGTGTATATATATATTTCCCTACTAGAATGTAAGTTGTATGATGACAGGAACCATATCTTACTTAAATTTGAATCTCCCTCAGCAACTTAGCACAATGCCCTATAGATTGAGTGCCTAATAAATAAAATTGGGTGCCTAAATAAATAAAAAGTAATATTGAATGCTTTGTTGGGAAGAGGAGGGATGGCAGTTCGTGGCTGTAGTATCTAGAAGGCTAGACAGAATCGTCAATACTTTCAGATTCTGGGGACAACTTCTCCCACTATCTAGTTGCTGAGTGTCAACAAGTACTTCCATTTTGACCTCTCAACTTTGTTGTAGTGATGCTGGGTGCTTTGTCTCTCCTGAGCGTCTGTGAGTTGAAACTGGATTTTAAAATCTGGCTGAGTCCTATAGCACTGCCAAGGTCAGCAGAGTCCCCAGGCGTCTTCTGACGGAGCACTGTTTGGACAAGTGAGAGCCTGTGGATTTTTAATTGAATCCAGTTTGTCAAGATTTTTGAAGACCTTTCCACAGAAGTTCCTCCCTCCATTAAATATTAAGTTTTAATAGCATACGGAAATTTTCTTGGCCCTATCAACAGGGCAAGATTCTTTTTCCCCCTTTGGCATTTATTTTAGGGGAGGTAGCTCATGTCCTGATGTATGTGTTAACTGAAGGCATATATTTGTCCTGTCAGTCAAAAACACACACTAAGTACCTCATTGTGAGCCAGGCTCTGAACTAGGTTCTTAGGAAAATAGCAGAGAAATAGCATATGAATGGGCAGCTAGGTGGCATGGTAGACAGAGTGCCAGGCCTGGGATCAGAAAGACCTGAGTTTAAATCTGGCCTCAGACGCTTACTAGCTGTGGGACTTAACCTTCTTTGCCTCAGTTTCCTCATCTACAAAATGAGCTGGAGAAGGAAATGGCAAACCACTGCAGTGTCTTTACCAAGAAAACCCCAAAGGGGGTCGTGAAAAGTTGGACACAATTGAAAGAATGAACAACAAAAACCTATGTATGTAGTCTTTTCAAGATTGTGAAGATCAAATATATGAAGGATATCAGAGTATCTCTGTGACAAGGCAGAATCAGTATTACAGCATATGGTTTAACTTTAAGGGGATTGAAATGACCTCCTATCCCAAAATATATCTGAAATGTTTATATCGATCCTTCCTTGATCTTAAAGAAAGGGGCCAAGGAATGTAATGGAGAGATTGAGAACCACAAAGATGGAGTGTGAGTCTCAAATCTCCCCTTGACTAACTGTGTGGCCTTGGACACGTCCTTTTACCTCTCTTGGTCTTACTCCCTCTGTTAAATGTGGGAGTTGAAATAAACTGAAGATTTTTAACCTCTTTTATGTCTCAGCCCCTTTGGTAGTCTGGTGACAGCTATGTACCCTTTCTCAGAATAATGTTTTTAAAAGCACAAAATTAACTACATGGGATTGCAAAGGAAACTGATTATATTGAAAAACAGTTATCAGAACATAAAAGAAAAACCCCACCAAGTTTATGGACCCCAGGTTAAGATCCCTGGAACACAGGATTTCTGAAGTTCCATTTCAGTTCTAATCTGATTAAAAACCCTTGTTGGATTTAGAAGTCACACATTAAGCCATTTATCAGCCATAAATATCCTAGCTCAAACTGGTTTTCATTGGGCTTGGTTCACTAATTTAGCAAACTTCTGAGATAAAGATACTTGATAGACAAGTTTTAATTTGGAGGGTGGGGAAACAGGGGGTGGGGTGGAGAAAGAAAGATCTAGAGCATGGAGTTCAATTAAATGCAACAAAGATTTATTAAAAACCTACTGTGTATAAGGTGAGAGGATTTGATGGAGTAGAAAGCTAGCCTCAAAGTCAAAAAGACTTGAATTCAAGTCTTTCCTGTGATGGATACTGGCTATATGACCCTAGGCAAGTCATTTCCTCACAGAGAGCACCCTATAGGGATAAAATAATTCTATTTCATATGAAAGGCACTGAGATTTACAATCAGGAAGGCTCATTGACCCTGCTATAGCCACAGAATAGATTGGAGAGAGAATTTACAAAAGATGAGTTCAAATTTATAAGAATTTATAAGATGAATTTCAGTTGATCAAGAGAAGGAATGAGAAATCTTCTCGTTTTGGGTAGCTGCTTCATTCAGTTTCTGGGCTCTACAGTCTCTAGATATCTGTACAGCAGATAAGTGACTTGCCCAGAGTCACACAGCTAGTAAGTATCTGAAGTGAGATTTGAACGCAGGAACATGAGTCTTCCTGACTTGAGGCCTGGTGCCCTATCCACTGTGTCACCTAGCTGCCCTGGCTCAAATGAGATAATGTATGCAAAATACCTTCTAAACCTTATAATGCAATATAGTTGTAAGCTGCTGTTACTATTATTACTACACACAAGTATGAAAGGCAACAGCACGAGGTGGTGGGTGCTGAGGTGGCCTAAAATCCAGGAAGACCTGGGTTTGAGTCCTGCCTTTGACACATATTGGCTGTGTCACCCTAAGCAAGTTGCTCACCTCTCACTGCTCTAGACAACTTTCTAAGACTATAAGCTATAGAGCAGGTGCCAATACACATTGGTAGGTGGAATTTCCCTAGCAAGGAATTCCTTATATCAATAAAAACAGAAGTCCAGCCCCTAACTCCATATACTCAAACATACAGACACACACACACACACACACACACACACACACACACACACACACACACACACATACATATACACACATACACATGTTATACAGCATCCTTAAAACTGACCAAAAACCTCATTCTAATTAATTTTTTTCCTCTAGAAAATGAGGGCTTTGGACTACATGTTCTTTAAGGTGCCTTCTAAAGCTATTTAAATGTGATGATGCTAATTATGTGTCTATATTACTCAATTGAATCAAAAAAACAATTTGTGGGATAATGTTACTACATCAAATGTGCTTATCATGACCTCATATGAGAGCTAATTCTAGGGATAACTTGTACTTATCTTATTCTAGCCTAGAAGACTTGTTGAGAATGTTCATGTTTGTTTACTGACTGGCACTTAAACATATGTTGAGAACTTATAGTGAGAAAACTTGGCGCATTCTGGGAAGATGGCGGAATAGGTCAGAAATTTCTGAGAAAACCCAGAGTTCTGGTCACCAGCCCTTTAGGAATGAATCTCCCTCATTGTTTCCAGTCAGGGTAGTTTTGAAGCTCTTTCTCTCACTTTTCACAGTCGAACTGAAAATTGGCTATGTTACCAGTAGTCTGTTTTTTGCTACTGGAAGTCCCTGGTTACTCCCAACTTATTTCCATTTATTATAGTGGTATTCTGATTTCATGGAAAAAGTTTGAAGGATGTGGTCCAGTCCTTGTATCGTCACAGACTTTATTCAAAAAGGGAATCCATTGTCAAGACTGAATGCCTTTCATTGTGATGTCTACCCGGCCCAGAAGAGTGCTCAGTTTTATTCTGTATAATGTCCTACCAACTTGAACACTGAGTTTAAATCACAGAAGCATAAAAGGACATTTTGTGGACTGTAATCAATGCACAGACCTAAACAGATTAGTTCTGAAAAAATTTTCCCCCTGGCAAATCTGGTCCTAGCTTTGACATAAATAGCTATTGAGACAAAACCAAGGAAATCACCAGCATCCAGCTCCCATGCAAGAAAATGTGGGCTCTTTTTCTTTCAAAGTTGCCCATTTATTGGCATGTTTGTGCCTAGATAATCTTTGATGATGTTGCATAACTTTTCAAGGTTCTAGAATGGAGTAAGTTTATAGCCTTGTTCCCTGAACAAGGCTATTTCAGCCAACCTTGACCATTTACCTACCTCAAGTGGATTTCTAGCAGAGAAATGGAAACGAATAGTGATTTGGCTTAGTTAATTGCCTGTACATCTCATGGGCTGGGTGATATTTGCATATTTATTGGTTGAAACTGACCTAAATGGGGATAGTCCATTTCTGAGTTACACATGGTACATCTCATAAACTACTTCAACTGTTCAATCATTAGTTTAATGAATAGGGTATAATTAAATTTATAGAGCTTTTTAAAATTGAAAATTCATGGGCTGAGATCAATGTGATTTAATCTGTAGAAAAATTCTTAGTAAATAGAGAGTGTCATAGAGAGGAAGGTTGCATTTCATGGAAACCTTGTTGATTGCTTGTAAGCCCCACTGGGACAGTCTGGTCCAGGATTCTTAACCTTTTTTTGTGTGCCTTGGTCCCCTTTGGCAATCTGGTGAAACTGATGGACCTCTTCTCAGAATACTGTTTTTAACTGCATAATTTTTTTAAAAATAGGATTACAAAAGAAATCAATACAAAATATTCTTTAAAAATTCATTGAATACTTAGAATCTATCCACAGAGCCCTTGAAGGTCTGTGGACCTCAGGTTAAGAACCTTTGGTCCAGTCAATAGCAAGTTCTCAAATGGCTTAGAGAGTATTTGCCCCACTTGAAGGTTAGTAGCTTCCCCTGGGTTCTTTTTTCATTGACAGTCATTTTGGAATATAAGGTATCAGACATAATTATCCCAATCTGATTCTTCCTCCCTTTCTCTTTCTGTAACTCTTTTTTATTTTTTTTTCAGTTTTGTTGATGCCTCAAAGAATGCCAAAATGGCAGATGAAGAAACGCTCTTCTCTTCCCTTGGCACTTTCCATCCTAAAAAGTAATGGGTAGCAGTGTTGTGACAAACTATGATAGTATTGTAGAATACTAGGAACTGAAAATTACTGATGACCAAGAAAGAAAATGACTTGTCCAAGATCATACAGGACAGGTATAGAGCCCAGGTCCCTTGATTCCCATTACAGGGCTCTTTCTTTTCTACTACCTATACTGTGATTGTGGAGCTGTGATACATAAAAAGAAACACCATTATTCTGATTTGAGCACACTTTACAGGTTAGCTTTTATATTTTGGATAGCACCATAGAAAAGTTTCATTTGTGTACAGATGCAAGTGCACAATTTGTGTTGCCCAGAATTCTTCCATTTTGGCAGTGACAGCGTCAAAGCAAAGTTTCACTCTGATAATATCTAAAAGAAGCCAGTTTCAGTATATGTACCTGGGTTGGTGTACAGGGGAGCTCATTAGCATAGACCATAGAGGCCTAGGTATAACTTGCTGGGACAGATTGGAGTTGTTTCATAGCTTTGAACTACTGTGTTTCTTACCCCACTGTCTGGGTCTGGAATTGTTTTCCCAGCTCAGGTGTAATACTACCCCACTGCCTTTTGTTAGACCTCAGTATTCACCTGCTGATGCAGGCTGGTTAGATGAACCCTATTGGGCTATCCTTCTCTTTCTTGAAACTGAGGGGTACCTCACTAATCTACCTACACTGGAAAGCTTGATCTCTACCAGGCAGTTATTCCTTGGTGCTGTGGCTAATCGTGCTTATTACATAAACGTCTTGCACCCATGACTGTACTTGGGGTTGCCACAGTCAAAAGGCCTGAGCAACTTTTAAATCTTTCCTGGTTGGTGGATACTCCAACACTCCTCTGTGTAGCAGGAATGGCCTGTTTTTCCTTGGTATGTATTTTGGCTAATAAAAAAGCCAATTTGAACCATTAGTCAGTGACTGATTGCTGCTGACATGTGCCTTAGTTCAGCTTCTAATACTTGGTAGCAAGATCCATAGCATGCAGCTAGCGTGGCCAGTTTATTCTGTGTGTATTTGAGCATGTTATAAAGAGCAGGTCACTTAAATTCTCGGTACCTGTTTCCTTAACTGTAGAAATGCAGGGGTTGGACTCAGTGACCTCTAAGTTCCTTTCCCATTCTGTGATCTGATGATTTAGAATGCATTTACTCAAATTTCCCTGTTGTTTTTCTCCTGGACGGCAACCCATAATGGTCTCAAGGAACCATATTCCTACTGAATCTAATGGACTTAACCAGAACATTTTGTCCTGATGGAAAAGTGCAGAAAAGTTACAAAAAGCTTAAAAAGATTGCCAAGGTATTGCATATGCTGAGCAACTTTTAAAATTACTATAAATCAGTGACTGATAATCTATGTATAGATCATCTCCAGCAAAATTTTTGAGTTCCAGCACAATCTCTCCCTGATTCCTAAGTGTCTTTGAGTCTTAGCTCTGCTACTTATTACTTTTATGACCTTGGTCATTATTTGTAATAATAATAATGATAACTTATATTTCAGAGTGATTTAAGATTTATAATGTACTTTTCCCACCATATTTTTGTTTGGTCATAATAATATTATTAGCTCCATTTTACAAATGAGGAAAGTGAGGTTCAGAGAGGAAGTGGTTTTTCTTTGGTCAGAGAACCAGTAAATATTAGCATCAAGTCTCCTGACTCCTCACTTAATGTTCTGCCTGCTGTCCTAGGCAGGACTTCAGGTCCTTCATCTATAAAAGGAGCATAATAATACCTTCCAAACTTATTCCACATGTAGATTTTGTTTTTGGTCTGTACCTATAGTTTTATTGATGTGGGGAATTCCTAGCACAGAGTCTACATTTCTCAATGAAGATTGGTGAATGTTTAGTCTTAAAGAGTTACCTGGTGTGGAAGAGGGTAAATGATTTGCCTAGGGACACACATCAGTATGTGTCAGAGAGTAGACTTGAACTCAAGTCATCCTGACTGCAAGGCTAGCACTCTATCCACAACAGCATGCTTCCCCTCACACAAGTGGATATTTGTTTTAAAGCATAATTTTGTGCGCATGGATTTTTATTCTAGTAGGAGAGTATGTTTGAGGATATCAGACTTGCACTTGTAGCTCAAATTATGCTTTCATAGTTAGCTTTTGGAAGTTTGAATCTGATTATCTTGTTTTGTTTTGTTTTTTGGTGGAGTGTGTGTGTGTGTGTGTGTGTGTGCGTGTGTGTGTGTGTATGTGTGTGTGTGATGTCTTGTCTTCTTTTTTTCCCAGCAAGGTAGCTGGTTGCACAGTGGATAGAGCTCTGGGACTGGAAGACCTGATTTTAAATCCGGTTTTGGATACTTACCAAATATATGTCTTAACCTCTGTTTGCCTCAGTTTCCTCAACTGTAAAATGGAGATAATAATAGCACCTACCTCCTAAGGTTGTAGTGAGGATCCAGTGAGATAGTATTTGTAAAAAGTGCTTAACACAAGGCCTGGCACATAGCAGCGGGCATTAGATAAATGCTTATTCTCTTCCCTTCCCCTTCTCCTACCAGCTGCTAACTAGCATAGGATAATGTCAGAACAACACAGTTGAGATTTCGTGTATTAGGTATTTCATAAAGGGGCATTTTTAATAGATAGAGGGAGTGTCACACAGTGGCAAAGTCAGATGATCTGGGTTCCTGTCCTGGATATGCCCAGTCCATCTCAGTGACCTTGAGCAGGTTCTCTGGTCCTCAGTTTCCTCATCTCTAAAATGTGCAGGGATTATACCATCTCACTAAGAACCCTTCCAGCACTAACATGCTGACCTCTAGTGTCTGCAATAAATCTGACTGCTTGGGAGAGGTGATCCCCAATACCTGGTACCTTAGTTGCTTTTTTTGGGTGGGGTGGAGAATTTTGTTTGCTGTGCTCTTCTGTCTTCAATGATAATGAACCAATGAAACATTTCCATTGTTGACAGCATCAATCATGGAGTCACCAGTGGCTACACAGTGGAGGGGGCAACCAACCTCAGGTCATGTGCTGTGTCTTTGGAGGTGATTGGACAGAGAAATCTCCCACAGGAAGCCCAGAAGACGGTAGCGTCTGACTCCTCATCCCACTTGGCTGAAGGAACACAAGAGAGCAGCATCTCTGTCACCATGCCTTTTGCAGAACATATCCAAGATGTTATCCAGACAAATCAGGCCTTGGCCAGTGAAGATGGACTCATCCTGCAGGGTAACCTAGGGGAGCCTGTGCCAGACAGTGCAGACGAAGACCAAGTGGCCCTTGCCCCCGAGGTAGAAGGCAGGGTGGAGACCAGCCTGGTCACTGCTATTGTTCCTGCCAATGATGGACAGAGTGCACCAAGGGAAGGGGACAGGGACTCTTCTTCTGATCACCTTACCATGTTACAAGGGGATTCAGGGACGCATTCAAGGATATTGGAGCCATTAAAACCGATGGTGCAGCTGTCTGGGAAGGGTGATCCACATGGCAGCTCCTCTCCCCCTGGGAAAGAAGCTGGAGATTATGTTACCCCTCAAGAGGCCCAGCAGACTCCAGAGCCCCTGCAAACAAATCACAAGGCCCCAGCTGGAGCCCAGAGAGGTGAAAAGAACGCAGATGGGGTAGCTGGTCTGCTGTTGAAACAGGAGACCCTGTTACTGAATGACACTGCCCCAAGCATGTCAGATGGAGAGGAAGACAAAGTGCTTGTGAAACCTCAGCATTTGGCTGGCGATTCCCAAGTCCTCAATGCCCACTGCCAAGATTTTAAGGATGTAGAAGCTGCCCAAGAAACTGAGGCAAACACCTCTCCTTTGGAATATAATCAGGAGACGATAGCAACTCATCTTCCCCTACCAAATTTACCCCAGAAGCCTGTCCCGGATCCAGAGGCCAAAGGTCCTTTAAGGGAATCTGTCACCATAACTGATGTTCAAAACCCCCTTCAGAGTGGGACACAAGAAACGTTATCTGATAAACTAGGCCCTGGTGCCGAAGGAGAGGGGCTTAAACCTGTGCTTTCCCAAAGAGAGGAAGTATCTATGATTTCCAGTATGGGTTCAGAGAATGCTCCAAATCCAGCTGCTACTGTTTCTGAAATGAGACCCAATTGTTTGGCCACAGAGACTCCCGTTGTAGTGGCTACTGAGACTCTTCCAGGCCCCACAAAAGGGTATCCCATGACAGATATAGGAATGGTATCAGGGAATGTAGATTTAAGTGGCGAGAGCAAATATCCTGAGATGAGCCCTAAGGAAGATTCTGTCCATTTATCTAAGGATGAAATGGAAGCTCCCATGGATGAAGGAAAAACAGAGAGAGTACAAGGAGCAGTCCCCATTATGCTTCCCAGTGGGTTGAATAAAAGCATGGGGGGAAAGCTGGAGTTGAATGATGAAGGCCAGAAACTTGTTGATGCTGCAAATCAAAATGGCACTAAAGAAGAAAATCAAAGCAATAACTCTCAAGAAAAGGAAGTTGCTGCACAGGATACCAAATCCACCAAACCTGTGCATTCAGAGGAGGAGACCTCACTTGATTCCAGTGGCAGATCCAGTCAGGGAGTGAGTAAAGCAAACCCCACAAATTTGGAGCCCACATTGCTTCACCATCCAGACTCAACACAGTTGCTCAAGGCCATAGGTCTCATGGAGCTGGAGCTGCCTGAGAGTCAGTCAGAAAACTCAGCCTTGTGCTCCTTGGCCTGTGAGATGACTGATGGAATCTGTGCTGTTGGTACAGGTGGTCTCTTGCCTGTGCACTGTGGGAGCAGTAATGTTCAACCTGTGGAGCAGGATGGAGATGATGGACAGGCCACTTCTAGAGAAACTATTCTAGAGGTTACAGGACTACAACCTGAGCTCCCAGAAACTCTTCAAAGTCCTGAAGGAGTGGAAAGAATGGAATCCGTTCCTGTTGGAGAGCCTGGGAAATCTGGTATGTGTGTCCCTCCAGGAGGTGATGCTAATCCTGAAATCCAGGAGGCTGAAAGTAAAGGACACAGTAACCAATCAAATAATATGTCTTGTAGCAAAGATGCTGAGGGCATGCTGGTATCTACGGTTGGACCTTTAAGTACTCCTGCAAATGAGGAAGTTGGACAAGAATTCAACCCAGATGTGAGAAACCATCCTGATAATGAGACCTTGACTGAAAAAAGCGAAGTGGAGGCGCAGGGGCCAGCGCAGAATCAGCAGGAAAATGCATCGTCTGCAGGTAACAGCAGGACAAGGATCACTCAGTTAGGAAATCCTGAACAATCAGCAGACATTTGTTCCCAACAATCTCACTTATGTTCAGAACTTTCTGTCTCAACAAACTTCAGTGATAACACCTCTCCCTTTGAAAACAGGAAAGAGATTCCTCCAGATGGTCTTGAAGGGATGAAGGCCAGGACTGAAGATATCTCAAAAACCTTACCGCCCCCAGAACTCGGGGAAAACTTGAACTATCCTCCTTCCTATAGTGGACAGGAACCAAGTCCAATATCAGAGTTCCAAAATATGCAGTATGAAGAAAGTCTGAATGGTATCCAAAGTTCAGGTACACATGATTCTAAGGAAAAAATTATGGGCAGTCCTTCAACAGAGGAGTTGGCCTCATCAACACTAACAAGAGAAAAGTTGCCTCTGGTGATGGACCAAGAGAAACAGTGTAGCACTGAACAGTCCTTCGGTATTTCTCCTCCTGTGGTGGTTGATTTAAGAGACTCTTCTCTTCAAGATAACTTAAATGTCAAAACAGAAGAAAGTTGCTGTACTAGGCAGATGCCTGACAAGCCCCAGCAGGAGAAGGAGGATGCTTTGATCTCAGATACTCAGCATGAAGAAACATGCCGAGATAATGAGTTTTCTAAGGCAGCTGACATGCATGCACAGCCCAGTAGCTTAGGTAATACGGAAAACGCAAGTGAAAATGAGGTAGGGGCTCCGCCTTGTCATCTGGGTACACAACCATCTATTAATGCTGCTACTAACATTCAGCCTGCTCCATCAATTTTCAGATTCCATAGTACACCTCCTGCTGCCCCAGAGAAGGTGCTTGGTGAAACTTCGAATAGCAGTCAGCTTCTGTTGGGCACGCAGGAGAAAACTGAACTTCCAGCTCCCTCAAACCAGGAGACTCTGTCACTCAGTAACAAAATCAGCACCCAAGAGGACCATGTCAAACAGAATTTTGAAAGTGTATCTGCTGAGAGAAGAAAAAATGTTGACCAAGGAATTCTGGCTACATGTCTGGCATCACACAAGCTCGGAGAAGCTGCTGCAAACAAGGACTTCCTTCAGACTGAATGCAGTCCTAAGGTGGATGCTGAGCCAGCTCCCAGTAGTGGTGAGAATGAAGCCACCTTTGTCTCAGGTAGTCCCTGCCAAACTGGGCAGAAGTCTGGCAGCTACAAGAATGACTCATCACTCAAAAGTGAAATGGGTGGAATTGTCAGTAATGTCTCGGGTGCTTTGGCATGTCAGACCGTCTCAGACAGGGAGCAGCCAGAGCTGCCGACTGCTGGGATATCCAGTCAGATATCAGAGGTGGCTCCTGAGAATCTTAACCTCAATATAAGCAACACTGTGGAAAGAAAATCAGAAGATAGCAAGACAAGGACTGATTCCACCAAAGAGCCAAGTGTTTCTGATGAAAGTTCCTGTATTGAAGGGAAGTCTGTGTTCACCTGCGGGGACTCTGCAAATTTGTTTACAGATTACCTCTCACCCATGTTGAAGCCTGCCCAGACAAGGGAGGAAATATCTGCAATTAAATCCAAAGAAATCCAAAACGGGAGAAACTTCAAGTCCCAGCCAGGGAGTTCTGGGGAATGTATTCAGAAAATGGCAGATGTCCCAAGAGAGGATGCAAAGAAAAGTAAGGAGAAGGCAGGAGATACCTCCAATGTGCACAGGGACACATCTGAGTGTGAGAACTCTGGTTTGGGACAACCTAGCATGATGGCTGGATTTCCTGATTTCAAGGCGCATATCAGCAAAATATTTGAGAAATCTGTCCTTGGTGCTTTGACCACTGATCGTCCACAGTTTACTCTGCAAAAAAATGATGGGTTTGCATGGAGCCCCATGGGAAAGGACTCTTTGGTGCAGCTAAGCACAGAGAAGCATTCACATCATGGTCAAGGAGGAGACTACATCATGATTTCCACTACTCACATGGGACAAGGAGTAGATGCTAAAGGTAAGGAGCAGAAATTGACTTTGGAGACTGTCTCCTGCCAAACAAACCCAGACAAGTTGACTTGTCAAGAAGGTATAGGCATAGAAAAGTCACCAGGCTTAACCGCTCCCACCATGAAACAGAACCTACTAGATACCAACTTGGAAAAGAATGGAATTGCATCTGGTGTCTCACAAGAAGAAAATAAAACAGAAAACTCTAAAACAGCTGGTGAGAAATATAAAGGGATTACATTTGAGGCTCAAAAGCTTCAGGGAGGAGGAAAGCAGGAATTAGTTTCAAGTCTTCCTTTAGACATTACTGTGCAGAAGACACCTTTGGAAAATGCCACCCTTTCTAAGGGTGAGGAGTATTATGTTATCTCCCAGGTCCATTTGGAGATGCCTTTATCTCAAGAGGGTCTGACTCCTCCAGGAAGCCAGCAGCAAGAAATACCCCCCAGCAAAAAGGTGCCCAAAGATGATGAGCTCTATGCTTCGATTGGCACCAAGGAACTGGACAACAGCCCAGGACTCGGGCATGTCAAGGAAATTTCCTCTCCACCTGGGGATATTCCAGTCTTTCCAGCTGTAAGCAATAAGCAGCTCAGTGCTAGCATGCCAAGGAATGAAAAGAGGCTCCAGGGTGGTGACAGTGCTCGTGACGACTCAAGAACTTCGGGGAGCCCAAGAGCAGAAAATGTTCTGGATTTACCAAACCCCAGTGGGCTATTGATGCGTTCCATGGTTGACTGCTTCAAACAGGAGTTAGGTTTGCAGGGCTTCCAGTTAGGTGTCTTACAAGAACCTGGCCTGGGGATAGAAAAAGCTCCAAAAGCAAAAAGTGAAGATTCTTTTACTAAAGTAGAGTCAGAAACTCAGACCTCTGAGGATCAGCCCTTAAAAGGCAGCCCTGAAACAGGTACTTCGAGAGTGTCATTTAGCCCAGATTGTGACTCAACTCTGCAAATGAAGCACCCCAGTCAAGGTCCAGAGGCTCAGTGTGGCCCCTTGAAGGCAGTTCTGGGGATGGAGGAGAAGGATGCTTCTCAGTGTTTAGAGAACCAGACTGGAAACCAACAGACTGACCAACATTCTGAGCATGAATTTGCACCACCTGACAATGATGACAAGTTACCCGTCTGCTCACCTCCTGAAGCAGATAAAGGAGAAGTCCAGAACCCCCAAGATGTTGTTTCAGAAGAGAAACTCACAGAAAGGTACTTAAGGCCAATTAATTCTTGTGGGGATCATCATACCCCTTACAAGATTCATTAGAAATTAACCTGACTAGAAAAATCAATAGAGCATATGGGTGGGCTTTCAGGGAATTCTATCCCCTTTATCCAGTTGCCCAAATTCTCATCTGCTAACCTCTCTGAATTGCAGCAGTTTCGACTTAGAGCCTAAACAACTGAGGAGGGAAATATTTGGAAAATCATGACAATTACTAATTTGTCATATGTTTTCTTCAGTTCTTTCAGTTTAATTTAAAACTGTTTTAAAATATGAACTGTTTACTTTATGCCCTGTGGACTGTAGGGTCATAGCTTAACAGTCATTCATAGAGTACAGTTTTGGTTCCAATGGGAGATCAGATACATCTGTTTTCTACTCTGGATTTGTTTAGGAGGAGTATATTTTGGGTGTTGGGGGTGGGAGTGGGGAGGCTGATGTGCTTCAAACATCCCTCAGAGCTGTTGAGTGAATTAATTTAATTTTTTCCTGTGCATTTTAGTTCAACTGTTGCACGAAGCTCTCTTTGGAAAACATGTGTTCATTCAAAGAAACATAGAGATGAAAACTGGCTAACAAATTGTACTTGTTGCTTTCTTCCATCATCTCAGAAAAAGCCCCAAGCCTGATCGTTCTCTTCTCCCTCTGGTACCTGAGAAGGATGCTCTAGATGTTACAGCTGGCTCAGCCAAGTCCAACAAGGATAATGGAGTAGAAAGGTACAGTGACAGATTTTAGTTATGTGGAGGATCATCGTGCTGGGTATGAATGTAAACATTCTAGATGTCCTAGAAAAAAAAATGTGGGTCTACTGACTTTGGCTTTTTTAAAAATGAAGAAAATAGCCACTCTGCATGCTTTAGTACTTAACGCTAGTAACACAGTAATAGGACCAAAAGAACCTCTTTTATTCATTTCCTAGGATTTTGAAAAGGGGGTTTCTTTCACCTTTAAGCCCATTTTAATTTTGAGGCAAATTTGCTGAACATTGGTCCAGCTTCTCATTCCACACCCGTAAGCCCACAAGCTCATACAACTCTTATCCTCCCAAGACCCTCTCTGGACCTCAGTTTTCTCATTCTTAAAATGAGGAGGTTGGTCTTGATAGAATAATTTGTAATCTTCCTTGCAAGTCTAAGTCATATGGATCTGTATAGACCTTGGAGCAAGAAAAAATAGTTTGACCTTGGATAAGTCAATTAATCTCTCTATGACTCAGTTTATTTTTAAAATTAAGGTCCCTTTCAGCTCCCAATCTTCCTTGGGAATCCCAGACTTTATCATCCTTCACCTCACCCCGCCCCTATTGTGTTTCTTTTGCCTGATGCATGAAGACTCCACCTCCCACCCCCCCCCCAGTAGACCTTTTCGAAGTAGACGTGTGAATGGTCACCTAGTATTGTTGAAAAGATGCTGCTTTAAAGTGGTTTCCTTTGGGATTCTCTGGGCTGGGAATAGAACAGTACAAAGTTAAGACACATTTGTGAATAGACTGTGAAATTCTTTTAAGGCTTTGACTCTTTTTGTGGTACTCTGCATGGATATATGTGTGGCAGATATCAGACTTTAAATTAGTACCTGTAGCCAATGAAATGCATTGTACCAAACAGCTGCTGGCATTTTTATAAACGATTTGATTAATATTTTGCACATGCTTTAAGAATGTACGATCACCTGTTTTTCAAGTCTGAACACTTCTGCCTTCAGAGCCAGCTGCCTTCAGTGGCCTACAATAGCAACTTTATTAACTTGGTGCCTGGGTGTGCAGGTGCCCAGTGAGATGTATGCATTTTCTCCATAAACATATGTAAAATTAATCTCCAATTGCACTTGTTTCTGCTACTGATTTGTCATACAATTCCCTGGGGCCTTTGCTGGTATGTATTTATCATATTCCCACATAGAGTGTAGGAAAGTATTTGCTCAGCAGGATAAGGATAGGGCTGTTGTTTTTCTTTTTCACATATAGATATGTATATAGAATAGATTATTATTATTATTATTATTATTATTATTATTACGCTCATCTTCCTCAGTTCAAATCTAGCCTCAGACACTTACTAGCTGTGTGACCCTGGGCAAGTCACTTAATCCCATTTTCCTCAGTTCCTCATGTGTAAAATGAGCTAGAGAAGGAAATGGCAAACCACTCCAGTATCTCTACCAAGAAAACCCTAGGGGCAGATAGGTGGCACAGTAGATAGAGCACCGGCCCTGAAGTCAGGAGGACCTGAGTTCAAATCCAGCCTCAGACCAAACATTTGACACTTGCTAGCTGTGTGACCCTGGGCAGGTCACTTAACCCCAATTGCCTAAAAAAAAAAAAACAAAAAAAACCCCCTAAATGGGATTACAACTGAAAATGACAACAACAAATTATATACATGCATATATATATGTATATGCACATATATAAATATTTCATATGCTTGGTTTTTCATTAGTCTGTGAATTTCACCATTCTTTAGGGAAGCATGGGATCCTGCAGTGCATACCTGCATGGGGTGGTAGATATTTAAATATGGGGAGGCATCAATCATGTTGTAATGGAAAGAGCTTAGGATATGGAATTAGAAGACTTGGATTCCAGTCTGGTTCCCTCACTGTCTGGCCATATGACAATGGGCAAATCATTTGGCCTCTCTAACCCAATCTTTATGATGAAGAGAATGGTACGTGTACTATATACCTTATCGGTTTTTTGTGAGGAAATAATTTTGTCTACTATAAAGTACCATTCAAATGTGAGATACTGTGCATGTACAAAAGATGCTGGGTGGGTCATGATAATGGACAACAGATGGACTGCCTGACTAACAGGTTGGGTCCCATGTGAATATAAATAGCTGAGAGCCTGAAAAATTGATGGGATGAGCTAATAATCTGTTCCTTTGCAACATGATGGAAACATGGATCTTTGGTTCTCATTTGCTGTGGAATTGGTTTAAATATAAAATTAGTATTGCAATTACTAATTTTTCAATTCATACTTAGGTTATTGGATAATTTGAGTCAAAGTTCTTCCGGTCTACAGATGGGAAAACTGAGGAAAGAATGAATGTAAGAAATCTTTTGAAAGAAGAATAGGCAAGATTTGGTGATTGATTGGATGTGAAGAGAGAGAGACAGAGACAGAGACAGAGAAAGGAGCCAAGGATAGCTCTGAGATTTAGAGGTGGGAGAATAATGGTGGTATTTACAAAAAAAAAAAAAAAAAAGGAAGACTTAGGTAGGGTAATAGGCTTTAAGAAAAGGTGGTGTTTGGGTTTAATTAAATGAAATACTATATACTGCTGTATATGGCTATTGATTTTATGAGCAAACTTTCCTGTAGTTGTTTAAAAATCCCTTATGATCTGAGGATAATGATTGTTTAATGAGGCAATGATGATAGCTGCTAGTCCCAAATAATATGGAATACTGTAGCCTAACTATGGGTTAAAATTTTGCCTCTGCTGCTTATTGTTTGTGTGACCACGGGCAAGTCTCTTAAGGAAAGGGAAGGGAGCAAGTATCTGTGTAGTGTCTTCTAGGTGCCAGTCCTCTGCTACGCACTTTTTACAAATATTATCTCATTTGATCCTCATAACAACTCTGGAAGGCAGGTGCTATTATTATCCTTATTTTACAGTTGAGGAAACTGAGGCAGACAGGCTAAGTGACTTGCTCAGGGTCACACAGCTATTAAGTGTCTGGGGCTGAATTTGAACTCAGGCCTTCCTGATCTGGGCACCCTACTAATCTACTTTGTACCTCAGTTTCCCCATCTCTAAAAAGAGCATGTTAGACCAATTGATCTATGGGTTACCTTCTAACCCTAGCTCTTTGATTCTATGATCCATGATTCTTGTGTATGTCCTGATAATTGAAGAAAAAGTGAGACTTATTTATGAATTATTCGGATGGATAACTGATAATTTATTCCTTGACAATGGACTGTGAATATTTGGCATGAAAGGAAATAGCCCATTAGGTTAGAGAATGAATGTTGACTTTTCTTTCTTGCCAGATGTGGTTAGCTGTGTCTTGGTTTTTCCAGGGGGAATTATTATAGAAAGTTCTTCAGAGGTTAGTGAAGGGATGTGATATTTATTCTGTACATGAAGGTAGGTGTTATAGAATTGGAGAAATTGGAGAAAGAAAAGATTGGTCTCCTGGCACTGTCCTTTCTGAGTACATGCAGTATTGTGTCCTTTGTTGTCACTGGGGCAGCTAGGTGGCACAGTGGATTGAGCACCAAGTCTGGAGTCAGGAAGACCTAGGCAAGTCACTTAACCTCTGTTTAACTCAGTTTCCTCATATGTAAAATGGGGATAATAATAGCACCTACCTCCCAGGCTTGTTGTGGATCAAATGAGATAATAATTATAAAGCAATTAGCAGAGTGCCTGGCACATAGTAAATGCTATATAAATATTATTTATGATTATTCTTCCTTAGTCTGATTCATGTGTCAGTGACCTGGCTATTGACATTGCCACAAGTTTTCCTGTATTCTTCTGAGCGTTATCAGATGTTTTCTTTTTCCTTATCTTCCCTTTTTCTCTTGAGATTGGCGCAAGTACAGCAGCTACTCAAGGGATGATTCCACTGCTCATCTACACAGAAGCTTTGACCTGCTCTGAGTCCAACCTGTCCCTTCCCCCACCCCCCTCCTTGGAGCTCACTGTACTGCTGCCAGATTTAATGTGGACACCCAATCAACTTTAGCCCTACTGAAGCTCAGAACTCCTAAACTCAAGCAATTCACCAGCATTATTCATCTAGTAGCAGGGATTATAAGGCATGCACCACCAAGTCTGGCTATCAGATCTTTTTTCAAAAGCATTTTATCTCCCTGACTTTCTTTCACTTAAATTTATCCTGGATAACGTTCAGTGTGGACCCAAGCTTATCTATCCCAATGTTTTGTATCTGTGTATTCTGTGAAATCTATATTTATACTTTTAGTTTAGAATCTTTGAGGCTCAGGATTTAACTAGTACCCCAAACAAAGTTTGGATTGTTGAGTTTAGATGCTAAGAGAGAGTCCATTTTATTCTCCAAGTCCTATAATAGGAGAATCAAAGCTCTCTAGAAAGATACAGAGAGAGATCTCTAATTCTCTTTACCCCAAACCCTCACAGAACCAAAGTGGGAAGTGATCAATAAAGATACTGAGCATATCTTTGAGAAGAAGTGGATAATATCACTTGGGGAAGGGACAGGACAGGAGGGATTGGGCAGAAGTTCTGTGTGACATAAGTTTCTATTGTGGTGGCAACGAGAGAGTATTTATCGAGAGCAGGAAATGTAAATGCCAAATCCAAGGGAGTTGTCAAGAGCAGAAACCAAACACCGTTTGCTAGACAAGGCAGGAGTTAAGAGAAGCCCAAACCGTATGGGGCATTGATAGGAACATCACCATAGAAAGGCCAGGATTCAGAAACTTAGGGAGAAGTCAGAAATACAGGGACCATGTTTGGGGTTATAGAAGAGATAATTGACTATGTGTCTGCCTGTCAAGAGGTGGAGAGGGCTGATTACAACAACCTTTGCATCTTAAAGAAAGTAGTATGTTGAAACCCAGCCACAAGACTCCATAGGCTTCCATTGTTTGTCAATCACCTTCTACTGCTGTATTAAAGAGGAGCTCAACTACATGCAGCAAATAAAATGACTCTGAGAGGTCACCATCAGGGCAATTTGGCCAGTGGAGTCTCTTACACAGAGAAATCATAGGCAAATGTCTCCTTGCTTGGTAATCTAGCTTGTAAGAATTGGTGCAATGATTTCTGGAACAATGTGATCCTGCCATAAGGAAGCTGACTCAGTGCCCTCGTGAGATTTTGTCTGCCATCTTGCTGAACAGTGTATTGAGCTCCTCTAGGCAGTGAGAGAGAGGCACCAGTGTTCCTGTGTTATTCAGGGCTGTGGTATTTGTACTAATGATGGTAGGTGGGGCACAATCAAGAGACAAACAAGATTCACACATTATTACTCAAATACTTCCATGGACCTATGATGTCATTGATCTGGGATTTCCCTCCAATGATGTTGATGGATTATAAACTCTCCCTCCCTTCCCATCCTGGGCAACTCCTCTTCATATTTTCCTAGAGCAACTCATTAGAGACACGATAATAAGCATTGTTGTTTAAAAAGTGCTTTAGTTCATTCTGTTAGTCCTCACAACAGCCTCCCGACATTGGTAGTGAAAGTAGCATCACTGTTTTAAAAATGAGGAAATCGAGACTCAGGTCATGTGCATGCCCATAGTCACCTAGCTATTAAGGGCAGAGCTGGGTCTGGTTTTAGTGCAACCCTCTCTTCACTTAATGCATTGCTGAAATTGAATGGCATAGTTATGGATACCAGGCAGAGAAGGTAGGAGTCTTTAGACTTAAACTGAATTCTGCCCATGGTTCTCTTTTCTTTATGTAGTGGTTGTTCTTTGTTCCCTTCCTCCTTCCCTCCCTTCTTCCCTCTCCTTTCCTGCTTTTCTCCTTCCTTCCTTCCTTCCTTCCTTCCTCTTCCTTCCTTCCTTCCTTCCTTCCTTCCTCCCTCCCTTACTGCTAACTTCCTTACTCCCTCCTCCTTCCCATCTTCCTTCTCCTTCCTCCCTTCCCTCCTTTCTTCTTCCTTCCCTTTTGTCATTTCCTCTTTTCTCCCTTCCCTTCTGCCTTCTCTTTCCTCTTTCCCTCCTCTGTCCCCTTCCCTTCTCCTTCCTTTTTTGGACAAGCTGATGGTTTGATCAACAATCCCTCATGGGTAGGATGTTTTTTTCCATGATCTCTATCTGTGTTCTTAAATGACCAAGCAAGCCCAGCTGAGACTAGAAGAGTTTGCAAGAGTGTGAGTGGGATAGGTATGCATAGAAGTTTTGTATTTGTACACCACCTGAGGTGGTAATATTCATGCATTATCTCTTGTATTATCATACCCCATTTCAAACTCATTTGGCATAATCCCAACTGGCCCTATGCTGTCACTCATCTCATTCCCTATAAAGACTATTCCAAACTTTTCCTTCTCTCCTACTGTCCTTAATTTCACTTTCACTGCTAACACTTTGCAGTGATTAGCCATGAATTCAGAGGGCCCCTGATGAAACCTGTTACCCAGCTCCTAATAGAAAGGTGATAGACTCAAGGTACGGAAAGAGATTACATTTTTGGATATATCTACCTGTGTGGATTTGTTTGATTTGATTATGTTTGTTATAAGGTGTTTTTCTTTTCTTTTTTTTTTGGCTAGGCAATGGCGTTAAGTGACTTGCCCAGGGTCACACCGCTAGTAAGTGTCAAGTGTTTGGTCTGAGGCCAGATTTGAACTCAGGTCCTGCTGACTCCGGGGCCAGTTCTCTATCCACTGCACCACCTAGCTGCCCCGTGTTTTTCTTTTTTCCAGTGAGGGGAAAGAAATCTAAGGAAGGAAGGGGAATGGCAATAGTGATGCAAAAACAAAGAAAAGAAAAAATAGAGCCATTAAAAATTTTTTATGTGTGCAGAAGAAAACAAGGAAGTTCTGAAGGAAGCGCAGATAAGAAGGACAGATTTGAAAGTAACAGGTTGAATTTACCATAGAATTTTTTAAAAACAAACTATATGAAATAAAGATTCACAGTTTCATTTCCAATCTTCTTTTTATGTTCTCCTTTGTAGATGGAAATGCTAATTTTTAGGCGTTAAGTTCAGAATAAAACAAAGAAGTTACTAAAAACAAAACCAAAACCAAGACAAAATGGGGAGCCTGTTTATAATCCCTTACAATTATGTATCTGTAATTTTGTGATCTTTCCTCTTAAATCTGTTCTTCCTCTTAACTTCATAATTTCTATCTGTGGTGCTGGTCAGCTTGTCATATTTAAAATATTGGAGGTGGTGTTAACTTTCTTCTTACTCTCTCATATTCATAATTTACCAGGTCCTGTTAATTGCATTTCTATAAGATCCTTAGTATTTACTCCCTTGTCTTCTATTCCCATTGCCTTAATCCTCATATAAGCACTCATCATCACCTGCCTAGACTATTACTATGGCCCTGTAATAGGTATTCTTGCCCCTATACATTGCCTCCTCTGATCCATCCTTGGGCAACTAGATAGTTCAGTGGATAGAGCACTGGGTTTGGAGTCAGGAGGACCTGAGTTCAAATCCAGCCTCAGACATTTACTAGCTGTGTGACCCTGGACAAGTCATTTAAACTGTTTATCTTAATACACTGGAGGAGAAAATAGAGCAAACCGCTCTAGTATTTTTTTTTTTTTGCCAAGAAAACCTCATGGACACTATGGTCACGGAGTCATGAAAAGCTGTGCTTCTGGTGATGCCTTTTATTGGTATATCACATTGATTTCTAAATGTATCCCTCCCCTGCCCTAACCCATGTAGCCATCACCTTTTTAAATATATATATTTTATTCCCTCATTATATGTTAAAACAATTTTTAGAATTTGTTTTTTTTTAAGTTTTGAGTTCCAAATTCTATCCTTCCCTCCTTTTCTCCCCTTCCCCCTTCCCCCTCCCTGAGATGGTAAGCAACCAGATTTGGTTATACATGTGCAATCATATAAAACATTTACATATCAATAATTTTGTAAAAGAAGACCCGAATGAAAGAAAAAGAGTGAAAGAAAGAAAGTGAAAAACAGCATACTTCAGTCTGGATTCAAACAATATCAGTTCTTTCTCTGGAGGCAAATAGAATGCTTCACCATTAGTCCTTTGGGAGTGTCTTGGGTCATTATACTGATGAGAATGGCTAAGTCATTCAGTTTTTCATTGCACAATATTGCTGTTACTGTGTACATTCTCCTGGTTCTGCTCACTTCACTTTACATCAGTTTATGTAAAGTCTTTACAGGTTTTCTGAAATCATCTTGGTTGTCATTTCTTACAGTACAACAATGTTCCATTGTGATCATATACCACAGCTTAGTTAGCCATTCTCCAATTGATACCCATCCCTTCAATTTCCAATCTTAACCACCACAAAAAAGAGCTGCTGTAAATATTTTTGTACAAATAGCTCTCTCGCTCTCTCTCTCTCTCTCTCTCTCTCTCTCTCTCTCTCTCTCTCTCTCTCTCTCTCTCTCTCTGTATCTCTCTCATGTCTTTGGGATGTAGATGCAGCAGTGGTGTTGCTGGATCAAAGGGTATGCACAGTTTTATAGCCCTTTGGACATAGTTCCAAATTGTTCTCCAGAATGTAGCCATTCCTTTTAACAAAGATTAAAGAAGAAAAAGAAAAAAAACAATTCAGCAAAACCAACTGACATTGTATGTGTTGACTCCAATATCTCATACCCATAGTATGTATTACCCTCTGTAATGAACCCTTTTAAAGTCCAACCCAGCTACATCCTCCATGTGGAGCTTCTTGGACACTTCCTCACCCTTAGTTAGTAATGACCTTCTGCTTTGAACTTCACTTTCTGAAATCTGCCTTTACACTTGTCTTATACTTCTCTAATGCACATATGAAATGTGATGTACTATGTTATCATTATTTCTCTTCTCTGCTTTTCCTCCTTCTACAGTGTGAGCTCCATGAGGATATGGATCACCTCTTTATCTAAAACTTTTATTGTCACCTAATATCCAGAATAACCTTTACATACAGCTTGTATTTACAACAGATAAATATTTCTGGTTGAGTAAATGAATGTATGTATATACCTTCATGTGAAATGGAGTTGAGCCACAGTTTCCCATGATTGTATATAAAACTCTAGGATTTTAGAGGAATGAGGGAGTTAGATTAGGTAATATAATCGTTCTTCCATCTCAGTTTTTCTCATTTGTTCTTAAAGAGGTCATTGAAACCCTCTCTTTACTCTTCTCCCATTCTTTTCTTCTACCCTCCCCTTCTTGTGTCTACTTCTCACTCTATTTTCAATGTCTTCTTTGGCTCATTGATTAACGCATAAGTTTAACTGATACCTTTCTCTTTTCTTTTCCTTTCCTTTTCTTTTTTACATCACAGTCATTTCTTTACCCCTCCAGGTTGAACACTCCCTTGTAACAAAGAAAAACAGTTAAGCAAAAACACCTGGCACAGAGATTGCTTCTGACAATGTATATATACAACAAGAGAACAGTAATTGTTTGGGGAGCCTAAAGTTGGAAATTTTGTTTATACTTCTGTGCCAGAAGAGGTGACCTTGCTAAACACAGTTCTAGAGTTTTTGTCTCACCAATTATGGCCATGCCGGATCTATCACCACAGGGAGTTTTCTCATTTGGGGAAAGTGGTGAAATTATGTCCCTGAATTTAGACAGAGCAGTTTGAACTGCTAGTGCTCTGTAAGTGCTCACTGATGCTCGCTTTCCTCCAGCATGGCCCCAGACTAAACCATCTAAGGAGAAAAAGCTGTGAGGGGAGGGGAAAGGGAAGACAGACAGATTGTAATTTGCTGAGAAAATACAGTGTTAGTTCCAAAATAGTTTTGAGACCTTGTTCTCTTGTCTTTTAGCTCTTTCTCTTTCCCATCTTTTTTTCCCTTTTTTCTCCTTTCCCTTACCCCTCCACTGCCAACTGCATTATTGAAAAGAACTAGCTATAACACTATGATTTACAGTTTGAGAATGAGTTTTTATATTAGATTATGGTCACCGCTATGTAAATTAAAGGAGCAAATACTAGCTTCATTCTCTTTGCAATTCTGCTGAGACCTTGAAGCCAGCTGATTTTCTCTGTTCCAGACATTGTCTTCCTTAGTTTTTTGTAGATTTCATGGCATATTCAAGAATGGGATGAATTTTAAATAATCTCTTTAATAGAATGGCAGGTATAGTGGAAAAGAAAGACATGGGTTCAAATTCTGACTCTGATGTTTATTACATGTGTGGCTACGGGCAAGTGGAGCCATATTTGGGAATTCTTGTGCTCAGGGCAAATTCAGGGAAGGAAAGGGGTTAGAGGAAGGATAGAGATTGGTGGGGGGATAATCTGTCTCCTAAGCCTGTAGCCCCACAGCCTGGCTGATGGTCCTTGATTACTCAGCTAGAGAAGGTAAAGAAATTGAAGAAGTGGCATTGGGGGAAAGGGTATGGGGTAGAGGAAAGCAGGCCTTAGGGGAGGTACGTCATGGTAATGATGTCTTGGGATGGCAGCCCTTGGTGTGATAAGGAAGTGTGATTGGCCATGCAATGTGGATCGGGCCAGTGGATCACCATGAGGCATGGAAAATTAAGTGTTGGATGTTCATGCCCTGGGATAAAGCTCTAGTTGTTCTGCCCTAATTATACTTCAGTGGTCAAGTAATTTAACTTCATTGACCTTTAGTCTCTTCACTATTTAAAGGGGGATAGTAATATTTGTACTACTTATATCAGAGAGCTATATCACAGCACATGCATGGCATCGAGTGTCAAGAAGATGACCAAGGTGAAATGTAAAGCATGGCTGGGGCTGTGTGACACACTCACCCATCAGGAAGGCCACTCACCTCGAGTTGGGAGATGCAGAGCTGAGAAGTTAAGTCATCCAGGACATTGCCCTGAGAAACACTGATTAATGTGCTATATAAATGTGAGCTATAATCTTAAGATATACTATGGTAGAAGTATAAGCCGATTCTTATCTTTAGCTGTTTCTTCACCAAATGCTTTGTTCACACATTTACTGAAAATTAAATAATAGGATTGGATAATTAAGTCTCAATTTAGACCCTGTCAGGACTCATAAACAAGAGTCCTATCCTCTAGTTCTGTTTCTTCTACTATCTAGTTATGTGGCCTGTGTGAAGCCTATTGACCTTTCTGTTCCTCAATTGTATTGTCTATAGCATGGAGATAATATCTCTTCTATCCCCCAGGATGGTTATGAGAACAAAATGAGATAATAGAGAACAGCACTTGGAAAAATAAAGCACTGTACAAATGGCATGCATCATAATAAAAGCCTTGCTTAGAAACAGATGTAACATTTTTGCAAAATTATCTCTAGGTCTCAGAGATCTTTTTGAAATGGAGCTATATTATAACTTTTATAATCTGTAATTGAGAGAATATTCATTTTAGAATATTCTCTGATAAATATATATAATGTATATATATATGTATATGTATATATATATATATATTTGTCTTTTGAAAGGATCAAAGGTCATAGAATCATAGATTCAGAACTGAAGAGGACCTCTGAGATCATCTAGTTCAAACCCCTTATTTTATAGATGCAGAAACTGAAGCCCAGAATGATTGAGTTGCCAAAGCCCCAAATCACTCAGAGACTCTAGATCATTTTTAATTAATGCTTGGTTTTTAAATATATTTTTGTTAGTATTTTTATATTGCCCAGATTTCTCTGAGTCCTTTCCTGTATGCTCCCCAGAAAGCAATCCCTCATAACAAAGAATTTTAAAAGGAAAGAAAAAAAGAAAAAATTAATGAAAACTGATCCACGTATTGAAAAACACCTGGATGCCATCTTTTTAAAAGAGCAGGGGAAGATATCTTCTCCTAGCTCTTCCTTGGAGCTAAGCTTGGTCTTTATAATTTTGCAGCATTCAGTTTCAATTTTTTTGTGGTTGTTGTTTGTTTACATTTTTGGAGTCATTGTTCTTGATTTTGGGTCAGTCTGCATCTTTCCATATTTCTTTGTATTCATCATATTCATCCTTTCTCACAGCACAATAATATCCAGTTACATTCATAGACATGTTTAGCCATTCTCCAACTGATGGGTGTGTGTTTTGTTTTTACTTCCTTGCTACCACAAAATATACTGCTTTAAAAATTTTGGAATTGTAGAGACCTTATTTTTGTCAGTGACCTCCTCGAGGTATAAACATAATGGTGGAATCTTAGGATCAAAGATTATAGACATTTTAGTCCCTTTATTTGAATAATTCCAAATTTTCCAGAAAGGTTGTGCCAATTCATAGCTCCACCAACAATGCATTGGTGTACCTGTCTCTCCCAAACTCCTCCAACATTGACTGTTTCCATCTTTTGCCATCCTTACTATTTTGTGGGATGTGGAGTGTTCGCTTTGATTTGTATTTTTTATAATTATGTGGATTACTCTTCTGTGTGATTTTTAATATTTTGCTGTTCTTTAAAGAATTATTCGTATTCATCTTTGGCTACTTTTCTGTTAGAGAATGACTTTTATCCTTACTATTTATTTAATACCTACTGGACATTTATAGAAGAGGTGATACTGCCTTCTAGGGGAAATGCCATGATAATCTGGGCCTTCAGGTTTGTGAGGGATCCGAAAGCAGCATCTTATACTACTCAGTCTTTTAGACTTAAAGGGACCCTGTCTAATTACACTGCTAACTAAATCTGGCAAGCCAGCATGGGAGGGGAAGAGTATCTAACAGCCATTTGAAAGTCTTGGAGGAATTTAGAATTGAAGGTGGTAATTATCCAAATTAAATGTGAACACATCACTCCCCCCTCTCTTCTGGAACCTTTAATTACTATAACCTGCTGGAAGCTCTGACATCAGGTTTGGATGCAGCCTTATTTTTAGTAACAATATTTTGGGATAGACTATTATTTAGGAGAGAAGTGGCCTCCACAGTGGACCGTGCAAGGTTGAACACTTTGGGCGCAGGTGCCCACTTTTTTTTTTCTATTTAAAGAGTGAATGGAATAAATATACAGGAGACTCACTCTAACGGCCTAGGCATTGGTGCTCCCTATCTGGTATAGATTCATAGAGATATAGAATGTTAGAGCCAGAGGGGACCTTGGAGGTCATGCAGTCCAACTGATTCATTTTGCAAATGAGGAAACTAAAATCTAGAGTGATGAAATAACTTGCCCAAGTATTCAGGGCCCAGGGAATATAATGATAATGATAATAATAATGATGATAATAATAATAACAACATTCATCTTAGGCTTTAAGATTTGCAAAGACTTTATGTAAGTTAACTCATTTGAGCCACACTACAACCCTACAAGGTAGGTACTATTATTATCACCATTTTACAGTTGAGGAAACTGAGGCACAGAGAGGTTTGCCCAAGGTCATTCAGCTGGTGTCTGAGATGCTCAAACTCAGACCTTCTTGACTCCAAGTCCTAGCTGCCCCAATTGGAGGGGAGTATTATTGTTGGAAGAACTGGCAGCTATCTTGCTTCCTGAAAGCACGACCTGTGTCTAATTTCATCTTTGTCTGTCTTCAGCATACAACACAGGATCACGCACATGGTAACTGGACTGTTAGTATCTGTTGGATTAACGTGGTTGTTGTATTGACTTGTATTGGCCATTAGTATCGAAGTATCAAGGCACAGAGGGCAATGGAATCCTTTTCATCGTTGCTGCTGTTGAGTTGTTTTTCAGTCATGTCTAAGTCTTCATGACCCCATTTGGGATTTTCTTGGCAAAGATACTAGAGTGGTTTGCCATTTCCTTCTCCAGCTCATTTTACAGTTGAGGAAACTGAGACAAACAGGGTGAAGTGACTTGCTCCGAGTCACACAGCTATATTGGAACTCAGGAAGATGAGTCTTTCTGACTCCAGGTCTAGCACTCTATCCACTATGCCACCTAGCTGCCCTTGAGGCTTGTAATGGAATCTTAGAGATCATCTCATCCAACCCTTTCCTCTTACAGATAAGGAAACTGAGGCCTCAGGATCAGGACTTGCCTCAGAATCACACAGGCTGTGTGTAGCAGAGCCAGGATTGGAACCCAGCCTCTCCAAATCCAAATGCAGGGCTCTTTCCATTATACTGTATTGCCTTAAATAGCCCGATGGGTTGGCACCAAGATTATTTATGAGAACTGGCTTCTGACAAATACAGTCCTCCAAATCACCTTTCTGATCAGAGTTATAAAGGATGTCCCTCATTTGCCTCTGCATTAAGTGGTTCACTAAACAAAAGCGAAGCTCAAAGATGTGATTTTAAAATTGATTTCATTGTGCTGTTAATGTAGTAAGACACTTACTGGTGAGAAAAGATAGAAAAGATTGAAAAGTAGCTCACTGTATAAACATGGCCTAACTTAGCAGGGAACTGGCTTGACCTTTTCTTCTGTAGGCATAGTAAATAATCCAGTATTAAATATTTTAACGGGTTTGGTGACTTGGGTATGGATTTCCTAACTCTTTCCCTTTTTCAGGTACACATTGGAGCAGGATCTGATTACTGATACTTTTAGGGCCCCTTAATCCTGTTTCCATTGGAAAGGTTGTTATTTGGGAAGAAAAATCTCAGGAGAATGGCCTCTCTCTGTTCCTTGGAGGGGTGTGTGTGTGTGTGTGTGTGTGTGTGTGTGTGTGTGTGTGTGTGTGTGTGTGTGTGTGTGTGTGTTGTCCTGAGTCAGCTGCTGCATAGATGCTGGGCTTCAGTATAAAGGATTCCTTGAGGTGTACCACTGTGGTTTAAGGGAAAGCC
The DNA here is from genome assembly GCF_003287225.1 of Phascolarctos cinereus. Lineage (NCBI taxonomy): Eukaryota > Metazoa > Chordata > Mammalia > Diprotodontia > Phascolarctidae > Phascolarctos > Phascolarctos cinereus. Next base: position 86,315,960 of record NW_027555736.1, on the reverse strand, counting down.
ATAAGGGGAGGGTCAGAAGAATGTGTCCTTGACTCTGCTAGGAATTAGATGTATGATCTTAAGTAAGTCACCTTAGTTCTTTGGGTTTCAAATTTCTCTTCTGTAAAACAAAAGTGTTAGACTAGCTGATCTCTGACACATCAACTCTGAAAAAGCATGATGTTTGGAGGAGTCAGTATATTGGAAATGAAGTGGACTCCTGGCCTAGACTCTTGTTACAGTTTCCTAACTGGTATTTAACCTTCTTATAATCTCTCTCCTTTCACATCCATCCTCCCCACACCTGTCAAAGCAATCTTCCCAAGGCACAAGCCTGACCAAATCACTCTTCTGCTCAGAAACCTTCCATGGCTTCCTATTGCCTTTTGGATTAGAAGAGAAACTCCTTATTTAGTCTGGTATTTAATTAACCCAGAAGGGCCAAGAGCTTCAATTGACACAAAAATGTATTGGTCCTTTGAGGTATTCTTAAATTCTTGTCCTTCTTTAAGTCTTTCCACAACCTGGCTCCCACCTACCACTCTAGCTATATTTCAGATTACTCTACTTCATACACTTCTGAACAATTACCGTTGTTCCCTGATCTTGGTCTGCTGTCTTCCACCTCCATGCATTCGTACAGTTTGCCTCCTCATGCCTAGAATGTATTCCCTCCTCATCTCTGCCTGTTAAAAGTTTTTCTCTTTCTTAAAATGCCACCTTTTCCATAAAGCTTTCCCAGACCACTCTCTAGAGCTTCATTTACTTTCCAAGTTTTCCTGGAGCATTTTGTCTGGCTCTCTCCTTTTCCTCCATCACATAATACAAGGATTATACTTAATCTGTGTGTGCATAGAATCTCCTCCCACCTTCAATACCCATTACCCCCATAGTATGGGAGCTCTGTAGCACCTACCATGGTGTCTTGCCCATAATAGCTGCTAAATAAATGTTTGTTAAATTGAAATGAACCCTTACATAGGGCCCATTGATCATTCAACAGACATTTCTGGGATTCTACTCTGTGCTTAGGTGGAAGACACAAAGTAATTGAAGTCACTACCCTTACCATCAGGGACTTTAGATTCAGTTGAAATGAAAAGATTGACCCTCGGGAATAGACACTACAGATTATGGGGAACCAACTGTGTTGCCTAAAGTTTAGAAAAGTTTACTCTCTGAAGGCTGGGGTAATCAGGGAAGGCTTTCTTGAAGAGATTGGACTTAATCTTGGCTTTGAAAACTGGGCAGGCTTTTTGTAGGGAAGAGAGGCAGTAACTTCAGGTAAGGGGATCAGTTTGAATCAGTCATAAAGACAGGAATGAGAATGGCAGGGAAGAAGACAGCCCAAGTGGGAGCCTAAGACAGTGGGAGTATGTGCAGTTGTTGACTTTTACATAATCATACAGTCACTGGACCAAAAAAGTCTACCAGTTATACCCATTACCTATGCATTTAGCACAATGCCTGGAACATAATAGGCATTCAATAAATGTTCATTGATTGATTGAAGAATCCCCTGTCCTTTGACCTCTGAGACTTGGATGGCTTCCCTTCTACATAAAACCATGCTTTTCAGGGTTTCCTAGGTTCTTCCCTAGCTCATATCTGGAGGTCTGCTGGATGTTTCCTGGGGACCTCCCTTCCCCCTGCTTTGCACCACTTCTTCCCCAGAATCTTTAATCAAAATTAAATAAAACTTCTGTCATCCATTATTATTTTTCCTGTGTCTGATTTAAATAGGACAGACTCCATTCTACCTTTTCAGACACATTTCACTGTTATTCCCCTTCACATATTCTCCATTAAAACTCAACCAACCTTCTTGCTGCTCCTGGGACTCGGCATTCCATCTTCTACCCGTGTATCTTTGCAGACATTGTCCTGCAGATGTTGTCTGGAATGTATTCTTTCTTCTTTTGAATCCTCAGCTCATTTCAAGGCAGAATTTAGCCTACCCTTTTTATTTCAAGCTGGTACTACTCTTTCTCCTCAAATTATACTGTATTTATCTGAGAAAACATCATATATCAAGAGTTGGAAGAACATTAGCCCCTTGAGGGATTATTTTTTGTTTTATCTTTCTTTGCTTAGCACCTAGTACGGTACCTTGGACAAAGTTCATGCTAAATAAAATGTTTATTGTATTGAATTTTAAGCACTTCAGCAAATTTATTGTGTACAAGGTAAAGGTATATCATTTATAGTTGGTAAAATATGATGGTTATGGCCACATGGAATAAGAGACAATATGTCAATGAACGGTTTGGTATATTAGTACACACCCATCCCATTCCCTCCCTCCTGACTGCAAAATTAAAATATAATGCAGAAAAAAAAACCACTTCTGACACATTGAGAGGATCCTTTATGGAGAATTTCTGAAAAGACACATATAAATATTGTGCAAGATAAGAAGGTGTGAAAGGGTGTTCAATTTGCATTGGTAGAGGGAGTTTCCACACCGTGAAATTATGGATTTGCCAAAATATAGTCACTTCCATTAAAAAAAAAAGTAGGCACCAAAAATTTGGCTAGGAAATAGACCTCTTAGAAATGTTTCTATAATAAATTCAAATTTGACATGCATCATTTCAACTTGTACATTTTCTATGCTTTAAGTTTCTGAGATAGGAAACGTAAGGTTGACTAGGTAGAGTGGGTCTTACGAATCATTCCATTGTAATGGACTCTCCAATTTCAGGCATATATGAAACTAGAAGGGACTGGCCACAAATGGGAAAGTGCATGCATATGTATGCAGACCAAGCGCCACAAATGGCAACAATTTTATCCAACACTACTCTCTGTTACTCTCCTGGTATAGAACTAATGATACTTAAATCTTGGGATTCATATGTCATATGTTGCTTCTCACATCTTGGGATTTGTAGTTTTGACCCTGATTATGATTCTGGAGAAGGAAGTAGCAAGCCACTATAGTATCTTTGTCAAGACAACCCCGTGGACAGTATGGTCCATGGGGTCAGGTAGAGTCAGATGTGAGTGAACAATTGAACAATATTCTGGTTCAGGCAGTGTCTTCTTCCACTGATCCTCTTAGAGCTTTGACTCATCTGCCTGGTTGTTGTTTTTTTTAATCTTATCTTGTTGATATCATGATTTTAACACTTACCTACTTGGGAACTTCTCAGCAACAACCCCCTGCTCCCTAAACCTGAGAGGATTCATTCAGTGCCGTGTTTCTCCCATAAGTGAAGGAAGTGGATACATCTTGGCTATTTTGGTGTTTGGGTAGGGGTCTTTTGTATTTTCTGTTGGGCTAAACAAAACCTGTTCGATTTTTATGTCTTATTAGACTGAGTGCTTGCATAGGAATTCACTTCCTTTTTAGGGAAACCCATGAGCCATAGTGTAACATTCCCAGGGGAAACTCTAAGTTGGGACATGGCATGGGAAACTCAGATGTTATCTGGGGGAAAAGGGAAATATAATCCAAAGAGATTGTGTCCCGCAATCAACAAAAGTTGAATCTGGTTGATGTGAGTCCAGAGCTATCATTCTGTTTCATAAGTTACCACAAGGTTGACAGAACCCAATCTAAGTTCTTATCAAGAGTATACTCATGGGACAAATGTCATTCTTTTCTATGCAACAAATGGACCCCAAATAAGTGTCACTCATTTCCATTAAATATTACTGTCTTTGTTCTTTGCCTTAGATATTTCGAACTTGCAAGTGGTATCTTATGACTATATCAATCCCTAGAGGAATTGTCCTTCTGATAGGAAAGTCTGATAATAATGCAATATCATCACCTTAATAATTGCATTCAAAGTACACATTATATAATGTATCTAAAATGCTTTACATATATTATTTCATATAGTGTTCACTAAAATCCTGTAAGGTGAGTATTTTTATCCCATTTTATAGATGAGGAAACTGAGGAAAAGAAAAGGCTAAGTGACTTGTCCATGACCACATAGCTAATAACAGTCAAAAGCAGAATTCAAACCCAAGTCTTCCTGGAAACCAGTGCTTCAGCCACTCTATTCTACTCCTTCCGATCATTCTTATTGCATATTCAGACTATGGTGGAATTCTGTGAAGGATGATTGACTGCACAGTCTATACACAGAATACATTCTCTCCTCCTAGGAAAATCAGGGCTTCAGGGTTAATGTCCCAAAATAGATAACTGTAAAGATGCCCAAACTGAAATCTGTGGTGGGAGGATGCCAAGGGTTTGTTTAAAAACCAATAAATCTTACTGTTTGGTAACATGCTCTAACTGTATTTTATTGGACAAACTCTGCCTCCCACTACAGGAGTGGAAGTCCCTGAGCTACTGTCCTTTTTTTTCAAAGTACCCGAATGACAAGCAGGGAGATGGGGCTGGAAGCAGTAAGACCCTAACATAGAGGCATAGAAAATAAGACTCTTCAAAAATAATGAGCTGGAGGAGATTTGTCTGGGCAAATGACCAAGTGGCTGCTGCATAAACATGTGAGACCACAGTTGGCTGGAAAATGAGAATTCTGAAGGGGAGTGCCAAATGTGGGCTTATTTTATCAGCTATAGGGCTGCTTTTGTGTGTTATCACTCAAGGACTTTAGAGAGAGCCCCCACAAACTACTGCTAGCCTTGTAGAAGAAATGCCCCATCCTCTGAACCTGGCTTACCTGGATAATCATTCATGATGACAATCAAGATCTCAAGGAATGTGGGTATGATTGGTCAATGACTGGTGTCGTTGATAGAAATAGCTTTAACTATGATGGGTAGTGGATCCACTATGGTAGAATGGATTTCTATGCAAATTGAACTTAAGTTTAACTTTTTCTACTTTTCCTTTCCTTTTTCCTTTATTTTGTCATTGGATTATATCTGATGAGCAACACATGTGTGCAAGCTAGCTCCTGAGCCTTGTGGAAAATGAATTAAGCCTCTGCCTTTGTTCTGAGACAGCCCTGAGTTTCTTTTGCAGATCACCAGTTGCATTACCTAGAGACTGCCATCAATATCAGGCATACACTGCTCTTAGGTTCTCAGTTTTGCCACCTCTTTCTTTGAGGTAGGTAGACAAGTTGCTAAGAGGTATTGTCTGGGATGATAGAAAGAATCATAGATCCATAGAGATAGGCAGGGACCTTAGAGATCATCCAGAGAGGGGAGGTGACTGGCCCAAAGCCACAGGGGCAGTTCTTCTTCTTTGCACCAGACATTCCATCTCCCTGACTCTGAGGACACTGCCTGCCCAGCTAAAATACCACCTTCTACAAGGAGCCTTTCCTGATCTCTCTTAATGCTAGTGCCTTCTCTTTATTGAGTATCCCCAACATATCCTGTCTATATCTTTTTTGCTTGTATTTGGTTAGCATTTGTCTTCCCCATTAAACTGTGAGCTCCTTTTGAGCAAAGACTAGTTTTGGCTTTTTTTTGTATCTCTGATGCTTAGCACACTGCTTAGAACACAGTAGGTGCCTTAAAATTGTCTTTTTGCTGACTGATATAGCAGAATCTGGATTCAAACATAAACTCGCTGATTTCAAATCCCCCTCTTCCCACTGCATTATGTTTATGAGGAAGCCTTGACTCATAACCAATTCAAGTCTTCCTGTACTAGAGTCTTCGAACCCAAATGATTTATGAGAAGGCATCTTGATATAGTTAAAAGAGCCCTGGATTTGTCATCAGAGGACCTAGGCTGGATTCCAGGTTCAGTGTTACTTTGAGCAAATCAGCTGCTCAGAGCTTTTGCTTTGTATATCTGTAAAAGGAAGAGACTGGATGAGATGCCCTTAATGTCCCTTTAGGGCAGCGAGGTATAGCAGTAGATAGAGTCCCAGACCTGGAGTCAGGAGGACCTGAGTTCAAATTCAGCCTCAGACACTTACTACCTATGTGATTCTGGGCAAGTCACTTAACTCTGTTTGCCTCAGTTTCCTCATCTGTAAAATGAGCTGGAGAAGGAAATGGCAAACCACTCCAGTATCTTTGCCAAGAAAACCCCAAATGGGGTCATGAAGAGTCAGATGTGACTGATCAACAAGACAACAAAAACAACGACCCTTCTAGCTCAAAATCCTATTTGCATGCATTTGTATGGAAAGTTCAAGAAAGAGAAATTGTGACTATACAAGGCAGTCAGTTTCTAATATGTTTGGTTACTTTTGGTGGATGACAACAGGAAAAGAGAAATACACCCTCCAAGCTCTTGTGGTTTCCTTCTGAATGCAGATGGCTGGATGTATATGTGCTAGGCACCCACTTAGCATGAGGCAAACTTGCTAACTTTAAAATGGGCACTTCATACTTTGTAGGAGAAATGCTTTTACCCAACCTTGGTTTATCTTCTATTGAAATCTCAAAGCCCACATTTTTGAGATAATGTTTAAAATTCCATGCATCACTGCCACAGTGTTACTTGAAAAAAAGTACTGTTCCTCAGGTCTGCCAATGGGAACTTTAGATCCCTTAGCTCAAAACTTTACAAATGAATGAACTTTTAGCTCAAAAGAGTAAGACAAATGGGGAGAAAGTTGGGTTAATGTGGATATGAAATACAGAAGTGGGCAGATATTTAAGGCCAGAAACTGCAGAAGTAAGGTTCTAGTTGTTCTTTTCATGATAATGCTAGATGGCATAACAAACAGGGTCAGGAATACCGGAGTTCAAATATGACTTCAGAAACTAGTTGTGTGATCCTAGGTAGGTCCCTTAACTACTTCAGTTTCCTCAACTGTAAAATGGGGATAATTATAACACCTACCTCATAGGGTTGTTGTGAGAATCAAATGAGATAATATTTGTAAAGTGCTTTTCACAGTACCTGGCACACAAATAAATGCATAATAAATGCTTGTTTCCTTCCCCTTTATTTTCCCTTTCCTCCTGTTGATCATGCATTGGACCTCTTATACAGCCTTACATATAGTATACAAGCTTTGAGTGAAGAAGGATTTTTTTTTTAATCATCCTATTTATATAGTGCTTTAAGCCTGACTAAGCACTTTCCTCTCGGTAACACTGTAGGGGCAAGTGGTGTAGTAGCTCTATTTTATGGATGAAAAAAATCAAGGCTCAGAAAGGTTTGTTTGTCATCTAAGGTCACACAGATGTATGTGGTAGATCCAGGACCAGAACCCTTGTTTCCTCTCTTTAAGAACCTTACTCTTTCCACCACACTGGTGATTCTTCCTCTAAGAGTAACTTTGGAAACATCAGCCTTCCACATGAAATGTTGCCTGAACATTCTATCTCCTTATCCTATTTCACAGGACTCGATGAGCTCATTTCAGAAATGTCTCAGTTCATTGATTAGTGCAGGAACTGGGCCAGTACGGGCTCAGTCTTGTCAGACAGAGTAGGTTTTTCCTGACACAAAAATAATCAGATGATGGGTTCAATTAAGTGAAACAACTGGCCAAGTCTGTTGGAAAAAGGGTTATTCCAACTGATCATTTGGCATAATTGAAGACTAGAAAAAAAAATCCTACCACTTTAGTTCACTGAATTTCTGACTTTTAAACCAGTTGCTTTAGTGTCACATGGCTTGTCTGACCCTACGTCTTGGGAGAGATCTCTTTGCTTAAGGAAGCCAGGAGCAGCCACGGGGGTTTGCCACTGCAGGTTAATCTTGCTTCCTTTGTTTGAATGTTTAACATCAAGGCGAGGCCAGGTTCAAATGACTGGATATTCTCCACTCAAGTCTTTTTCTAGGCCTTCTGAATCTGGGTCTGTAGAAGGGCAATGTAAAGAATGGTCTCTTTTAACTTGTCAAAAAATAATATCAGTCTGGGAGGGGAAAACCCTCAGGGTTTCTGGCTGCAACAGAAACATTTGCTATTTACATTCATTCTGAGCAGTCAGGGCCCAAAGAATGACCCAGTGGCCTTGGGCTGGGACTTATTATTAGGCAGTCCCAAGATATCACACAAGGTTTCAGTGATCAAAATTTACATTCCTTTGGGCAGAGCACCCTCAGGTAAGGGTATGATACCCTAGGTGGATAGAGGGAGAGGAAGGAGGAGAGGAGAGGAAGAAGGAAAAAAAGAGCTGCATCGCCCAATTGGAACAGGCCAGTTGGGTCCAGTGGGGCAGCTCCTACTACTCAGAAGTTGTTGTTTGTCCTTCCTTCTCAAAGAGGACCATGAGGACAGAAAGGTGATGCCATGATTTGCAAGTGAATTGGATTTAAGTGAGGGAGGGCTATGCCTTAAATCCAGATCACTCTGGCCCTCCTTGACTGGCCCGACAATAGGTTCCACTTGGGCCTTGGTTGCTCAGAGCCGATGTAGATAGCAATTGTTTCTGTTTTAGCCAGAAACTCTGAGAGTTTTCCCCTCCCAGATTGATTTTTTTTTTTGTGACTAGGTAAAAGAGGCCATTCTTTGCCTCATTTCTTACCTAGCCTTAATCACTCAGTGGGTATTGCCTCAGTTAAACTGAGACCTGGGAAAGACCTTAGCTTAAAAAGGGCAAGGTCTCCCACTATATCAGCGGCCACCTCTAAGTTGTCTTGATCTATATCTTGCCATTGGACCCAGACAGCTCCAGAGGAGAAAGTAAGGCTGGTGACTTTGCACAGCCCTCCCTCACTTAAATCCAATTCACTCAAGTCATAGAATCACCTTCCTGATGTCACGGTTCTCTTTGAGAGTAAAGGACAAACCACAACAGGAGGGCAACGTATTTTGGAGTGTTGTTAGGTATACTTGGTTTTCTGAATAAGACACTTTGCTGATCAAATAAGATTCCAGCCTTCCCTGGTGAAGTGTTTTATTCATGGAGGCCTTGGCGTGCCAAGTTGACTTTGTCTTTGAGAACAGTACTCTCAAGGAAAATTCCAACACTGCGCCTGGAAAATCTGGGTGAGGCTAAGACACCACATGGAATACTGCCCACACATTTTTCTGTGTGTAAATTTGTGTCCAAGCTGACATTTAGTTTTAGCATGGGTGGAGATAATGGCTGAATTTTCTGAAGGCCTGAGTCTAGCCTATAAATATTTCTCTGTATTTCTCTGCCATCCTCCTCCTCTCCCTTCCCCCCTAGCACAATAGTATCTGTTTGTTAGCTGAGGTTTGCCATAAAACAACTCTGGACTTCACCTTGCTGTCCATGAAGGAAGAACTGGGTCATAGGTACACAGAAGAGCATACTTTTGGAAAATAGTTCCACTAAAAGTTTACTAAGAAAAGCATATGAGAGAGCTACAGGCTTTTATTAGCTGATACAAAGGTTGATCCAATGTGACAGAGCCAAAGTTAGCTGGACATTCCCTAAGCTTCTTAAGTAGTTTGCTTTTTATTGACATAATTTCAAATCATAGGTATTCTAAGCACACACACAAAAAAATCACAAGAAAATTAGACCTTAGTGAATTAATAAAAAAACCAAATAAATTATTTTCAAGCCTTAAAAACATGAATCATCTTGATTTACAGTAACAGTAGAGGGTAGATTGCTATGTGATAGTGTGATATAATTTTTCATGAAGTTCAGCTAACAGAAGTGTTTGATGACAACCTGAAGAAGCCAAGATGGCCATTTTTAATTTTTATGTTCCTGGCACTGTGCTAAGTGCTGGGGATACAAAGAAAGGCAACAACAAAATGAAACAAAACCTGAAAAAATGGTCACTGCCTTTAAAGCCCTCACATTCTAATGGGGAGGATATCATACTAGCCAGTATGCATATGCAAGATAGATAGATAAATAGATAGTAAATGAAGTTAGTCTCAAAGGGAAAACTCTAGCTATGGGGGAGGGTGGGGCAGGACAAGACTTCTACTGGCTGGATGAATATCTGATAGCTCATAAATGGAAGTAGAGAATATGTCATTCTAGTTAGACTTTGGGTAACATGGGCAGATAGGAAGACATATGCACTGGCTCATGGAAGCTTAGAGTTTGAAATAATTTAGATGCCATTTACAAAGGGGATCTTCTACAAAGCCTCAGCTTGCAACACATACAATGACAGGCAACTCACTGCCTCTGGTACTTACTAGCTGTGTAAACCCAGGTACATCACTTAACCTCTGCCCAGTGTCCTCATCTGTAGAATGTGCATAATAATAGCATCTACCTCACAGGGTTGCCTTGAGGGTCAAATGGAATAACGTGGAAAGTGCTTTGTGAACCTTAAAATGCTCTATAAATACTAACTAATGCTGTTGTTGTTATGAGCTACCCCATTCCATTTCTACATAGCTCTAATTCTTAGAAAATTCTTCCTTATTCTGAGTGGAAATTTGTCTGCCTCTAATTTCCACCCATGTAATAGAAGGAAAGGGAACTTGATATGGAGGCAAGGACATAGGATGGGGAGTTAGTAGGCCTACCTTTTGGTACCAGCTTTGCTGCTAATTGGTTGTGTAACCTTGGGTAAATCCTTTTGCTTCCCTAGGCTTCATTTTTCCCTGTCTACAGCATGAGAGAGTTGAACTAAATGATTTCTAGGGTCCTTTCTAGGTTTAAGATTATATGATTCTAAAATAGTATGAAATCCATAAAATCATGAGCAGCATGGATAAAATGAGTATGCTTTGTTCACCAGCTCAGAGAATATACTAAGACTGGAGTATATTTGTGTGTTGGATGCTAAGCACAAATAAGAGAACATTTATTATCTCAAGGACTGGGACTGGGACTGGCAGGAAATATAAATAGATTTTAAAAGGGTTTGGATAAGTTCCTAAGTGGCAGAGCCATACATAACTATTAAAAGTATCCAGAATTCAATTCAATTGACGTATATTGACCGAGTGCCACAATTTACAAGGAATTTTACCTGGAGACTCTGGGAGATCCAAAGATGAGGAAAATTCAGTCTATGCTTTCAAGGACTTTACAGATAAATAAGGTAGGAAGTCATACCACATAGTTCTATAGTCCTTTAGGTGTCCTTGCAACAGCCCTGTGAGGTATATTATATTCTAATCCCTGTTTTGCAAGTGATGGGAGGGAGGGAAGGAGGAAGGTGGGAATGGAGGGAAGGAAGGAAAGAAGGAGGGAAAGAAAGGAAGGAGGCAAGGGAAGAAGGAGGTAGGAATGGAGGGAATGAAGGAAGGAATGTGAGAGGGAGGGAGGAAGGTAGGAATGGAGAGAAAAAAGGAAGGAAGGGGGGAGCTCACAAATGCTATTATGAAGTGTAACAGAAGAATCTGCTTGTATACACATCACTGGACCCACTGGTGAGCATTCTTGAAATCCTTGAAAATAGCCATCTGTTGTTTTGGGAAAGAATAAGGCAAAAGGAAACATACACTGTAAATCCATCAATTGATAACTGTCTCTTCAACCTCTTTGATGTTGCCAGTGGTGCCCAGCCCAATGTCTGTACCAACAGATAAATACTAGAGGTAGCTGGGTGATACAGTTGGGTAGATCATTGACCCTGGTGTCGGGAAGATATGAATTCAAATCCAGTCTTAGAGACTTACTAGCTGTGTGACCCTGGGCAAATCACTTAACTTTGTTTGCCTTAGTTACCTCATATGTAAAAATGAGCTGGAAAAGGAAACGGTAATCCACTCCAGGATCTTTGCCAAGAAAACCTCAAATGGGATCGCAAAGAGTCAGACAGGGTTGAAACAACAACACAATGTCTCCTACAGATGAGTCCTTTCCTGGTCCCCCCAATTATCAGTGCTTCTCCATGAAATTATTTTGTAGTTGTCTGTTCTGTGTTTTGCATTTACTTATTTGTGTGTATATTACTTGCACCTAGAAGAGTATAAGCTCCTTGAGAGAAGGGGCTATTTTCCTTTTGTCTTTATATCATCAGCCCTTAGCATAATATCTGACACATAGGTGCTTAATATGTGCTAGCTGAATTGAAATGAATTGGAGGTATGAATGAATGGTAACCTATACCAATTGAAAGAATATTCACACTGATGAAAACATGATTTCATTGAAGTAGATCAAGATAGAATGCTGGGCCTGGAGTCAGAAAGAGCAGAGTTCAAATCCTATCTCAGATACTAGTTGTGTGACCCTAGGCAAGTCATTTAACCTCTCTCTATTTTAATTTATTCATTTGTAAAATGGGGAAAATAATAGCACCCACCTCATAGGGATATTGTTAGGATCAAAGAAGATCACATATATGTGAAGTCATTTGTTTAAACTATTTGCTACATCAGTTCTACCTATTATTTATCAAGTAATATCATTTGCTATCCTTGTGATCAAATGAGATAATAGTTTTCTATATAAATGTTTGTTATTATTAATGTAATGGTAGCATTTTGCATTAGGCTACAGAAGTATAAAAACATGTTCCTTGTCCTTGAGGGGCTTGCAGCCTTTTGGGGGAGATAGGATATATTCATAAGACAGTAAATCATAATAAAAAAACAACATATGACAAGTGCCAATTTCCTGTAGAGATCAAATACGTAAGGGTTGAAAGTTCAAAAGAGGCAGTGATCTCTGTGGAGTGGGGTGATCTCAGAGGATGTGGGGTTTAAACTGGACCTTAATGGATGAGAGCCAAGGCTATTCCAAGCAAGGTGGAGGGAATAGAGGAGGAAATTTATACCATGTATGGAGAATTTGGGAGGGAGCAGAAGTTTGTGATGGGGAACAGTCAGAAACGAAGTTGGTTAGGTTGACTGAGACTAAATTATGGAGGACCTTGAGTGCTAGACAATGGGACGCCATTGAAGGATTTAAATTTTTCTAGTCCCTGTCTCTCCAAAGGAAACTAAACCTAAGGGAAGGAAGTGTTCCTTATACTTGACATTTCCCAAGGTTACCAGTACATTCTGTGCAAAAGTAGGTGTTCAATAAGGATTTGTTCAATGTATGAACAAAGGCCTCAGTTCACCTCTAGGAATCTAATCTAATGCAATAAGCATTTACCAAGTGCTTACTGTGTGCCAGGCACTGTGCTAGGTGACCAGAAATTAAAACAACAACAACAAAGTTCTTGTTTCCAAAGAACTTTCATTCTGTTATTATTCCTGGTATGTAATAAACACTTCCTACATATTGATTGATTGACACTGGTTTACAACATGGAAATAGAGAAGTGTATATTTGCATGTTTGAAGATAAATTAAGGTGTTTAAGACACGTAAGAGGTGGCACATGAGAAGCTTTAATGAAAGTCAGGGAGTCTAAAATTGGGGAGGAGGAGGAAGGGCATTCCAGGCGTGGAAAGATAGCCTGTACAAAGGCATGGAAATGGGTGAACAGAACATTGAGTTAGACCAGTTTGGTAGGGTTGCATTGCTCTACCTGGGCATAGGAATATAGACTGGACAGACCTGCTCTGTGCCCAAGGTGTTCAGTGTTGAGAACCATGCTTGACATAGATTCCATTTGGGTATTTTTCAAGCTACTCCCCAAGACTACATTTAATGGAGTTGGCCTTATACCCATCAGCAACTCCTGGCAGGTTGCTAATGCATGATTTTTGGTTAGGGAGGTGCCATACCTCAATCCCCTGTGTAACTTGTTCTCTATCAGTTTATCAGTGAATTTATGTGCAAGTTTCAAACCTTAGTCTTTAATTTCAATATTTCTCCATTTGCAATAGAAAAACTTTTTTCCCCCTTTGGTAAGGTGGTCCAGTTCTGAGGTTAGGGATAAGAGAAAGTAGGGATTAATGGTAGCTAGCTGAAAAAACGTTTCTTGTGATTCTAGCCCATACTGGTTTCTTCCTTCTCTGGATTCCTAGTTCAGTTTTGACGGCTCAGTACCATAACTTAGCACATATTTATTTTCTAATTTTTTCACCTATGGTTGTCTTGTGCTGCTTTAATTAGATGTTAAATCCTTGAAGGCAGGGACTCTAAGACACCTTGTTCATTGTTAGCCAGAGACTTAGATGATTAATGAAACCATGTTGGTGATATGATTGATGATAATCACTTGGATACTAATATATCACAAAGTCTATTCATCAATTATTCTACTGTCTCACTATCTGATTGACTTACCACCTTTTTTCAGTCATATCTCATTCATGTATCATCTCAAAACTTCAGACTATTATCTTGATATTAGTAGTCAGTATTTCCTAGTCAATAATTTCTTGTTGCTGGGAAATTCCTCTTGCTTGTTAGCCCATCTGATATTTGACCACATGAGTTTTGAGACACATTTTCTACTCAAGACCCATTAATAGAATGGTCTTCCCCAAAAGGAGCAATCCAAGTCAGAATTGTCTTTAGAGTGGAATTGTTGGAAAGGGTGGCCAGAGAGACTATTTTACAGTGACTATAGCCCAGGAGACAGGCTCAGAAAATCATTAAGCCTGCAGTCACTCAACCAGTCTATCATTAATTACTAATGTGTGTCCTCTTACTCCCATTTATACTCACATTGTTGGGTTTTTTTAACTCATATTTCCAGTTGGAGAGTACATGCATGCATGTTCCAGTTAGAAGCAGGCACATGTTCTATAAAGTAATGAGTTTTCACATTAACTTGGAAATAAAATCCAAATTCCTCAGGCTGGCCACAATCTGCAATCACCCACTCTTTTCCTACTCTCTACATAGCAGCCAAACTGGACTTCTTGCCATCCTCCATACACATTCCAAGTTTTCTTGCCTTTGTGTCTTTGTTCTCTCCTCTTCCTATGCCTGAAATTCCCTTCCCCCATATCTACTTGTAGACATTTTACTAATGCTTCAAAATCTAGTTTATATACAATTCACCAAATAATCATTAAGCATCTATCATGTGCTAGGAACTTTACTAGATACTAAGTTATTGTGGACACAAAATCAAAAATGAAACAGTTTCTACCCTTAAGAAGCTTACATTCTACCTGGGTTGGGACAACATGAACATAAATAAGTTGATGTAAAATAAATATGAATTGATTTAAGGAGGATGAATAGAGCGCTAATAACCAGGGACATCAGGAAAAGGCCTCTTATACAATAGGAGGTAATACTTAAACATGAGCCTTGAAGGGAGTCAGGGGTTCTAAGGGGTATAGGAAGGAGGAATAGCATTTAAGGCATAGGAAACACAAAATGGAAGAGAAAGTGTCATGTATAAAGAATATCCCATAGGTTAGTTTGGCTGGAAAACACAAAATGTAGGATAAAGAGTAATTTAAAATTTTGCATGAAGTCTTTCCTGATTCTTTTTTAGTTAGAAATTATCTTTACCTCTAAGATTTTACATAGGATATTGTTTGAACTGATCTTATGCAATTATCTTATTTTGTTTTTCATTCTGTTTATCTGGGTACGTGTCTAAATACCCTGTCTAAACCAATCAATCTGCATTTCTTTTTTCACATTTTCTCTTTAATGAACTCGATAAAATCAACATACATAAACATTTCCACATACAAGAACAAGAAAATGTTGTATATTAAATCATTGATCTATTAAGAATAAAATTTTAAAACTATATATTAAATTTAACATGATAGTGCCAATATGCTCTGCTTCTCTGTCTCCTGAACCTTCTTCTTCTCTCAAGTATATTTTAAAAATATTTAATTGATACCCTTTCTTTTCTTTTCTTTTCTTTTCTTTTCTTTTCTTTTCTTTTCTTTTCTTTTCTTTTCTTTTCTTTTCTTTTCTCTCTATCACTTCCCAACAACTCTTCCCCCACCCTACAAAAATAATAAATAAACCCTCCCCTGTAATGAGTAAGTACACCTAATCAAAACAAATTTATCCATTGGCTGTGTCTGAAAATGTATGTCACATTCTGCATCATGTCTGCTAAGAGGTGTGAAGCATGCTGTCTCATCAGTTTTCCAGACTCATCATCGATTTTTGCATTAGTCAAAATTCTTAAGTCTTTCAGAATTGTTTCTTTTATAATATGTTGGTTAGCATACAAATTGTTCTTCTGATTTTTCTTACTTTAATCTATATCAGTTCAAACAAGCCTTCTCAAGTTTCTCAGAATACATCATCCCTATCCTCATTTCCTAAGGCACAATAATATTCTATCATATTTATATGCCATAATTTGTTAAGTCATTCTCCAACTGATGGGCACCCACTTTGTTTCCAGTTCTTTGATACAACAAGAAGTCTTGCTGGGGTGTGTGTGTATGTGTGTGTGTGTGTATGTGTGTGTGTGTGTGTGTGTGTGTGTGTGAGAAAGAGAGAGAGAGAGAGAGAGAGAGAGAGAGAGAGAGAATACAAACCCCTTACCTGTTCCTTTCATCTTTTTGATGGTGGGGTGGGGTGGGGAGGTGGTAGGGAGGAATGGGGAGGATAAATGCCTAATAGTAGTATGGTTGAATTGTGTATTGTACGGTTTAGTGATTTTTGGAATACTGTTCCAAATTGCTTTCTAGAATAGTTGGACCATTTCATAGCTTCACTGAAAGGGCATTAATTTGTCTTCTCTCCCATATCTCTTCCAACAATTGCCATTTTCCATTTTGGTCACCTTTGACAATAGGAAAGGTGTGAGGTAGAACCTCAGAGTCGTTTTCATTTGCATATCTTTTGTAAGTGATATCATTTTTTCCATATGGTTGTTGATGTTTTGTTTTTCTTCTTTTGGGAACTGCCTGTTTATAACCTTTGACTATGCTTGAGAGAATGGCATTTATTCTTATATATTTGTGTCAGTTTCCTATACATCTTGGATATCAAACATTTATCAAAGAAATTTGCTGCAAATATTTTCTCCTAGCTAATTGCTTATCTTGTAATTATAATTGCATTAATTTTGTTTGTGTCAGTCAATAAGTATTTATTAAGTGCTTACTACATGCCAAATACTTTGCTAAACATTGGGGATACAAAGAAAGGTCTGTTCTCAAGGAGCTCACATTCAAATAGGGGAGAGAACATGCCAAAAATTCTCATGTACAAGATATTTACAGTGAAAATGGAAGGTAATCTTGGAGGAAAGACTCTAGCAGAGGATGGGAAAGACCTTCCTAAGAAGGAGGAATTTGACTGTCTTGAAGGAAGCCAGGGGCAGAGGTGAGGAGGGAGAGAGAGCATTCCAGGCTTGAGGGATAAGCAGTAAAAAGACTATAAAAGGAAAGTAAAAAGAAGGGAATGTTATGTTCAAACAACACCAAGTAGTCCATTGTAGCTAGATTATAGAATTGTGTGGAGGGGAATAAAGTGTAAGGAGACTTGAAAAGTTGCAAAAGCTGTGAAGGGTTTTAAAGGCCAACAGAAGTTTATATTTGATCCTAGAGTTAGCAGGGTTAGGAGTTTATCGAGTTAGAGAAATGACAAGGTCAGACCTATGTTTTAGGAAAATTATTATGGCAACTAGGGAGAGAAACCAGAGGCAAGGACACAAATTTGTAGGATATTACAACAGTCCAGGAAAAAGATGATGAGTACCTGAACTAGGGTGGTGGCCATTCAAGTGGATAAAAGGAGAAGAATGAGAGATGTAGTGGAGGAAGTAAAGACAAGATCTGGTAACTGATCGAAGAATTTGAGAGTTAGAAGTGACCTCAGGGGTCATCTGGTCTAAGCCATACATGAATTCCCAATATAATTCTCTTTTTTTTCTCTTCTCTTGGAGTACAGAGTTACAGAGAACAACTCTATTGTTTACCTTATCTGTGAAGAGGCCTTTTCTAGAGCAGGAACTGTGGGTTGATAGCTGTTGAGGGCTCTGCCCTCTGGGCTCTTTTCTTCTCTATTTTCAGAATGTGGAGCAAGGGGGAGCAGATCTTTGGGGGTGTGGAACAGGGCCTCCTTGGCAGAAAAGCCTGGCATAAAATAGTTCTTGTGTTTGTAATCTGCCCAACCTTTCTATGTTGGTGGCTAAGGCTGGGGTAGGAGTGCCAGGCTGAGATTTTTGATTGTGACTATCTCCTATCATTTGTCAGGATTTTGTGTCTAATATTAGCTAGCATTTACAAAACACTTTAAGGTTGGCAAAGTGCTTCACAAATATTATCTTATTTTACCCTCTCAATAACCTTGAGAGGTAGGTACTACTATTGTTCTCATTTTACAGATGAGGAAACTGAGGAAGCCAGAGGTTAAGTGACTTGCCCTGCCCAGGTCACGGAGCTAATAAGTGTCTGAGGCTGGATTTGAACTTAGGTTTTCTTGACTCCAGCTCTAATTCTCTATCCACTATGCCAACTAGTGACTGCCTAACTTCATTTTGTATCTAATCTCGTGGTGGTGGAAGATGCTGTTGTAATAGGCTCTTGAGTTTACCTCCATGAAGATCTACTGTGTTCTGCTGAATTGTGGCCCCTGTACAGATTGAACATTGCCTTAAGGCTATGTTAGAACTGACCACTACCAGTCCCTCATCAGGCCTTAGCCTTGGGGTTGGTGATGCGGTCATTCCTTATATAGTGCAGATTTTTTTTATTAAAATGTCAGGCTTTGCCAAGCGGATGGTGGCATGTTCAGTATCAGTACATAAACAAATTCCCTTGAAAATGTTCAAAGAAAGAAACCAGTGGGACTATGAGGAATTAATATTTAAAAGACATGATAATAGGAAGGTGTCTGTGAGTGTTTTAAAGTTGTCTCCTTTCATCTGTGAGGATAAAGAAATAGGGAGGGGTTATCACTCAAATTTTTCTTAGCTCTTTACCTCTTTATCCTTGAATAAATAGATGGTGCGTGGTGTGTATACATCATCCACATATGATGCCTCCAAAGTACAACCTCCTAAGCTTCAGGATTCAGAGTTGGAAGTGATGTTATATGTCATCAAATCTAACACTCTAATTTTACAGATAAGAAGTCTGAGGCCCAGGGAGATGTTAAGTGACTTGTTCAAGGCAATTAGTGGCTGAACTGGGATTCAAACCTGATGTCAAGTCTCATGTCTTTTCCACTGTACCATGTTGCCTTCTCGACCTGAATGTATATAGTACGTGCCATGCCGCAGTAGGAATTAGAAGACCTAGGTTCTACCTCTACCATTAACTAGCTTGTGACCTTGGGCAAATTAACTTTTCTGCCTGTCAGTTTTCTCCTAAGTAAAATAATCTAATACTAGATGATCTTTAAACTTCCTTCCAAATCAGAGCATCTCTGATCTAGCCTACCAGGAGGTAGGGGCAATTATCTCATGAGGACTTCTTACTGCTGTAGGACCTATGATTGATTGATGAGCAAGAGACCTAACTTTCTCCTGAAAATATTTCATTGTTTTTAATATATTAATGGATCTGTGATCTCAGTGTGACCTTGGGCAAGTCACTCGGACCTCTTTGCACATCAGTTTCCTCATCTGTCAAATGATTGGGTTGGACTAGATGAAATCAAATGTCTATTCTAGCATCAAATCTATGATTCTTTAGATATCCCCCATCACCCAGTATCCATGATGAATACTGCAAATGATCTATGCCATGGATTCTCTATTAATTATTCCTCACTCTCATTGTGACTGACCCACTTCCTTTCCTGGTAATGTACCTCTTTGAGAACATCTTTCATGTTGCTTCTCCTGTTCAAGTCCTTGTGGCTGACATGCTATAGGCTACTCCCACTCATCATATATCTCTGCACTGCGTTTTGAGTAACCTACAACTTGAATTCTTTAGAGGCTATGTTGTTTCATAGTGGACAGCCATATAGTATCACTGAAAGAATATTGGCACTAAAAAAAGGTAGGTCTTTGTTTCAAGGATAAGCTTGAGGTTACTAAAAGTATTCCTTGAAATATTAAGATATTTCAATACTTTCTTCTCTTGGTGTCTGGACTTAAAGTCAGGGAAGACCTTGGTTTGAATTCTGCTGCTGGAGCTTATTAGGTACATAATCATAGGAAAGTTATTTCATCTTGTTGAAAGCCAGTCTATAAAATGAGGAATACCTGGAGTGGCTACTCCATAAAACTGATGTGAGGTTAAAATCAGATAATTTCTCTTAAGTACTTTGTAAATCCTACTAAAGTGCTATTTAAATGTCAGATTTTCCTCTTCTCTCTTTGATTGGCTGGTTTTTTTTTCCTTTGCCTTTTCTCCAGGTTTTCTCTCTTCTCACCACTTAAGTAAGCCTTTCCCAAGCCTATGGCCTCAGCCTTCTTTCTTCTCTCTCCACATTCTCTCCCTTGACTGTCTTTCACATTTAAGCATCATTTTCACTTCTATGCAAATGACTCTCAAGTCTACATCACCACTCCCAACATCTCACTTGAACTTCAGATCAATATTTTCAGCTGCTCATTAGAGATCTCCATGAGGATATTCTGTAAGCACCTCTGCTCATTCTATCCAAAATAGAATTCATTATCTTCCTCCAAAACCTGCTCCTCCTAACTCCCTTAATGGTACAACCATTCTCCCAGTCATCTTTGTCCTCTCTTCCTCATTCTCCATGTTTTATTAATTACAGAGGCCTATCAATTCTGTCCCCACAGTACTGCTAGCACCTGCTCCACTCTTCCATCCTTTGCTACCATCCTATATCAGGCCCTCCTGTATTTATCCAGACCACTACAGTAATCTCCTCTTACATCTCCTTGACTCCAGTCCCTTCCTCCATCTACTCCTTCCTGTATGCTGTTGTCAAGTAAATCTTCCTAAAATGGAGAGGTGAGCAGGTTGTTGTCTCGTTTAGAACCTTCAATAGCTCTTTATGGTCTAGTAGAGAAGATCACAAATCTAGCTTGGTATTCAAGGTCCTCCCCAGTCTGGCTCTAACCTGCCCAGTTTCAAATTACAACCCTTCACCTATTCTATACTCTAGAGCAGGGGTTCATAACCCTTTGGCAGTCTGGTGAAGCCTATGGACCCCTTCTCAGAATATTTTTAAGTAATTGAAGGAAATTCTAATTTTCAATTAGAGTTTAGTGAAAATAAAGATTATTTTTTTCATCCAATTTCACAGATCCTGTGAAATCTATTCACAGAACCCCTTGGGAGTCTATGGGGCCCAGGATAAGAACCCTTGCTCTAGACAAACCACATGCTTGCATGTGATCAGCCTGCTGAACATGATTATTTTCTTACCTCCGTACTTTTTCTCACATTAGTCATCATGCCAAGAATGCCCTTCTCAACATCTCCACTGGTTGAAATCACACCAGTCTTTCAAGACTCAGTTCAAATGCTTCTTCCATTAAACCTTCCTCAGTCACCCAAATGGAACTGATCTCTCCCTCCTCTGAAATTCGATAGCCTTTCTGAACTCTCACTCATATTACATTCTCCTTAGGGTTGAAGGTGTATATGTGTATATGTCTTATTTTCTTTGTTAGACTGTAACTTCTTTGAGAGCAGGGACTATTTTATTCATCTTCTACCTTTTTTTCCTCCTCCTTCCCCCCCACCCCAGTTGTTCACCTTAGAGCCTTGAATGTGATCGCCATGAACAAACCTCAGATTTAGGCTTACATAGGTGACTAACTTTTCGAGGCTGCTGCTTTAAGAGGAGGAAATAAAGTGTTGAATCATTTATTAGTCTTTCGCCCTTTGGTCTCTGAGTGTGCAAAATATACTGGGATTTTTTTTTAACTTAAATAGGCATGCCTAGTATGTCTATAGAACCTTGTGAGCACAGCCCTATGGCTTTACTTCCTCAAAGAACAATAATCACTAACAGTAGTTAAGTTCTAATTGGCAGGGGATGGGCATTAAAAGAGTTAATTTGGTCAGCGTGTTTAAAGAAAAAAAAAAGCTCAGAAGCCTTTGTTGATTGGGACCTTGTGCTCTGCTTATCTCACAGAGACTTGTAGTGGGAAAGAGGACAGGATTTGCAGTCAGGAGACCTGGCTTTGAATCCAAAATGTCCCCAGCCACTTACTAGTTAGGTGATTTGGAGCACCTTTTCATCAGTTTCCTCATCTGTACAATGGAAAGGATAATATTTGCATAGCCTACTTCATATGACTGTTGTAAAGCTGAACTTTGAAAACTTATTCAGTACTATGGAAGAGATGACTATCTCTTTGGTGAAGAAAGAACTGGATATAATTGGGCCAGAGTCAAACAAAGCTATTCCAACTGCCCCTTTGGGATCTTTTGTGCTTGACGTCTTCCAGGGTAGTTGCCTTAGCAGAGGCTCTCTAGTAAAATCATAACCAGCATACGTAGTCTGCAGAGTTTAGCCACCTGGTTTGTTCTTTGCTGTTTTAATCATTTAACATGTCAATGTCCTCATTGACTTGCCTTGCCATACCGAGTGGAAAGAGTTGTGGAAAGACCCAAACAGCTATCAACTTGTCATGACTCAAAAAGTCCTGGAAGAGCTGCCTGTAATGCACTCAAGGGGAAAAGAATGGAAACCACGTGTCTGTCCTCTCTCTCTCTCTCTCTCTCTCTCTCTCTCTCTCTCTCTCTCTCTCTCTCTCTCTCTGTCTCTCTCTCTCTCTGTCTCTCTCTCTCTCTCTCTCTCTCTCTCTCTCTCTCTCTCTCTCTCTCTCTCTCTCTCTCTCTCTCTCTCTCTCTCCCTCCCCCTCCCTCCCTTCCTCCCTCCCTCCCCCCCTCCCTCTCTCTCCCCCTCTCTCTCCTAACTTCTTGGCAGCCCTTCGTGGTAGGCAGGGAGTTTCATCATTGAGCAGACCCCTTCCTTTGGGCTTTTAAGGCAACTTGGAGTTTTTCAAGAGGAGGAGGAAGGGAAGGGATGGGGGGAGCAGCCGCAGCCAGCCATGCCGCCCCTAATTCCTCCCGCCAGGAGCCCGATCGGATGCCTCTGGAGCAATCTCCTGTTAGTTAGATACAGCCCTCTCCTCAGCTTGCCTCGGGGGAGGAGCCTTTGACCGACGGCTCATTGCCCTTTGTGCGTTTCTACTTCCAAGCCGCCCTTCTTCATTCAGAAGGAGAAGCGCTTGGGAGACATGCAGCCCCAAGCAGCGCGGAGCTGGGGGACGAGACCGGAGCTGGCTGGGGCTAGTTCGTCCTTGCCCGGGGCTTTGCCGTGAAGGCTGGCAGCCGGCAGCGTGGGAGCGCGCCCGGACTTCGGAAGTCTCCTTGCAGCAATGGTGGCTTTCTAGAAGTGACCTCCCCAAGAAAGGAAGGAATTGTATCCGTGTGGTTATTTTCCTCCCGTCTCGTCCTGTCCTCTCTCCTCCCCTGCCGGTCCCAGGGTGATGGTTCTCAGCTTCAGCCCTGAGCACTCTCCTACCTTGACATTGGTAAGTGCACTGTTTGCGAGGGTGGCAGGGGCAGCAGCGAACTTTTCATGCTGTATTCCAATGCAGGCAGATGGGCAGGCAGGCAAAGTAATCTCAGTTACCAAAGCGAACCAGATATTTATAAACGACATAATTTTTCTTGACAAAAGTATTTAATTTGTAAACGTGATATTAAACAACATCAACAGCGACAACCAGTAGGCTAATCCTCTAAGTCTAGTAAGTTGGGCATTCCTAGGTGGTCTGAAATAACTGGCCAGGACTTTTAACGAATCCTGTCGGCCCCAGATGTGGACTAATGTTTGTTGCCGGTAACTAGGAAGGGCTCGTTTTGGACAATGGCATAGACAGAAGCCTAGTTTTTGTTGTTGTTTTTCCTGAGTTCTGGCGTATGTCATCGCACCTCAAGCTGTTCCAGAGAACCCAGTGTCCTAGGTGAAGCCATAAAACTTTGGACTTCTCTTAGTTAGGGGACTTAAAAATTCCCTAATAATTAAGTCAGCAGGGCTAAGTGTAATTCAGGGCTTCTAGAGGAGCATGTGACCTTCAGTTATCTTCTCTTGGTTTGTTTGAATCTAGCAATGTCAACGGTAGGAGCATTTAATCAATTTAAAGAGCGTTTCATGTGGACTAAGGCATCAATGAAATCAGTTGGTATAAACTATTGTATTTTTGTTGCTAAGACCGAGGGCAGGGCTTGCAGGAAAGTTTCTAGCTATTAATATACAATTTATTTTATTAATATAATGCCCTTCAAATTTTTATTTTTTAAAAAATTAATATTCTTTTAGAATATTTTAAATATTTCAGATTTTGTCTATGCTTTAATGAGAAAGTTTTCCCTTTTTGTAGTATAATTTAGATGGACAAAATGAGGAAAATGTATATAAAAATAGAATAAAAGATGGGAGAGGCAAAATGAGGGGGAATATATAAGTGAAAAAAGGAGGTACATTTTGATGAGCTTAGAGGGTAAAAAAGAAGTTGAACTCTCTGAAAAACTGACTGAATATCTCTAGTAAACATATGTTTGTGGTATCTACATGTGGGAGTGTTTGTATACCTTGTTTCTGTGACAAGATTCAGAATTTTAGATAGAAAAGGCCTTAGAGTCAACTCTCTCAGGAAGATGAGGAAACTGAGGAACAGAGAGGAAGAGGCCCATAATATGCCAGTCCTATAGTAGAGAATGACAAATCAGAGTCTGGCTTTAAACTCTACTTAAGGAGTATGTCCAAGATAATTGCCTCAGAATCAAAGCTTCAGGTCTATTTAGTCAGCATGGGATATTCAGATTCTGGTTTCTCTGTGACTATAATAGGCAGTTTGAAGAAGGTGTTCATGTTTTATTTGGAAGCAACTTTGTTTTGAGCTTGATCTTTAAACATTCTGAAAGCCTCTTTTCATAGGGAGTTTCATTTACCTCGCTAAATTGTAATTGACCTTGTCTGGTAGTCAAGACACCCGGGATCATATTCTTGCTGTGCTGCTGTGACTTTTGTGTGAGTTTGAGAAAATCATTTCCCTTTTCTGTGCCTCAGTTTCTTCATTTGTAAAGTGAGGGGTTTGGGATCCATCCTCTCTGAAGTCCCCTCCCTTCCAGCAAAGTCTATGCTTGGTTTCTAAATCTGAATATTTACCATGGGACTGACTAGAGCTTTCAGGCAGTATCTTGTTTGACAACTGGAAAGTTTCTAAAGGAAGGGAACCTGTGGAAGGCTCCTCTGGGAGTCAGTAACCAAATTGGAGCTCAGAGCTCCCAGGTTTCCAGTTCTATCAGACACACTGCCTATTCTTTTTTTTTTCCAGTTAGGCAATGGGGTTAAATGACTTGCCCAGGGTCACACAGCTAGTAAGTGTTATGTGTCTGAGGTCACATTTGAACTCAGGTCCTCCTGACTCCAGGACCGGTGCTCTATCCACTACGCCATCTAGCTGCCCTACGCTGCCTTTACTTAATAAATGAGGCTAGTCTTGGCAGTGCCCTTTTAGAGGGATGGAATGGGCTGTCCCTTTGGGGCTCCTTCTTAAAGGAACTAAAGAAGGGTAGAATTTCCCCAGAGCATGTCTTCAGTGAAGAAAATATCTTCTAAGCCTGACTCTGTCAGACCATGCTGTATTCCGTTGTAGGGAATGTCTTAAAAAACTGTTGTGGGCTTCTTGTTGTCCATACTTTAGAGTCAACTCTCAATTATCCAAAGTGGTAGAGCAGTAGATATCATACTACAGTTGGAGTCAGGAAGACCTGAGTTCAAATCCTGCCTCAGATACTTACTAGCTGTGTGAGCCTAGGCAAATCACTTAACTGTTCCCAGTCTCAATTTCCTCATCTGTGAAATGGGAATAATAATAGCACCTATTTCATAGGGTTGTTGTGAGAATTAAATGAGATAATGTTTTTAAAGTGCTTTGCAAACCTTAAAGTACTGTATAAATGCTAGATATTATTATTAGATGTTATATTATTCTAGGTATTATATTATTATTGTTATTATTATTATTATGGCAAGCAGGTGTCGCAGGGGATAGAATGCTGAGCCTGGAGTCAGGAAGGTTCATCTTCCTGAGTTCAAATCTGGCTTTAGGCCCAAGGCGGGAGAATCTGTGGCCTCCGAGGCCACATGTGGCCCTCTAGGTCCTCAAGTGAAGTTCTTTGACTGAATCCAAACTTCACAGAACAAATCCCCGTAATGAAAGGATTTGTTCGGTAAAACTTGGACTCAGTCAAAAGGCTGCACCTGAGGACCTAGAAGGCCACGTGGCCTGGAGGCCACAGGTTCCCTACCACTGCGACACTTAATAGCTATGTGACCCTGGGCAAGTCACTTAACCCTGTTTGCCTCAGGTTTCTCATCTGTAAGATGAGCTGGAGAATGCTATGACCAACTACTCCAGTATCTTTGCTGAGAAAACCCCAAATGGGGTCACAGAGAGTCTGACACTACTCAAGTGACTGAACAACAAAATTATGATTACAGATTATGGCCCCTTGGCCAACAAATCATTTTTGATCACCTCTAATATGTCAGGCATTGTCTTAGGCATTGTAGGGAATATAAAAAAGTACAAGATACTGTGGCTGTCCTCCAAGAGTTTATAATCTAGTTGGGGGGACAACAACACATATGTGTGTGTGTGTGTGTATGTGTATGCAGAATCCTAACAATTGAAGATAATACAGAATTGGTGCTAAGTGAATAGTACAGGCTAGAACTGCCATAGGATTTAAGAGGCCAGAGAGAGAAGATTGCCGTAGGAGAGAAAAAGTCCCTACAGAGATGCTCTATCGGTTGATAAAATAATCTTTATTCTAGGCCTAATTAAAACCTTGGACCCTAAAAGAAGAGGGTCAAGTTTGGAGTGTACACTAGTGCCGTGTGCCAGTGAAGGTAGTTAGGAGCTGGTGGAAGTGGCACTGGATTTGAAGTGAGAAAAGACCTGGGTTTGAATTATTGCTCTGACAATGAATGAGCAAATCCTTCTCTGAAACTGTCTTATCTTTAAAATGGAGATTAATAATAATAACAATAATGATAATGATAGCATCTACATAGCTCTTTAAGGTTTGAAAAACACTTTCCATAAGTTATCTCATTTGATCCTTACAACTACCTTGTGAAGTAGGTGGTGTTATGATCCCCATTTTACAGATGAGGAGACTGAAGGTGAAAAAAGTTCAGTAACTTGCCCAGGGTCACCAAGCTAGTGCAGGTCTAAGGTAGGTTTTGAATGCAGGTCTTCTTGACTCCAAGTCCAACAGAATCCACTGGGCCTAGCTTGTACTATCTACTTCACATGGTTAAGAGGAAAGAGTTTTGGAAACTTTAATTTGCTATTGAAATAAGATTTCTTTTTATCTCTTGATTATACTCTTTAGCCAAATGGAAATGGTTTTTGGATTGTCTGGGCCATGGTTCCCTAAGCATAGAGTTCTATTTCATAGTTCAGGGAACTAGAACTCTGCTAGGCCAAGTGACCTGTGCAAGTGAATATGGCAGGTCAAAGAAAAGAAGTCTATAGAATTTAGAGTACCTCCTTCACAACTGGTGGATCAGTGGATTACATTCACTTAACCTTTCTCAGCTTTACTGAGCCTTGTGAAAACCTACTTCTCCCCTATTGAGGCCCTGATCCTTTGTTTACACCGTCAATAACTATTTCCACAGCAACTCATTGTAACAGCAAGACACATCTTTGGGATTATGAAATCTTATGGGAGACAGGAGAGTAAATAAAAAGAGGAACTACAAAGAAACAAAAGTCGACAAGAAAGAGGATTTCTGAATTGATTTGCTACTTGAGCAATTTATAAAAGGAAATTTTATGTCATTTATAGTTTACTTCCTTCCGCAAATGTATATGGACGCAAGTTTATCTGGTCTCTCATTTTTAGAAAATTATAGAAACCAAACATGTACACATTTCAAAGGCCTCATAGTAGTCTACCCTGCAGAATGGATACAGATTGATTCCATGGACAAAGAACTGATTTTGGAGCCAGCAGACAGCTGGGCTGTAGTTTCGGCTTGGTGACTTATTAGCTGGGTGTCCTTCAGCAAGTGGGCAGCTAGGTGGTGAAGTGGATAGAGTGCTGGGCCTGGAATCAGGAAAACTTTATCTTCATGAGTTCGAATCTGGCTTCAGATATTTCCTAACTCTGTGACCCTGGGCAAGTCACTTTGCCCTGTTTGCCTTAATTTCCTCATCTGTAAAATGAGCTGGAGAAGGAAATGGCAAACTACCCCAATATCTTTGCCAAGAAAATCCCAAATGGGGTCACGAAGAGTCAGGCATGACTGAAAAACAACAGAACAACAAACTTGGGCAAGTCTCCTAACGTCTCTGGGCTTTGTTTTCCCCCTCTGTAAAATGGGACAATGGTTCTTGCACTTCTTACATTATGAGGTTATTGTGAGGAAAGTACATTGTATTCTATATAACTGAGTTGTTATTTATTGATATTTTATTATTATTTCAGCATTTGGTTTATCAGTTGTATTAATATTGAAAAGAAAATAAGATCCACTAATAGCCTCTCATTCCAAATTCCACTTCTCTTATAATGGATTTCTCTCTTTTCCTGAAGGCCTTCCTTCCCAAGCCTGAAATGGATAGCTTTCCCCCTCTTTAATTCTCCTAAGCAAACATTTATAAGGATCACCTTTGTGCCAGGTGCTGGGAATATTTAAAGACAAAACAGTCTCTGTCCTCCTGAAGCTTGTATTCTCCTTGGGGCAATCACCATATACAAAAATAAGCCAAGATAAATTGTATTTGAAGTGAAAAAAAAGTGATGTTAGGAAGAGAAGAACCCACTAATAACAGGGGCACAGGAAGAGCTCCACCCTTGAGCTGAGCCTTGAAGGGAACTGGGGTTATAATATACCTGTGTCAGGTCCTGGGCTCTGGAAGGGAGGTCTTGAATACTGCTAGTCTCGAAATCTCCTGCCCCTACTCAGGGTCCCCTCAGGAACCTCGGAGTCTCACTTGTGTATTTAAATGAGCCTCAGTTCCTCAAGATAACAAATGTATTAAATATTATGATAGGGTTACTGGTTTGTATCTGGGTTTTGGCAATAGCAAGCCCATACCCACAAAGCCCATTTCCAATTGTGGGTCCTTTGGCTTGGGCAGCATCCTACACATCTTTCCTCTGCCTCTTATGGGTCTGTGTGACTGGGGCCAAAGGCAGTGGCTCCTTTGCTCTATTCTATGCACGGTCACACTCCAATGCTGTCTGTCCACTGTTAGGCCTCTGCCTCTTAGATAGCACAAGCAGTATGAACATGACATGACATCCATCCCCCAGCCACTTGGGTCCATGCTGGCTTTACTTCGACATGGTGGATAACCTGGCAGTTCTGGGTGGTGCATTCTACATATACCTTTGGACTTCCTAGCCATCTTATGGGGGAGGGTGGGTAAGGGAGAGGAGAGAGATTGCTTTAACTCCTATTGGCACATTCCCACTACATATAAGTGTATATTAAGTAGTAGTCTATTAGTATATACAATAAGCCCTTTTTAGAGTTTAAAACTGCCCTAAAACTTTTGAGACACCTTGTGTTTATATTCTGATCTGTTTTTTTATTATAAGACTAGGCACTTACATATTCAATTGTCAATTATTATAAAGTTGATTTTTCCATCCTATGTATGACTAAAGTTACCCAAAGAGTATTATTAAAATGTCCATTTTAGTAGTAAGCAATTCCAGCAAAAAAAAAAAAGTTTCTGGCCTATGAGTTAGAACTTAGAGGGATCTAGTTCTGCCAATGACTGGTTATCTGATTTTAGTTGCCACTTTCTTTTCTTAGGCCTCAGTTTCCTTATTTGTAAAATAGAGTTGGATTTATATAATGAAATTGGATGAGACAAATAACGCTTTTGCGTAGCACTCTATAAAGTTTACAAAGTGTTTTCCTTATAGCCACCCTGTGTGACTCATTTATAGGACAAATGTCACCATTTTACAGATGGGGAAAGAGGCTCATAAAGATGAAGGAATCTGTCCATAGTTTGTTGTTGTTGAGTTATTTCAGTTGTGTCCTACTCTTTGTGACCCCATCTGGGTTTTTCTTGGCAAAGATACTGGAGTGGTTTACCATTTCCACATGGCTAGTAAATATCATAGGTAGGATTTGAGGCCAAGTCTCTCCTGACTCTTTCCAACATCATGCTGTTGAGTTCTCCTCTGCAAAGTTATTTGCGAACTTTTATGATTCTATCATTGTATGCTTGTTGTCTAGAATGAGGTTCTTAGATACGTGAATTTCTGTCCCTCCATTTCAACATAACAGAGCATCATAAATTGGCTATAGAAACACAGTTTTCTTTAAGGTTAATAATACTAAAATTCTCATCTCAGCATCTTTTATTGATCTGGGCATAGCCTGCTGGTTCTATGATCATTAACATGTGTTCTTGTGTTTGACATAAATACAAGAGCTGGTTGAATGCCTGGTCCCAATGAATGGAGAGTAATAGATCAGTGTCCATCAAGGCCCAAGTTTCTCCATGCGGTTTTCTTTGACTCTTAGATGAAAGTGATTTTTCCCTTCTCAAATATCCCTTTACCTGACTCCATTTGCTCCTATCATATTCTCCTCTGTCTTATATTAATTAGTATAAATGCTGTAATGGCCCTTTCACCCTTACCCCTTTAGACAATAAGCTCCTTGAAGGCAGGAACTATGACCATGTCTTTTTTCCTCTTTGTGCCCCACAGTGTTTTCAGATATAGTTGCTTAATAAACACTCATTCTATTGAATGAGTAGTCTTTATTTTAGCATCTCTAATGGTGTGTTGCAGGGTCCCTGTTTCTAGACATTTTAATCAATTACTTGGATGAAGGCCTCGTTGGCATGCTTGTCAGATTTTTAGTTAACATTAAAGCTGGGAGGGATGTGGTAAATGATAGCCTCAGGATCCTTTCTGATAGGTCTATAACTTAAAATAATGGACCATCAGATCTAATAAGATGAAATTTAATGCAAATAAATGTGAAGTCCCACGTCAACTTTAGCAATAATACAAGATGGAGCTGAAGGGAGGCATATGAATAAAAAAACCTGAAGAGAATTGGTCCAACCATTACACAAAACAATTTGGAATTGTACAAAAATGACTAAACTAAACTATCCATATGCTTTGACCCATAGATCACGCTGCTAGGTATGTACTCCAAGAAGGTCCAAGGCAGAATGAAAGGTCTTCCATAAATATTAGTAGCACTATTCTTTTTTGTAACAGCAAAGATTTGGGAACAAAATAGATGATCAAAGATTTGAGAAACAGATAAGCCAAATATGGGTTATGTTAATGCACTGGAATATTACTGAACTGTGAGAAGTGATGAACAGGAAGAATTCAGAGAATCATAGGAAAGCTTATATAAATTGATGCAGAGTAAAGTAAGCAAAGTAAAGAAAATGACAATTACAATGATATGAATGGAAGGAATATGAACTAAAACTGAAAACCATATAATTATACTGACCAAGTATGTCCATGGAAAAGAACTGAGAAAATGTACATATGTCCTAGCCCTAGAGTCAGGAGGATCTGAATTCAAATCCTGCCTCAGACTCTTACTAGTTGTTTGCCTCAGTTTCTTCATCTTTAAAATGAGCTGGAGAAGGAAATGGCAAACCACTCCAGTATCTCTGCCCAAGAAAACCCCAAATGGTGCCATGGAAAGTCAGACACACTGAAATGGTACCATGACAACATGCCTCCTGCCCTTTTTTTGTAGAAGAAGGGGGTTATGGGTGTGAAATATTAAATATATTATCAAATATGATTGCTTTTTTTTATAATGGGCCTAAGACTGAACCTGAAGACAAACTTACTTTGATCATCATAGGATTTTTGATAAGATGGAATAACAGGGTGTCATAGTATCGCCTTCCTTGCTCTTTTCCATTAAAGACAATGTCTCTTACTCTTAGCACAGTGTCTGGCACCTACTAGGGGCTACATAAATGCTCATTTCTTTCCCTTCCCCTAATACACTTTCTCTGTCCTCAGGCTCCTAGATACTATAACTGTCATGCTTACTTTAAGTTTCCTCCCTTTTCTTGTGTTACCACTTAGGTCCATAACTAGTAATTTTTGCCCCTGAGGTGATCAGTAGGGCAGAGATGGATGTGGCCACTGGGAGAAGGAAGCATATCCTTGAATACTGGAAAGATTATATGCTGTTGAAGGGGAAATGACTGTCACTGCCGTCACTGGTGACACGGCACATTATAGAAGGAGGAGGTTGAAGTGGGGGCCAGGTAGTCAGAGGAAGAAGCTCATATCAAGATGGTGCCATTACCATCCTCTTCATTTCTTTTTCTGGGCAAAATGCTGATGGTTTTACCCCGAGTTTCAGCTCTACAGCTTTGCTACTACTTCTGGCCTGGTTCTCCCTATTGCCCTTTCCAACCCAGTGACCATGTTGTATATTTTTGTTTTATTTTTGTTTGTTGGGGTTTTTTTTTTTGTAATCTGACTTCAGCTGTCTGCAGCCTTCTGTCTGGCCCAGAGTTTCTGATGTCTCAAGCCCTCCAGAAATTAGCATAAGGGTTGAGAATTGTGAACAGAAAAAAATTGCTGAAGGTTCTCTTGGATGGGCTCAAGTGGAACACAAAAGGATTGTCAAGAGGGCAAGTATGAGCAATAGACCACTTTCTTCACCCTGGGAATAAGGGATTGGGAATGGAGGTGTTTGATGACATGAAATAGGCACTGGGGAAACCCCACTACTGGGGAATAAGACCTAGTACCATTGTTAACATGTTGAAGTGACTGGCTGGACATGATAGAGAGTAGTCAAAGGGATCAGGAAGAACTGTAGGCTGCTGAAGCTGTTTATAGATTTTCGGAGAGCTAACAAAGTGAGATAAGAAAAATAAATATTTGGTTTGGTAGCACTAAGGGGGGATTAATTATGTCTTTCTAGGCCTCAGTTGTCCCAAATATATAAAATGGAGGGTTGGTCATAGAATTTGGAAGGGAACTTAGACATTCAGTTTAACTCCTGTCATTTTACAGATGAGGAAACTGAGGCCAGAGAGGTTAAGAAATTTGCCCAAGATCACATAGGTAGTCTTGAGTAGAGTTTCAAAACCAGATCTGCAGATTTCAAATAAAACGTTCTTTCTGTTGTACCATGCTTCTTTGAAAGGGCTCTTCTAGCTCAGTTTATGGGTCTATGAGAATTTCTTGTCAGTCATATCTAATTACCTTTCTGCATAATTGCAATCAATAGATTCATAGAACCAAAATTGGTTTTAGCCTGAAGGGAGAAACTTATAGCGGGGAAGTAGCTTTCGATGAATCTGTCCTTGTTTCCTTTTATGGCTATAGGTTTAAAAAAAGTACTCATTCATACTTATTCACAAATTTAAAGGCAGTTAAGTAGTCCTGTAGACAAGAAACATTTTCTTTCATAATTTTTTGTTTGTTTTTTGTGAGACAGTCGGGGTGAAGTGACTTGCCCAGGGTCACATGGCTACTAAGTGTCAAGTGTCTGAGGTCTGATTTGAACTCAGGTCTTGCTGACTCCAGGGCCAGTGCTCTATCCACTGCACCATCTAGCTGCCCCTGGTTAATTGTTTTTAATAGAGGTATAAACCTTAGCATTAGGTTGAACAAACCTAATGGCGACATCCAAAGCATTTGATTTTGAAAATTCATTCATCCATTAAATATTTACTTTAATAGGTTAGAGGAGATACAATTTTTTGGTAAGACATTGTACCAGCCTTCAAGGGGTTTACAATCTAGTAACAGAGAGTAAGGCACAACCACCAGTAACTAATTGCTATATTGCATGATATATGACTGTAACAGTGAAATGTGAGATGTGACAGGAGCTGGGACTGGTTAGTTATTTCATTTACAGTATTCC
Organism: Phascolarctos cinereus; assembly: GCF_003287225.1. Classification (NCBI taxonomy): domain Eukaryota; kingdom Metazoa; phylum Chordata; class Mammalia; order Diprotodontia; family Phascolarctidae; genus Phascolarctos; species Phascolarctos cinereus. The sequence continues at coordinate 86,282,586 of NW_027555736.1, read as the reverse complement.
ACACTGTGTGGCTGTCAATAGTACTGTCTGTTGGGTTTATCCTTGGAAACTAATGAGATTTCTGCTGTTACAATATGTTTATTTGTCCTTTAAAAAGGAAAACAGTTGCTGTACTCATGAATTGTTTCTCTAAAGAAATAGGGCATCCCAAATATAGGATCCCTCCAAATATAGATTGTACACTTCACATGAAATCTTTTTTGAGCTAAACATGCAGCTATGAACTGATAAGCAATTACACGTTATTAATTCCTTTTTTATTTACTGCATAATTAAAATACCTTTTCTAGTTCCAATATTTGATTTCTTCATGTTTGTCTCTATCAATCGTCTTGCCTTTATTATTTGTGTTATTCTCTAAGAGGGTGGTCATTGGCTGTATTGTGTTTTGTTTGTCAGAATTTTTGGGGGGTGGTATAGCCTTGATTCAGACCAGCTCTGTCCTTTTCACTTCTGAAACATCTTCTCTTTCGACATGCCATAAAAAACTGAATAAACATTCATCCATGTGGCTCCTGTTAATCCTAAAAGCCTTGACAATAGTAGGATCTTTTTTTTTAAGGTATACTGAGAAATGAAGTGATTTTTCCTGAAGGGCACCGAATGATCCAGGATGCAGAAAAAGTCATGCAACCCTTAGGTTTTACCCCAAAGTTCTAACCATTAGCCTTTCATCTTTGCAGTGTGACCTTGGCTGAGTTAATTCAACCCTATGGGCCTTTGTTACTTCATATGTAAAATGTAGAGTGTGGATTGAGTGACCTCTGATGTCCTTTCCAGCTTCAACATTTTATAGTTTTGTGATTTTTCTGCCAAGAACTAAGGAATTTGCTTTTTGTTACCATGGGCAAGTCTCTGGGGCCTCAATTTTCTCCTTTGTAAAATGAGGAAGTTAGTTTATATGATCTCTAATTTGTAATATCTTAATAATCCATGACACACCTGTCTTACAATGGTTATAACCAAGCTAATAACATCTTTTTTTTTTTCTCAGCTTCTTGGAACAAGCCACATGCTGTATCTTTCTTGGTACTATACTAAAAAACCTTTAAATCACCACATCTCACAAACCACAGAAGTTTCAGATGAAAGAACTGAGCAATAAAGAGCTCTTAGTGAACATTCCCCCAAAAGGAGAAACTGAGGCCTAGGGAGACAAGGCAATTTGGTCAAGATTTCAGTCCATATTGCAGTCACTGCCAGTCTAGAACTAGGATCTCCGGTATTACTGGAGTCCAACAGTACTTCAATAGCAGTCTTCTCTTTCAACTTGTTTTCCTCTATAGGCAGTTTCCTGTTTTAACTGCTTTGGCTTTCTCTACTGTGTTCATTTGACTCCAACTTTACTTCATTATAGTGGAGTTTCTGCTGATGTTTGTCTTGAAGAGGGCAATTTTGTTGTTCTGTTGTTTCAGACTTGCCCATTTAGGGTTTTCTGGGCGAAGATACTACAGTGATTTGCCATTTGCCTGCTCCAGCTCATTTTACAGATGAGGAAACTGAGGCAAAGAGGGTTAAGTGACTTGTCCAGGGTCACACAGCTAGTAAGTGTCTGAGGCCAGAGTTGAACTCAAGAAGATGTGTCTTCCTGACTTTGGTCCTGGCAGTCTGTCCACTATGCCACTTAGTTGTCCAAACAGGGCAAGACCAGATACCCAAAGGAAATGTAGCTGAAGCAGAGTGGGTCATCTCCTTTAAGAAGCAGCCATCAGGAATATGTTCAGCTTGAAAATACAGGCTTCTCTGAGGTCCCACTTTCCTGAGCTCATTAGGGCGTAGAATGTGAGTTATATTCTGGCCCTTAGGAACATATAAGCTAATAGGCAAGAATGAGAAAGTTGTTGATTCCATGTTCCAACCTGAAAATTCTTCCTTTCAGTCATACCATACCTCCAGAATGTTTGGACGTTTTCCTGTGCCCTTAAGAGTACATTTAGCTGGGGTTTGAATTCCGCCTCCACTATTTGCTGACTGACTTTACATTGCTGAGTTCCTCATATAAAGTGAGGAAGTTACTTACTTTCCTCCTAGAAATGATGTGAAATCCTACGTATGATATGAAGCCAAAAGCTTCTTAAGAAAGTTCTTCTGAGATCTTTAGAGGGAAGACATAAGATAGAAACAATGTGGCATAGAGTCGGGAAGCCACGATTCTAGGCTCTTCTGGCCGCTGATTGACTGTGTGACCATGGTCCTCAGCTTCCTACTCTAGAAAAATCAAAGGATTAGAACGAGTAATAATAAGAGCGAACATTTATATGGCACTTACCACGTGCCAGGCACTGTGCTAAACATTTTACAAATATTATTTCATTTGGTCCTTATGACAACACTGAGAGGTAGGTGAGGAAACTGAGGCAAACTGAGGTTAAGTGACTTACTCAGGATTACATAGCTAGTAAGTATCTGAGGCTAGATTTGAACTCAGGTCTTTCTGACTCCAAACCCAGTACTTAATACACTGTGCCACCTAGCTGCCTAGATGATCTCTAAGGTCCCTGTCAGCTCCAATATTCTATGATTTTATTTTTTTAAAAAAAGGTTATTTTCCCTAGAAATCTGTGGGAGAATGTATCTTGTGTCCTAGGCAGAGCAAGGTCCATAGTTGGGCCTGAGCTAAACTACTTCACCTTTATAGGCCAAGCATATTGTTACTTACCTCTCCCGGTTGCCTTTGAACCCAGCTAGTGTCAGGAAGCCTGGGTATGAATCTTTGTTCTGCCACTGACTTCCTGTGGGATCTTGGGCAATTTTCTTTACATCTCTGGACTTTGGATTCCATATCTAAAAATGGGGGAAATAGGCAACTATTGCCTTGATTTTCAAAAAAGGGAAGAAAATAAAAATGGCAAACTAGAGGTCAATGAGTTTGACTTTGATTCCCTGGGGTTGGGGTGGGGGTGGGGTGAGGGTAAAGAAAGACTATTACGAATGGTTAGTGAATATCAGAAAAAAAGAAGCAATGCTTCATCAAGAAAAGGTTGTACCAGTCTAGCTTTCTTTTCTTTTCTTTCCTTTTTTTATTTTATATTTTATTTTATTTTTTTAGTAAGTTGGGGGAATGCAGTGGATAGATTTAACTCAGATTTTAGCAATATATTCACTAGTTCTTTGTGTTATTTTCATAGAAAAGATGGAGGCAAGGTAGTTAGGGCAAGGTAGATAGCACAATTAGTTGGATTTGGAGATGGTTCAATGTCTGGACTCAGAGAATAGTCATTAATGGTTAGTCAACTTAGTGGTGTAGTGGATTGAGTGTTCAGCCTTCAAGAATTTAGGTCTGGAAGGCTTAAGTTTAAATATGGCCCCAGGCACTTACTAGCCTTAAGATCCTGGGCAACATAAAGCTATAAATCTGTGTATATCCTTTGACCCAGTAATAGCACTACTAGGTCTGTATCCTAAAAAGATTTTTTAAAAAATGAGAAGGACCTATTTGTACAAAGATATTTATAACAGCTCTTTTTGTAGTGCAAAGAATTGTATATTGAGGAGATGCTCATCAATTGGGGAATGGCTGAACAAATTGTGGAATATGAATGTAATGGAATACTGTTGTGCTATAAGAAATGACAAGTAGGATGGTTTCAGAAAAACCTGGAAATTACATGAACTGAAGTTAACTGAAGTGAGCAGAACCAGGAGAACATTGTACATAGTAACAATAGTGTATGATGAAAAACTGTGAATGACTTAGCTCTTCTCGATTATATAGAGATCTAAGATAATTCTGAAAGACTCATGATGAAAAATCTATCTACCTCCAGAGGAGGAACTGAGGAAGTCTGGATGCAGATCAAAGCATACTATCTTTCACTTTATGTGTGTGTGTGTGTGTGTGTGTGTGTGTGTGTGTGTGTGTGTACATTTGTTCTGTATTTTTGTGCACAACGTGACAAATATGGAAATGTTTTGCATAATTGAACATGTATAACCTATGTAAAATTGCTTGCCTTCTCAATGAAGGGAGGAGGGGAATGAGGGAGGAAGAGGACTTGGAACATGAATGTTAAAAAATTGTTTTTACTTGTAATTGGAGAAGAAATAAAATATTATTCAAAGACAAAAAAAAAAGACCCTGGGCGAGTCCTCCACTGTAAAATGAAAATAAAAATAGCATCTACCTCACAGGGTTGTTGTAATGATTAAATGAGACAATATTTGTAAAGTACTTAGCACAACTACCTGGCACATTCTAGGTGCTTAATAAATGCGGTTCCCTTCCCCTTTGGCATCATCTTGGAAGGAGGTATCTGTGTTTGGCCCAGAGCTGTTGAACTTTTATCAGTGACTTGGACAAAGGTATAGATGGTATGCTTGTCACATCTGCAGATGACACAAAATTGAGAGAGATAGCCAGTACATTGGGTGACGGGATCCAAAATCTTGATAGGCGAGAAGATCGGGCTGAATTGAGGAAGATGGACTTTTCGTGGGGATAAATGAAAAGTATTACCCAGTTTACCTCAGTTTCCTCATCTATAAAAAAGTTGAAGAAGGGAATTGTAAGCCATTCCAGTATCTTTGCCAAGAAAACCCCAAATGGGGTCATGAAGAGTCAGACATAACTGAAAAATGACTCAACTATATGGAAGAAGGATTAAAATTGTTTCCTGTGACCCCAAAGAACAACACTTGGAACAGCAGTTGGAAATTAGAAAGAGATGAACTTAGTGGAAAGATGGGAAGAAAAACTTCCTAAGAATTAGAGCTCTCCACAAGTGGAATGGCTTGCCTTAAGTAAGGGAGAGAGATTCTCCTTGCTTGTGGTTTTTGGGCAAAGGCTGGATGACCGATTCTCAGGTATTCTGCAGAAGGTATTCTTTCGGGGAGTATGGATTGGACTGGGTGACCCCAGAGGTCTCTTCGAACTCTGAAATTCTGTGATTTCTAACATCAGTTTCACAGAACTATTGCTAACCTACATGAAACGCTACAAATGCAAGGGGCTACTGTTGGGATTTATTGAAGTCAATGATCTTGAGTGACATAGGAAGCCTAACAGGGGTCACAAGCTTTATGTGTCTCACCCTCACCACCAACCAGACTTGCCCTGTAGAGCTGCAAAACTGCGTGTCTGGGAAGCAACGTCTAAAACCAGAGCACAGGTGTCTGGTCTTCACGGACAAATGTGAACGCTGTCTGAATTCTTAGAGCAGAATCTTTAAAAGGATGCCTGGAAATGTTCTAGATGTTAGGAGGCTTTTGCTGTTGTTTCATACCATCACCAAATGTAGCCTGGATTCACAATAATCCAGGCAAAAAGAGGTCACATACCATTGAACAGATCAGGGTTCAAATGCCCAGCTCTCTGCCCCGTACTGGATATGGACCCTGGGCAAATTATTTAACTTCTCAGGGCCCCAGCCAGACCTCCAAGACTCTAAGTTGCAGTGAGGTGTTGGTGTGCATTGGCAAAGAGAATTTCCCCACAGGGAGTTCTCTATACCAGTGAAATCACAGTTTCAGCTCTGCTCTCTGCCAAGAAAATCATGATGGATTTTTTTCAAGTTAACACTTAACAGGCATGAACAGTGGGGCTGAATCTCACCCATTTTTGTAGATTAGTTTGTGACATTCCGGTCTTAATGGGGATTTGGAAAAAAATGTCATTTTATGCTCGACTATGAGGTTTAGAAACTCGCTTTCTGAGATCTTAGTGACTCCAGATTCTCTTTGGAAAAACCCTTGTCGATGAAAGCTTCATTTTGATAACATTCCACCAGCTAGCTGAACCCCTAGGCCGCCTGACTTAGCTTATAAGTGGGCTGCTTGCAGCTGTTTTCCAGCAGCTGATTGTGAAAGCAGGATGGATTTTTTTTGGGGGGTGGAGAAAAAAATACTTCAGTCACGTTAACCTGACAGCCGTCAGCAGAATTTAGCAGATATTTGTAGGAGTAGATTTACTATGGTTCCTTCCTGAATATATTTAGTCAGGTGAGAAATGTTATTATAGTAACACCTCACTTATATGGAGGCCTCAATTGTCTGAGGACCAACTTCAGTGACCATTGATTGAGAACCTACTATGTGCTGAGGGAAAAGCTCCAACTTTTATATAGAGCATTCCATGTCATTTCATTTGATACCAATAGTCCTGTAAGTTGGATTATATTATTTTCTCCATTTTACTGATGAGGAAAGTGAAGTTGACAGAGGTTAATAAGTTTCTTGCTGGTGGTCACACAGCTAATATCTGAGGGCCTGACCTCAGGTCTTCCAGCAGTTTATCCACTAAATCGTGTAGGTGCTACTATGAAATATGTGCTGGCAAAATATTAAACAACCAGATCTCCAAAAATGAGTGGCATGCTTTTAAGTTTAATTTGCATTATTAACATTTTTCTCCATTCCTTTCTTAAGTTTAAACAAGCAGCAAAATAGTAAATCACGCCCTAATTTCTAGTGTTTGCTGATTTCTAGGGTATAAATGCCAACACTGAAAATTTGACAGTTGGCTTTCCAGAGCCATTAGAGTAGGGTTCCAGGCAGTTCCAGTACATTCCTAGTTTGGTCCATGGAGCTTACAATCTAATGGGACACATGGGTGATGGCGGTAAAAACATTATACAAATAACAATTGCAAAAATATGAATGATAAATGCCTAGGAGATGAAAACCAAATGCTTGTTGAGGTACCCCGGGGCAAGAGTTATTACTGACTGGGGGCAAGATGCTGGCTTACCTCCGGAAATAGATGATATTTGTTTTGTGGTTGAATTGAATTAGGAAGCAACAAGCATTTATTCAGGAGTTTATTCTATATTATGTATGGGAGTCAAAGAACCAGCACCTAGTAGTGCTGTGCACTTAGTAGGTATGTAATAAATGGTTCAGTGAATGAGAAAAAAATAAAGCAATCGCTGCCCTCAAGAATGTTATTGTTTTTTGTTTGTTTGTTTTTGTAGGCAATGGGGTTAAGTGACTTGCCCAGGGTCACACAGTAAGTGTCAAGTGTCCGAGGTCAGATTTGAACTCAGGTCCTCCTGACTCTAGGGCCCATGTTCTAGCCACTGCACCACCTAGCTGCCCCTAAGAATGTTATTGTTTAATGTGAGGATAAGGCATATACATAAATAATGGTGTTCCAAGGAAGGAAGGTAGTAACCATGATTAGAGAGATTTACAAAGTGTGCTAACATTCAGAGGAGGGAGAGATCGCATCTGGGTAGGGTGAGAACTGTGCCGAGTTTCAAAATTTGAGCAATATTATTCTGAGTTGTGGCTACAATAATTGCAATATAATAATACCTTGTGTTTACATAATACTTTAAAGTTTGTAAAGGTCTTTACATGCGTTATCCTTTATGATCCTCACAGCCAAGTGAAGTAGGTAACACAATTATCCCCATTTTACAGGTGAAAAAATGGAGGATGAGGAAATTAAGTAACTTGTCCAGGGTCACACAGCAGCTAGTAAGTGTCTCAGGCAGAATTTGAACTCAGGTCTTCTTGAGTCTAAGTCCTGTGCTATGCCCACTACTCCATTTAGCTGCCCATAAAATAGATAGATCCTAAAACTTGTATACTTTATTCTTTTGGAAAGGTCCTTAATCCATCATTCAGAGCTTACTGACTATTAATTTATAAATAATTTTAATAATGGTGCTTAGATTTCTCAGCCCCTAGCAAATTAGAAGCTATAAATTATAAAAGGAAGGGCTGGATAGCAGCAGGAGAGAACAAATGACTTTGAGAGAAGACACAATCAGACAAATATTTTGTAGTCCAGGGCAGGAAGTAATGGTTGTAATGATGGCCGGAGTCACTTCATCTCTTGGCACCTCTGCTTCCCCATTTCCAAAATGAGGGCATTGGAGGAGATGACTTTTATCATCCCTGCCAGCTCAAAATCCATGATTCTGTAGTGAGAAAAGATTAACTCACATTCAGTGTGTGCATCGTTTTAGAAGACAGGGAAGTATGTATTCTTAGAGCAGAATCTTAAAAAAGGATGCCTGTAATGTAGATGTAAGGAGTGCTTTTGCTATTGTTTCATACTGTCACCAAATGTAAAAAAGATTGCCTTTCAAAACTGGATAAAAAATGTTTTAACATTTAACAACAGAATATTCTGTTTATGTGGAAAATTCATCTTAGGTAACCATTGTTCTCCATTGCTGCTGGCTAAAGACAGTGTCGCTAGATTCTCCTCTAGTTTAGAACAAGAAGCCCAAACCTGCTTAGTGTAAAAGTAATGATAATAATTATTATAATAATTATAATATAGAAAGTATGGTAGACTTTGTCCAGGACTTTTGTGGCTTCTATGTGTTTCAATGAACTGGGTACATTGGTTTTTGTTTTTAATTTAAATTTGAACTCAATTTCCATAGTTTTGATCATTCTGATTCAGTATTTCCCAAATTATGATCTAACAGGGAATTACTGGGGTCACTACCTAACTCTTGTTCTCTCCCTCTTATTTGTTCTTAATTTTCCTGAGTTTCTTTGTTTTCTTACAAACTATGGCATTAATGACAACAGCAACACTGTTAATGCTGCCTCAAATTGTAGTGCTTAAAAATAGTTTAGGGTAGCTTAGGTGGCCAATGGATAGAGCACCGGCCCTGAAGTCAGGAGAACTTGAGTTCAAATCTGGTCTCAGATCATACACTTGACACTATCTGTGTGACCCTGGGCAAGTCACTTAACCTCCAATTGCCTTGCCAAAAAAAAAAGAAAAAGAAAAAAGTTATTTAAAGAATTTTCACATTCATTCTCTCTGGGAAAAGATTTTTCATCAGAGGACCTACTTTTGAGTTTTGGCTCGGCTACTTTACACCCTATGTGATTTTAGTCAAGTCCCTTAACTTTTATGTGCTATAAAGTACAGACTTCTGCATTGATGTAAAGGCAAAAGATTCATCCTTTGTCCCAGATGTGGCCCTAGAAAAAAACAATCCCAAGTGGAGTCCAGTAAGCTCTAGTTGGTTATGGTTTGACTTGAGGTCTTTTTAAAAAGCAAGTCACACATACTGGAACTATATTATAGAACAAAATTCATTATGAGGCAAGAAAGTATCGGAATGAATCCAAAGGGACTTCATTACTAACACATTCAAAGAACTTTTGTATCTGTATGGGAGGTTGCTATGTAGACCTTGGAGGACAGGCTTATAACCAATGACCTTTCTTAAATTGGGATAAATAAATAAAAAGAGTATTACTTTTAATTAGTAACAAACATAGTTATCCATTCACAAAAAATAAAAACAAAAACCAAACAAAATCTGAGGGGCAGTTAGGTGGCACAGTGGATAGAGTGCCAGACCTGAAGTCAGGAAGACTCATCTTCTTGAGTTCAAATCCAGCCTCAGACACTTACTACAGTATTACCCTGGCAAGTCTCTTAACCCTATTTGCCTCAGTTTCCTCATCTGTAAAATGTGTTGGAGAAGAAAATGGCAAACTACTGCAGTATCTCTGCCAAGAACAAAATCTGAGTTTTGACTTCTGGTCTCTTCCCTTTTCTTCTCCCTATTTTTCCAGTTCTCCTGCATTAGGTGATGTTATCCATTCGACAACAGCTGTTGATCCGCTAGGGCAGCCTGTAGCTGTTTCTTCTCCCTGTCATGATGTCACAGTCCTGGATACTGCTGAGCTGACTGCATCCAGGTATGGTTAGAGTCCGATTACAAGATTTGAATGATATGTGACCACAGCCCCTTCCTTCTATTCTATCTATACTTTGGCTATGCTGGTTTAAAAGATTGTCATTATTATATATGTGTAGATAGCCTCCCATGTGGTCTGATGTGAGGGGTGCAGGGACAGTCTCCCCACCCAGAAACTTTTTTGACTAGTGCCCAAAACTCCATCATTAAAGATACATTCCATTGTGGTCTTCAGGCTTACATTTACATAATGCTTTATAATTTGACAAAGGGCTTTCCTCCAAACAACTTTGTGTAGGTAGTGTGTGTATTAATATTCTCATTATACAGAAAAAGACACTGAGTGCCTTTACATGACCTATTTAAAGAAGCTAATGACTTTGAAAACTGGGAAATGTGAATTTAACATCAATGACTCGGCTTATCACCATTTCTTAGAGAAGTTTAACTGTTATAAAACAAATCACCATAGTGAGGAAGCCAAAAGAACCCTGAAACTGCCTCAGCCAGCAACATTTGATGTCCTTGCCAAGGAGAGACGTGACAGCCAAAAACAACATCAGTTTGTAATAGAAGCTCATTTGTAGAACATTGTAGAGAATGATGATGGAAGAGGACAAGCAATCATCTCACAAACAGCAATAAGTAATTGAGAAAAAATTAACCTGTAGAAGCTTTGACATAAGACTTAACCAAGGCAGATCATCCTATCTGTTTATAGATAAAATTAGGAGGATAACGGATAGATGTGAAGTGGAACAGACCTTTTAGCATTTTATAGCAGTCTGATCTTATTATCAATAATGGAATAGCCCCCATTGGAATTATGATACCTCTGTACCTGAGGACCTAGATGAGGGAGTTGAAAAGATACGTGAGGAAATGAAGCTGAAAATTGACTGGAAGAGGCTCAAAATATGCAGAAGAAACCTATATTGGAAGCGGCATGATTTGAAAAGCATTCAGGGGCCATTTAAGATATTTCAAAGAAAGAAAGATTCCAAAAGAATAGAAAATGTTACATATGCATTGTGCTTGAAAAAAAAAGGGAGGTGATGGAGTTGAAATTGGAACCTCTGACCCACATGCCTACTTTGTTAATGCTGGAAATCTTTTTGAGAATAATTTATCAGAGTTATCCTCAACGGAAAGATTTTATTTAATTATTTATTTTTAAGCTTAGTCAATGTCAACAAGATAAGTAATCAATATATGAAAAAAGAGTAAAACCCTATCTTCAGAATTTGACAAAGCAGAACTTTTTTTATTTGGCTACCCTTCCTTGCTGGATTTTTAAAAAGGGTTTGGAGTAAACAGCTCTTTTAAGGCTATTTCCATGGTTTCTTTCATATCTCATAAATGCTGGGATACAAAGACAAAAACAAAAAAAAATTGGTCTGCCCTGAAGGAGCTTGCATTCATTTGGGGGATACAACATTTGAGTAGGTAAATAAAAATACAACTTGAAGAGGAAGAGCATAATAGAACAAAGGGAATCAGGAAGGATTTTGTGTAGGAGGTAGTACTTGAATTTCACATGGAAGGAGGTCAAGGGTTGTAAGAAGTAAAGGTGAAGAGAGAGTACATTCTGAGCATGGGAGACAGCCTATATAGAATTATGGAGAATGCTGATTTCTGTCAACAACAAGGAGGCCAGCTTGGCTCCATCATAGAATACATGAAGGGGGAGTAGTTTAGAGTAGTAAGGCTGGAATGGTAGACTGGAACCACATTGTAAAAGGCTTTCAGTGACTGTCTAGGGCAGATTGTATTTTATCTTTGAGACAGTAGGAAGATATTGAAACTATCAAGAGAATGGCATGGTCAGACCTATGCTTTTAGAAGATTATTTTGGCAGCTGTGTGGAAAATGGGCTGGAGAGGTGAGAGACTGTAATCTGGGCAACCAGTTGTGAGGTTGTTGCCATAGTCCAGGTAAGAAGTGATGTGGTCCTGAACTACAGTAATGACTCATGAGTGAAGAGAAGGGAACATATGTGAGAGATTTTATGGCTATAGAATCAATAGGCAACTGATTTCACTTGGTGGAGTGGGTGTGGGAGTTGGGAGTGAGGAAGAAGGAAGAGTTAAAATTACTCCAAAGACAAAAATCTATGTGACCAGGAGGCTGCTGATACTCCCAAGAGAAATAGGGAAACTTAAAGGAAATATTAGCTTATTTGGGGGGAAGATAATAAGTTCTGCTTTCAACATACTGAATTTGAGATGCCTACAGACTCTCTTAGGTTATCCAACAGACAGTTGGTGATGTGGGATTAGAGTGCAGAGGGAGATTAGGGCTGAGGACATAAATTTAGAAATCTTGCCAAAGAAATTTTCCAGTATCTTGGAGAATGTCATGTGCAGAGCAATAAATGAACATGTAGGGAACTCTCCATGTGGAAACTTCCTCCACTGATTGAGAATGGTAACCCCATTGTCACATAGCTTTAGAGAACTGTCCTCAACACGATGACTTGTCTGTGGTCACAGAATAAGTATAGGTCAATGTCAGGGCTTGAACTGACTCCCAGGCCAGGCTTCTATCTGTTTTGCCACACTGCCTCTTTAAAAGAAACACTAATTAAGAAATGAAATTTTCACCAAGTAAAGAACTAGGAATCCTTAGGTGGAAGGTGATCCCACCCCTGTAATTACTGAGGCCTCCATTTCTTTGTTCCAGTTGCCACGCCCCAGCATCTCAGGAATGCTGCCCACTGTTTGTCCTGCTGGTCAGACAGATGGCATGAACTCTCTTTTGATGAGGCGTGATTTCTGGAATGGGATTTCCTTATCATTAAAGTGGTCCAGCTCTCCTTTATTTGTCCACTGGCCAATCCTTAATAAAGCCTCAGACAAGGTTAGGTTGGTGAATGGCTTGTAAATAATTACTTAAGGAACATAGGCAGGGCCGTGCTGTTATGGCTTCTTAAGGTTTCTATAACTCAGCAAGTATAGGTCAGGAGGAACTTTTAAAAACTGGGCTCTTGTTGGGCTAGTGAGGACAGGAAGTTTCACACAGAGCTTATGAGTAGCTAGCAAGAATAGGGAGACACACACACACACACACACACACACACACACACACACACACAGATATAATGTTTGGGTTGGGATATAGTCCCCAGAGGATAGAGCTAAGGAACAGCAGGTACAACTTGCAAAGGGACAAATCTGAGCCTAAGGGGAAACTTACTTATTTTCAATTACATCAGCACTAAAATGGAACGGGCTGCCTCCGGACCCACTCTGGTGGGTGGGTGTTCAAGCTAAGTCTGGAAGACCTCTTGTTGGGCTGATAGTAGAAGAGATTCCTTTTCAGGTGGGTTTGACTGACTGCTGAGGTCCTTTCCAGCTCTGCCATTCTGTGATTAGAATGACGGAGCTAGGAGAGACTTCTGCAATCATCTCCCATTTTAGAGAGAGAAACTGGGGCTCAGAGAAAAGTGGGTTTTCTTGCCTCCTACAGTTATCTATTAATAAGCAAGTTTATTTCCTCATGTCATGCTGAATATAAAACATTCAAAGAAGAAAAGTTTTTAAGTGGGAAAGAAGTTGTTCAAAGAGTAAAACAATGACCAAAAATGACTAAAATTTGTTTAAGATGCAAATGACAAAGTATTGACTTGGTTTTAAGACTTATTTGTTTCATTTTCCAGTCAAAGAAATGGGAGTAATAAGATGATTTATTTTTAATAATAATAATATCTGTGGTGGCAAAGAATTGGAAATTGAAGGGATGCCTATCAATTGAGGAATGGCTGAACAAGTTATAGTATGTATTTGTGATAGAATTGTTATTGTTGAGTTGTGTTAGACTCTTCATGACCCCTTGAGCAAAGTCCATGGGGTTTTCTTTTCTTTCTTTTTTTTTTTAGTTAGGCAGTGGGGTTAAGTGACTTGCCCAGGGTCACACAGCTAGTAAGTGTTATGTGTCTGAGGCCAGATTTGAACTCAGGTCCTCCTGACTCCAGGGGCAGTGCTGTATCCACTGCGCCACCTAACTGCCCCCCTTTTTTTATGGGGTTTTCTTGGCAAAGATACTAGAGTAAGTCTGTCATTTCCTTCTCCATTGTGTCTCCATTTTACAGATGAGGAACTGAGGCAAATAGAGGTTAAGTGACTTGCCCAGGGTCATACAGCTGGGGAGTGTTTGAGGCTGCATTTGAACTCAGATCTTCCTGACTCTAGGCCCAGTTCCCTATCTACTACACCACCTAGCTGCCCCGAGGCCTTGTGATGGAATAATTATTGTGCTATAAGAAATAAGAAGCAGGAAGCTTTCAGAAAAAAACCTGGGAAGAATTATGATCCAATGTAGAGTGAAGTGAACAGAACCAGGAGAACATTCATTGTATACAGTAACAGCAATATTGTACAATGATTAACTGTGAATGACTTAACTATTCTCAGTAATGGAATGATCCAAGACAATTCTTAATAACTTATGAAAAATGCTGTCCACCTCCAGAGAAAGAACTGATGGCATCTGAAGGCAGATCGAAGCATACTGTTTTGCTTTCTTTGTTTGGCTAGCTTTTTTTGGTCTGTGTTTTCTTTTGCAACATGACTATGTTTTACATGACTACACATGTATAATCTATCTCAAATTTCTTACCTTCTTAAGGAACGGGGAGAGAAGGGAGGGAGAGAATTTGGGACTCAATTTGTTAAAAAAAATTTGAATTTTTTACATGTAATGAGAAAAAATAAAATAAGAAAATTTAATAATAATAACAATAATAATAATAATAGCTACCATTTATATAATATGAGGTTTATAAAGCACTTTACCGCTAGAAAGAATAGATTGTGTAATTGAGGTGGGAGGGAGAAGGGTAACTAATGGAGAGAAAGAAACTTGTTGGGGGGGAGTGTTTGAACAAAGTCTGAATGATTTATGTCTTCTAGCATCATTTAATATTTACTTCACTTTGTTGGAAACTTATGGAAAAGCAATTCTGATTAGAATTGTTTTGGGTTTAAAAATGATTAGATAGAGACCTATTTTAAAATTTTGGAACCACCCAAATGGCAGAGATTTTTTTTAAAAAAAATATGGAAGTTCTGTCTTGAAGGAACAAAAAAGCTACTATTGTTTCTTCTCTCAACACCCACCCCCTTCTCTCTGTCTCTCTCTGTGTCACTCATTTTTCCTTGTTGCAGAACGGGGAATGGGAGGGCTTTGTGCCCCCTTTTCTCCCTCCTCCCCTCAAGAATTGTTTTTACTGAATATGGAAGATAACTTTTGACTCTCCCATAAAAATCAGATCTCAAATAAGATCAAACAAGTTTTGATGAATTTCCTTCTTTGTTATTGAAGAGCTGATCAGAGTATCAAAGACAGTATTCCTTCACAGGGAAAATCAGACCATATCGCTTTAAGGTAGCTACACAGCTAACTTTACCTTTAGAATGTGGTATACCCCACCCGGCCTAGCTCTCAGTCTCGGGAGGATTCTGAGACTATCTTACTTCATGATCTTCTACATTAAATCCTTGGAACCCCAATTTACTTTTATCTCCTTCATTTCCATGCAGTTAAATGATCATTCCCTGTTTGCCATCCCACACCCTCCTCCAGTTCCCTTTAAAAGCTAACAAATTTTGGCAAATGTGACTATGTATACACACATGTACTCTCTCTTATCTATATGTGTGTGTGTTTATATGTATATTTTAATAAATGTTGTAGGCATGCACAGGATTATAAGCTCCTTGAGGGTAGGAACTGTCTTTTGCCTCTTTTTATATCCCCAGTGCTTAGCACGGTGCCTGCCACAGAGTAGACACTTCATGTTTATTGATTGATTGGTGTAAACATATATACATGGATATGTATATTCATGTCTATGTGTATATATATAAATATATGCATGTACATACATATAAATGAATAGAATAAATGTCTGTTGATTGATCTTCTGGTCTGAAGGTGGGATCTCTGGCTTACAACAAAGTAGCTGGGGCCAGCTGTTACACTGTCAAAGCTTTGCCAAAAAAGCACATATAAATTGAGCAGGTTGTGGGATTTAAATCAGTATTTAAACTCTGGGAAAGACATCAAAGCTTTCAGAAGTCATTGCTCTGAGAAGTGGGACTGCTTTCTGCCTTCTTCTTGGTTTACGCATCAGCACCAAGTCACTTTGATTACTCTGTTTTTCTGTGTCTTGATGTGGTTTTAGGCTCTGTTTGCCACACACATGAGATCACATACACATTGTAAGTTAACTTTGCCGTAAGAATTCTCCAAGAATCTGTTTGAGAAGTGCAAGGAATTCCTTGTGTGGAAACTCTCTCCCTTCCCCAACATAGATGTCAACAGATTTTTGAGTCAGTAGATAAACCCTAGGGAGTTGCTTAAGGTACTTGGAAGTCATAGGGGCAAAGATTTATAGCTCCATGGGAGCTTTGAGGTCACCAGCACCAACTTGTTTTACAGATGAGAAAACGAGTCCCAGGGAGGTTGTGACTTGACCATAGCCACATGGCTAGTTAGAGACAAGATTTGAAATCAGATCTTGATGTCAGCCCTGAGACTCTGTCCACCACTCTAGGGTGCCTGCTACTTTTAAGAAAATGGAATATTAGAATTAGACTTTACAAAACAGGTAAATTAGGTGATGATTTACTTTACAAAAGGAATCACCACAGGTTTTCTTTAGCTAGTTTGTTTGGTGTGGCACCTTTTAAAATTAATTTTGTTTGACCAAAAATAATTGATTTGTTGTTTCCCAGAATTTAGCATGGATAGATTGAGGTTCACTTGTATATTTGTGCAGAACACTAGAATCTTGATTATCCTGCCCACGCTTCATTGATTTATACTTAGATTCAGAGATTTTTAGAGCTAGAAAAATCCTTGGAGAGCATCTGTTTAACTGTTCATACTGGGCTTCATACTGTTTCTATTTTGCTCTGTAATTGTTCTTTCTGAATGCTCTTTGTATATTGATTTCCCCTCCCCAAATAGATGAGAAATTCCTGGATATCAAGGACTCTACACTTGATTTTTTGTTTCCCTGGATAGTCTTTAGTATAGGGCTTTGTGCTCAATAAGAGCACAGCAAATAAGTGACAGCATGTGTTTAGGAGGAGGTGAGGAGAGAAACAGTGGATGATCCCATAGTCATTTAGGTATTGGAATCTTCTGGGATTTTTTTTTTCATTCTTTTGGGAGTAGTGTTTTCCTTTCTCATTATATTTGAATGAAGCTACATTTAAAATTATTTTCCCTATTGGGGCGAGTGGGGAGGGGGGAGGGGATATAGCCCAGGAAGGTTCTGGATGGGAAGTAGGAATTAGGAAGCCAGCTTAGAATGAAAAATTATTGGGGATAACCCACCAGCAAATATTTGAGAGCGTTGACCACATATCATATGTAATTTACTCATGCATACACTAGCACTTGTATGTGTACAGCTGTGTGTTCTGCTAATGATGGGAGTTAGCTAGCTTTACTTTTAAAAAGTTTCATAGCACAGCATTTGGTCCAATTTATCACCATCTCAGCATACGTTCTAATTTCCAACTCAGAGCCTTTCAAAGGCAGCTTTTCTGAGTGCAGGCTGCTCTGAGATTGCAGATCTCTCTGGAGAGTTTAATTAAAGTCTAAATCCTCCTTGGACCACTTGCCCAGAGCTTGTCCTTGGTAGGCCTAAAGTTCCTCAAACCTTCAGTTTCAAAGCATTCTTTTTTTCTTGCAACATACATTCTCATACTCATTTGAGCTGAGTTTTGGCTCTAATGATTTTGTGATCAGGTATACTTGGAAAGAAAAAAAAAGGCATCGTCTGAGGAAAGCCCATTATGCTAAATATCTTCCAGATGGTGATGTGAAACAGGAGATAAGGCACTGTCACTCCAGCTGTCCCATAAAGGAATTATGTATTATTAGGTTTCCACCTCTGGGGCAGTTATCTCCCCCTGTGGTGATAGCCTAATACTCACCCCTTCGGTCAGTTTGGTGTTTGTCCTTGGAGAGAGGCTTGGTTTGGCAACTCTAGCCAATCTCTGAAATGAAATTAGCGAATCAGTTCACTGCCAAGAAATACTCAAAAGCCTTTGTACAGAGAACAAAAGAACCCCATTTGTTGACAGTATATCACTACAGTTGGACGTGTGTTGTTCTCAAACAGAACCCAAACAATTGCTAGGAAAACTTTCTTTTAAAATTTACTCACCTACTCCAGAGGTTACATGTGTAACTGGACTGTGGCTTAATGACTACCAACACTGCAAGAATTCTCTCTCTCTCTCTCTTTGTGTCTCTGTCTTTCTCTCTGTGTCTCTGTCTTTCTTTCTGTGTCTCTGTCTGTCTGTCTGTCTCTCTCTCTCTCTTTGTGTCTCTGTCTCTCTCTCTTTCTCCCCACTCTCTTTCTTTCCTTCTCTCTCCCTCTCTTTCCTCCCTCCTCTTCTCTCTTTCCATTTCCCTTCTCCTCTCTCTCTCATCTCTTTCTTCTCTTTCTTACCTTTTTTTCTTTGAGTTCTTTCCATAAGATTCTAAATGGGTTTTTTTAAAAGTTCAAATCCAAACATACAACCACCCACCTGAATGCAATTTCTTTGCCATTCCATATATGAAATAGGTTATATCAATAAAACTGGTAAACCTTTTTCTTCAATCAATTATTTAGAATCCTAGAATGTCAGAAATAAAAGGGACCTTAGATATCTCTTCTAACTCATTCATTTTACAGAGACAGAAACTGAGGCCCTGAGAAAGGAAGTGAGTTACCCAAAGATATACAACTATTTTGCAACTCTATTAAAATACTGGGATTTTCCGCTTTCATTCTTATTTTTTTTTTAGATTTTAGGAAGTAGCATAATCACTCCTGTGAATGAGTCAATCATCCCGAAGAGGTGATGCTGTCTCCTGAAAATTCCAATAGCCCTTCCTGCAACTGAGCTTTGCATGAGAGCCAATAGATCATTGTAAACTTCCTTAGCCTGGAGATGTTAAGACAATCAAAGAGTTGTACATTTTTTTGCTCCAAATTTTTTTATGTATAAGGATATGCACATGTCAATAGCTGTCTATCTTTCTATCTGTCTATCTCTGTCTGCATATATATACAAATATACATGTACTCCCATCACTGATACTTTAGTAAATCTAGATAGCTACACAGGGAAGAATGAACTGTACAGAAAAGGAAAAGGAAGCCTTACTCACAATCCTGAAGGCAAATGAGGCTGCAAGATAGGATCGCAAAGACACTATTCCCTTTTTAGGCTTATGAAATGGCACCAGCCTAAGGCAGAGTTAGGAAGTCAGCATATTTCTCTGATGTGCCTAAGCCTGGCTTTGCCTGGCTTCTTTCTTTCTTTTCTTTTACTTCTTCCTCTTTCTCTTCTCTAAACATTTATTGAGAGCCTCCCATGTGAAAGTTATTATGCGTTCTGCTGTGAGAGATAGGGAGATGGAAAAAATATATATGTAAGTATATGTGTGTATATATGCTTATATACACACATGTATACATATACACATATATATACATATAGATATATGTAGCTATACATATGCACATATATACATATAGATAGATACGTATTTGCATATGCTTTACCAGGTGAGACAAGACACACAAAGGTAATTAACAATAGAAGACAAATGTATAACTAACAAGTGAGAAGTACATGTAGTATGTCTCGACAGTGGTGCGGTGGTTAGAACATTGGATTTGGAGTTAGGGAGACCTAAGTTCAAATATAGCCTCAGGCACTTAATAGCTATATGACCCTGGACAATTCACTTAATATCTACATGTCTCTGTTTTATCATCTGTAAAATGGGACTAACACCTGCCTCCCAGGGTTTTTTGTAAGAGTAAAATGAGATGGTGTTTGTAAAGTGCTTTACAAACCTTAAAGTGCTATATAAATATTACCTGCTATTATTATTAGAATATTTCAGAGGACGCGAGATGGCTCACTCTAAACTAGGGCTGCTTGGGAAGGATTCACATAGCAGGTTGAGTTAATCTTTGAAAGGCCAGTAGGGTGATGTGGCTATGAAAAAATAGCTTCTCCTTGTCTATCTTGTGCTAGATACAATTCCTGAGCCTTTCCCTTCATATCCAAACTTCCCTTCAAAATCCAAAGTTGCTTTTCAGCAAGGATTCAATATTAGTCATTTGTATCTTAGGGATAATTTAAGCCAATGGTTGATTTTTTTGCAGAGTATAAACATTTACAATTCTTTCTCTCATTAGAGAATGAACCCTTTTCCCACTGTTGAAGAAATTTCAGAAATCAAACAAACTGGAGAGCTAGGTTTTGGGCAAAATGGTGCGGAGCTTTTCCCTGACCCTTTGAAACCATATCCAAGTACTTATATTTTCCTAGGGCCTGGCCTACTGAAATGTGCACATTTTAAAATGAATACACTGAACAGGGATAAGCATCACTAGTTTGTGGGTCCTAATTAGTTTTGCACAGCTTGGACATTTTAAATAATAGATTTCTGTGTTCTGGTTGTCCATGCTCATTCTTTCTTGATGACTCCAGTTCTAGAACTTTCTCCCAGGCTTCCTCTTAGGAGTTTCCATTAAGTATTCTTCAGCCTTAGAGATGGGGTAGGGTGGGGTAGAATCTATAGTAAACTCTAGCATTGGCCCCTGTGGCCCTTGGAGTCTCACTTTTAAAAGCCTGCATGTCTCTAGGGGAGAGGCCCTTTGTCTGATGACTAGAAGATCAATCCAGATAAGCCCTAGCTAATAGCTAATAGCTAGCATTTATATAGCACTTAATGGCAGCTAGGTGGCTCAGTGGATAGTAGCTAGAGGCACTTATTGTGTGCCAGGCACTATGCTAAACCGTTTTATAATTATCATCTCATTTGAGCTTCACAACAACCCTGGGAGGTAGGTGCTATTATTATCCCCATTTTACAAATAAAGAAACTGAGGCAAACAAGGGTTAAGTGACTTGCCTGGGGTCACATAGCTAGCAAATGTCTGAGGCACCAGCCATGTTGGAAGGGGACTTGACAAGATACCTTGGAACCATGGGTCACCTGGGGTTTATTTTATTTTATTTTTTGGTGAGGCAATTGGAGTTAAGTGACTTGCCCAGAGTCACACAGCTAGTTAAGTGTTATGTGTCTGAGGCCGGTTTTGAACTCAGGTCCTCCTGACTCCAGGGCCGGTGCCCTATCCACTATGCCACCTAGCTGCCTGGGTCACCTGGGGTTTAATCGATTCCTGCTAAGCATCTACAGTACCAGTTGACCAGGGTTGGTATATGAGTGACATAATCAGGTCACTGAAGACAAGTTGGACCACATTTAAGTCATTCTTATTTCCTCCTTACTGGTTAGAAGCTGCTGTGGTCAGGGGCATTTGCTGAGTCTATGGGTGTTTGAAACATCGGCTAAGAACACATGAAGATCACATT
This sequence comes from Phascolarctos cinereus, assembly GCF_003287225.1. NCBI lineage: Eukaryota > Metazoa > Chordata > Mammalia > Diprotodontia > Phascolarctidae > Phascolarctos > Phascolarctos cinereus. Next base: position 86,261,567 of record NW_027555736.1, on the reverse strand, counting down.
ACCCTTACCTTGGAGGATCTAATAATATAGTGGGGGATAGAAGAGTTTCACATATTAAACACCTAGAAAACAATATCAGTCTGGGCTATTTTTCTCTTGGCAGGTATCTCCCTATTTTTGGGGGGTGTGTGTGTGGTTGTGTTTTGTTAAATTTACTTTTTTGAGGTTTGGTTATACCCTGGTGTGTTGAGTCACTTTGCTTTTCTATAGCTTATTGAACCTGACAATTAGACTGGGGGAAGAAGGAGATGGATGGGTGGGTGGTAGGGAGGAGAGAAGAAAGGGGATTTACTGTTCTTAATTGTTGAGAGATTCTAGGACTCGCTGAGTTAGTGCAATGTAGATCAGAGCTGGAAGGGTGTGGCTGTGAAGAATTCCATGGATAACAAGATGGCAGGATCCAGAGAGAGCAGTGAGGCCAGGATGCCCTTTGGGAGACTTCAGTGACTCATCCAGGACTCACAGCATCTCCTAGGGTAGAAAGCCTAGCAGAGGAGAGAACAAGAGTGAAGAATTCAAAGTAACGTGTTATAAACTCCACTTGGTGGAAGATTTTACGTTTGTTACTTGGTAGCCAGTGGATTTATATCCATTACTTGGCTGCTGTGGACTTCTTTCCCCCCCTTAACGTCTGAGCCTTCAGAGCCTTTACCACCACAGATACTTTGTCAGGTTGTCTTTAGTGGAGCTACCTATGGGTTAATCAGTATTTCCTTTGCCTCATGCATTTCCCCCTAGTGTTTACTTGTCTTTTTATCTTGATATTAATGTGGATTTTCTCTCTTGACCTGTCACTGCTTTCTAAGATGGAATCGGGTCTTTTACTTTGATGCAGTGCACCTTTAACTGAAGGAGGAAACACAGCAAAATTGGAATTCTTAAGAGCCTTAGCTAATGGAATCAGACCTTATTTATTCAGAAGGACAGTTGGGGCAAAGGGGGGCCAGGGAGATAAGTTCCATCTGAATCAGCAAGGCACTAGAATGATACATTGCTCTTAAAAGCATGGCATTTGTTACTTTTAAATGTGTGCAATGACAGAAACCAGGTTTCTAGCTTTAATCTCTAGAGGCCAACAATAAGGGGCCATCTCCAGTAGTCCTGATCTATATCTCACCACTGGTTGGGAGGAGAAAGTGAGGCTGATGACTTCGCTCATTTCTACCTCACTTAAATCCAATTCATATGCAAATCATGGCATCATCTTCCTGATGTCATTGGTCCTCTTCAAGAACTAAGGACAAAACAACACTTGTTGAAAAAATAAGTGAAAATAGCTTATAATTACTAAATTCATTAGATTAATATGCCAAAGGTTAGTGATTTTATCAGTTTGTGCTTAGGGACTTTAATATTGGAGGCAGATCACAACCTTTCTTTAACTTAGGAGATAAATCCTAGAGGTTGGCCTAAAGCACTAAAAGGTTAAGTGACAGTCCAGAGTCAAATAGTAGTGTCACAAGTGGGATTGGAACTTAAGTCTTTCTGATTCCAAGTTCAATATTCTATTTACTAATTCATCTTTTCTGCTCCCAGTTTATCTGTTATTTGTACGTACTTCTAAAGCAATTCTTCTAGTTTAACCCCTCCATTCCCATATTAGCTATTTTATTAACTTTTTACATAACTTTTCCACCCTCCAAGGTAGAGGCTAGCCTACCCAACTTCCAAATGTTTACAAAAGCCAAATATGTGAGGTTTGGTGGGTGTGGAGGTACCCCAGACCTGTGCTATCATTGGAAGTAGAGAGCTCTTGGTGAGTTTTCTCTGCCAACACAGAGTGTGGCACCTTCTCCATAAATTAAAGTTTTTGAAAGATGCCGGGGTTATGAGGTTCAGGGGATGAAAAATTAAGTGACTAACCCAGGGTAACAGAGCCAGCCTGCATTGGAGGTAGTAGTTGAACCAAGGACTTCCTGTTTCTAAGGCCAGCCCTCTGTGTATTGTAACAAACCCCCTCTGGGGTCTGATTTATTCATGCTTTATTTTATTCCAAACACACTTTATACAGTTTATCTTCATGAGTTTTCAAAAGTATTTTTGTTTAAGGAAATATCCCCATTCCCTCCAGCTGCCCTGTTTTCAGGGTGTAAACTATGGTCTCTAGCTCCTACTATGAATTTTTTTTTCTGGTGTTCTGCAAGTCAACAGACATTTATTAAGCACCTCCTATGTACTAAACCCTGTGCTAAGTGCTGTGCCATGTTGGAAAGAGCCTGGGACTGGGAACCAGGAAAGCTTGGATATAGATTTTTACCAACTAGCTCTGTGGCCTTAAGGAAAAACGTTTAATCTTAGCATCTTGTAGCAGCTGGGAGGGACCTTGAAGATTACATAGTTTCAACTTCATATTGCTGATAAGAAAATCCCTAAAGACTACATAATTGGTAAGTTTCTGGGCCTCAGTTTCTTATCTGTAAAATAACAAGGTTGTAATCAATTGAGCCCTGCAAAGTCGTGTGTGCTTCTTTGTTTATGTTGGTCCTTATAGACTAGTCTAACAGGGGGATCTTTAAATCCTAGAAAGTTAACACAGGCTAATTTTTGAAAGAATGTAAGTAAGCAAAATATTCTTTAAATATAAATGTTGCCACCTTCACTATTTTGCTGTTTGGAAACAACCAGCAGGTGTAGAAACTTAGGAAAAGGCAGAGGAATTCCTTTCAGAATGGCTGTGAAATCTTGATTGCTGGGGCTTTTTGGGTGGTGACCTAGGAGCTGGGCTGGCTTCAGAGACCTCAGCTGCTGAGTCATATCATTGTAGCCCCATGGCCCCACTGTACAGCCTGCAGCTTCTCCTGCTCCTTTTCCTCTCTCTCAGCTCGTTTGGACAGCTGGAGTGAGGTTCAGAAAGCAAATTCCTTCCTGGCCCACTCAGCTTCAAACTATTCATGGTTTTGTATCTACAGACATAGTATTCTTGTTTTTGCTGAATTGGGGAAATTAAAACTGATTTTGAGCTGCAAAACAGGGCTTTTGCTCTTCTGGCTTTTGAGGGCAGGTTTCCGTGTTGCTGCATCATATGTTATTCCTCACTCCTCCCCCCATCCAGCTAAACCAAAAGCCTTTCCAGAAAACTTCTCGTGGCTGAGAAGTCCTTTCTGATTGCTACCTGAACACTTAGCAGTTACCATGTCTTTCCAGTAGAGGGCACTCTTTCATTAAAACATTCTCTTACCATCACTACTAAGTATCCGCAAAGACATCATTTCCATTCTCTGTGCTTTGTAGTAATTCTTTCAGAGAAAGAGACAGCTGTCCTAGGAGTGTATCAGTGTACTTCATTTCCTGTCCCATGACCTAGCCTTTTCTAGGAGACGCCTTGAGGTATCATCTTCTTTCCAAATTTCCCATAGCTCCTTTTCCTGGACCTTTCCATGGTGCTCATGCATTGAATCTGAGAGTTGCAAGGGTTGGTAGAGTCCATCCAGTCTGGTTTCTACCTGTATTCAGAACTCGAATCCCCTTTATAGCATCCGAGATGAATGGTCATCTAGCCTTTGAATGAAAATCTTCAGTAAGAGGTATTCACAACCTCCTGGAGCCACTTTGGAAAGCTCTGATTTCTCTGTCTCTTGTATTGTGGTTGGCTTTTTTTTTTAATGTTTCTTCCCCTTCCCCTCCCTTAGACTGTAAGATCCTTGAGAATTAAATTGTATTTTATCCTCAGAAATGAGCATAGTGCCTCAGCTCTAATAGGAGCCTAATAAATGTTAAATTGAATTGAATTCATAGTTTGTATGGTTCTTATTTCACTACATAGACTATTGAATTGTACTTAAATAATACTAATAAATGAATTCTCTTGAATACCTGAAATGCTGAAGTGAAAAAAATGTCAAGTTAGGTTTTGGTTTATTATAACAAGAGAGAGAATTCACTGTAGTAGCAGCTTGACACTGGTTCATAGGATCATAGATTTATGTCTAGAAGGAATCTTAGAGGTCATCAATTTCATGTCCCCCATTTTAAAAATAAGAAAACTGAGGTACAGGAGAGTTAAGTGACTTGACCAGGTTTACACAGCTAGTGACTGAGGCAGAATTTAAACTCAGTTCTTTATGACTCCCAAGTCCAGTGCTTTATCTACCACACCATCTAGTTGTGTCTGAAGTTGAATTTTCTACTGCTCAAAAATAAGATTTCCAGGGAAAAGCATAGCAATACTGGTTCTTTAAATAGTCCTTCCTGGGGAGAGCAAGGGTATAGTTTGGTAAAGTTTTGTGAATATGGCCACTAGGGAACAAGGCTTCCATTCAAAATAATTCTTCTGTTGTTTATATAGGACCTCCAGGGCAAAAGCAACCTGTGAGAACATTGTTCCTGCATCCTCTGAGGACTTACATTTGGCTCCCACCCCAGCCAATGATGCAGAATTATCAGCTTCTCAAAGCCAACATCTGAAGAAGGATTTGAAAAGGTACTTTGCCAAGTGTGTCTTGGGAGTGGGCCTTTCAGCAGAACCTCACAGAACTGAGGATGAAAAGAGGCTAAAGCAGAAATTGTGTTTTCCTTTTTACCAAATCAAGGCACATCTCTGTGACCCTGGGCAGCAGGCACTAGGTTTTCTGGATGTGATGCTTATTGTGGTAAATACAGTCCCAGGCTTCATCTGTTTTGGCTCAGAATGTGTGATAATTGGGCTTTGCTCTGAGTCTCATTTTCATAAGAAGTACAAATGAGTAGTAGAAAGATGAATAAAACCCACTATTTACATGCAAATAATTGATCATTTATTCCATTTTAATCTTGGAGTCAGATTTCATCTTCCTATTACATCTCTCAGGATGCCTTGTATATATTTGACACTCAACAAAATATTTCTTGAAATGAATAGAATAAGATAATCATGAATCATTCTTTGTATGCTTCAAAGCAGGGTACCAAAAGGAGCTTTTCTGGGAAATTCTTTATTAGCCTAGTTTCAAGTTCAACTTTAAATGAATGTTTATTGAGTGCCCACTATGTAAATAACATCAAGCTAGGTGTGAGTGGTTGCAGAGAATTCCCAGTCCTTGTTCCTAAGGAGATTATAATCTAGCTGGGGATAGACACATGAAAGAGAAATTAACAGTACAGGTACAGAAATATGGGAGGTGTCACAAGGCAGCATTTGGTAAGTGTCCCATGAATGGTACAGAAAATGAATACTCTAGATAGTTAGAGGAGGTCATTGTGGGATGGCCTTTGTGGAGGCAATGGGACTTGAGTGAGGCCTTGAAGGATGATGAGTAAGGTTTACATGAGTGGAGGATGTTTCAGATGGGGAAAAGCAAGGTGAGCAAAGGTCCTGATGCAGGAATGTGGACAGAGTGTTGTAGAAAAATTAATAGCCTAGCTTACTTTGTGTATGATTCATCAGGATTATGTATTAATTGAACAGATATTGGCTACCTATAAGCTATAGTTGATATTATTCACCAATTCAGTTACCCTGACTTAATGAGCTTTCAGTACATAGCTCTCGGAATATAGTGATGCACCAGGAGAGGACGGTTTATCTCTTTGCTCAAGGATTAGACTTGTTTTTGTCTAATTTGAGAGGACAGGATGAGAAACCATGGGTTGAAATGGCAGAAGCAGAACTCAACTCCTAACAATTAGAGCTCTCCAAAAGTGGAATGGGACCTCTTAGAAGGCAGCAAGTTCCCTATCACTTGAACTCTTTGAGGGTAGCCTGGATGATCACTTGTTAGGCACTTCATAGAAGGGATTTCTGGTCAAGTATGGACTATAGCTGGGTGCCCCTCCAACTCTATTTTTGAGGCTCCTGGGCTGTGATCCCCCTTCTTTTTGTAGGTGGATTGGGTCCAAAATATATTTCTTATGCAAAGCTCAGCATTGAAGCTTGAGAATGCAGAAACCCCTTAAACGAGGTAATCTATGTAAAGTTCGTTGTAAATATAAAGTTGCATATCAGTGAAAGGTATTTTGGCAAAAATGTCAAAGAGGCAATCAAAGATAGGCCATGGGTTCCTCCCCGGGAAGGTCATGCCCTCCCTTCCCTCCCCCACCCGACCCCCCCAACTTGTGGGAAAAAAATAAAGACTGCAGTAGTAGCATCAGCATGCGGCTGCCAGTCCACCCGGGGTCTTAGTTGTTGCCTTCTCCACCATCGTCATCCTGCTGGTCACTGTTCCAGAGCATTAGGTTGTCCCGGAGGAGCTGCATGATGAGAGTCGAGTCCTTGTAGGAGTCCTCGTTGAGGGTGTCCAGCTCGGCGATGGCATCATCAAAGGTGGTCTTGGCCAGGTGGCAGGCCTGTTCTGGAGCATTCTGGATCTCGTAGTAGAAAACAGAGTAGTTGAGAGCCAGGCCCAGCCTGATGGGTTGAGTGGGCTGCATCTGCTCCTTGCTGATCTCGTGGGCTTCGCTGTAGGCCTTCTCTGAGGACAAAGCAAAAGCAGAGTGGGATGGCTGGGATAAAAATAGTCCTGGAAGAAATAATAATATTGGGGCAGCTAGGTGGCACAGTGGATAGAGCACTGGCCCTGAAGTCAGGAAGACCTGAGTCCAAATCTGGTCTTAGACCAAACATTTAACACTTACTACCTGTGTGACCCTGGGCAAGTCACTTAACCCCAGTTGTCTAAAAATTTTAAAAAATTTTAAAAAGAAATAATAATACCAATAATAATTAGAAATGTTGACAAATGGCTTAATCTTTCAAACATATTTATGGAAGCCAATGGGTTTATGCTAAACAACTCAAAAAACAGGTCATTTCTACAAGAAACTATAGAAGAAATTATCCTGAAGTAGCCTGGACTTACTGAATAATGTAAATTATGTGAGGAAATGGTAGAAACTTTGCAGAATATTGCTGTTGATTGCAAAAATTTCATAAGTGCAAAATATCTAGCAAGACACAATCTGGTGGCTAGAATTATGCATCGGAAGCATGTTGTTCTTGATAAACTAACAAACCACACATGTCCATACTATAGTCCAGTCCTCAAAATATCCTTGAGAATCAAACAAATAAACCAATGAACATCATCACAAAAGAAAGTGTTGTCCACAATCACTCAGACACAATATGGATCAATAACAATTTGAGAGCGATATGTTTCACAGATGTCATTATGCCAAATATCTATAATCTCCAAATGACACAGAATTAAAAGCTTTCAAAATGGAGAGATAATAGTGGAAGAAATCAAAACCACATGGGATCAGCATGAGGTACTTATCAACCCACCATTCTGCCTGTTGTAGAAGTCATCCTGAAGATGCTTTCAGAAAGCTTATGGATGAGCTTAGATCCCAATTCTTTAACTCAATTACAGAAAAAGTTATTTTATCTGCTAATTCACAAATTAAATATTGAAAAGGAACAGAGTAGCATCTGTCTCTGGACCATTTCTATCTGAACCCCATTGAGAAAGATAAGATGAACATGATAATAATATAATGAGATTCATGTTTCTGTAGCACTTTGCATGTTTACAAAGTATTTTCCTCAGAATAGTCCTGTGAGGTTAGGCAGGGCAAATATCATTCCTTATTTTACAGATAAAGAAAAGGTCTCAGGAAGATTTAGTGACTTGACATTGGTGGCAATGCTAGTTGATGCTGGAACTGGGATTCAAGACCAGGCTTTCTGTATATGACTAGCTTCTTGTGACCCCACTCTTAATGACCATATAAAATATCCTTATTAGGAAGGCTTGAAATATTTATTCACAGCTCATGGAATGGGGAACTAAAGGTTCTAATCCGTGTCAGAATGTAGTTACGTAAATAATGTTTTAGTCATTATCTTAGTCTTATTCCAGCTGTTGTATGGCAGACAACTAATTAATACATTGTACAGTATTACCATTTTCATGAGACAGAGAAAATGCTTTCCAAAGCCAGATTTCAGAGTTTTTTTGTTGACTTAGAGTATACTGATTTTCCTAAGGTTTTCCTAAGTAATGTCATCCAACTAAGTGCCCTGTATTTTGTGGGAATAAATAACTTGGAGAAGTTATTGGTGTCATAGGATGAAAGGATTTAGATAATCTGGTCTAACCCCTTTATTTTATAGATGAGGAAACTGAGGCCCAGAGATGGAAATGTTTACCCAGGTAAACAGCTAAATTGGGATTTGAAATCAGATCATCTAATGTTGGTCATTCATCATTAAAAGCTTATTATGGTTAGCTAGGTGAGAGTAGAAAGACCACTGGGCCTAGAGTCAAGAAAACCTGACTCTTACTAGCTAGCTGTGTGACCCTGGGCAAGTCACTTAACCCTGCTTGCCTTAATTTCCTCAGCTGTAAAATGAGCTAGAGAAGGAAATGACAGACCACTCCAGTATCTTTGCCAAGAAAACTCCAAATGGGGTCACGAAGTTTAGATGCGACTGAACAACAACAAAGAGCTTAATATGTACCAGGTGTTATACTAAGTCTTGAGGGTGAAAAGGAAGGAAAAATACTCTTCTTACCCATAAGAAGCCTATGTTGCCTTTATTTTCTAAGGGATTTGGAAATTTCACCTCTCTGGGACTTTTTTCCCCTTTAGTAAAATGGAAGGACTGGACTGGATTCACTTCAAATTCAACCAAAATTATTTAGTACATACAATGTACAAAGAACTGATGATACAAAGACAAATGAAGCAGTACTTGCCTTCAAGAAACTTCCATTCTGCTGGAGGAGGAGAGTACAATATGCATACATATGAGTAACACAGAGTATTATAAAATTATTTCAAGAGGACAGAGCATAGGAAATGTCTAATTAGGAAGACCTTGAGTGATGCTTAGGAGAAAGCTAGAGATTTTGGGGGGGCAGGGGTGAGAAGAAAGGGCATTGCAGGCATGGGAGGGCCACCTTTGCAAGATAGAGTCATCTCAGTGATGATCTCTGAGTGTTTTTTCCAAACCAAACGTTCTGCGATTCTTCTGGCCATGCAAATATTAATGAAACATGCGACCCGGGTGTTTGATGGTGATCCTATATGGATTGTTTTGTCCAGGGTGTATCACCATATTGGAAGGGAAAGATCAGAATAATTGAGAGGGAGTTAAAACCCCAAAAAGCAAGAAGATGGTGAGAGAGCACCTAGCTGCCCTCAGTCTCATCTGCCTTGGAGGCAAAGCATCCCAGGGAACTGAAAGGACGGGAGGATGTGATTGCTGAGTTCCACCCTTGGCAAAACCCAGCAAACCAAAAGGACCAAACCATGTGGACTAGGAGAAGTGCTGAAGGAGGAGTGGAGACAGGCAAAAATACCGTCCTCATTTTCTGAAAGAGTGAAGAGGTGGTGATTTTCCAGCTGCATTGGCAGTTGACCTTGACTTCTGTTCCTAGCAGAATGCTAGCATTTGTTAGTTAAAAAGTGGTTTGTGCACATTTAGAAAGGGAAGTGCTGATCCCTAAGAGCCACAGACCACCTGAGGCCAGGAGAACCTCATTTCCTTTTCTGATAGGGTGATTAGATGGGCAGACCATAAGAATGCCACAGACATGATATACCTGGATTTCAGCAAAATGGTACGCTTCTAAAAATGACAAACAGCACGAAGCTGAGAGAGACAGCTAACATATTAGATGACAGAGCAAGGGGCTGGAGTTCCTGATAGACTAGAATGGTGGGCCAAATTGAAAAAGCTGAAATCTGATAGGGATAAATACAATTGAATTTTAAAAAGCAACTGTATAAATGGCCAGGGTGGGGATGAGGGGAGCACTGTTAGACCACAATTTGTATGAAAAAGGTCTCCAAGTTAGTGGAATGAAGGTTCAATATGAAGCAGTCATTTAATATGGTAACCTAAACAGCTGATATGATTGTGGACTTCAATAGTTTTGGCAAAATGCCCATCCAAACTAAAACATGTGCAATCGCACACTGAACTCTGCTCTGGCCCTATGTCTGGAGTACTTTTGTCTGTTTCTGGGCATCCTATTTCATTAGTGTACTCACCATTTGATAAAGCTAGAGCATGCCCAGAGAAAAGCATTATGATTGTGAGCAGACTACAGGGCAGGCCATATAGTGGTTGAAGGACCTGGCCTGTTTAGCATGGAGAAGAGAAAGCTTGGTGGTGGGATCTGAGAGCCATGCTCAAGTATTTGAAGGGTGGTCATGAAGTTGAGGACTTGATTTGATTGGCTTATGTATCCCATGACAGAGGTTAGGACTAGAAGCACCGGATGGAAAGGTGCAAAGAGAGATTTGGGCGCAATAGAAAATTTCTCATACAGAGCTATCCGGGAGTTTAAGAGGCAGCCTCAGGGACAGCTTCTGCCTCACCAAGTGGTGGATGTTGTCTTTAATCAGAGGTTGGTTGACCACTTGTTATAAATGTTATAGAAAATGTTCTCAAGTGCTCTCTGAGGTCCCTTCCTCAGGTTCTGAGGTCCCTTCCACCTCTGAGATTCTGTGATTTTTTGGTGTCTATGGCAGGACTCTAATCGGCAATTAACACATTTATCTTTTCTGGGGTGTTACATTTCATTATGGATTTTTTTCACGGATGTCTTTCTTTCTTTCTTTCTTTTTTTAAGGTCCTCACAATTATCCTGTTGAGTATCTGTCTGTCACATCAGGAAATCGCTATAAACCTGTGGTTCAAATCTTATTTAAAACTTGTGTTTAAAAAGTTTTGTGGCAAGGAGAATGTAATCCTTGCCTGCTCATCCCCTTCAGACTCATTCTGTCCAACCCCAATGAGAAGGATGGGTACCCCATAGTGACTAAGTTATAGCTGCCCCTGAAACCAAGCCCAGAAGGAGGGGCTTGGGAAGCTTGCAGAGCAGGAGGGTTAAAGTGGGGGCAGTGTTCAGTGGTATGACTAGGGGTAGTTGTATTGGAAACGAGCCTTGTGTTTTACTTTTGGTACGATCCATAGTCTTACCTTCTTCTTGGTTGATCACGTACCCTTGTGTTAAGATACGGCTTGAGGATGCTGATTTAGACCAATAGGCCATATGAAACAAGGTGCCCGCCACCATGGAGGGGTGGCATACCTTAGTTAAAGGATCAGTACTCAAATGTGAAAGCAGCCATTTCAATTACAAAAATAAAGCTGTAAAGGGACGGCAAATATCTCAGAGTCCAATATAGTGTGGGTGCATAGGTGGGCAAGAGTACAGGAGATGGGAAGTATCCATTCCTCTCAATTTTTCCATATTCAGAAGAGAATAGAGGATGCTTATCCTGGATAGCTTCTGTTTTTCTTCTGAGACAGGTGAATGCCTTTGAATTCACAGGTTCAACTGAAGATATTGAAAAGGGAGGATGACTTTAGAGCAAATCATGTATAAAATGAGTCAGATCTAAAAGTGATAGGGAAAATGAATCCTCAAAGTAAGGAGGAAACAATACAAAGTAAATTTTAGCTGAGCCTTCTGTGTACTTGACTTTGCAGAGATGTCAAAGCAGACAAGAGTCTGTCACTGGAATATTCCCCTTATGGCGTTACTCACCATCAGTAACTGGTCAGAGGTATCTTTAGCAATCACATCAGTTTCCAGATGGGGGCAACTGATATCATTAAAGCACGACATGAGCTAGTGACTTGTGCTGTCAGGAGTGTGAAGTTATGAGTAATGTGAATATAAGTGGAAAGATTAGGACCTTCCCGTCTCTGTTGGAACATTTTTATTCTTTGGTGGCATATTAGTTTACTCTGTGATTTACCCTTTTTTTCTGAGTAACTCAGAATCATTGGATCATAGACCTAAGGTAGAAAAGGGACCTCAGAGGCGATCCTATCCAACCCTCTCATTTTACAGATGAGGAAACTGAGGCTCAGGGAGCTAAATGAGTTGCCTAAGGTCCTATAAGTAGTGTCAGAGGTGAGATTTGAACCTAGGTCTCTCCTCTATACCTCACTACCTCTAGTTTCTATATTCTGCCCTAAGTTATTAAGTAATTGATTATAATATATTAGAGAAAAGTAAAATTTTGCTCCTGCCTCCCAGAAGATAGCATTATCTCATTGGATCCTCACAACAGCCCTGGGAGGTAGGTGTTATTATTATCCCCATTTTACAGTGAAGAAATTGAGGCAGACAGAAGTTAAATTACTTGCCCACTGGGAGGTGGATACTATTATTATCCCCATTTTGCAGTTGAGGAAACTGAGGCAGACAGCAGTGACTGTACAGCTAGTAAGTGTTTGAAGGCCAGATTGGAACTCAGGTCTTCCTGACTTTAGCACCCGAGCTCTATCTACTGCACCATTTAACTGACTAGGCGGCTTCTGATTCCTTAGAGGCAGAAGATCTGGGTACCAGTTCTGGCTTCAGCACTCACCAGCTGTGTGACCCTGGGCAAGTCAATTCATATCTCTGAGGTCTAATGTCAATGTCTGGTACAGTAGAAAAGCTCACTGGCTGTGGAGCCAGAATCTGGGTTCAATTCCTACCTCTGACACTACCTATGGGACCTTTCCAGGGCTTCTGATTCCTCATCTCTAAAATAAGGGGGCGGGACAAGATAATCTCTAAGGTTCCTTGTACATTTAGCTCTCTAATACTAATATCTACCTGCAAATTGGGGGGGGGGAGGTGGTGTGCGTGTGTGTATGTGTGTGTGTATGTGTGCGCATGTGACTTACATTGCCATTCTCCCAGGATTGTTGAAAGGAAAGTACTTTGTACATCTAAAGTTGCCATTCAGACATAAGCTATTATTAGTAGTATGAGGACCCAGTAAGGACCTAGCACTCTCAGAAGCCAAGGGACCTATTTGAGATAACAATGTGCTTAGAAAAAAAAAATCTTTGCAAGATAGAAACTTGGGACCAAGCCACTATTCTTTGTAGTCAGGGCAGACATTCTTGTATCAGTGCTTGGAGGCAAGCCAAGATAGAGTCTCTAACACAAGTGAGAAAAGGGAGGAGGGTGGTGGGATTTTAAGGAAAGAAGAGAAGAGTTAGAAGTAAGTATGAGAGAAAAGGATTCTGTGTAGGCTATAGCTAGGATAGGGTTAAAGATTCTCTGTAGAGTCATGTAAAAGAGCCCCAAATTATCTAACAAGCATCTTTCTCCTGGTTGAATTAATTCGGGCACCTCTTGGGAATACTTAACAAAATCTCTTGGATCATTAGCAGCTGGGGGTGTGGCTACAGGCATTGGCGTGGAGACAACTCAGACTGTTGCACCCCACAGCTGAAACCGGGATGACAGCAGACTCGGGTCTAAAGGAGTTTTCCCACAAGAAGAAGCATCTTTGCAACAGCTGGAGGCAGACTTAGCTGAGGTCACTTTTTCCTTTGGACAGCTGCTCAGGGGTGGAAACTTCCTTCCTTGGTGGTATATATACGTAGGTAGGATGTTTTCTGGATATGGAGCAGGTTCCCACCCCGGGAGCATTTGAGCTGGTTCTGCTTGGGGGAAATCTGGGTGTCGTAGAAGCTGCTCGAAAGTTTTATAGGGAATCATGCACCGAATACATGATTTTAGCAATCTTCTCATCTAACCTCCTTCCCCTTTTACAGAGGACGACAGTGAAGATGAAAGGTGAAGTTCAGCACAGTATAGTCATGGAAAGGGCACTAAATGTGAAGTCACAGGACCCAGGTGCAAATCTCTCTGTTATTTGCAGCCTGGGTGATCTTGGGCAACTTTTTCAGCTTTGGGGACTTCAGCTTCCTCCTCTTCAAATGTTGAGGTGGGGGAGTGGGGAGGCAGTATGGTGCAATGGTTACAACATAGACTTTGGAGTTAGAGAACTTGGGTTAAATTCTTTTACTTTACTGCCCCTTTACTACCCATTTGACCTTGGACTTGGCTTCTCTGGGCCTCAGTTTCCTCATTTGTAAAAGGAGGGGATTGGATTTGATGGCCTATAAGGGCCCTTTCAGCTCTAAAGCTATGAATGATATCATAATTTGATGATTTATAAGGTTCTTTACTACTGCTTATTGCTAAAACCACGGCATCATGGTGCCGCCATAGAGATAATCCAATCTCATTTTACAGATAAGTAAACTGAGGCAAAGTGAATTTCTGGAATGTCTGAGGTCACACACCTGCAGTGAGTAAAGTCTGATAGGCCTTGAACCTAGATCTCTCAAGCTCTAGGTCAGCCTCACTTCCATTACACTGTCAGCTTTTAGTGATCTCAAATCTCAATTCTCTTTCTGGTATTGCAGACCTTACTATTACCCTTTCTCCTTCTTTTGTGCACAGTCAATCAGAAAATGAAGCAAATGGGCATCACTGCTTTAGATCCAAGTATTCGATATTCAGCTATTACTACAATCAGGGTACTCCTATCCTCAAGAATTTTCGGTAGCTCCCCATTGCTAAATAAAATATGAACTGTCACATTCAAGGCTCTTTATTGTCTGTCTCCAATCTGCCTATTCAACCACACTAAAAGTTTCTCTATGTTGCAGTCAAACCATCCTTTCTTCTTGGCCTATGGTGTTATTTATCTATGCCTTTGCTCAAATCTCCTCCCTGCCTAGATAGGATTCCTTTCTACCGTTTCCATCTATCCTTTTCTTCCTTCAAGGCCCAGCTTAGTGGCAACTTTCTTCTTAGCCCCTTTCTTGACCGCTCCTTCTCTCCAGAGGAAAAAAAATCCATCTCTCATCTTTCTCAGATCACTTTGCCAGGACTTCTCCTCCGTACTTACCTCAGTCCATCTCATATCTGTTATTTGAGTATTTCTCCTTCTCCACATCAGAATTGAGAGCAGGGCTTGTACTATACCTATTTTCCCAATGCCCAGCACAGTGCCTGGCACCTAGTAGGCAGTTTATAAATATGTGTGGAATTGAATTAATGCTGAACCCTAAGAGAAGTAGACCTGTTGGGACAGAAAACACTTTGTAAATCCGAAAGCCCTCAGGGTTGTTACTGTTCCTCCCCATTCCTGTGTTCTTGATCTTTGTACAGTCACTCCACCCATGCCTATTATTCCAGCTCTCCTGGGGTCATTTTAAATTGCTTTCAGCTGAGCATTTGAAAACAGAAAAAATCCTGAACTTTTTTTTTTAAAGTTTTAAGGACTCCCTCCATCCCATTTCCCCTCACCCCACCCTAGCTCACGGCTATGACCACACTGTAGATATACTCAACAGGAACTCAAATTTGTAAAGTTGATTTCTTTCTTTGGAAAACTGGTTCAGGGCTGGCATTGGTAGGGTGGAGACTACATCTTTGTCCAGAAGGAAGCAATAGCCTCTTAATATCTTGCTAGAGTTCATTGTCAACAAAATGATAATTGGCCCTTTGTTTCCTCTTATAACAATCAGTGAAAGGACTGTTGACCATCAGGTCAGATTTTATATAATATCTGTAGAGATTAGTTCATGGACTCGGGATAAGTGGACCAATACCAGTGAGAGATGAGACAGAGAGAATCGTAAAATACAAGGAGTTGATTTTAGCTTTTAAAAGGATCATTTAATGTTGTTTTGCTATTAAAAGAAATTACTTCACTGCAAATTCAAAGTTCTCCACTACAGAAACATTGGGAAGATTAGTGTCCAAATTCATTTGTACCTATAAATGTAATGTATGGCAACTTCTGTTACCATTTTTTAAAACATAAAACTATGGAAATTTTAGGACTTATTTGAAACTATTAGGAAAAATTTCTTTTTGGAAGTTGGTAGTAGATACTTTGAATTGATAAATATGTATGTGATAGAGATTTAACATGAAGGTAATACCTATATGTTTGCATTCTGCAGACATATACAGAATTATGAAGGGATTTTACATTTCCTAGACAAAGCTATGTATTTTGCTGAAACCCCATGGGTGGCAAATGCTAATTCTTGCCCCTCTTTTATTATTGTTACATTCATGCCCCAACATGTAAGAATGAATAGCATTTTAGCCCCAACTGTCTAAAGTTGAGGTATGTTAAATTTTACCCCTCCCCTAGAGGTCCCTGGTACCCTTATGGGGATTAGAGGTGTTAAATCTCTGCCATTGATTCAAGTCCCCACTGGTTTGGTTCCCTCAATATTAGGGATCCCCAGTTCAGTTTAACCACTGACCAGTAATATTAGAGTGGGAAACGTGGTTCAGTCACTCCTTGGTAGGGATAGGGGTTTAGCACAAGCATGCAGCTGCAACTCGCTGCTCCCCTAAAAACATGCCATGTGGAGTTCCATACTCCCTTAAGAAACAAAGTTTAAACTGAAGTGAGCAAAAGGCCGTTTATTTATTTACGGTTTTTGCAAAAATCAAGTGTGTGACACCCCACCAAAAAAGGAAAAGGGACACACACACTGACAGACGCCAGAACAAGCCTCTTGTCCCTCCCTTCAGAGCCGGGATTGGTCCCTGGTCTTCCAGGTTACAATCTTCCTGATACTCCCACTTCATAACATGTCCCTCCTCCTGCTAACATATGAAATGTGCCTAGTTCTGTGCTATTGCTCCCCTCTGGCGAAGTTAGTATTAATGAGCCCATTATGCATGTGCACTCTAAGTAAAGCTTAACCTTTGTCCTACTTCCAGCCTCTTTAACCAAACCACCAGTTTCGTCCATTTTCAACTAGTTCTAGAACCTCTAAGCTACTTTTTCTCTCAATTTCCTTATATGGAAACATAATCGTTTCTTACCTCTCATATTAGTTTTGCAAAGGATTACTTACTTAAAAGGGATTAGGAAGAAAAAACGTACAAATATTCCCCACACCCACTTAAAGAGGGAGAATGAATTGTTTCATTTCAAAAAGATATCCAACTGATATTTTCATCCAAACCATCTTAAAGGATCTTAAGACCAGGCTTTTGACTGTGTATCCTGTGCATGAGCTAAGAGACCTTGAATTGGAGAGCCCTGAAATGCCTAGATGCAGTGAGGAAATGGAGTAAAATACTCTTCCAAGAAGGTGCCCAAGGGGAGGGAAGACTCATCCAGATGTTCATCTTTTCAAGAGCCTTATGAATTATCAAAGAAGACAAAGGAAACCTGTTACAGCAAGTCGTCTTTTTTCCCCCTTAGAAATAGTAGTATTTTAATGAGGCTTAAGTTTGACGTGGACTTTATGCTGGAATCTCTCAAAAGAAAGACAAAGAAAGGAAGGAAGGAAGAGAGAGAGAAAGAGAAAGAAAGGAAGGAAGAAAGGAGGAAGGGAGGAAGAAAGAAGGAAAGAAAGAGAAAGAAAGGAAGAAAGACCTATCATGAGAGATGAAATTGAGAGCAGAGTGACTTAAGGTCCAATTTCTCCACTCTCCTAAGGTTGGGGTCTCATTACAACCAAGGTTCTAACATTACGGAGCTTGCTGGAAACAACATGAAAGTGATTCGTGCATCAGAGAGAAATCAGATAGTGGCCAAAGATCCTTTTTGTTTCTGTGATTTTCTATTTTTTCTTTCTTTTTGGTGAGGCTGTCATGGGTAAGTGACTTGCCCAGGGTCACTTGTAAGTATTAAGTGTCCATCTGGGTTTGTATTTGAACTCAGGTCCTCCTGACTCCAAGGCCAGAGCTCTATCTACTGCTACTTAGCTGCCCCTATCTTTGTGATTCTAATGGAGAGATAACTGAGTAGAGAGTAAGTGGGAAGAAGGGAATTCTGATCCCTTCTCTGCTGAGTGAGTGTGTTAAGTGCTCAGACAGTGAGGGATTTTTTTTCTTTCTTTGTATTTGTATTCTTCATGCCTAGCACAAAATAGCTGCTTAACAAATGCCTGTTGATTGATTGATTGAAGACATTTAGCCTCTCTGAGACTCAGTTTCCTTTTCTGTAAAATGAAGAGATGATCTCCAAGGTCTGTCCCAGCTTTAACATGTTGTGCTTTTGCTGATGCTTTTAGGTCACTTAAAGACCACATGAGG
Source organism: Phascolarctos cinereus (assembly GCF_003287225.1). Lineage (NCBI taxonomy): Eukaryota > Metazoa > Chordata > Mammalia > Diprotodontia > Phascolarctidae > Phascolarctos > Phascolarctos cinereus. The sequence continues at coordinate 86,243,814 of NW_027555736.1, read as the reverse complement.
TATTGTCTTTTATCCACAAGCGGCAAACACAAAGAAAATCTCATTCCACCCCGGTAAAATAAAATTCTAAATTTCAGTGTGAGTCTATACTTTTTTCCCTTGGGCCTTTGATTCTGCAAGGCATGTAAGTTAAAAGGTGGGGTTTAGAATTGGAGGATTTAGGGCAGCTAGGTGGCACAGTGAATAGAGCAACCGCCCCTGGATTCGGGAGGACCTGAGTTTAAATTCAGTCTCAGACACATAACACTAGCTGTGTGACTCTGGGCAAGTCATTTAACCCCATTGCCTAACCAAAAAAAAAAAAGAATCATAGGATTTAATATTTTTTGTGTATGAGTTGAACTCAATGTCTGATAAGGTCCCTTCTTACTCTCAAAATTCCAGAAATCTATGAAATGTAGGGATTTTCTTCTTCCATATTCCATGTCTGATAGTTAAAGTCCTTTTTGCTTAAAGGCTTCCCCTTATTGATCAGCCTTTCCTTGCCTGGACCTCTTCTTTGCATTTCTTTCATTTTCTTTTGCATCTGAGTTCACCTGATTCAACCCCTTCCTTGTATGGATGAGAAGAGCAAGTCCAGAAAGGTTAAGAGGTTTGCCCAGAGTCATGCGAGTAGTAGATAGAAGAGCTGGGATTCAACTCCAGATCCTCTGATTTCAAATCTATGTCTTTTCCAACTATGCCACCCTGACTCCATCTCTTGTACATAGAATGTAGTAGACTGATAGAAAATGCAAGAGTAAGGTCATTATCAATCAATGTATTGCCCATTACTTTAATACCAAGGATTAGAATCATTTCCATGATATACTGTTCAAATGGTTGTGTAAGATTTTCAAGTCTCTTCATCTCTTTCTGGATTAGTAAGTTAGACAGAAAGGAGGGAACCACGTAAATAAACAGTTGCATTTGCTTAATACCAAATGCTCCATAATAAGTAGGGGAAAAAAACCTATCATAAACACTTGTTAATTTTTACAGTGAGCATATGTATAATACATTATTTTTCTATCAGCCATCCATTAGCAACTGGGAAAGCCTGTTGTCATGGATGGATCATTTCCACAAATCAGTTCTTCTGAATCTTAGTTTTTAAGGAAAAAAGTAATAACAACAATAGTAATAGCTAACATTTGTATAGGGTTTTAAGGTTAGCAAAGTATCTTATAGATATTATCTCATTTGAGCCGGAACGTCTTTTTAAAGTGTCATACTTCACTTAGTGCCATATTAGTGACTACAAAGAGACACAGTTACCTTTCCACATGTGTTATGGAATATGAAGATATTTTACCATTAACATTCAACCTACTCACTTAGATTAAGCTATAAATAGAGGCACTGATGCTATTTCAAACCCCAGGAATTCTGGGCCAGTCTGATCTGGAACCTGGGAGTTAGGATTTTTTAGAGGTCCAAGATGCTTGCATTCATTCCATGATTCAAAAATAGGGCAGCACAACTTTGGGTTTTGAATAGTTCATCCACAAGCATGTGGAAAGTCATTTGCAACCTGAACAACTGAAGACTCCCATGACCTAGACAGCCAGCCTCTCTGAAACCAGGTGGAAAGTATCCAGAAATGTGATGACAGCTTATTAAAAAAGAAGCAAGATTGAGAAGATGCCTAGTGGACAGTAAGGTTTATAATTCTTTTTAACCTTTTCTTCTTTGAAAGAGAATGGGTTCTAGAAAATTTTTCTGACCTACCAATATCATCAAATCAGACATATGTTACTTAATGAACAATTTCTCAGGTTTGATACTTGTTTCTCATCTATGTTGGCACTTAAAAAATTACATCTTCTTGGAGAGAGCTAGTTGCCTATTGAATAAAGTGCTGGACTTGGAATCAGGAAGACCTGAGTTCAAATCCTAGTTCAGACAATCACTATATGATGTATAACCCTGTCTACACTTAACTTTCCTCAGCCTTGGTTTTCCCATCTGTAAAATGAGGATATTAATAGCATTTTTTTTGTTGTAAGGCTCGAGTGAGATATGATATATATAGTGCTCTCCATGTATTTAAGTGTTATATAAATATTAGCTATTATTATTATTGCCAGTTACCAATGCCTTTCTTGAGAAGACCTTTCTCTCTGGCACAAATAGCTGTTTATACCAATAACTTTTCAATTGTGGATTTCCTCAGTGAACTTTCTAGCAGATTAGTTAAGTATCATATTAAAGCCTTGCAAATGATAGTTTCTGGTTTTTTGTTTTTGTTTTTTAAATAACCTCGAGACAATGGGGTAGAGTATAAAGAACATGGCTCTTGAAATGAGAAAGACCTGATCCTGAGTGTTGGCTGAGACATTACCCAGTTGTATGACAACCTTTAGGCAAGTCACTTGATCTACCACATAGCTATTGCCCAAGATTTCACTTAGCTGTTGGTGTTTTACAGGGGTGAACATTTTATCATAAATATCATAGCAGGGTCTTGAGTATTTCTAGTCTCAGTAGATGTGGTGTTTGGGTTCCTGAAAGTGTTTTTCTCTGCCTATTCCAATATAAGTATAGGCTTTACATTGCTTTGGTATTTCAGGGTCAGTTATAAAATGTCTGACTTCTTTTTTGATCTTTTAGATGTTAGAAGTCAAAATTCCTTTGTATTCTTTTTCTTGGTATGAAACAGAGCCTTATCACTTCACTGGCCTCCTTGGGGAATATTTCACAAGGTTGTTTATTTTTTGCCTTATTCTAGGGGCTAATAATAGCATTGTCAACATTCAATGTTTCATTAATCAAGGGAATGAGATTTGGTTTTGTTTTCCTTGAGAATGAAGACACTGAGAGTCATTCCTATTTGAAAGGTACCATGTTTGAATTTGGTGAAGGTTGGGACAAAAGTAGAGTCAGGAGAGCTTTCTGAAGTTGGGCAACAATTCAGTAAACATCTATTAAATGCCAGCTGTTTGCAGAGCACTTCAGAAACCAGTTCAAGGCCAAAAAAAAAGAAAGAAAGAAAGAAAAAGAAAAGAAAAGAAAAGAAAAAAGAGTTTACATAGGAAAAGGCAGGGCAAGAGAGGTTGAATTTTCCCTGGTGGCATCAAAAAAACACAACCACAGTTTTAAGGGCCTAGCACGTGAAATTTGGATAGGAATGTAGCTAAAAAAAACCAAAACCCACCAAAATATGGACCACCCAGAGCTTATGGAGTAAAGTAGGCAAAGGGATCAGGAGTATAGTGGACAAAGGACATCAATAGTACCTGTAATGAAAACAAAATAATTCTTTTGTTAATCCTTGAATTTTATTAAGATTGAGAGGTTCAGCTAGATATCCTTTCCCTGAGATTCTTTGGTGTTTCCCAAGAGACTGCATAAGGCAGCTAGGTGGCAAAGTAGATAGAGTGCTAGGCTTGAAGTCAGGAAGCCTCATCTTCCTGTGTTCAAATCTGGCCTCAGATACTTCCTAGATGTGTGATGCTGAGCAAGTCATTTAACCCTGTTTGCCTTGGTTTCCTCATCTGTAAAGTGAGCTGGAGAAGGAAATGGCAAACTAATATCTTTGCCAAGAAAACCCCAAATGGGATCACAAAGAGCCAGACATGATAAAAAACAACTGAATGACAACAGTATAGACACTGTGTCCACACCATTTTTACACAAATATGTATTGAACATCTACTTTCTACAAAGTCTTGTGTGGAAGTGATGGGAACAGAAGCATGATCCTTGACTTTATAGAACTTACAGATTAATAAGAAAGACAGGGCAAACTTATCTAAAAAAGGAAGCAGTGTGGTATAGTGGTATAGAAGGAACATTGAAATTGGAGTCAGAAGATCTGGGTTGGAAACCCAATTTTGCCACTTACTACCTGTATAACCTTGAGTAAATAACTTTTAACTTCTCTAGGCCTTAATTTATTCATCTGTTAAATGAGGAGTTTAACCCAGATGACCACTAAGGTCTCTAATAATTCTAAACTATGTTTCTAAACTAGTTCTATGATAAGTAACAACATGAGACACTTGAAGAAATCAGGGGCTGAAGAGCATCCCTGTGTTCTGGGGGCATCATGGAAGAGGCCAGGCTTGAGCCAGGCTTTCAAGAATGGGTTGGCAAAAAAGAGGTGGAAAAAGGTATTTTGTGTTAGATGTACACTTGGTGTAGAGGTGGTATGGAGAATAATGCTGCATTATATTTAGATACAACTTTATCACTTTCACGATTTCTGATTTTCCTCATTTAATTTTCATAACAAGCCAGTGTAGTGGATAGTGCAAGTATTATTGTCCTTGTTTTATTTTATTGTATTTTGAAGTTTGTGAATATTTAATAACAAGAAAGATTTGGAATCTCCAATTATAAGGTTGGAGAATGTATTGTCCTCATTTTAAAGATGAGCAATATAAAATGCAGAGTGGTCAAGCAGCTTGTCCAATTGCTCAATGGGAATTCCATAGGATTTATAGGCTGAATCATGCAGTTTATCGTCCATGCCCCTTCTTTGTTTCTGTTTTCTCATTGTCTCATATGGGTAACTCTTATAGCTAGGAAGAGTTAGAGCGTGGGTGTGACCCAAATCTTTGTACTCCAAGACCAGTACTTTGTCAATCATACCTCAGAATGTGCTAAGTACACAAAAGAGGAAAAATGCACTATGAAAATCCATAGGCAGGCAAGATCATTACCATTTGGAAGCATTGCAGGAGATTTTATGTGGGGGTATTTAAACTGGACTTTGAAGGACGGGTAAGATTTTTAATGGGAGAAGAGAGATGGAGTAGGAGACCCTTCCAGGCATAAGAGAAATGCTAGTTGTTTATAATAATAATAGTGGAAGTTATTATTATTATAGCATTTAGCACAGTATCTGGCCCATAGTAAGCATTTAATAACTGTTTGTCCCCCCCAAAAAAAACCCCTCCTTATATCCGTTTTGTATATATTGCTTTTATAGTTATATAGATTCATGTCATCTTTCCCCAATTGAATGTAAACTCCTTGAGAGCCGAGCTGGTTTGCTTTTTGCTATGAACATAAATTTATTATATATAAGAAAAGCAAACTTTATATAATAGTGATTCAGTTTTGTGTACAATTCCTTCTGCTCTGTAGTATAGATGGAAATGCTCATTTGGTGTTTGTTATTAAGTTAAATTAAAAACCTTAGAATAATAAACAAGAAAAAATAATGAATATAATAAAAACCTTGATTACCTGGTCTTGAAGAGTGGGAGGCAACCATCTTGTTTTTCCCACTCTTACACTGGCACTAGTTGTGATACATCAGTTGGCAGCAGTCAGTGGGCCAACAAAACATAATACTAACTCCATGGGTCACATTCTCTTTTTTTCATGTAACATTCTTACTAGTTTCCAAATGGATTTCTCTGTGGTGTGACCTACTTTCTTTGAGGCCTGTGGATCTGTGCTAATTAGCACTTAGGGGGTACTCCATAAGCAGTATTTGGATGCTTCTGCTGCTATGGCAACCGAGGAACTTCCTGAGACTCCAGTTTGTGATAGTAGAGCTTAACATGTGTTTTTATTGTTATGATAAAGATTATTTTCTACTGCCTTCCCTGACCATCTCAGTCCACTTGGGTCCTTTCCTTCACTGAACTCGATGGGATTTATAGTCTGAATCATGCAATTTATTACCTGTACCTTTTTTTTGTTTTCTCTTTCCTCCTTGTCTCATTAGTAAGCTTTGTTTACCCTCCCAAAAAAGAGTCAGCAACTTCAGAACAGAGATTGTTTTTTATACTGGTATTTTTGTTTTCTCTACTATGTCAAGCACATAGCAGACTCAGTGAATACTCTCAGGATTTGTAACTGGAAGAGACTTTAGAGGTCGGCTGGTATAACCCTCTCACATTTTTTTAAGTCTCCTTTACAATGTATTTGATCAGTGGTTACCCAGTTTTGGCTTAAAGACTCTATCACACTGATATAGTCTATGGAGACAGAAGTGAAATGGTTTGCCTGAGGAAGGTCCCAGAGGTAATACTTCATGGAATCATATGATGTAGCACTAGAGGAGAGCTTGGAGATCATCTGGCCTAACTCTCATTTTGCAGAAGAGGAAATTGAAGACCCTGTAGGTAGTTACATGTTGGGACCAGGATTTGAAGCTGGATTCCCTGATTCGCATCCAATGTTTTGAATGCATGGTCTGGAATAGAAAGAAAGGCTGTTTGATTTCTCAGGATTTTGTAATGTTGAAGATGTTAGCAGGCTATCCAGTTTGGCTGTTCAAAAACCTTTTTTTCTTGCTTTTGTGTTTTTGGATTTTTTTCTAATAGCTGAAATTGAAGGATTAATGAGATGCTACCATTATCTGGATTCTAGAGAAAAGGAGTATTTTATCGTGGTCCGTTTTTCCAGCTTACACTTAGAGGGAAAAAAGGAAACAGTTGCCTATATATATCCCTTTCCTTTTCAGCTTCCTTTTTGTATGTTGTCTTTCTCCATTAGATTGTAAACTCCTAGAGGGTAGGGACTGTCTTTGTTTTGTAACCCTAGTGCTTAGCACAAAACCTGAAACATTGTAGTTGCTTAATAGATGTTTACTAACACACATTATACACACATGCATACAGACATACATGTGTATACATCTATATAACTATGTATATGCACACAATGTTATATATGTGTGTTTTGTATTTATATGATATAAACATACATATAAACATATCTATATATATCTATCTAGCATGCATAGTAGATGCTTAATAAATGTTTATTGAATTCAATTATATATGTATATGCATACACCCCCCATAGACACACACATACCCCTTGTGTGTATATGTATGTGTGTGTATATACATACATATGTGTACACATATATTTTCATTTGCCTGTGAGGGAACAACATACTGAACATAAAAACCACATTGGACGCCCTGGTAAATTTGTAAATTGTGTAAAATGGTGTATTGTAGCTATCTATGTTTGTATCATATTGTTATGAGACTGTAAGCTATTTGAGGGCAGACATCATATCTTACGTAAACTTTGCATAGAACTCTAGTCCTTTTCATAGTGTTCTGCACAAATTGGTTGGATGAATAAATAACTCAGTGAATGAAATGTAGGTTTTATGGTTTAACTATTTTTCATGCATTTGGGATAGGTCAAATAAAAAGAAAATGTATCGGCCATTAGCTTGTGTTAAGGCACTGGGAAAGAGGTATTGGGAATTACAAGAACATGGCTGCTTTCCTCAAGGAATTTACAATCTTGAAAGGTCTTGACAATTTTTTTTCAGCTTGACATGGTAAAACTATTTAGCTTAGACCAAAGGCTAGCAGGACTGAAGAGACTTGGAAACCTCCTTGTAATATGAAAATGAACCCCTGGAGTACTCAGGATGCTAGTCATGTGAGTGCTGAGTGGGAGCTCTGTAGGATGGTGTACTGAGCTGGTGTTGAGTGACAGCTTCCTCTAGACTGGCTTCTCCATTGAGATCCCCATCATCCTAGCCCTCTGACAGTTACTGCTGGCTCCCTGGGAGACTGACATATTCATTAGCTATTATTTTAACATTAATGGGAAGTAAATCCTCTCAATGTTTCTTGGAAATTCCATGTTGTTCTCTCTCAGGAAATAATTTGGATTTGCTGCTTTTCTGTTTGACACTGCAGTTAAATATTAGCATACAAAAGTCAGCTTTTTATTTAAGCTTTAAAAACTATCATCCCAAGTGGTGCTTACCAAACGCTTTGATCCAGATTTCCATATCTGTACTATTAGTACCACCTTAAGGTGGTGGGGTGCGAATGGAGATGTGGAATGTGGAGTGTGGAACTTAAACATTTTGGAGAACACATTTTTGATAGTGGTCTGCTTTCATTCTTTTTTTTAGACTTCTCAATGACTTAAGAAATAAGGGAGCTAATAGTTATCTCGGGTTATAGTTATACAGGCTATAGGGGTAATCCCTGATTTCAAAAAAGGCTGTATCCTGAAACTTTGTTTAGAATGCATTTTTCCCATAAAAACCACAACTTCGATAATGATTAAGTGTCCAAGTTAGCTCATTGAACTCACTGTTTAACTGAGTTAATACTGGTCACGTTAGACTAAATCTCGAAGAGCCCAGAGAGCCTTAAGTCAGCTTGATCTTTGTGCCTGGATAATAGGACCATCAAATTTAGAGATTATCTAGTCCAACCTCCTCATTTTGCAAATGAGGAAATTGAGGCCACATGAAGCTAAATTATTCTCCTTTGGTTGTCTAGCTAGGAGTGAGTAGCAGATAAGGGACCAGAACTTAATCTTCCAGGTCTATGTTTGAAGCCAAGGCATTGTTATACTGTACAATGCCTCTCCAAATACTAAATCATGTATCCCTAGGACCAACATCCCCGTCAGTCAGAGGAAAGTAGAAAATGTGGTGGACTTGCAGTCAGATGACAGGGGTTTGAATCTTGGCTCTGGTCGTTACTACCCATGTGACCTCGGGTAAACCTCTTCACATCTCTCTGTTTCCCCATCTCAAAAATGAAAGGATTGGAAGGCCTTCAAGGTCCCACTGAGCTCTGTTTGTGATCCTATGATTCTGAGCATTTTCCAAGATGTATATATGAGTCTAGTGGTGGTTGGTAGGCAGAAGTTCACAGGCAGCTATGAAAGGTGATGAAACAGGTCATCTATAATCTATGTGAAAAGCAGGCTGAGGGCATAGGAGCCCCAGGGCCAAGAGATAGGGTTAGTAGTTGCTGTGCACACTGGGGTTGTTTTTAAGTTGAGTGGTCTTCCATTGTGAACTGCCTGTACTTAAAATCAGAGGCTAATGAGCTGTTTGGTTAAACAGGTTAAAGAGGAAATTTGATTAAACAGCTCATTTGTTTCTAAAGGTTCTTCTACAGCCCTCAATTTCTGTATCTTATCTCTGTACTTAGTGCACTTTAGGTTTTGAATGACTGTGTTGCTCTTTAGTTTGTGTGAGCACTAGGAATGTGTTTTTGCTTTGTAGAGAAATCAGGTTTTTGGCCAAATATGGTATGAGTAGCACATGGAGGAACAGTGCTTTCCCTTCTCCCTTGCTGGCCTGGTGAAAGCCCCTAAGACTGCCGTAAATGGGCACACTTCTGGGTTGGGGGTGAATTGCTGTTTATCTTCGGAGCCTGCAACCCGTCACAGGTTCAACCATTCTATATCTGGGAGTCAGAATCTTTCCTGAGTTCGTGTATAACCTGAAGGAGAAAAAAAAAGCAGGCTTCCTGATGAGAGAGAAAATGGTTAACTGAGATGTCAAGCATATGGCCCCAGGATGCTCACACACTGGCTTGTTTACCTTGGCTACCCCTGCCATTCTCTCTACTTTCCTTCATGGGAGAGTCCATTGCTTTTTTTCCAAGAGGGATGAGCTACACAATGGGCAGGGCTGGATCTCGTAAACCGTGCCGGAGACCTTCTCCATGTCAACATCGGAAGATGGTCATTGTGCTCCTCCAATAATAGGAACTGGGCACACAGGATCTATTACTCGAGTCATTTGCATTTCAAATGCCTAGAGCTAGCAACACAATGCAATGGTCCTGCCTGCGGGTCCCCCAGGGCGGCACAGCACAGTAGCTGACAATGTATGTAAAGGGAGGGTCTTCATTTCTCTCTCTCTCCTCTCTCCTCTCTTCCACTCCCGCTCTCTCTCATAGCCAGTAGCAGAGCCTTGCAAAGGTGCTGCTTGTTCAGCTGGCCTGAACGTGGCTGATTAGGGATTGATGACATCATCGATTCTTACACAGTAGCTGGGGATCATTCTCCCCGCTCCCGACCACCTCCCCCTCTTTTCAAATCAGAAGAAATCTTCGCTTGGACCACACGCAGACACACCATCCTGGCTCCAGTTCAGGGAAGGGAGGCTGCCGCTCAAGTGTCTCCGCTGCTGCTGCTGCCGCCGCCGCCGCTGCTGCTGCTGCTGCTGCCGATACTGATGCAAGCAGCTGTTTCCATCTGCAGTGCAGTATCCATCCCAGGCCAGGCCAGGCAGAGCTCTCGGGGCTCCTTGCTGGGGGAATTTAGCAAGGAAGCTGGCCCTGCTCCCCACAGCTAGCCTCGACTCCAGGGCAAGCCGAGGATGGGAGGGTCTCAGTCTCTCCAGCAGGCCCCAACGAGCAGCCTGAACCGGGAACCCTCAGAAGCAATGTGAGTGCTCTGTCTCCTGGCTCCATTTCCCCTCTCTGTCTTTCTCCAGCTACCGGTGCCTCTCTCTCTTTCTCTCTCGTCCTCTTTGTATACCTTCTTCTCTTCTCTTCTCTCTCTGTCTCTGTCTCTCTCTCTGTCTCTGTCTCTCTCTCTCTCTCTCTCTCTCTCTCTCTCTCTCTCTCTCTCTCTCTCTCTCTCTCTCTCATCCTGTCAGTTCCCTACCACGCTGCTTGCCTTCATGCTGGGTCTTTGTTAATGTTGCTTTAATTCCGGAGGTGCAGATACAGGCTTGCAGTGGGCAGTGGGGGAAGATTAGCAAGCCCCCCTTTTTTAACCCTTCTTGTCATACTAAAACTTGGATACCTCTTTATCCAAAGGCTCTTCTTCTTATGGTCTGTTTCATTCAGCTGCCTCAAGTATGTGGCCTAGGGAGAAGAAATCACTTGAGAGTTTCTATTTAGACTGCAGAGCATAAGGCATCATTTCTGCACTGTTTGGGCTTCTCATCAAACAGACATGTTTCAGCTCAGCTCATCAGGCTCAGTAGTTACATCTGGCTTGGGATTATTTCTTGCAAGGAAGCATCATAACTGGGCATCCCTAGCGATCTTTTCCCATAGAGGACAATTGTAAATGATAGATCCACTCAGAGAGAAATGACTTATTAATGGTCATCCATGTGACTTTGTCAACTGCATGAAAAGATCCACAGCAGGAACCCAGTTTGGGTTAGTTTAAACACCCCTTTACACCTATGCATAAAGGCAATCCTAAAAACATAGCCATTTGCTAAGTGTAAGCCAAATTGTATATAGCCTTTTCATTTATGGTATCGGGCCTTAGCTGTGCACTGAGCCAGGAATCTGATATTTTCCTCTAAACCACAGAGCAGAGTGGCCTTGATGCTCAATGGGTGTTTCTGAGAATTGCTGTTCCTATTATTGCCAAGCCCTTAATGTCTATGGGCATGTTTGGAAGATGGGAGTTATTAAATAGAGATGTCTGTGGAGCTCATGTTTCAGGCATCCACAGTGAGTCTCCATGTCCTAATCTTACCCGATTCCCCTTTCAGTGCAACCTAAGATAAATGTATTTCTGGGAAGTGTATTTTAAGGAATGAGGGGAAGTGATAGATTGGTGAAAGAGCTGTTTATTTGCAGGTTAAACATCTTAAAAAGACAAAAGCTGATGTATTGTAGCAGGGAAGGTTGTCTAAATATGTCTTTTCCAGTGGTTTCTGAGACCAAAGCCTCTCAAAAGAAACACTCAGTGAAATGATGCAATGCTCAGCTATGTCTATGGGTTGAAACCACATTATTTCCTAGGTTTGTGGCTTCATTTTCAGTAGTAATCAAAGCTTGGTGGTTGATTTGTATAGTACTATTTTTTTCTTCCTCTGTATGAATTCAGAATTCATCGTCTTAAAAAAAAAAGGAACAACACATTTTCTTGAAATGCCCTAGTCCATGAACTAATGCAATTTAATTTTTCTTTAGTATGCATATTTTTGCTCTCAGTACCATGGATTTGGGCTGTTGGGAAAATATCATTTCCTTTCATTCATCATTGTTTTCCATATTGAAATTAACAAAGAATTCATCAATAAATGATAAAAGACACCAGTGATAATATTATTCAGCACAGACCTTTTAAAGCACCTGAAGTTCAGTGAAGTGCCATTTGACTGTGTTTGGGAAATTATGCTATGAAATGATTAGAGTGTCAGCTGCTCAGTACCTGCCACCTGACTCTTTAGGCACTTGAGTGAAAGAAATAACTGATTTTTACCTCCATAACTGATCTTTTAGAATAACTCTCCCACCATTTTGGGATAATAGAGTTCAAAGCACTCAACATTTTAGGGATGGTGGTGTAAAATAGAATTAAACAGCCTCCACCTAAATGGGCATGCACATAAAATGTTTCTTGAATTGAGTAGCTCCATATGTTCTCTTCTTAGAATTCTCATCAGAGACTTCTTCCACCTAAGCAACACCAATATCTAAAACTTTCCTAAACATAAATCTTTACTATATACTGTGTGTTTTGCACACAGCTTTCTCTTCTCTCTACACCTTAACAGTTTCATTCTAAAAGGAGGAGGATTATGCAAACATCTGGATTTTTGTCCCGGCTATCCTTAGCAGCCTATCTTTGACATTATCAACCCATTACTAAATAACCTGGATTTATCGTTCCAGAGCACTCATGACTTAATTAAAATGAAATCTTCTGACACTTCTCCTCATCTTAGAAGAAATGGGTTTAAGTGAAGTTGTCTTTGTGGTTATGAGAAAAGGCTATGATGGAAGAGGCAGATGATTGTTAAGTAATTGAAACTTCCATCCACCCAGCTTATATTTCCTTTGTACCTGTTTTCTCCCCTATTATCATGCAAGCTTCTTGAGGGTCATTGTTGTTGTTGTTCAATTCTGTCTGACCCTTAGTAACCCCATTTGGGGTTTTCTTGGCGGAGATACTGGAGTGGTTTGCCACTTCCTATTCTAGCTCATTTTACAGATGAGGAAACTGAGGCAAATAGGGTTAAGTGACTTGCCTAGGATCACAAAGCTAGTGTCTGAGGTGGGATTTGAACTCATGAAGATGAATCTTCCTGACTCCAGGCCCTGAACTCTAAACACTGTACCATCTAGCAGCATCTAGGGATTGTTTTTTCCTTTTCTTTTTGTATGTCCGGTTCTTGGGATAATGCTTGGCATCTAGGAAAATCTTAATAAATGCTTGTTGATTGAATTTTTTTTTGAGATGGTAGGAGTATGACTTTATTTCAAGTTTCATAACTGAGGTTTAAGGAAGGACTTTAAAGTTTTTAAAGGATTAGGCTGCAAACCCAGGTAACTTCTCTTAACACAGGGATGGCTTATGGTCTCTAGTATTTAGTAAAAAGTACGATGGAAACACAAAGGAAGAAGTCAAGAGGCAAATGATTTGGGTCACTGGAGTGTGAGGAATTAGCCGATGCAAACAAATGGATATTCCTTTAATTTTTTATTTGCTTTTGCCAAGTCCAAGCAAATCCCACAGTCATGCTATCAGTTGCTGTGTCAAAACAACAAAAAGGTAGATGAATGAGAAAATAATAGAATCTACATTAGTAGTATTTCAGAGTTGGACTAGACCATGTTCTGGAGTCAGGGGTTCTAGCTTTAAGAATGATTTACACATCCTTGGCAAGCCAAGCTCTTTATATGCCTCAGTTTCCCCGTCTATAAAACAATGGCATTGAATTAGATGAGTTTGAAGGCACTTTGTGACTCTAGATTCTATTAGGGAGTGGACAAGTTTTGTTTTAATTAAACTTGTGATTTCATTGGTTTCCTTTACCAATCCCAATCTGCACCTGCTCTGTAACTTTTAGTTTTGGAGGTTTGACCAAGTTCAAATAGTCTGTATGTGTCAGAAAGCAGAACTTGAACCTAGGTCCTTCTGACTCTCAGGCTGGCTCCTTATACACTATGCCACACTGCCTTGATACTGCGCATGAATTTATCTTGGGATGTAATTTTTAGTGTACACAATTTACTACTATGCCACAAAGTATATTCAGGAAAAGTTAGCCTTCTATGGTATCGTTATCTCAATGAGAAATTTAGGAAATGTCTTCTAGAAGGCTTTTGCTTTGTATTATGTGGCCTAAGTAGCATTCAAATTCCTAATTATTATTATTCTAGAATATCTGTAAATCACAACCTATTGTGTGTAGTGTAGAGCTAAAAGAGATGCTTATCGCAAATGACTGGGGGGAAAAAAGCAAAATTAGACTGGAAATAGAGATGTGTCTAATTTTAAATTCATTTAGAAGATGCTTACTAAGCACCTTTCATAGACAGTGTGTGGTACCTGATCCAGCGAAGTGTAAGCCACTGTTGTTGACCTCAAGAAGCTTAGCTGTCTAGAAGGGGTGATAAGACATGTAGAGGGGAGTACTATGTCAGTAATTCAAACAAATAGTTAATGTGATCCCTTCTGGCTGGGGTGAGGAGGGAAGGTTTCATGAAGCAGGTGGCATTGAGGCTGGAACTTAAACATTAGGTAGGATTTTAATAAATAGAGATGGAGAATGGAGGGTAGAGAATACTAAGCTGAGAGAATGTCACAAAACCAAGTTATAGAGGTAGGAGTATGCAAGTTTGTTAAGTAATGGAGTCTAGAGTAGTTTGCATGACATATGTGCTTCTTGTAGTTATGGGAGACAGGACTTGAAATGTATGTTAAAACCATATTGGAGTTGAAGGATTTGAATATTGGGGTAAGGAGTTTGGATTTCATGTGGTAGGCAATAGGGAGCCTTCATAATGAGAGTGGGAGATTAGCCAATGTGGTCTGTGTGCTCCATTTGTATGCGTGAGCTACAAAGATTTCTAGAGGCAGGACAAAAGTATATTGGGTACCTACCTCTGTGGAGAATTTGAAAGGATACCAACAGGATTCACATGGGCTACACTGTATGATGCAAAGGGAATAACTGTATCAATGAGATCATAAATGTATCAAAGAAGAGAACCCTTCAAGTGATCTGATCAGAGCAGTGCTTTTAGGAAAATTAATTTGGCAGTGTGTGGTCACAGGTTATATTGAAATAGGAAAGAGAACCAGGACACAGGAAAACCAATAAGGAACATTTCAACAGTCCAGACAAGAGGCATGGAGGACCTGAACTGGAGTGGTGATTTAGAATTGAAAAGGAAGGGACAGATATTTGAAGGAGGATCGAGTCAGTGGAAGGGATGATGGAAAATCAAAGATGTGGTCGGATGCCTAAGAGAAGGAGAAATTGCTGAAATAGAGAAGTCAGAAGGAGTCACTGCTTGGGAAGGTCTGTGGTACAATTGAGAAGATGATGGATTTTGTTTTAGATGTACTAAGTTTAAATTGTGGTAGGACATCCAGGTAGGAAAGTCTAATAGATAATTCGACATGTAGGATTAGACCTTGGGAGAGAGTTGATGGATAATTTAACTTAACTGGAATTTTTCCTAATGTGGGTGAATGCGGATTTCTCTCTGGGCTTTATAGTTGGTTAGCCTAGTAGCCTAGTAGGATTCACCTTCTTCCAAGGTATATGGTTTGCCTAAGTTCCTCAGTTCTACTGATCTGCTGATTCCTTGCCCTACCTTTTGTCCTCTGCTTTCTCCATTATCGTCTCTAGTTATCCTCTTTCTTATTTTCTTTCTTTTTTTTTTTTGGTGAGGCAATCAGGGTTAAGTGCCTTGCCCAGGGTTACGCAGCTAGTAAGTATCAAGTGTCTGAGGACAGATTTGAACTCCTGTCCTCCTTATTCCAAGGCCAGAGCTCTAGCTACTGTGCGACCTAGCTGCCCCTCTTTCTTATTTTCTTATAGACAAATGCATGTAATTAATGAGATTGTGTTCTTCCTCTTTTCCTCCTGAAGACCAAGAGAGTGCTCGTATTTTTTTCCATTGCTCTTTTCCTCCTACAGCTATGCCCTCATCTTGAGACATAGTCTTTCTCATTATGAAAGGAACAGAATGAGAAGACAGTCAGAACTCATCAGTGTAACTGCCACATGTGGGCCGCCTGCCAGGGGTTAAATCTCCGAGATGATTTCAGGCTCCCCATGTTCCTCTTCTCTTGTTCAAGGGTCAGATCCTCTGGCTCTGTTGGTTCCTGGCCATCGCCTACTATCTTTCAGCTGGGTTCTTCCCTAGACATCCACAGCCCTTGCAGGAAAAGACAGGTTTACAGCTTTTCCCCTACCTTGCTATCTCTGAAATAAGCACACGACCCTTTTGATGTTCAAAGCCATCTTAATCTTAATCTTACTTTTTTCCCTTCCTTCCTTCCTTCCTTCCTTCCTTCCTTCCTTCCTTCCTTCCTTCCTTCCTTCCTTCCTTCCTTCCTTCCTTCTTTCCTTCCTTCCTTCCTTCCTTCCTTCCTTCCTTCCTTCCTTCCTTCCTTCCTTCCTTCCTTCCTTCCTTCCTTCCTTCCTTCCTTCCTTCCTTCCTTCCTTCCTTTCTTCCTTCCTTCCCCCCCCCTTTAACAATTTGTGGAAACCTTTGGATCCCTTTTCAGAACAATGTTTTTTAAATGCATAAAATACACAAGATTACAAAAGAAACCAATTCTACTGAAAAATTAAAAAAAAAAGTTGTTGAACCCCAGGCTAAGAACTTCTGTGAGGGTTTTTACTGCAGGTTATTATTGTTGTTCAGTTGTGTCTGACTAGTTGTGACCCCATTTGGGGTTTTCTTGGCAAAGATACTAGAGTGCTTTGCCATTTCCTTCTCCAGCTCATTTTAAAGATGAGGAAAGTGAGGCAAACAGGGTGAAGTGACTTGTTCAGGGTCACACAGCTAGTAAGTACCTGAGGCTGGATTTGAACGCAGGTCTTCCTGCCTCCAGGCCCAGCACTCTATCACCTAGCTGCCCCTTTAACTGCAGGTAACCATAGGGAAACAAAACGTGCAAGTTACAGAAGTCTTAAATGCCTCTAGTAGGAGACTCTAGTCTTCAGTGAAAGGTGCTTGGATCCAAGCTGGGTCTATCTAGGTTCTTCTCTGTTTCATTGAATCATCTTTATTTTGGTTCTTGTCTTTGGAGTTAGGCTTACCTCAGCTGGATTTGATCTTTATGCTAGCCAAGCCCTCAGGCTCCTACCCTGAAGATTGAGTTGGCATGGGCTCTAGGTCAGGTGGGATTTTGCCTTTACCCTGCACCTGAGCCTCAGAACCATCAGCCTAGTCTTATCTAGATTAATCCCTGGGTGTGGACTTTCAATTGGAGCCCCTAACTGGGCTCCCCATATTTCCCTAACCACTTGCAGGCTTCCTTGCACCAACATTGTATTCACTTCTTTCCTTCCTTAATCTTTCTATTTCTCAGAACTTTGAAAGCCCT
Organism: Phascolarctos cinereus; assembly: GCF_003287225.1. Classification (NCBI taxonomy): domain Eukaryota; kingdom Metazoa; phylum Chordata; class Mammalia; order Diprotodontia; family Phascolarctidae; genus Phascolarctos; species Phascolarctos cinereus. The sequence goes on along the minus strand of NW_027555736.1, from coordinate 86,226,819 downwards.
AACCTTGTTCCTAATCCATTTTTCTCTCTTCTGTCTGTTTTGTCTGAGGTATAATCAGGAACTGATTGTTGAGGATAATTGTGTACTTTGGTCAAGGCCTGCTTCTGATTCTAGAATAGAATCTTGGCACCTGATCTCTAGTGATATATGGCCGTGATGATAGGTTCTGTTGTTCGCAGGATTTGAAAGTGGAAGAAGTGGTCTTAAGAGATGGCAACTCCACTCATTTTAGAGATGGGAAAAATTGAGGACCTCCAGAAAGAGGTCATGCATGAAGTGTAAAAAGTCACACAGGTGTATCTTGGCAAAACCAAGATTTGAACCTTGGTCTTCTGCATTTCCAAGTCTCTTTCTACTGCATCATGCTTCAGGAGCTGGACTGCATTACATCAGCTCCCTCCTAAAAGCATCAGACTTTTGTTTCTTGTTGTTTCAAAGCTTGTACCTTCTCACCACTCTCTCATTAAACTCCTGTTTAAAGTCTTAGGATTGTCTCTAGTTCAATTTTTAGCTCCTTCGTAGGGCTAAAGTGCCTGATACACTCTGAATCCAATGACTGATGAAGCTCAGATTACTAGATGCATATACATTTTTTTGATCATTCATTCTGGTGCTCTATATCCCCCTCTCCCTCCAACATACACACTGGTAAATGGCTTTTCTAGAATCTTGTCTCTTCTAGAATATTGCCTACAATAAAGAAATATATTCATCAATGAACCAAGGGGGTCACCTTGTTGTAACTTCTTGCTGAGCTATTGAGACTGGATAGCCAGCTTATACTGGGGTCAAACAGCCAGGAACTGGACATCAGTGAAGTATACTAGTATAAGACAGGCTTGAGAGCCCAGCCCCTCTGCTTTTTCTCCCCTCTCTCTCTCTTTCTCTCTCTCCACTCCACTGATCCCCCTCCCCCTCTCATTTATTTCTACCGTTGGCATCCTGTTTCTGTGGTTATATTATTCGTTGCCTAGGAACCCACTTTAGGGTGAAATATGATTGGCCGATCTTGTCAAATTGATTGCCAAAGCTGGGGCAGCATCTTGGGTGTGCAAAGGATTTTTGAACAATTCCGTTTTTATCCTTTAAGATTAACAGTGAGGAGTTAGTTACTCTAAATGATTGCTTTTAAGAAGTCGGCTGTGAAATTGATTGTTCATGGTATAATATTTTATTCTGGGTGAAATGAGTTTGGCCACAAGGAATATTTTTAAAAGACTGAGTCAGCCAGAAATGCTTATACACATCCATCCTGTGATGAAAGTTGGTGGCCTGGGCTGACGTTTGTTCCCATTTTTATTTATAAATTACTTTTAGCAGTTGTTTCATGGGTATGGATTGTGTGCTCTCTTCGCTGCCACCAGATAGAAGTAGTCAGATATCTAAGATGTTGAAGCCAAGACTGGAGGGAGTGGTTTTCTGCCTGTCTCTATTAACACAGAATGATCATCAGATCTGATTTTCTTAAAATCAACCCTAGGGTTGAAAGCTGGATGAGCACATAGAGATCATCTCCTCTAACCTCCTCATTCATAAATGATGTCAAGTGACTTGCTCAAGACCACACAGAGCCAAAATATGAACTGGGGTTCCCTGATTCCAAACGTAGCCCTCTTTTTGAAATGGATGTTCCATAGGTATCTCAAACTCAACATGCAGACATTGGAATCTTTTCCCACAAACTCACCCCTCTTCCAAAGTGCCCTATTTCTGTTGAATATAACATCATCCTTCCAGTCACCCGGGCTCACAATTTCAGTGTTATGCTTGATTCCTAACTCTTCCTCATCCCGTATACCTAGTCAATTGCCAGTTCTTTTTGTTTTGACATGTACAACATCTCTCTTCACTCTCACAAGAAGCACTCTAACACAGGCTTTCGTCATCCCTTGTGTGGATTATTCCATTAGCTTCCCAATTGGTCTCTATCAAGTTTCTCCTTCTACTCATCCATCTACTACATAGGTGTCTTACTGAGTTTTTGTAAAGTGTCCATCTCATCTTACCATTCAGTAAACTCTAGTGGAGTGGTGGAATCTTGGGACTTGAAGCTGCATGTGGCCAAGTCTGCAAATTGAGGACCTAGAGACTCACCTGTATGTAGCCTTGAGGCCCAAAGTTCCCCACCCCTGCTCTACTGGCTCCCACTACCTCTAGGATCAAATGCAAATTATTTTTTATTTTTAAAGCCCTTCACAACCCATCTCCATCCTATCCTTTCAGCCTTATTACACATTATTTTTCTTTCCACATACAGTGGTCCAGCCAAACTAGCCTCTTACTGGTTCTGATGCTTGACACTAGTCCCATTCTTGTGCCTTTGGGTCCCTGATGGCTGGAATTTACTCCCGAATCACTTTTGCCTCTTGGAATCCCCGGGTTCTTTCGAGGTTTGATGCAAACTGTAAGCGTCTTGATCTCCCAGTTCTAGTGCCTTTCCTTCCCCCGATATCTGGTATCTGCATGCTCTAATGGAGAGAAAGCCAGCTTCAAATCTAGGGATTTGGGTTCAAGTCCTGCCTTTGACATATGTTGACATTGTGACCTTGGGCAAGTCACTTAATGTCTTAGTGCTCTAGGCCAGTGGTGTCCATTCAAATAGTAACTGAGGCCACTAAACTGATCATAAAGATCCCTTTGGGCCTTATAATGACTTTGTTGTTGTTGTTCAGTTGTTTTTCAGTCATGTCTGACTGTCTGTGACCCCATTTGGGGTTTTCTTAGCAGATACTAGAGTAGTTTGTCATTTCCTTCTCTAGCTCATTTTACAGATGAGGAAACTGAGGCAAACAGGGTGAAGTGACTTGCTCAGGGTCACACAGCTGGTAAGTGTGTGAGGCAGTTTTGAACTCAGTAAGACGAGTCTTCTTGGCTCCAGGCCAAGTACTCTGTCCACCTCACCATTTAGCTGCCCAAGCTGGCACACAGTAGGTGCCTAATAAATGCTTCTTGATTAATTGATTGGCTGGTGGTTAAGCAGACAAAGGCCTCTATAGAAACACATATACAAAAACTTGTCAATAAAAAATTAAAATCAAGAGCATTGCTCATTTTCCGGGTGTAGATGTTGTTCCTCTAAAGCACCAGAAGTCTCAAATACTTTTTACTTTTTTTTCTCTTTCTTCTCTAGCATATTTTGCTCCTCCCATTCTCCTGGTTTTTTTCCTTTTGGAAGAATGTGCTCCATTACCTGGTGGTGTCTCTGTGCTGGCCAGCTCCCCTCCCTGGAAACCCTTTTGCTCATTCAATGGGTGCATGGTCTTCTGCAATCCTCCCCTGTCCTCTTTCTTATAGATGAGATTTGGAGAAAAGATGTCAGCTGAAAACTACTTCCCACCTTCCCCCCCTTATCCCAGTAAGCACTCCTTAAGAGCCTGGGAGAATATGGAACATAGAGACATGACACGCTGGATTTGGAGGCACAGGATTGGGGTTCAGATACTAAGATTTGTACCTTAGAAATCCTTGCACCTGAAGTTCCCTATGTATGCTGATTTATCTTGTAAATAAATCCAGTTGCAGTCTCACGGACTTGTGATTTTTTTTTTTTTTTGGTTAATACTACCTATAGGCAAGTCACTAATTCCAGGAATTTAGTTTCCTCATTTGTAAAATTAGAAGTCTGCTGAATGATCTCCACGACCCGGCTCTGAATTCTATGATTCTCCAAGAGTTATTATCAGTGGATTTTTCTCTGCCGCCTAAATTATGGTCTTGAAGAGAAAAAGAGATTTTGTGAAATTGATTGTGGGTTTTCTCTGACACAGTAGGTCCCCAATACTCCTCCAGGCTTTGGAAGTCTCTTAAGGTTACACAGCTGCCAATTCTTTTTATTTAGGAAGGCTAATGCCCTAGGGCTTTTCTTGATTAGCTGACTGCTCTCTCTTATCCTTAAATGGAGCGGCAGGGTCTCCTATCCTCTTAAGAAGCACCCTGCCAAGGCTGAGGTCTGAAAACAGACGGTGGAGTTGGGATTTGGGGCCCTGCATTCTGCTTGTGATTGCTAAAAGGCAAACTTCAACATCTCCTTGGTTTTTACACATTAAATGTTCTCCTCCTGAACCCTTAGAGACCTCTTGTTTTCTCCCTGTTAGCTCTACAGCCTCAGGTCTTCTCAGGACTAAATGATAATACTAAGTAGTATTTATATAGTGCTTTAAGGTTTGCAAAGTACTTTACAAAAATAAACTCAATTGATCCTCATAACAACCGGGGTGGGGGGGGGTTGGTGCTATTATTATCCCAATTTTACAGATTAGGAAACTGAGGCAAACAGGTGAAATTACTTAACCAGTGTCCCATAGCTAGTAAGTGACTTAGTCTGGATTTGAATTCATGTCTTCCTGATTCTATAATCAGGACTCTGAGTGGTAGTTCCAGTGGGATCATTCTTGGATGTTTCATTATTGTTGGTATAAAGCAAACTTGTGAAATTTCACAGAGGCTTTTCCTGATAGGCAATACTCAAAGTAAATTCAGTGACTTCAAATTTTCCTTTGTTCTCCGCCCCCACTTTTCAGTTTACCAAAGTAGTCTTTTAGAGGGAGGAAGTGGAGAGCAATGGAACCAATCACTTATAGGAGATTTGTAGGATTCAAAATTGGAAGAGACCTTAGAAAGTACTTGGCCCATCCAAGTCACTGAGGCCCAGAAGGATCCCATGTCTTGTTCAAGAGCATCTCCATTCATCCTGATCTATGCCTTACCACTGGACCCAGATTACTCCAGAGGAAAGAGTGAGGATGCGCAGCCCTGCCTCACTGAAATCGAGTTCACTTGCAAGTCAAGACATCACCTTCCTGGTGTCATTAGTCCTCTTGGAGAGTGAAGGACACACAGCCAGAACAAGATTCAAGATCACGCCTTTTAGGATTCAGACCTGTTATTTCTAGTTCCAAATCCACTGCTTTTTCTACTGCACCACGTTGCCTTATTAAGTTTAAGTAGAAGCCACCTGTTTTTTGTTAGTTTGTTTGCAAGGCAGTTGGGGCTAAGTGGCATGCCATCTGTTTAGGGTAAAAATACATATATTAAGTGAACTCTGAGGTTTCTTTCTTTGTTATTTATCAAGAGATATTTATATCAAATTAAAATCATTTAAAAGTCATTTAATTTTTTACACCCTCTAAATTCCAGCGTCTTTGAGCAGGGAACCCATTGCTCTGTCTTAGTCATAGGTATATGGAAATCAACTCATTCCTTCCAATGTGCAAATGTAGATAGATGGTAACTGTCTTTTTTTTTTTTTAAAAAAATTCCCAATTACATGTAAAAACAGTTTTTATATTTGTTTTTTAAAAATTTGAGTTATAAATTCTCTCCTTCCCCCCTCTCCTCATTGATAAGGCAAGTAATTTGATATAGTAATATAGGTTATTTAGATATAGTCATGTAAAACATATTTCCATATTAGTCATGTTGTGAAAGAAAAGCACAGACCAAAAAAAAAAACACTCAAAACCTAAGAAAAATAAAGAAAGTTTAAAAAAAAGTATGTTTTGATCTGTATTTAGATTCCATCAGTTCTTTCTCTGGAAGTCGATGGGCATCCCCTCAATTTCCAATTCATTGCCACCACAAAAAGAACAGCCTATAAATATTTTTTTTACGTGTAGGTCTTTGGGATACAAATCTAGAAGTGGTATTGCTGGGTCAAAGGGTATGCACAGTTTTATAGCCCATTGGGCATAGTTCCAAATTGTTCTCCAGAATGATTGGATCAGTTCCCCACCAACAGCACATTAGTGTCCCAATTTTCCTATATTCCCTCCAACATTTGTTATTTTCCTTTTCTGTCATATTAACTGATCAGATAATAATTTGCATTTCTCTGATCAATAGTGATTTAGAGAATTTTTCATATGACTATAGAGAGCTTTGATTTCTTCTGAAAACTGCCTGTTCATATCCTTTGACCATTTATTAATTGGGGAATGACCAAATTCTTATAGATTTGACTCAGTTCTCTGTACATGTGAGACACGAGGCCTTTATCAGAAACTTGCTGCAAATTTTTTCCTCCAGTTTTCTGCTTCCCATCTAATCTTGGCTGCATTGGTTTTGTTTGTGCAAAAAGTATTTAAATTATTATAATCAAACATCCATTTTACATTTCATAATCTTCTCTATCTCTTGTTTGGTCATAAATTCTTCCCTTATCCATAGATCTGATAGGTAAACTATTCCATGCTTCCCTAATTTGCTTATGGTATCACCCTCTGTCTAAATCATCTAATCTACTCTGCTATCTGCTTCTGTTTTATGGGTGAGTTCCTCCCATTCAGATATACAGTCACTATGATTACTAACTGTATATTTCCTCCCATTCTACATTTTTCCCTCTGTTTATCCTTTTCCCTCTCTCTCTCTTTTATACTCTCCCTCCTCAAAAATGTTTTGCTTCTGAGCACTGCCTGCTCCCATCTACCCACCCTTTTATCAGTACCCCCTCTTCTCTTTTACCCCTCCCCCTCCTGCTTCCCTGTAGGGTAAGTTAGATTTCTGTACCAACATAGTTTGTTTGTTATTCCCTCTTTGAGCAAATTCCAGTGAGAGTAAAGTTCAAGCATTGCCTGCCACCCTCCTTCCATCAGCCCTTTTACTGTAAGAGTTCTTTCACACCTCCTTATATGAGATAATTTACCCCATTCTACCTTTCCCCTCCTCCTAGTGTATCCCTCTTTATCACCCCTTTATTTTATTTTTGGGGGATATTACTCCATCATAGTTAACTTATACCTGTGCCCTCTGTCTATGTATACTCCTTCTAACTGCTTAATAATGATAAAATTCTTAGGAGTTACAAGTATCATCTTCCCATGTACAAATGTAAACAGTTTAACCTTATTGAATCCCTTATGATTTCTCTTTCCTGTTTACCTTTTTTTGCTTCTCTTGAGTCTTGTATTTGAAAATCAGATTTTGTATTCAGTTTGGGTCTTTTCATCAGAAATGCTTGAAAGTCCTTCATTTCATTAAACATCCATTTTTGCCCCTGAAGGCAGTTTTGCTGGGTAGGTGATTCTTCGTTATAATCCTAGATTCCTTGCCCTCAGAATATCATATTCCAGGCTCTCTAATCCTCTAATCCTAGAAGCAGCTAAATCTTGTGTAATCCTGACTGTGGCTATGTGCTGTTTGAATGGTTTCTTTCTGGCAGCTTGCAACATTTTTTCTTTGACCTGAGAGCTCTGGAATTTGACTATAATATTCTTGGGAGTTTTCATGTTGGGATTTCTTTCAGGAGGTGAGCAGTGGATCCTTTCAATTTCTAGTTTACTCGTTGGTTTGAGGAGATCAAGACAGTTTCCCTTGAAATTTTCTTGAAAGATGATGTCTAGGCTCTTTTTTTGATCATGGCTTTCAGGTAGTCCAGTAATTCCTAAATTATCTCTCCTGGATCTATTTTCTAGGTCAGTTGTTTTTCCAATGAGATACTTTACATTTCTTCCATTTTCATTCTTTTGATTTTGTTTTGTTGTTTCTTGGTGTCTCCTAGAGTCATTAGCTTCTACTTTCTCAATTCTGATTTCCAAGGAATTATTTTCTTCAGTGAGCTTTTGTACCTTCTTTTCTGCTTGGCCAGTTCTACTTTTTAAGGATTTCTTCTCTTCAGTAGACTTTTGTGGCTCTATTACCATTTGGCCTATTCTGTTTTTTAAAGTGTTATTTTGTTTTCCAAGTATTTTTTGGTGCCTCCTTTACCAAACTTTTGACTCTTTTTTTCTCAGGATTTTCTTGCATTACTGTCATTTCTTTTCTGTCTCTTATTTGAGTATTAAAATCCTTTTTGAGCTCTTTCAGGAATTCTTTTTGGGCCTGAGACCAGTTCACATTTTTCCTTTCAGGCTTTGCTTCTAACGGTATTGGCATTGTTCCCTATAACCATAGTAACTTTCTATGGTCAGGTTCTTTTTGTTGTTTTGTTTGTTCATATTTGTGGCCTATTTATTGATGTTTAACTTTAAGTTAAAGTTGAACTCTGTTCCTGGGTTGGAGGGGGCACTCTCTCAAGCGTCAGTTTTTCTTTTGTGTGTTGCTGTTTTCAGAGCTAGTTCTGGGGGTCTGCAAGTTTTTGCTTCTTTTAAGGTGGTATGATTTAAAGAAAGGTGTTTTCACTTGTCTGTAGGCCTGTGCTCTGGTCTATGAGTAACTACTCTTTTCTACCCTACAACTATGTCCATGGCCCCTCTCCTGCAAGTGCTCCTCCTCACCCTGGGACCGAAAGCCAGAACCACACGTGGGCAATGCAAGAGAGTCCTGTTACCAGTGTCAGCAGAGGGTCCCCTGTAATCTCCTTTTGACCAGTTGTCCAAATTCCTTGTCATCTGTGGGCTGAAGCCACCACTACGTATCCAGTCACTCCTAAGACCTGCTGCTATTGTTTCACCCCATCCTTTTGTTAGTTCTGCTACTTCAGAATTTGTTTTGAGGTGTTATTCTAACAGTGTTTGGAGGGGAATTTGGGAGAGCCCAGGCAGGTGCCTGCCTTTACTTCACTATCTTGGCTACACGCCAGGTATGGGTTTTACACATACAGTTAGCAGTGTTGAGGGGAAAAAAAAAGATTGTAACTTCCCTGGGCCTCAGTTTCCTCTTTTTTAAAATGAGGGTATTAGAGTAGATGGCTTCTGAGCCCTCTTTCAGCTGTGGGTCTCATCCTTTGACTCTGTGATCACTCTTAATTAGGCAGTGGTCACAGGATATGATGTAAAGCCAATTGAGATCTCCCCAAGCTTAGCCTGAGTTGTGCTACATCTTTATTCATTTAAGTGTCTCTCACATCTCAAGACCACCCAGTGCTTCCTCAAAGTGGAGGAATAAGACCCAGGAGAGTGGTTAATTGTTCCAGACTTCCCATCCCAATCTACCCATGATAGCCTGAGTAACCTTGGGTAGAAGCTTCTTCTCTGGCAGTCGGAAGCCCCCTGGGAAATCCAAGAATCACCACACTATCAACATCTAGCAGTTCATCTGCATGTGCTTTTGAGACCTGCCCACCCCTAAGGCAGAGATACCCTGGACAGAAATCAGCCCATCAAGGCGGAAGAATCCAAAGTGAGTTGGAGTCCACATTTAGTGTGTTGGTAAAGAACAAAGTGATGGAGACAAGTCAGTGACTCCTGGCATTTTCATCACATGTACAGGTCCTGTAGTTTAGCGTGCTGTTTGTTTCTAATAAAGTTTGTTGTCTGGAAAAACCCAGGCTGCCTCTTTTTAAATTGTTGTGATCCAGATGTGGGAAAAATACAACAATTAGAGCTACAGGCCTGCAAGGAAACTTCCACCCCTCAGAGAGGCTGTCTTTTCTGTAGGGCTCCCATGGTATTCCTGGTGTTCAATGAAGATCAGTTTTGTGCCTGTTTCTCCTGTTTTTATGTGAACTTCAAAAGTAGTTAGATCAAAGGAAGCTCCTGCCTCTGAGATTTCCTTTTCTCTGTCAGCCACCAGGCCTGCTGATTGAACTCACTAATTCTTCATTGTTATACATTAAAAGGGCATTAATATAGCTCTCTGATTTTTTTTTCTACTTCAGGAAAAGAAAGCTGGATAGGCTAGTTTTAATTTTTTTGGGGAAAAAAAGGCCTTTCATGCATTTATATGATATATGTGTAGAATTTCTAACCAGATCCTTGACATATATAACTTATGCTCATTTCCTTAAAATGGGGAGTTGGCCCCTAAAGCAGAGTGTGTGTCTGCTTCAGGAGCAAGTGATTGGATCCCCATAGTTGTAATAGTGATTCTTTATGGCATTTGTCTTCAAAGTGGTTAGGGCCAATGGTCCAAGGCACCTACTGTTGTTTAGAAGGGGCTTCGAGAATAGAAAAAGGGGAACAGGGAAGGAATAAATGATGATTAGCTTTTCCATCTCATTTTATTTTTAAATTTTATTTTAGTGTCTTTTGTCTTTTATCTCACAACCATTTCCTAGTATCTGACATCTTCCAGACACCTTCCTTTCCTGTAACAAAGAAAAAGTAAAGCAAAGCAAATAGTGACCTTTTCTTCTCCCCAGTCAATTCAATTCAATTCAACAATAATTTATTAACTGCCTACTATGTACCAGGTGCTAGGAATGTGAAGACAAAAATTAAAAACACTTTTTACTCAAGAAGTTTATGTTCTACTGGGGAAGGGAAGGTAGGAGGGGAACAGGTCATGTAGATAAATATGAATGGATGAATGAATGTGATTTAAAAAAACATTCATTAAGTGCTGTGTATCAAGCACTGTGTGCTAAGTGCTGGTGATGGGTTCATGGTGCACCCCAAGAATGTTGGGGTACCACCAGAAATGATGGAGTAAAGACATGTGGGTTCTAGTGTCCTGAAAGAAATTCCCTCAGACTGTTCTCCAAGTTAAAGAAAGGCATTTATTGGAGTGACACACCGAAGTGGGCCTTGCTTCCACGTGGGAGGGACCACTTCCAAGAGGCCGGTCCTGCCTCCCATAAGGGAGGCAGAGTCATTTGCCAGGTTAAAGGTCTGTCTTAAATACAATTTTATGGAATGGGGGAAGGGGAACAAGAGAATGGGAGGAGGGGCAAGCACAGCTCTGGAATGACTGGCATATCAGGTGGAGGTGCCTTTGTCATACATAAGCAAGGGGAACAGGAAAGGGGAGGAGAGAGTTGTTCTGGAATTGGGCATGCTTTGTGAAAGCACACAGTAAGTCCATGGTGGGAGGCTTCAATGCATAGTTCTCTTTGGTCACTCTTCTGGCTGGTCACATCCTGCGTCCTGCTTGATTTGTCTGCCTTGAGCACTCCTTTCTACCTCATCACAGGGGTGGGCAACACATCCTAAAAGAAGACAGACAGTTCCTGCTCTCAAAGAGCGTACATACTGATTCGAGGAGATAACACGTATAAGAGAATTCAGCTGCCGAGTGAATGGCAAGGTCCAGACGTGCTGACAGTACACCAGGGCGGCCGATGCAAGCCTCCGCATCTGAAGGGGCACCCTCGCTGCAGTCCTGCCCCCCACAGAGTCTGAGGGTTGGGGGAGAGGTGAAGAGAAGGCAGGGGGACCTCTGAGGGTTGTTTTTCCCACCTGGCCACACTATGGGTCAGGGAGGCCAAGGGCCAAGGGAAGAATATAGGGAGAGCAAAATAGATGCAAAGAAATTTGAGGAGGAAGTGCCAACGACCCGCAGAATCAGTAAAGACCTTCTGTAGGTGACAGCACTTTTGCCATTCACAGGCGTGGAAGCCAGAATTAGAGTGTTATGTGCAGGGAATATTTGCAGGTCAGCCAGTTTGTACGGAATGTAAAGTGTGAGTGAGAGTGAAAATAGGAATATATTGAGACTAATGGGTAATCATGGGAAACGAGAGGTGGGAAATGGCCAGAGCCAATTTGTGAAGGTCTTTACACGCCAAACAGAGGAGTTGGTGCATTTGTCAAAGGTGATAGGGAGCAACTGAACCTTTTTGAGCCAAGAGAGTGATTTTTTCAGATCTGGGCTTTATCGATATCTGTTTGACAGCTGTGTAGAAGATGAATTTGAGAGCAGAAAGACTGGGAGCGGGGGGCGTCAGCTGGGAGGCTGCAGGCCATGGAGAGGAGGTCTTGAGCTAGGTTTCCTATCCCAGAACTCTGTTCTACATTATAAGCAGTGACTGGTTTGCAAACCAGAACTCTAGCTCTCCTGGGATGGAAATGAGAAGCTCTAAAGAGCATCTGCGTGGGAGAAGCTGAGTTGGAGGGAAAGGAGAATTCCATTCAATTCAATAAACATGACTTAATCACCTGCCACGGGTCAGGCATTGTGCTAAGCCCTGGAGTAAAGACATGTAGGTGCTAGTGTCCTGAGACGCTCCCTGCCCTTGAGGAGTTTACAGTCTAATGGGATAGACAAACAAATATATATATAAAAAAGCGTGCTATATGCAGAATAAATAGGAGTTCATTAAAAGAGGGAAATCACTAGAATTAAGAGGAGGTTAGGGAGAGCTTCTGGTAGAAAGTGAAATTTTATTTGGAGTTTAAAGGAAGCTAGCCGGGTCAGTAGTCTAACCTTAAGCTGGGAGAGTGGTCCAGGCATGGAGGACAGCCAGAAAAAATGACTGAAGCTGAGAAATGGAGTGTCTTGTTTGGGGAACAGCCAGGAGGGCAGTGTGGCTGGATCAGAGTACGTTTCAGTGAATAAGGTGTAAGAAGACTGGAAAGGTAGGAGGGGTCTAGGTTATGAAACACTTTGAATGCTAGAGCATTCATTGTATATTTGTTCCTGGAGGCAATAGGAAGCCACTAGCGTTTATTGTATAGGGGAGTGACATGATCAGATCTGCATTTTAGGAAAATTACTTTAGTGGCTTGGAGAATGTATTGGAGTGGGGAGAGATTTGAGGCAGGCAGACCCACCATCAGTCTACAGCAGTAATCCAGGTGTGAGGTGATGAGGGCCGGTACTAGAATGGTGGTAATGTCCGAGAAGATCAAGAGAGCGTGTTTAAGAGATATTGCAAAGGGAAAATCGACAGGTCTTGGCAACAGCTTGGATATGGGGGTGAGAGACAGTGAGGAATCCAGGATGATGCCTGGGTTGTGAGCTAGAATTATGCTTCAGGTGCTCTTCTTTTCCCCTCATTTATCTTATTAGCTTGCTTCTAGCAAACTAGAACTCATATGCCCTGGAATTGGTGGACAAGTGGGGTTAGAATCCAGACTAGAAATCCACCATCCTGCGAGTTCGAGGTAAGTATTAGAAGACTTGGGTTCCACTTGCTGCTTGCAAAGTAGATTTAGGTACAGGACCAAGACTCAATTCATGGAATTGCAGGATTTCAGAACTAGAAGAGACCACAGAGCCCATTTAGTTTAAATCATCCTTGATAGAGAATCACTGTTATTACAGTATCCCAAACCAAGAGATCAGTCATCTGACCTTCGCCTGATGACCTTCTATGCATCTACCTATAGCGCCTTAGGAAGGTCTGTCTCTTGACCTAGTTTATTTTTTCCATCTTTAACCGAGAGTATTGGACTAGGTGATTGAGAAGCTCCTTTTCTATTAAAACTACATAGAATTTCTGAGTATTCATTCTGTGAATGTTTCTTCTGCACTCTTCTTCCGCAATCCTTTTCTCATGGGCTCAAGTGGAGAAATTGATTGGTTATTCCCGATTCCACTCTTGCCAGATTGTAGTGACTACCTCAAGCCCTTGAAACCACTCATTAGGTAGATCTCTTTCCCCTTCATCCCCTGAAGAGAAATGGTAGGATATTTGGTTTCAGGCCACCAAATGTGAATTACTTTGAAATACAAAGACAGCCATGAGAGAGTTCTGCCCTCCCCCATGATTAACAGTATTGGTCAGCAGGCAACTTCACTCTTTAGTCCTCCTAATTCCTTTGCTCTCCATTGCCTGCCTTTCTTCAAGGGAGGGTGTATATGTGTGTGTGTGTGTGTGTGTGTGTGTGTGTGTGTGTGTGTGTGTGTGTGTGTGTGTGTGTAGGAGCAAAGGTGTTAGAGAATCAGGGTTTATTTGGGGGGGTAGAGGGGATGGTGAAGGGTGTCCACTCTGCCATTTTGACAAGGGGCAATAACCAACCAAGCCAGCCTTTTCCCTCTGCAGAGATGAGTTGCTCTCTCATTTCTCTTAGGGGTGATTATCAGGATGTTAGGAAGCAACCTTTTCCCTCCTGTATCTGAAGCACATGCAATTTTTAGAATTTCCTTCCTTGACCTACACAACTGATTCCCCATGAGGCTACATGGGGTCATCCACTCATCACTGTAACCTGCTATAAACAGTAATAGGGTTTTAGCTGCCAGTGAAAATCTGTAGTCTAGGGCTCTGAAACCAGGTGAAAGTACAGAGGCAGAACAGAATGGAGTAGAATAAGAATGAGATTGGAATTGGAGACTTCATCTACTTGTCCAAAGCCCGGAGCAATGCTAGGCTAATAACTCTTCAGTATCCCTGAGTGTCCCTGTCTACTGGTTAATGATAGCAACAGTAATAATAATGACACATTTAAATAGTGCTTTAAGATTCACATACCTTTTCTTTTTTTAAATAAGCTTCAGTTGATATTTGTTTTCAAACTTGTATTTTCTCCAAGTTTCTTTCCGGCCCACTCTCCACATAGAGCCATCTTATATGACAAATAGCATTTGTTTAAAGACAAAGAAAAGAAAAGCAGGAAAAAGTCAGTTTAACTGATAATATACTGAAAAAGTCTGAAAATATGTGCAACACTTGTAGATTACCTCTGCAAGAGGGTGAGGAAGAAGGGTCTTCTCATACTTTGAATTTAGATCCAGATTTACAGGCATTTCCATTTGATCCCCACAAAGAGATTTAGAAAGGTTAGGTTACTTGCCCAGGGTCACATAACTGTGAGCTGTCTGAAGTGGGATTCAAACCCAGATATTTCTGACTCCCAAGTCTGATCCCCAGTCTGCTGCTCCACATATCCTCATATACTGGGATGATACTGCCAGGCTTAGATATTGCTATTTCTTCTTACTGTTCTTATTGGGTAGAGTAGAATCATAGACCTTTTGTGGTTTAGGGTGCTGGGAGTCCCAAAATGCAAGGGTACAGGGGGTCTGCCTCGAAAGAATTCGACCACTCAACCATCTTTCAGTCAAAGTATCGAGGTTTATTTGTACCTCCAATAGAAGGGGCTGGATTTTAAATGAATCTGAGCAATATAATGGAGGTAAGATTGGTACTTATATACAAGAAAAGACTGAAAAGATCTAGATGAGATAAGGGAGTAGTAAGTAGCCTGCGGAGTTCCAGGTGCCTTGAAAAGATCTAGATGGGATTAAGGAGTATCAAGTAAACTAATTAAGTAATCCAAGTGGGCTGGGGTGGGCCAGATGGCTTGGGTGGAGGCACCAGTGATCTGGGCTACTGAAATGTATGGGAAAATTCAGAGTCCAGGTCCCATCACCCCATCTGACCCAGAGAACAAAAGAGCTAGAAAAGAACCTTAAGATCATGGTGATGGGGCAATGGGACCTGGACCCCTAAAAGCCCCTGAACTTTCCCTCACTGGCATTTAGCCTGAGGCATCTGGCCCTTCTCAGTCTACCTAGATCCTCAATAAGCCCTTTAACTGCCCTTTCACTGTGGCTCTCCAACCACTTAGCTCCTTTCATTGTCTGCACCTGGACCACCCAAGGCTATTTACCACTACTTAATCCCATCCAGATCTTCTCACTGTCGTTTCTTGTATGTAAGTACCACTTTTACCCCATTAGATTGTGTAGATTCCCTAAGAATGCCCACTCGTGTTGGTGTTACAGTAGTACAGATTTACTAGGAATCTGCCCACCACGCTTGCTACTTTTACTGAAAGAAGGCTTGAGTGGTCAAATTCTTTCAAGGCAGACTTGCCCTGTACCCTTACATTTCAGAGTCCCCAGCACCTGAAACCAAAACAATAGGATTAGAGATTTAGAGCTGGAAAGTACTTTAGAGTCTAACTCAGAGATTTTATGGTGGGGTAGACTGAGGCCCATAGGAGTGAAATGCCTATATACATCTGAGGCGAGATATGAACCCATATCATCCTAATTCCACTTTCAGTGCTATATCTATTATACTATGTTGTGAATCATCTAATCAAATGTCCTTATCTTCCGGAGGAGGGAAGCCCAAAGTGGCAGTCACCTGTCTAAGGTCACAGAATAAATTAGTGACCAAGCCAGTGAATTGTCTGCTCCTTTGCTATTGTAACTATATTAAGTTTTAATCCATAGAGTATGACAGCTATAAGGGATTTGTTATGGCCCTCTTTGAAATCTATAGGTTTTTTTACAATTAAAAATTTAAAAGAAACTTTGTAATAGCTAAAGTGGCATGGGGGAGGGAAATAAAGGACCAAAAAAAAATTAGAGATGAGGCATCTCTGTTTAGGAGTGCGCTCATCAATGTTTAACAACCAGGTCTCTGAAAAGTAGGACACACTTTTAAGTTTAATCTGTATTATTGACATTTTCCCCCATCATTTTCTTAAGTCTAGACAATTGATAAAACAGTAAATCAAGCCCTGATTTGTAGTATTCAAGAGTAAGTACTCACACTGAAAATTTAACAATCAAGTTCTCTCAAGCTGATTAGAGTTGGCTCCAGCACAATCCTCTCTCCATTACTTCTTCTTCTTCTTCTTCTTCTTCTTTTTTTGCTTTTAGGCAATTGGGGTTAAGTGACTTGCCCAGGGTCACACAGCTAGTGCATGTCAAGTGTTTGGTCTGAGGTCGGATTTGAACTCAGGTCCTCCTGACTTCAGGGCCGGGTGCTCTATCCACTGCACCACCTAGCTGCCCCCTTCCATTACTTCTTTACAGCCTTAAAAGAAACTTCATAATAAACAATACTTTAGTGATATGGGTAAGTGTCATGAAGCAGAGAATAAAAGTGAACAGTCACCTACATCTTTTCCCAGAGGTGAGGGACTATGCATTTGGAATAGGGTATATACTGTTAGACTTAGTTATGATAGCTTTGCTGAACTGCTTCCTCCTCCCTCCCCTTATTTTGTGTTACAAGGTGAGAGGGGAGGGGTAGATCCATAAATGAAGGTGATGTGAAAAAAAATATCAACAAACATTTAAAAAATGCTGAATCACAAACTTTTATCCAGGGCACCCATTTGGCCAAATGGACGGAAATGGAGACGGTGGAGAGGAGAAATGGAAAAGGAAAGGATGAGATTGTCTTGATCTCCTACTACATCACATTGAGCCTTCTTTCTCTCACACCTGAGTTTTCAGATTTTTAATTTAATAGTCAGATTAGCCTTGGCTTTGTATTTTGTCAGTCCTTTTTCCTTGAGAAAAACAATTCACCTCTGTACTCAAGGATTAAGTTTTGAAATACAATATGGCCATCCTGGAACCTTAATCCAGGCCCAGCCCTGTTCTAACACCCAACATGAATTCCTAAACTCTTGCATGAATGATGGTGCTCTGCTACAACAGACTTGTGACAGTAAAAAATGGTTTGGGTTTTTAATTTTAAAGGAAAACTATGTAAAGATGAGGTTGGAATAACAATTCTTTATTGCTATGGTCCACAAAATAAATTACTCCATTCAATTTACTGCTTTTAAGTTAGGAGAAAATTTCAACGTTACTGTTCTAAATATTTGGTTATGTAGACAGTTTTTTCCCCTTAAAGGATATATTTTTGGTTGTATAGTTAGCAATGCAGAGAAACATTTTTTAAAAAGGCATTAGTTGGATTAGTAGGATGTCACTGTTCTCGTTTCTGCTTGCTTCACTTTGCATCAGTTCATAGAGGTCTTCTCAGTTTCCTTAAGAGCTTAGTAGATAAGAAAAAAAGTAGCTTATATTACTGCTGCTACTGGTTGTCCTTCATTCTCAAAGAGGACCATGACATCAGAAAGGTGATGCCTTGGCATGCAAGTGCATTGGATTTAAGTGAGGAAGCGTTGTGCAAAGTCACCAGCATCACTTTCTCCTCCAGAGCCACCTGGGTCCAGTGGCCAGATATGGATCAAGACAATTGGAGATGGCCCAGGATGTAGTGAGGGACTTAGCCTTTTCAAGCTGAGGTCTTTAACAGGTCTGTTTGACTGAGGCTGGGCCCATTCAGTGATTAAGGCTTAATAAAAATTGAGGCAAAGAATAGCCTCTTTAAAAAACAAAATAGATCTGGGAGGAGAAGGCCCTGAGGGTTTCTGGCCAAAACAGAAAACAATTGTTATTTACATTCATTTTGAGCCAATCAGAGCCCAAACCGTGACCAAGTAGGGCTTCTATTAATAGCAGCAAGGAAGGAAGCTTGGGAAGGAAAAAGAGAAAGGAGGTTGCTTTTGGGGGTTGGTTATGATTCAATGAACAAGGAAGTGGTTATGTATATGACCCTTTAAATACAAATACAATGGATGGTCCCATGATTGGGCTGTCTAAGCATATTTCTGGGACAATGAGAAAAACCACAGTGAAAGTAAAGAAATTGTGTAAAGAGAGAAAAGCCAGTGGCACATTTAAGTTACATAGGCAGTTGGACCCAATCTTTGCTACATGGATAGCTGCTTTTGAAGTATCCCTTTTCATTTACGCCTGTTTTTCACTAGGTGGACTACTTGTTCCCAGTACAGCAGCATTCTTTCTCCCTGGTGCTCCCTAGAGCCTTGCTAACGGACGACGCTTTAGGGCCCTCCATCTTCTCCCCATAAGAAATGAGCTATGGAGGGGGAAGTTCCCCTCTCCACAATCAGATTGTGTTCTGTTTTCGTTCTAGAGATTTTCACCATGCCAGAGAACAGATTTTGACATTGTAGTGAGCTGCATGTGCAGTCTGATTAGGAAATCCTTCTGTGGGTGGCTTCCAGCTGAGAAGTAGATGGAAGGTGGAGGCTATAGCTGACTTTCAAAACAATTCTTTTTACTAGGATCCCTAAAGAGAGCTGCCATTGCCTTGGAAGAATGAAGGGTCTTCAGATTCCTTTGAGAAAATGATTGGTCCTCTATGTAGCTATTTCTGGTCTTCCCTCTCTCCTCCCCACCGAATCCCACCCCAAAATGTTTACAGTATGTCCAAATGCCAGAAAACCAAGCATCATCCTCTCTGGTTCCCATTGTGGGTCACTCTGAGTTGTTGTTCATCCTTCATTCTTGAAGAGGACCAATGACATCATGAGGGTGATGTCTTGACTTGTGCATGAGTTGGCTATGAGTGGGGCAGAGTTGCACAAGGTTGTCAGGCTCACACTCTCCTCCAGTCACTGAAGTCTTGGCAAGACAAAGGTCAGGACAATTGGCAGTGGGGGCTCACCTCGGGGGATAGTAGGTGGATAGCATCTCTTTCTGGGAAGGAGATGTTAAATATACCCATTTATCTTAGGATAAAGTGAAATTGTCTTGGAAAATTCTCATGACATTGTGATCATTCATGAATAATCAAGAATTTGGGCACTGAAGGCCCAAATTATTCTAAGTGACATGTGTGAACCTCCTATTTCTCACTAAGAAATATCTTGTTAGGTCTTACAGTGAGAGTTAGAGATTCTCCAGGACAAATGTCTTACGATACCTAGTGAGCTTCTGATTTATCTCCTCCTTACACTGATCCTTTTGGGGGCAAGGGAATGAAGCTTACTCTGTGACTGATATTTATTATGAGATTTCTCAAGTTTTTATCTAAATCTGGAAGCTGTATAATTGTCAACATTGTTTTTAGACTCTTGTCAAAGCAGATTGGCTAATTCTATCACTAGCTCATAGACTCATTGATTCATAAAATGTTGATAATGAAAGAATCTGGGCTAGTGATGGACTAGTCATTGGGGTAACTGACTAATTTCTCATATCTGTCTGTTGTCATCTCACAGGATCTCTGAGTCCTAACTCAGTGGCTCATCAGCCCTTGCCTGGACCTCTTATATGTACTACTGCAGTAGTTTCCTAACTGGTCTCTCTTCTAATCTCTTTCCTCTTTAATCACTTTCCTCACAGATACTAAATCACCTTTCTCAGGCATCTCACCCCCTTACTCAAAAAATCTTCAATGGCCTGTAAGATAAAATGTTGTACAAACTGCCCAGCTTGAGATATAGAGTCCTCCAGAATATACCTGTAGTCTACCTTTCCAGCCTTATTTCCCAGTACTCTGCTTCACACACACACACACACACACACACACACACACACACACAATGCTTCAGCCAAACTGGTCTGATAATATGGCAATAGAGTATTACCATATCAACTGACTACTGATTGTTCTATCAGTTTCCATTTTTACCCTAAACAGTCCCCCATTCCCAGAATATACTTCCTCCCAGTTTCACTCCCGCATCCTTAACTTCCTTTAAAGATACTATCTCTCCAGTGCTCTGATACCACCTCTACAAAGCTTTATTGATTCTCCTACTTATCAATGTTTTTCCCTTCAGATAACCTCAAATTTACTCCCTGGTGTATATCTCCAGAAGAAACTTAGCTTCTAAAGGGCAACTATTATTTCCATTTTTGTCTTTATTTTCCCTGTGCCAAGCAGTGGCCAACCCCAAGTGGTCTTGCACTTAGTAGATGTTCACATATTCACTAAGCATTTAGAAAAGCAAGGTGACAATGAGAACTAGCCTTGAAATCAGGAAAAGCTAGATTCAAGTCCTGCTCAGACACACACTGACTGTGACTTTGGGCAAGTCCGCTAACTTCTTGGTACTTTGGGCCAGTCTTTAAGACTAGAAGCTGCAAAGCAGATATTTGTAGAGAAAATTCTTCTCTGGGCACTTTTTCCACTGATGAAGTTACAGGTCTGGTAAAAAAAAATCAACAGGTATTTATTAAATGCGTTTTACATACCAGGCACTGTAATCATCACTGAGGTTACAAATAAAAAAAATGAAAACAGACTTTGCCTTCAATGAGATTACATTGTGTTAGTAGGAAAGATAATGGACACAGAAGATTAAATATAAAATATATGCATATAGACATGTACATACACATATATATATATACATGTAAATCTGGGTGTATGTAGATAGATAGTAATTTCCTAGGGGAAGATACTGGCTGTGTGTGTGTGTGTGTGTGTGTGTGTGTGTGTGTGTGTGTGTGTATGTACAAGATATACTTTTAAATACATATTGGATTTAACTGAGATATAGCATGGGACAGAGATGGACACTAGGCCTGTGATTTTATTAATATAGCATATTCCTAGGTAGAGAAACTATCCCTACCAATGCAGGCTGGCTATTCATTGTAGCTGGGGACAATGAGTGACTAAGTGACTTATCCAGGATCACACAGCCACTATGATTCAGTGTCAGGACTTGGATCAAGATCTTCCTGGCTCCAATCTGGCCTTGGAGTACAAAGAGCATTCAACTTGGCTTCAGAAGACCTGGGGTGGAATTGTGACACTGACATTTACCAGTCATGTGACCATGGGCAAATTGTTAACATTTGAGAACCCCAGTTTTCTCTTTTGTAAAATGAAGCTATTCATTCTTAGCAATATTTCCAAAAGGGTTGTTGTGGGTAAATACTTTGTAAATCTGAATGCTTGTAAAGTGGGCAATGCAAGTATCTTCAAATGATGTCCACTGAGGGAGAACTCATCTAGGTTCATATTCCCTCCAGCAATGCAGATCTCAACCCAACCTTGTTACCCAGTTCTTATGCATATCCTTCCATTGATTCACCAAAGGTAGCCCACCTAATGGCCAGTGGGAGGGGAGGAGGCAGCTTCCTTCCATCCTCTTGATATTGTGAAGATAGCAACAGAGGATGTGTGTCATCCATCATTCATCCCTGGCTCTTACCATATGTCCAGCCATTCTTTTTTTGATCATCTGATTATATTAATGGCATACACAATTTTGCCTCATGCTCCCTTCAGACCAGGGAGTGTATTTTGAGTAATATTTTCCATATCATTTATCTGTTTCTGTGCTAAAGAGATACATAAATAACTAATCATCAAATAAATAAATTACTAAAAAAATAAAAAAATTTTAACTGACATGTAAAAAAGTAATAAAAAATAATAAGTAATCATCAAAGCAAGTGCATACAGTTCCTCATGCAGTCCATGGGATGCAGGAATGGAGCACTGGTTCTCCATTTCCTCAGATAAACCTAGGAAAGAATTTCTTGTTATGTTTATAACAGTCAGGTTTCTAAAGCATGAGCTGAGGGAACTGGATGGAATTCTTTGTGGTCCCAGAGTCTGATTCATCTTAGGAAGAAGGCCAAGCATCTTTATTTCATGAGGCACAAGTCAGAATCACAGAATGACCAGTCTGGAGTCAATGATGACCCCTAATTTGGATCTTTTCATTTTAAAACTTCAGGGAGGAGTAGTTGAAATAGGTCTCATTGAGATAGAGACACCATAGTGGGGAAAATCCAATCCATATAAGTAGATATCAAGAGAGGAATATTAATTCCTGAATTTGTCAGCTAGGGGACATAGAGGGCTGAACCAGGAGGCAGGAAGACCTGAGTTCAAATCCAGCCCCAGATATTTATCAGCTGTGTGGTCCTGGATAAGTCACTTAATTTCTCTCAGCCTCAAAACTGAGAGTTACATCTTATGTAAAATGGGGATGATGATAATAGCATGCCTCCTTGGCAAGTTGTGAGGATTACTTGAGATAATATTTGTGAAGTGTTACACGAAAGTTAGTTCCTATTAGCTAGCTATTACGAACACAGGCATGATTCTGGCTGTCTAAGCTGTTTCAGGAACTTAGTTCCAAAGCTGAAAGTTTACATTTTGCAGTAATGAAAAGTTTATGTTGGAAGTTAGAAGTACATCAAGCCCGGTGACAACTCAGGCCAGCTCTGACTCTGATGAAGTCTAAATTATATGCATGTTTGTGTTTTTAAAATAAATACTTTAAAATGATAGATGGATATAAGAAGACCATTCTACAAAGTTTCAGCCTTCTGGATGATTTTTTAGGGGCTGAGGAGAAGCAAGACCACTGCATCATAGAAACTCAGTCAGCATTTTTTTGGTTTTGCTGATTTCGATTCCTCTCAGAGTCACTGCTCTGTAATTCAATGAACGCGCTCAAGTGAAATTTATTACTTCATGTCATGATACCATATTCCACAGCAGGGAGGGCTCTGGAGGGCCACACATTTTATCTTCAGGGTCATACATTCTTAAACATCACTATTACCACAGGGCATGGAATATAATATTCTGAACTACTGGAAATTCCACGTTTAACAATTCCTTAGTTTTGCCCCACACTTATCCATTGTGGTCAGGGAATGGGCTGTTCTAGCTAATTAGTCTCATTAACTAAAGCCAACATCAGTTATAGGCATTTATTGAGCACCTGCTATATGCAGGGTGTGGTTAATGTTTTTCATTTATGCAACACTTTATCATCAGTCCGTAAGCATTTACTTTTGTTCAATTGTTTTTAGTCATGTCCAACTCTTTGTGACCCTATTTGGGGTTTTCTTGGCAAAGATACTGGAGCAGTTTGCCATTTCCTTCTCCAACTCATTTTACAGATGAGAAAACTGAGGTAAATGACTGGCACAGGGTCACACAGTTAGTAAGTGTCTGAGGCCAGATTTGAACTCCTGAAGATGAGTCTTCCTGATTTCAGACCCAGTGCTCTATCCATTGTACTGGCTACCTGCCCAAGTATTTACTATTCACTGGAGAAGGAAATGGTGAACCACTCTGGTATCTTTGCCAAGAAAACCCAATGGACAGACAATGTTAGAGTACTGTGGTCCACAGAGTCATGAAGACTCAGGCACGATTAAACAGCAACTACAACAACAATAAATGCTCCGTAGCTTTTAGACTGCCTTCTTGTTGACTATCTCATTTGAGCCTCGAAAAAGTCCTGAGAGGTGCTGGCTGCGCGTTATTATTCCTCATTAATGGACTGGGAAAGTGATACAGAGAAGTGGAGTAGCCCAGCTAATAACTGGCAGGTAGAGAGCTGAGACTCCTATGCAGGTCTTCCCTGCTGGGTTGCTTATTACTGCCACTTACCTTTGTGACCTTCACTTTTCTGGCCTCAGTTTTCCCATCTATAAAAGGAGGGGGTTGGATGAAATGACTTTGAGGCCTCCAGCTCTGAAAGTTGATCGGTTTTCTCACCCTGTCAGGGTTCTCTGTTCTCACTGTACCATACTCTTGCTACCAATTTTCCAAGAAATGTAGCGTTGGTAAATTGTATGGTAAGCACAAAATTACGACAGGCAAAATTTAATCTTTCTTCTGTGAATCAGAACCTTATGGTGCTGTAGGGTCATCATTATGAACATCAATGATCATTATATGATACTGTAGAAAAGAAAAACAAAAATTGCTTCTTTGAGCTTTCTGGCTTTTTGGGTTAGAGATGTTCCCATTTTTATGACTTTCCTCCAAGGGTCTTAATGCTTACTGAAATGCCAAGAAAACGACTCTGCCAAGGAGTGTGAGATATGAAGCCCCTGAGTGAATGTGATCACAAGCCGTTCTTGTTTCTTTGTCTTCTCTGCTTCCTTCGTTTTCACTTTCCCCTCTTGACCAAATACAAGGTGTTCTCAAAGTCTTAGTTTAAGCCTGAATAATTTAAAGCTGCATTGACTTTGTATAGGAGCAACCCTCTATTTATTGGCATACTTCTGCCCCAAAGGGGGATCCTCCTAAGGGAATTAGCTCTAGATCAGCCCATTTCCTTCCCAGATAGCTGTGACTCCCAGAGCTGGTAGAACCTGATATAGAGAGGATTTATTAAAGGCCTACTGTGTGCTAAGCTCTTTATAAATATTATGTCATTTGATTCTCACAACAACACTGGGAGGTAGGTTCGATTGTCATCCTCCTTTTTCAGTTGAGGAGGCTGAGGCAAATAGAAGTTAACTGACTTGCCCAGGGTCCCACAGCTAGTAAGTGTCTGAAGCTGAATTTGAACTCAGGTCTTCCTGACTCCAGGCCCAGCACTCTATCCACTGTGCAGCCTAGTTGCCTCAGAGATAAGGGTGGAAACCCAGATTCCTGGTGTCTCTGGCCGGCCCTTGTAGCTACCAGACCTAGTTAATAAAGGGCTGGCCACTTGTACTAAGCCCTAGGCATTATGGTCTACTGCTTGTGTCCAGTGAGAGAGGACAGGTACCCCAAAATTAGATCTCATAATCCAGTGAATTGGGCAAAGGGTGCCCTGTGAGGTCAAACTGAAAAGATGAGGTCTCTTCAGCCTGTGGTGGCAGAATCAGCATCTATAAAATCCTACGGGGAATGGAGAAAAGATAAAGAGGCCTTGACTACCCATCTCTAAAGACTGCTGTGAGAAAATGCTTTGTTAACTTTAAGACTCAATAGAAGGAGCAGTTATTTCCTCTTGAGGCTTGTGAACAAGCTAGGAGGCCTCAAAGCTTGTGGAAAAAAGGGGACTCACTGCAATTCAATTACAAATAGCTTAAATCATGAACCAGAAGGAGTTTAATTCAAAACTATTCCTGCATTTCCCGAAATTGTGCTAGAGGCATCAACGCCTTTATTTCTTTAAGCTTAGGGACTGGTGTCATTTTGTAAATAAGCTCTCTCTAACCATGTGTGTTTACGAGAGTGCCCAGGGACACATACTTACAGAAAAAGCTATCCCCAACTTCTGTTGTTGTGAAAATGTTCTATCTTGCAGATGTTTCTTGGCTATTGCTCCTCAAGGGCGATAAGGGCCTAATTTAATTTGTAAATGCTTTGGTAAATAACCAGTGTGTCTGTACAGTCCAAAGTTCTGCCCTTCTGAAAGGGGGGGATTTCCTCCTCCATGATCAAGGCTTGCATGGGGATTTTTTCAATTTACTGCTGTGTGAAAGTCAGCAGCTTTGGCCCAGTGGGGACAAATGCAAATCACTCTGAGCAGTGAATCTCCAAGCAAGATGTTAAGTTAACTAACAGCTTGGGAAAAGTAAGCCACAGATCACAGAATGGTTGACCTTAATGGAGGTCACTCACTTTTTACAGCCTGGTTGAAGTCAGATAAACTTTTTCAAAGTTTTTCTTTCCATTGTGAACATTTTTAGTTAATTCCCCTTGCTGTCTTCTCCTACAAAAGCACTTTATGTGACCCTGCTCTGTATAAGCTGAATTTATGCTCTGGTGCTGTCTACATCTTCTTACCTTTTGTGTATTTTTTTTTGAAGAAATACAGTCTGTCAATAAGTGGACCAAATCCCCCATCGTCAGCATTTCTACTCTTTTGTCCACTTCTTCAGATTCTCTACTCTCTCCTGTAACTCCTTGATGTAGCAACAATGTATGTGGCTTTATGATGCATACGTATTACCTTATTTCCTTAGCTTTTTTGCTTTTGAAAGTTAATACCATCTTTTCACCTGTATCACTCAATTCCATCAGTGAAAGAATGGAGCTGCAATTTGGAAGGAGCTTGGAGGATACTGACTTCAGCCTTGTACATTTTGGTCATGTCTCTTTAGCAACAGATTCCTGATATGTAGGAATGCGATAATAACTGGGAAGCAGTACGGGAGAAAGAGCCCAGGACTTTACATCCAGAAAGACCTGGGTTCAGGTCTTGAATTCAACACAAATTCGCGGGTCTCTCGGGTTAAATGCCCATGCTGTCATTAGTTTTGTGCCCACCCAGAAGATAACAGATCCTATGATTGCCACCGTACAAGTATGTGGTCAGTCTTCCAACTTTGTGAAGTATGCTTATGTTTCATTGTTCTCATTAGGGAAGGCACGTGCATTCACTTAGCCCAGATGTTGCCAGTCAGTCACACCTGACACTGCTTTAAGTACTGGGGCCACAAAGTGCTCTTGTCTCCCTGAAGTCAGCATCCGTGGGGAAGTGATGAAGGAATCCAGAGAAGTCATGAGAGGCTAGAAGTATCATGATCAGATACAGCTTATTTAATCATGTTTTTCTTCCCGTAAGGTACACAGGATGGAATTATTGGAAGTATAGAAAGGGGACCTTCCCTTCCCTCGCCTTTAACCCCATTCTGCCTATAGTCTCCAAATTCCCTTTCTAAAATGGTGACAACTAGAAGGGTACTGTGGTATTATCTAGTTCAGTGTCCTCATTTTAAGGAGAAAGAAATTGAGATCCAGAGAAATGCAGTGACTTACCCAAAGGCTCACAGCTAGTATGGAGCAGAACTGAGTTTTTAACCCAGGATTCTTGTGTTTTATCCATTCAACTAGAATGCTGAGCTAATGATTAGTATTTTGGTGGGTTTCACTAGAGAAATGTGTTTACTTGTGCTTCTCTTGGGAATTGGTTCACCCTAAAATAGCTTCATTACAATCAGTTGACATTTAAGAAATAGGTAATTGTTTCAATCACCGCTCTCTATACTTCCCCTTCATTAAGAATTGCCAATATGACAACATTTTCTAGTTCTAGTAGTCTATATATAGGACAAACTATATTATTATATAGGCAGTTCAGAATGAAGGGGCATTCAATTTTGTCAAACACCAGCCAGGGAGTCAGAGAACCACTAACTAGCTTACTTACCCTGGACAAGCTATTAACTTTGACCTTCATTTGTAGAACCAACAGGTTGGACTATATGACATCTAATGTCCCTCTAATGCTAAATTCAATTAATCTGTGATTTTAAGTTTAACTTGGAAATAAATTTTGACGTTGTTGAGTTGTTTCAGTCTTGTCTAATTCTTTGTGACCCTATTTGGGATTTTCTTGGCAGAGATACTGGAGTGGTTTGCTATTTCCTTATCTGGCTCATTTTACAGATAGGGAAACTGAAGCAAAGCACTTGACAGGGTTAAATGACTTGCCCGGGGCCCCCACCTAGTAAGTGTCTGAGATCAAATTTGAACTCGGTCTTCCTGACTACAGTCACAGAGCTCTACCTACTGCCCCACCTAGGGCAGCAAAATATAAGCTACTCTTAAGGATTTCAATATTATTATTATTTTGCATCAGAAATACCATATTTAACTAGACTGAGGAAGCTGAGTCTCAGAAGTGTTAAGTGATTTGCCCACAAACACACAGGTAATAAGTGTTAAAGTCAGGATTACAGCCTAGGTTGTCCTAACTCCAAGTCCAGGGCTGTATCAGTGAAATGAGAAGTATTTGTAAAGTGCTTAGTGTGGCACATTTTTGTTGTTATTTTAGTTGTTGCAGTCATGGCTGACTCTTTATGACCCAATTTGGAATTTTCTTGGCCAAGGTACTAGGGTGGTTTGCCATTTCCTTCTCCGGATCATTTTAGAGATGAGAAACTGAGGCAAATAGGGTTAAGTGACCTGCCCAAGGTCACACAGCTGGTATGTGTCTGAGGCAGGATATGAATTAATGAAGATGAGTCTTTCTGACTTCAGGCCTGGCACTCTGTCCACTGTACCACTGTACCACTGTGCTACTGTACGGTACCATATAATAAGTAAATATAATTATGCTATGTTATATATAATTATAATATATTAATTATAATTATATTAATTAATACATACATGTTTCCTTCCTCTTTTCTATATCTACTATGATTCACTATCCATACCTTCCATTATTTAATATGGATAGGCCACTATGTGTTTTGCCACTGATATTATTACTATTTCAGGGAAAGTTATTCTGTGTTGCATTTTGATTTGGCTAAAATCATATTCATGAATTAGCTAATATCTACATTTATGCTTTCTAGACTCTTTTTCTTGAATAAAGTTCTATTCTGATGCTCCATTAGTGGTGGTAATTCTTGCTTCTCAAAGTCAGTGCCAGAGAAAGCTCAGCTAGGAGATTGGTACAGCTTTGAATATAAGTGGGGGAATAGATTGTCATATGAAAACCGGCCTCTCTAAGTGTAGAGAGGCTCAGCACCAGAAGGCTGGTTGCCTGGTGGTGGTGTTTTTTCTCCCCTTGTTTTAGTAATAGCAGCTGCCTACTAAGGCATGGAAGGGTTACAGTCTTTCTCTGGAGGAAATCTTGAAACTAATGAAGTTGGATTTTTTTGCGGGGGGGGGGGAGTGTTGAAATATGCCACCTACATAGCAAATACTCTCTCCATACATTTGTAAACTGATGTCATTATAATCTGGAAAAGTTATGTGGTTGTATCGCTCTCTGATACATAAGCAGTTTCTCCAATTTCAATCTTGGCAAATGAAATCAACCTCATTTTGGAGTTACAAGAGAACACTGTTTTTCTAGTAGGGGAAATAAAAATTACTGTTTCTGTGCTGTTGGGACTCACAAATGCTGCTATATTTTTATGTGCAGACTCATTGTGGGTGGAACACAGAGATTCCAGGTCTTGCAATACTTTTTTGAGCACAAGGCCATTGAATACTGAAAAACAGCTCATTAAAAAAGCTGCCATCCGCTTCTTCTAATTAACTTGCTCTCTGCTACCCAGAGAGTTTGCTGAAATGTGCAGGAGTTTATGCTTGGAAACAAAGAGTGAACTGAAAGAAGTTGATGCAGTGCTAATTGTTGATAGTGGCAAAGTGTTTTTAACTGGCAAGTTGGAGTAAACAGGTAGCAGGAACGATAGCTTGTGTCCTTGTGGCCCCTGATGGGACTCTATGCAGGTATTGTGATGGATGGCCATCTTCAGGACATGGTCGAGGCAACTGCAGGAGCACAGATCTCATTGGAATTCAAAAGAGACAAGAAAGGGTAGCCGGTCCATCATGCCACTTGAGTTGTCAAGACAGAGCCAGGTCCTTTGTGCTCCAATAACCACATGCTGCTGAACCAGAGGGAGACAGAAGCAAATGCAGTAGGAAACACTTTCTTTGCTCACGCTTCTGCAGGTGCAGAATGGTATAAAGGCATCTAAGAACCTAGATAAGTCCAGGAAATTGGTAACTGGGGATAGTGGTTAAAATTGTAGAGGTCCCTTCCCAACATTGGGGAAATCTAAAGAGCTGTGGATTCTGTAGAAGGAAAACAGCAAAGGCATTAGTTGGTGGGGCATTTTCTTCAGGAGACGTGGCTTTTGCTTCCTGGCATGCCTGGTCTCACATCGAGTGGGCATGTTGGATGTGGACGGCTGTGAGAAGCAATGGAGATTACAGTTTCTTAGTCCTACAGGGAATCTCGGGAAGGAGGCAAGTTGGTTCTTCTATCAGGTCACTGTTCTAATCTTCGGTCACTGTGTGCCACAGATCTGTAAGAATGGGGTGTGACTTAGGGATGGAAATAAGAAGAACCTGGCAGCCCGGATATTGAGTCTAAGTGTGTAAAACCTGTTTTCTCTTTGGGTCCCAATGTTGTAACTACTGTAACTACCAAAGTCACTTGGGTAGTAGGTATGAGAGGTGGGATTTGAATTGAGTTTCTCTGACTCCAGAGTAGTCTTTTTTCCAAAGTACAACAAATAGAATGCCATAAATATTTATTAAGCATCTATTGCATGCACCCGTGCCAAGTGCTAGGCAAGAGCGAAGTTTAGGTAAAACTTTCCACTGGCACTTGGTCATGTGGATTCTGCCTTTAAAAAAATTTAAAACATCAATTTCTCTGTCTCAATCCTTCCTTTATTGCTGTGGCTGGATAATCATGGAAATTGTCAGGAGCAAGGAATTTTGACATCTGAAGAGCAGAAATCGGAAAAATCAAAACTGGTTCACTTCTGGCGTTAGAATCAGGTCAAATCATCCAAACAACAAAAATTGACTGAGTGCTACTTGTCGTGAAGATGGTCTAGGTGATATAAAGAAATGTAAGAGGCCATTCCTGTCTTCAGGAAGAATTACAGGGAGACAAGACTTAGAAAATAATGCTTCAATGACCTATGTCTTTGTTGAGTGTGGGTCAGAATGGATGACAACTTATCATCTTAAAGAGAGCCTGCCTAGGGCCCAGAGACCATTGTCCCAAAACTACTCAGTCCATCAGAAGTGAGGATTGAACCTAGTTCTAGATTCTAGATCATTATCCTGCCCATTATTCCATACTGTCTGTAGAAATATGTAACAAATGCCAAATGAATGATAACAGAAAAAAATGTTTTGGAGTTTATGAGAGAGTCAGATTACTGTGAGCTCGTCTGTTTGTGAAAGATTTGTTAACAGATATCAGAAGAACTGGAGTCAGTATCTACTCTGTTTCCTAGTGCTTGTGTGCCGTTGGTCACTTCACATCTGTGGGCCTTAGTTTCCTCAATCTGCGATGCGAGGGAATTGGACTTGGTGGCTTATATGATTACTTTTAACTTCAGCTTTGGCCTTCAGGGACAGACTAGCCTAACTAGGTTATTACTGTAGATTGGGCTTGGGCAACCTGGCTGAGTAGATAAGATAACGAAATGGGACACGTGAAAGCTGATGTTAGTACTTGACTCTCTTGGTGCCATTATGGTTGACTTGTGACTTGTCATTTAGCACAGAGCCAAGTACTATGAAGAACTTCATAAATGCTTTTTTGTTTATATATATGACTTGGGGGATTCATTCTCCTCTGTTAAGACAGGATATTCACAGTAGTATAGACAATGAACCAGAATGTTGGGGGGGAGGGAATGCTTTGTACAGCATTTGGAGTTCCACTAGGAAGGGATTGTGCATAAAGTACTTTTTGTACTTTACTCTCTTTTAACCAAGAACAGCACTCTTAATGCTCTTCAGTAAAATTGT